>NC_069104.1:3546241-4213129 GCF_947172395.1 Bicyclus anynana | reverse complement strand
AATAAACTCATATGTATATTACACTCTATAAAAAATACTGTGAAATTAGTCCGCCTCCCGTGGCGACACATTAACATACAAGATGGACCGACGGACAAACATTCCCATATTAGGACGCTCAATAACTATATATAATGTGTGATGTATAATTACAGGTTTACATGGTGTTAGTCAGAGTTAAAAAACGTAAGTTATGACGTAGATACGTTTATATCGCTCTTAACTCTAACTGTTACCATAGGTAATTAATGCCTCATTAGCCCAATGGTTAGTTTACGCAGTTACGTATGATGAGGTTCTGGATTCGAATTCTGGGAAGAGGTCTGACCCAGACGTAAGCTAGATAATGATGACCTATATTTGGAACCCTCACCACTTGAATTTCAAGATTTCGACTATTATTATCACCATTCATTCATTATCAACCCATATTTGGCTCACTGCTGAGCTCGAGTCTCCTCTCACAATGAGAGGGATTAGGCCAATAGTCCACCACGCTGGCCTAATGCGGATTGACGGACTTCACACACGCAGAGAATCAAGAAAATTCTCTGGTATATTCTCAGGTTTCCTCATGATGTTTTTCCTTCAGCGTTTAAGACACGTGATATTAAATTTCTTAAAATGCATACAACTGAAAAGTTGGAGATGCATGCCCCGAACCGGATTCGAACCCTACACCCTCCGAAATCGGAGTCAGAGGTCATATCCACTGGGGCTATTACAGCTCTTCACCATTATCTAATAATAATATTCTCCGACGTTGTGAAAGTACTTGTTAGCTAAGCCTAATTGATTTAAATGAATTTTGACTTTTGACTTTCATTAGTTAATACCATTTGACACTAGAAAAACAAATCAAAAATAAACGTAACATTATAAATCAATAGACAAACTGAAGTTTACAAATAAAAAACAAGTAATAAGAAGTAGGTATATATATTTTTGTGTGTTTATATTGTTTGTTTCCTTGTTTTGTAGTGTACAAGTAAAGTGTATAAATAAATAATTTGTCTATAATTTCCAAATAAAGTATTTTCAAGTGCAGTTTTTTACACAATACTAAAACGTAATCAAGATAAAAGTAACAGTTTAGAAAAGTCTCGCGGGTTTCATGAAAAACTGTTCTTAATTTCAAAATCGAAGTCGCGGGCGTCCGCTATTTCTAAATACAACTCATGACATATTTGCCAAAAAATATGTATAAAATGTGTCATGAGTTGCATAAAATTGTTGTAATAAATATGTCATGACTCTGTCAATACGCATTGGTCGGTATAAGCTCTAAATAAATAAATATACCTAAACAATACACATCACTATCTAGCCCCAAAGTAAGCATACAGAGTAGCTTGTATTATGGGTGCTAAGATAGTTGATATTATAATATTAATATTCAATTATATACTACATATAAATACTTCTATAATGTATAAATACACACAGACACTGGAAAACACTCATGCTCATCACACGAATATTTTCCAGTTGTGGGAATCGAACCCACGGCCGTGGATGCAGAAAGCAGGGTCACTACCCACTGCGCCACGCGACCGTCTGAACTGAAGTGTACAAATAAAAAATAAATAGTAAGAACTAGGTATATATATACCTATCAATATATATATATATATATATATATATATATATGTCGGAGATTAGATAATAATAGTGCCATCTTATGGCGGCAGTAGGAAACGTCAAGTACTGCACTTGGGTGAGGTTTATGCCATGAAGGCCTGTACATGTGTAACATGGCCAGTTGGAATGTCGTTGGACGTTTTTAAAAGAAGAAGAAAAAGAAAATGGAATATGGAATGAAAAAGTAGAACTGTCATAAGAAAAATGGGACGAACGGCCTCATGGCATAAAACTTACCGCGTTTCCATTCAATTTATTATTGTTAATTAATTGTTATTGTTAAATAATTTTGTGATTACATTAAAGTGATTATTTTGCTATTTACTGGCAATATTATTTCCAAGATTCCATCATAGCTGACCCATACCTATTCAGTCCTCCGAAATCAGAAGTGGGATCGGATCGTGCGACCCACGTGAATCTGTCAGTAAAGCTGGTTGGCAGGCTATAGTCGGGGCACAGCAAAATACCAAATGACTCTTCGTAAAAACGCTTTACAATCCGCCGCCTATTAAGGACAAGACCAGTGTCCTACCCAACTGTCAGGCGAAAGATGCAGACACGGACTTTAGCTTGGCTAACGGAACAACGGATTTATTTTGGTTGTCGGATCGTGATGTACAGGGGAGTAAACTTATTCTTATGCTTAGTAAGGCTATGAAAGGCTCAGCCGCAACGTGGTTTTCACAGATTGCTTTTCCTAATATGTAGAGAGTAGAATTTGAGAAAATGTTTTTCTCTCGCTTTAATAACTTGTTCTTTTTCTTTCATGTGAACCACTATAGTATAATAGGAGCTAAGTGTTGGATTGCCAATTTAATCAGACGTCCAGAGTCTGATAAAAAAGAAACAAAGCAGCAACTTGAACTACGTGTGCGGGTTACCTGGTTTAGTAGCATCAGCTGACGCAGACTGGTAGCGAAGTAGTGACGGTCACAGCGGAGGTTCACATGTGTAAAGACAAGCTGCTGATCAAATTATCCGGTGATTTTGTTTTCTTACTTTTTGATAGTGCTTATCGGCTTTGCTGGTATCATGCGGGCAGATGTAGCGAGTTCTTTAATGAATAATGTAGATGAGGCCGAGAAAGTGACAATTTTTAGTCAGCGCTGAGATTGAGATAGTATCTTAGGATGATGTTGGATGATGATTATGATGATATAGCAATATGGAGTTTGTATTGGATTATCGCATTATAACTGGAATCCTTCTGGCATCCTTATTGCCTCCCGAACATAATGAGTAAATTTTACATAATGGTTTGTTGTTTGACTGACAATACGAATAAATGGGGTTATGTAATTAATTGATCCGACTGAGTGGGCCGACATTTTTGTGCACATTGGAAGTAGACGATTGAAAGTCCGCGTTTCGTGGATCGACGCTCTCGTAACATTCTAAGCTCAGATGATGAGAAGGTATCGTCCGTATTTCGTATCGACTTGATACGCTTGAAACGATTGTCTTTATAGTTATGCCTCAGCCCTCATACCTACGAAATTCCATGTTTGTGTTAAATTTGGTTGTACCCAAATCTTTTGAATGTTACAGCCGTTCGTGCGACAATCAAAGGACAGTTCCGACTTCAGAACTCAACACTCAAGAGTAGCACTTAACTTACTGCCAAATCTAGCAGAACAAAACGAGTGGACGTATGCGGTGTGATGAGGTCACTGAATTTGGTTCAAGTTTTATCTCAGATTACTATAATATCTGATACAGTGGCGTGAACAGAACTTTGCCTCAGGGTATGAATTATTCTTTGAACGCAATTCACATACAAATAAGAGTGCCTCTTAAGATCAACGTTAGTCGTTGTTAAAGTGTAAAGGTACTAAAATACTGTACATTATTATCAGTGATATGAAATTTCAATTTGGTTATAATCGATTATACTTTTTATTAAGTTCTATTTTAGTAAGGCATTGAATATGTTTGTAACACAGTATAAGTTTTAGGGTATGGGTGTATGCATCTATGAAGTGCAAATCCCTGAAATGTAATCATGCAGTAGAAACCCTAGTTCACGGTATACTGGATGATTGATTTTGATTTAGATGATTTTCTGAATCGTCAACGTTACGGGCAAATTAAGCGGCAAGAACGAAACCGAACTAAGCTCGATCCTAAGTATAGAGGACATTTCAAAGTTGCAGAAGTATTACAATTCGAAACAATATATTTCCGTTACGATTTTATAAGCCTTCAACTCTAACCATACTTAGAAATACGTACACGATCGCTTACGCAAAATGCCTGATTGTGACAACTTTGATGACAAAGACATCGACTTTTGAACAATGACGAGGGGGTGGTATGACGTAGTATGCAAGTCGCTCAGATAGCCTGCATGTTCAAGCTAAATGGCTTGGAAATGCAGGTAGTCGTTGTGGATGGGTTACCGGATGGAGGTACCCCAAAGAGTTGTCAGATGGAGGCAACGCCATGTGGATATCTGGGTACCAGGTGGAGGTAGCCCAATGAGTTGTCTGATGGAGGCAACGCCGTGTGGATATCTGGGTACCAGGTGGAGGTAGCCCAATGAGTTGTCTGATGGAGGCAACGCCTTGTGAGTTTCTGGGTACCGGATAGAGGTCACCCAATGAGTTGCCGGATGGAGGCAACGTTTTGTGAATTTTGGTTACCGGATTGAAGTAATCTTACGAGTGTGAGTTGCTGGATGGATGCAACGTTTTGTGAATTTTGGTTACTGGATTGAAATAACCATATTATTGTGAGTTAGAGTATTGCATACTAACATCAAACCTTGATTGTTGATTTTCTTTGAGATTAGAGATTTTGATAAGTGCGTAGCAAGACTTACAGCTTTTCATATTTTATGCAAAATTAAACGTTAATTAGACAAATCATTAATCCTGCAAATTTTCTGACAGATGCTAATGTCACTTTGTAAAATAATAATGATACCATATTTATTGTCATAGTGATGTCCTGTTCTGTATTGGTAAATAATAGTGTCTCAGTTCTTTCGCAAAGAGGAATTTTGAACAGAAATATGAATTTATCATAACGCTTTGTGACAGACGGTTGAAAGAAAAATTGTGTAACATATTTAATTGACCAATTCTTCCCTATTTGCTCTAGTCTCTAAGAGTACCACTACCTTCGCTTTGAAAAGGACATTGACCTCGATTATGAAGTGATCAGTATCGGTATCAACTTTATTGTGTCACAATGAAATAAAGCTTAGTTGAATATTTGATTTAAAGACCTTTAAATATAATTTACCATCTAGTGATAATTCATCGCATTTCGCGGTAATCAGCGAGTGTCGAGTTACGCATCTTAATATGTTGACTTTACTTACTGATGTCCATGATGTATTTAAAACTTAAACTATATTAAGTACCCTACACTAATCCATAATGTTCATAAGGAGTCTTCTAATATTATTATGTAGTCTTATTTCTCTCACGATAGGAATAAACGTGGACAATAGCGGTATTAAATCGTCATACATGATTGTCATGTAAGTAAAAATTACTATGACAAGAAAAATAATGGCGGTCTTATTAAAGACAAAATAGTATTTTATTTTTATTCATTTTTATTTCGGTTTTTATTAAATAAAAGTAACGTTTATAATTTAAAAAATGAATTATAATCATAAAAACCTTGTGACATAAATTCGATTTACTCAGTTCACCGATACTTTTGCTTTTGCCCATTGTCCTTTAGAGTAATGAAATTTAAAATGAAATTCTAAGAAAGCATTGATTTAATTGTATTTGTCTCATTTATTAGTCAGATTTTAATAAGGTTTTAATAATTTTATTTTTATCACTGTGACTCAAAATAGGTTTTACGTTTATTAATAAGCCATAGACTGACAAATTTCTCATTAAATAACAGATGTAACTGTTATTTACTAATTTGGTTCAGAACATATTGAGTTAGTCATGTTCGTTCACTTTGTCACATCACTATTTTTGATTCAATAAAAAATGGTATCACAGGAAACTTAATTGGAGATCGTTTAATTTATTATTCGACTATAGTGAACAAGTGACATAGAATGTAGAGAGTAATGACAAAGCTATTTTAGTGTTTGCGTTTAGTTAGTTTTGATTTGAAAGGAAAATAAAACTAAATTAGATAGGAAATTTAGGGTCCTTAGTAATTACAGAAGTTTTAATTAATGATCGTTACGAGCTTAAAAGCATAGCAGGTAGTTCCAGCCGAACTCTCAAAGACTTCCGTGAGAATTTTCGCGCTTTGGAGGAAGATGCCAATAGGTCATGTACCACTTGAAGTAAGCGATGTTAATGATGTAAGTGATGATCATGATGCGAGATGATCAATAGCAACTCGAGTAGACTATCGGCCGTGAAATGCGTGTGATGGATGAAGTCGCAATCCATGTGATGGATGTGCGTGAGCAATTGCGATTGCTCGTTCGGCTGTGAGAGCCGTGGTGAGAAGAGTGTTGTCTCGAGGAGCTGTAGAAAAATGTTCGTGTTTTGTTAACTATTGAGTGTTGACGTATTCACGTTAAATGAGAGTAGTACATGACTGTGGCGGATGACTCTAGAAGTCTAGAGATTTTAATTGAGTGAGAATCTGTTTTCTCGTTTTGTGGTTTATTAAAGACACTAGGTAAAGTGAAGTTTAATTCTAACATAAGAGGTGATGACGATTTACTTAGTAATGCGAAATCTGTCTATAATTGCCGTGAAAACCAAGAACGGTCTACGCTATTTCTGTTATACCAATTCAGTTTGTTTTACTTTGTAAACTTTTGTCTTTGACTAAAAATTTGTAAACAACAGTTTAGTTATTTGGTCATTGAGAAATGAAAAATAATAATCATGATAATCATTGAATGCTATCTGTGCATAATTGTGAGTCTGCAATATGGGCTTGGAACTTAACTGACGAATCGCTATAGAGTGATTATGAAGTGAGTACGCGGTGCGCAGACAACATTGGCGGAGGTCGGGTTTCAGTGGAAACCAGGGAGTCTATGGAGGCTCAGCGTTCCCGGTGGGGTTCGCGGGTTGTTGAGTAACTGGAGGTTACTAGGCTTTGTGTAGCCATGGATTACGTGTTGAATTGAATGTTTTGTTTTTGATTTACTTTCATGTGTTTGACATGCTGAAGCAAACTTGTGATAAAAGAGAAAAGTCAGTTCAGCTCTGAGTTTTATTAGTTGATTGATTTTGAATTTTGATTAGTACTAAAAATTTTTGAAAACAGAGTTTCCTTTGTTGGTAATTTTGTTTAACTGTGTTGTTTTGATCTGACCAAATAGTTAATGCGAATTTTTGTAGCGACTAATTTAATAGCTATTGGAAACATTTAGATACAAAAATCAGTAACTTTTAACTATGTTGAAGGTCAGGAATGACCGAGCGGTTTGATACTTTCCTCGTGAGTTTGTTACAGTAAAGTAACACACTGGGACGTGTGTTACGCAGGATGGCCGTGTCGGAGATTAGATAATAATAGTGCCATCTTATGGCGGCAGTAGGAAACGTCAAGTACTGCACTTGGGTGAGGTTTATGCCATGAAGGCCTGTACATGTGTAACATGGCCAGTTGGAATGTCGTTGGACGTTTTTAAAAGAAGAAGAAAAAGAAAATGGAATATGGAATGAAAAAGTAGAACTGTCATAAGAAAAATGGGACGAACGGCCTCATGGCATAAAACTTACCGCGTTTCCATTCAATTTATTATTGTTAATTAATTGTTATTGTTAAATAATTTTGTGATTACATTAAAGTGATTATTTTGCTATTTACTGGCAATATTATTTCCAAGATTCCATCATAGCTGACCCATACCTATTCAGTCCTCCGAAATATATATATATATATTGTGTGTTTATATTGTTTGTTTCCTTTTTTTGTAGTGTACAAGTATATAAATAAATAATTTGTCTGTAATTTCTAAATAAAGTATTTTCAAGTGCAGTTATTTACACGATACTAAAACGTAATCAAGATAAAATTGGTTATTGACCACCATTAACAAAAAACCTAGTAACAGTTTAGAAATGTCCTGCGGGTTTTGTGAAAAACTGTGTGTTCTTAATTTCAAAGTAGAAGTCGCGGGCGTCCGCTATTTCTAAATACAACTCATGACATATTTGCCAAAAAAGATGTCATGAGTTGTATAAAATGTGTCATGAGTTGCATAAAATTGTTGTAAAATATGTCATGACTCTGTCAATACCGTGTCCTATATCCTTATAGAAAGCACACTATAAGCTCTTAGGAAAGAGGCCTGGCTGTAGTGGGCTATTAAAACAGGCTGCCAATGAAGGCCCAAACAGCTCTATGTCATCTGACGCCATGTAACCCCAGCACAAACCAATTAACCTGTGCCGGGCAAAATTGATTTTTTTCCTTTACACAAATACACGTATTTAATTTACATTCTGTATCGATTAACAAGCGGCGGGCGTTCAAAGCCTCACGAACGTACCTGTATTGTATTGTAATGTATTATACACTAGTGGACGACCGTGACTTCGTCCATGATTTAATATATTTTTTTGGAGTTTACTCCTTAAGAATCGTTTTTTCATATATAGCCCCCGGTTTAAAAAATATAGGCAGATCGATGAACGAATGACAGCGTTACGTTTTCTGTGCACAACCTATTCTGCGCACCTTTCACCGTGCGCTGTCGTCAACAGCCTGCTGCTCCCCGGTCGCTATTGAGACGTACATAGTGTATGCAGTTTTTAACGACCTCTGTGGCGCAGTGGTATACGCAGTGGATTTTTAGGAATCAGTAGGGAAATTTAATAAAAATTAACGGCATTCAAATAATTTATTAACACACACATGTACTTTGTAATAAGAATTTAAAAAAAAATCAAAGATATATCACTACACTATCGTAAAACAAATTCTCAAACTGAAAGTGGACAGAGTTTCCACCTTACTCGACCAACCTTATGAAATTGTCGTGCAGAATGCTGTACGGCCTTTTTTAATCCCTACTTTTATGATGTCATCTTAGAATTCTCCTAACACTATCTATACTAACCTAACACATCTATCTCTTTATTCAAATGCACTAAAAACCGTTCAACAGACAAACGAAGCGAAGGAATTTGTTTTATAATATGATATGTATTATTATATGTATAGAGTGGGCACGCGACACGCGCGCGCGCCACGATCATGTGGTCGTGCCCTAATGTCGTGATTATTGCGCTATGTTGATAAATATTTTAATAAATTATCACATATCGGTGTGCATCTGGTCCTAAGAAAGGATAATTGTATTTTTTTTTTATTTTCACTTTCGTGCCGTATTGGTGAAATTATCAACAAAATATTTTATATTGATAATTTTAATAAATTATCATTTATCGTCAATAACCGTGATCTTGAAAATGCTTTTTTTACGGGAGGCTATTTTTAAATTTTTGAGTCAAAACGAATGTAAATTTAATTGATAACACATTAGTTAACCACGCTAAGATTGGTTCCCTATATTTTTTCTCTTACAGTGGAATTCATAGACGTTGCAGGGGCACCCCCAAGGGACCGTTCGCTGAATGTCAAATTAAACTCTATTTGTTTGAGAAATAGACACTCAGCGGGTAAATGATCTCCTGGGGGTGCCCCTAGAACGTCTATGAATTCCACTGTTAGACAATTTCAGACTAACGTTTTATACGCGCGTTTTTTAAACGCGCCACTCGTACGACGTATCAGCACAGAAAAGAACGTCAGACTAAACTAAATAACTAAAATTGACAGCGCCTGACACAAATGACAATAAGACCGCCATTACCAAATAACAATGAACGCCATTAAGACATTAGCGCACCTACGGGACTTGTTTCGTGGCACGGAGTATAGTCTGTACCACTCTGTCTGACCACCAATCGCAGTATCGGTTTTCGTTAAGGTAAGTGTAAATCTTATGTTCTTCGCTAATTAATCGCCAACACCCCGAAGTAAGAAATATTTATGCGTGATGTGTTCACGCATAAATATTAAATCACACGCATAAACAATTACATCACACGAAATAATTGTTGATTACTCTTTGTCCACTTATTGAGAGTCCTGTATCATTAAGTATATTTATTGGCACTTGGCTTTGCACTCTGTTCTGTATGTACAGAAATACATCATCATTTTATATCATTTTTTGGAAACGAAACGCGCAACTCGTACGACGGATCAGCGCAGAAAAAAACGCTAGTCTACTATTCTTTCTGACCACCAATTGCATCTGTTTCCGTCAAGGTGCAAGTATCTTATGTTCTTCGCTAATTAATCGCCAACACCCTGAACTAATAAATATTTATGTGCGAACACAGAACAATTACGTCACGCGAAAGCCATCACGTGTCACCAAACATGTTGAAGTGACACGGCGCCATGTTGAGGTGACAACACGCCCGTTTAACAATAGTTTATAGAAATCAGCTGTTTAGTTAAACTTGGATTTAAAATATCCGAAGTAACCAGAGATAAATCTTATTGTTGTTGAGGTCATTTATGAAGAGTTCATCATTATCAACCCATATTCGGCTCACTGCTGAGCTCGAGTCTCCTCTCAGAATGGGGTTAGGCCAATAGTCCACCACGCTGGCCCAATGCGGATTGGCAGACTTCACACACGTAGAGAATTAAGAAAATTCTCTGGTATGCAGGTTTCCTCGCAATATTTTGCTTCACCGTTTGAGACACGTGATATCTAATTTCTTAAAATGCGCACAACTGAAAAGTTGTAGGTGCATGCCCCGGACCGGATTCGAACCCACACCCTCCGGAATCGGAGGCGTAGGTCATATCCACTGGGCTATCACGGCTCTTTGCATGAAGAGTTAGTCACAACTATCTCTGGTTAAAGAGTCAAACGTTACCCAAAATTAGCCAATCAGCAATTGATGCAGTATGGCGAGCATAAGCTCCATATTCCCTCTTCTATATCTTTATATAGAAGATAGTAAGATATGGATATAGAAAGATATGGAAGTATAGTAAGAAAATCCATACTTCTATACTTATTGGTGTTAAGGTCATTAATGAAGAGTTACTCGAAACTATCTCTTGGAAAGAGTCAAACGCCAATCAAAGCCCGCCAATCTGTCATTGAAGCAGCATGGCGAGTATAAGCTCCATATTGTTTC
Source organism: Bicyclus anynana (assembly GCF_947172395.1). Taxonomy (NCBI): domain Eukaryota; kingdom Metazoa; phylum Arthropoda; class Insecta; order Lepidoptera; family Nymphalidae; genus Bicyclus; species Bicyclus anynana. The sequence goes on along the minus strand of NC_069104.1, from coordinate 4,202,363 downwards.
GTCTATGAGCAGGGAAGTATAGTAAGTGGATCCATTCTTCTATAGTTATTGTTGTAGAGGTCTTCAATGAATAATTACTCAAAGCTATCTCTAGGAAACAAAATAAAACAAAACCAAAATAGTAGTGAAATACGTGGATTCATACATTTATCTCGGTAAACAAATTTCATTCAGCATTAAGAGTGCAGAAGAAGTAGAGAGACGAATTACTACTAGTTGGAACACATATTGGGCTCACAGAGAAATCATAAAAGGATCATAAAAGAAAAATATATAAAGTATAAAGTAAAGACATCAGACGGAAGACGAAAGTAACTGACGCATTGAAACAAGCCTAACTTAAGTTTAATTGGGCTGGACATAAAGGCTTTGAAATTGAAATTGAAATCTCTAGGAAAAATAATCAAACGTCACTCAACGTCCGGCAATCTGCCATTGAAGCAACATGGCGAATCTAAGCTTTATATATCTACTTCGAATAGAACATAGGGTACTTTTCTCCCGGAATAAAATATAGTTCCTTCGGGATTTGTATAAAATTTCACGCGAACGAAGTCGCGGGCGCCCACTAGTTAAAAACATAATCTGTGTAGGTACTCTTGCGCAAACGAAAACATCGCAAGTAATTTTTTAATGTCCCAATATATTTACGAAGCTTACAACAAAATCACGTGTAACGCAGCTGCAAGCGGGACCGAGCGATCAGTCAACTAATGCGAACAAATTCGTATTGCTTAAAAACAACCGCAAACCGTCCCAAAACGCAATTATTCACGCCAAAAACAAATATGTCGGGCGTACGAAATTACCTTTTCCTACCAAAATTCTACCACAACCGTTATTCATAAGAACGTTGACGCGTGAACACTATTAATTCATATTAGTGTTCTATTTTCGAACGCAAAAAGTAGTTAAAAAAGGGAGCGTGTAAGATGATAGTTGCGCGGCAATCTTTGAAATTCGAACATCTTTCAATGTGATTTTAATTTGAAAGTGCATTTATTTATATAAAACTATGACATTCTAATTTTAAACTTTACACCGAGAGACGAGAGTACCTGTATTTTTTAATAACTGTATTTAGTTATTTATGGCTTTGGGTGCTAGTCCTTTTGAACGTTAGAATAATGGTTAGAGTAATTAATTATTATTCATAACTGGTGCAGTTATTGTTTTAATAATACCTATTCATTAATGTGTTATCCAATTAATTTTATTGTGCTTTTAACTAACCAAACACCACCAACCAACGGAAATACGCATAACGAAGAATATCGTGGCGAAGTGCAGAAAAGGCCCAGGCTCTAATTTATCTTCTAAACAAGGCAATTTAAATAAATAAAATAAAATAAATAAAATTAAAGTTTTTGATACGCTATAATAATACCATTTTATCGTCGGATCTTCATTTACACATTAAGTAAAAATTATAAATGTAAATAAAATGATTTGCTCGTAGGTTTCTTTTTGCGTTCCATAACCATTCATCCAATTATTGTGAAGTTATGGTAAATTTCATTCATTTGAATTACAGATGGATCTGAATTAGTACAACTGCGATGGTTCTAGCTGATGCGCGTCTTGTTCTTCAAATGCCAAGAACCCATGACGACAACAGCTATTAAAAAAATAATAACTAAGAAAGGCGCCAAGCTTAGACTTTAGAACGAAAATAGATGAGAATGAATTTTGTTAAATTAAAAGCTAAAATGTCTATTACGGGAATAATAGCAGTTCTATCCGGAGTACAATTTTAATAGTCTTATAACGTATCTATTATGCATATTGCTGTAGGAAGAACCGAAAAGCGTGACTTGTCTGGCAGTGAAAGTCTAAGAGCTAGTGAACAAAAACTAAAAAGTGTAAAATATTTACAAATAAAATAAAAAACAATTATATTTCTACAGAGATTTTAACTTTTGCCTATGTTTTAATTTTTTTGAGTTTGAAACACTAAATAAAGAATTAGTGCATTTGTGAGTTACTTAAATAAAGTACGTATTGTGTGTAGATTGTAATGATAAATGAATTCAAAAACAATACGTCTTTTAAAGATATTTTTAGAAAAGTTAATATTTAAATTAATCAATGCTCTTCATAAACGTACATTTTCGCCAGAGAGGCGGTAGTTGGTTTAGGCGCCTATTTCTATTTTAGCGATCGATTGCCTTGTGAGAACACTCCACCATTGTCTTTTTTGGATCGTCTCTTTCACCAGGTCTGTTCATTAAGTATGAGACCCCTCTGTACCTTCAAAGCCTGACCCTGCACTATCTACCACGAGATGATGGTACAATCACTGTCGCTACTACTCGTCACATTATACTAAATCAAACTTTCATTTCTAGAGATAGGGCAAAAGGATTTTATATACATTTATTTAACTGCTAAATAATATCCCACCACTTAATTTTAAAGTTATATATTGTGCAAGTTGTGTGATTGCTACGGAGAAAAGTTAATCTGCTCTTAGATTATAAAGTATCGCATTGAGGTCTGAACTGAATAATGCTAAGTGTTTCGCTATCCGCTGCGCCCGCGCACCAGCTATAAACAATTTCGAGAAATAAATCGAAATTCACTATTATTAGTGAGGCGACAGTATATTGGCCGTTGTTGCATTTGTTATATCATAACGCGATAATTTTTTTTAACAAGTTAGCAAAACTCTGCTATTCTATTCGATTCTAAGTGAAAATACAGCTAAATTAACTGGCAGGAAACTAGCCAAAGCCGGCAACATCCAGAGGAGATCTGATTTATCGAAATATATAGTTTAACTTAACATTAAAAACCTGCATCTTGGTTTAATTAGATTTAGGAGATATCCTAAAATTACTTACGAAATTCTACAATGTTCCTTATGTTCAAGGAACATAATATTGCTTGGTATATTTCTATTCAGTAAATTAATCGATAAAATGGTGTACTCGTAAGAAGATGAGTTAATATAGTAATTTTCTGTTTATGTAATGTAATTTTTCTCTTATTTGTACCTGCTCCAATTAGGGCACTCAAGTCCAAACATAACTGCAAATTAACCTGATTTGCAGTTATGTTTGGATCGTATTAATTGTTTATAATCACCGAATCTAATGTAGAAAACGTCTGAAAATTATCTAGTGAAGTGAATCTAGAGTTGTGAAGATAAATATTTTGAAGACACTATACACAATACAGTATGTACTTTAGGCCAATACTCAACGTTTTCACTATAGTGGAATCCCGCGCGATAGCATCGATGGGACCTCTATACATCGTGCGCGCCAACGTGTTTGTCGGAGTAATTGCTGCAGACGTTGACAAAAATACTTTTTTCTTGCATTCACGATCAGTCTCGTTGTCTATGGTCTCTATTTTGGTTATTTCTTCTTCTCTGTCTATTGGCTCCGTGCGTCGAGACAAAATAATGTGATACTGGAACGTTCGTAATAATATGACTACTTTCTAAATTAAAAAGTTTTGGTTGGTTAATTGTTTTTTATATAATAGATACTACAATCAATTCTCTCTCTCTAGTCGGTCCCTCATGACTGACGATCGTGACCACCTTGGCGATTCATCTTTTGGTCTACAATGCTCCTCCATCGAGTACGGTCGCTGGCCATATGGACGGCACTGTAAAAGGTGCGGGCTCCTGTTTCCTTGAGAAGTGCCAAACATCGGGTTGGAGATCTACCTCGTGACCGTTTGCCTTCCACATTTCGTTACCACGGCGTGTGATATGTCCAAAACAACTGAGGATGCGCTGTAGGCAGATGGCTGAGAGACGTGACTGCAAACAATTAACCAATAAAAAAAAATATGTGTTGGCAAGGTTCAAGGCAAGGTTCAAGGCAAGGTTCAAGGCAGGCCTTTCTTGATGAGTACTGTTTACCAACAAACAAATTAAAAATTAGGGTATAAATCACTAGTCATTTCACAACTTATAATAATTGTAGCTTGTTAATTAATGAAAATAAATTTGATTAATCAGCTTAGAACATTTAGATATAGTTAATATATTTTATAAAACATTTTATAAACAAACAATACATGATTTAAAATAAATACGTTAAGAAATGATATGCGTTTTCTACCTTCATTTTTAATTTCTTTGTTGGTAAAAGAGACACTATTTTTTTCATGCCAGATTATTGACACACTGCACTGTTTATTGACACACTGGATAGGCTTCTCAATTTCAGTTTATGTGTGATTCTGTAACAAATAATCCCTGAAACAGATGTTAATCTTAATATATAAGTGCGAAAGGTTTTGAAATGTGAAAGGCTCATCACGAAAGAAACTTTACACCGATTTTTACGCTGATGCTAAAGTCACACGCTAGTATATTATAATAGAGACCTTAAAAAGTGTTCTCCGAGGGACGGGGTTAGAAGCAGTAAAACAAAGAAAACCCCATTATTCTCATTTTCTAATTTCTTCTTTGTCTACGGGAACCAAATAGATTAAAACGGATATTACACTCGTTACTAAGTGAAGGGACGGTATTGGATTAAGATACTCTGTAGCGGCAGACGGATATTAGCTAAAGTTCACGGCGAACAGTGACAAAGTACTTTTATAACTGCGTATTATGGATGTCGCGGTTAGTGTTGGTTCCGGTTGTATTAGACCTGTAGTCATTGGCGTATCTAGGATTATTTCCTAGGGTGGGCTTAGCCCCCAAAATCAAGTCTATTATTAGTATCAAAATAGAATTCCATATCGGTAGCCCAGAATCCTAGGGTGGTCACAGGTCCATGCTAGGGTGGGTACGGCCCACCCGGCCCTCCCTCTATATACGCCTGTAGTAACCAGACACACCACATTTTAGGAAAGGAGATGGTCCATTTCAGGTCCACTCTTGTACCCCGTATCATTAAAATTTATAAAATACAGGGTATTTGTTAAAATATAAATAAGTGAATAAATGTAACAAAATAAAATGAAATAAATAAAATAAAAACCCAAGTTTTTGAGTTATATCAAGATGGCGCCCATATAGCAACTATGACATGACAATTGACAGCAAACGTCAAATCGATTACTGCATTGAAAACGTCATCAATCCGCCATTATTACTCATATTAATGTTGCATTTCTTGGGAGATAATGAATATTATTTCGAAAGAATTAAAGTAAATCCGTAGATTTGTATAATAGCTAATAAAATTATTTTCTTTTATTTCCGCCAGGGATGACTGATCCTGGGCTCCATACAATTTTGGACCATCTCCTTTGTCAGCCCCTGCTCGTACCATAGGTACCTACGTTATCTATTTCGGTGACTTGGGTTCTTCTGCGGATCTCCTCATTTCTAATTCTATCACGTAGGAGGAGATATTTCGAGCATAGTTCGTTCCATTGCCCGATGTATGTGGGTTTTAAGGATTTAAATAAGGTTTTAGTCTTTACATACTTTCCTAAAGGACAATAACAATAGTTATTTATGCTACCGTCATGTAATGAGGGTCATTGTGGCACGAGTGCTACTATGGTTAATTACTTGCAGTGGCATACAAAAGTGTGTAAATAATATATAGTTGGTGATGGGCATGGCCTCCTCGATTTTGTATCGGAATGCCCTAACCGAGACTAAATCTAGATTTAGTATCGGCATGCCCTAACCGAGACGAAATCTAGATTTAGGCGGGGCCTCTTAGACTTTGCCTCTTATAAGGAAGCCAATTTTTGTAGCCAATACTATGGAACTATTTAAAAAAACATTGTAGAACGGTTTACCCGTGTGATAGTGAACATTACTAAACGACCTGTAGGAAATAGCTTTATGATATTGAGGTTTTATATTGAGTGGATTACGAAATATGACTAGAAAAATAAACATAAAAGCCTGTCTCACAGTTAAGCAATTTAATTTTAATGCATAAACATCAGGAAAAACTATAATTGTTTACACTCAACACCGGCCTTTGTCCATGCATTTGTTATTCGGAAAATATAATTGAAAAAAATCTCGTGCCAGCGTCTGACAAATGGTCCAATAAAGTAAAAACATTGAACAAATTACGATCCAACCCGCACTGTAATGTCGCTATTAATGTTAACTTTGTGGTAATTTGTAGCTTTATTATATGTGGAATTAGTCATAAGACCTATTTGGTATAGTGGGGTTAAATGAAGGAGATTTCACTAGGGTCGACTTATTTCGTAGGGATAATACAATCCAAACCTATAACTAACTATCAGGACCACTCAATAACAGTTTAGTCGGCAAATTAGCCATTGGAACTTAAAGATTGCTAGTGACACTTGCCTTGATTGGTTCACAAGAAAGTTATGCACTGTTGCTTTAAAGGTACTCAAATCTTCCGTGCGTATTCTACCCTACTGTTGGATCAGATATATTGATTGTTATCAAGCTATATTCGGCTCGAGTCTCCTCTCCCTATCCTCCTTCACTCCAGAATGAGAGGGATTAAGCCAATTAGACCACCACGCTGGTCCAATGCGGATTGGCAGACTTCAGACACACACAGAAGAAAATTCTCTGGTATGCAGGTTTCCTCACGAAGTTTTCCTTCACCGTTTGAGACACGTGATATTTAATTTCTTATACTGCACACAACTGAAAACTTAGAGGTGCATGCCCCGGACCGGATTCGAAACCACGCCCTCCGGAATCGGAGGCAAAGGTCAAATCCACTGGGTTATCACGGTTTATTAAAACCTTATTTTTATCAAATGACTAACTTAACTTTTTCTATAGCAAAACATACACTATATACGCAAGCAAACGTCGTTTGCCCACACAAAACTATAAAACTGGATCGATTCTACAAATATCTCAATCCGAGACAAAATCGATAACATCAAAAATCGATTACATTATTATATCGTCATAATGACTTTCACTCGGATCTTTATGAATTATTTCCTCAAAATCGATTCGTATAGTCAGTTTCTCGATGGGATGAGTATGGAAATCTAATTGTAGCTTAATGAGAAGGTGGATTATGAGATATATCATGATAATGATGGGGACCGGGATTCGGTTCCTTGTTAGATGCTGTAGGAGTTATAAACATTCTTTCTTTATAGTTTCGATTTCAAATTCCGATGAAGTAATTGCCTATTTATATCAAAGTCCACAAAGGGATTTTCTAATTTTGTCTCGACCGTCTTGATGATGTTGAGTATTTTTTTTTGTACAAAACTAACTTGGTGTTGGTTTTCCTTTGATATTTTATACCGTCAGGGTAACTCCTTACAAAACACTTAACTACTAGAAAACTCCAAAAAATCTGATTCCTCTAATGACAGTTTAAAAAGTATCAGTAAAATGAAATGCAATTATTGTAATATATTGTTAAAATAAAACGGTTTTTATACCCTAGCCTAAAAAAGAGGAGTGTTGAAGATAATATAATGTTTACATTGTGATTGAAATAGTTCTTAACTTCGTAATTGTCATTGAATTTTCAAAACATTGAATTTACACACTTAATTTACACTAATTATTTTTTTCATTTAGGAACTCTAGATTTTAAAATCTCCGCCTCAAGATAATTAAGTTCTTACGGTGGATACGGTTTGTTATCATTAATTTTAAATTAGAGACAATTTTTCGTTAGTTTTAGCTTTTCCTATATTCTGTGGTACTTTTGGAACAGATAAATTGTAATACAGTCTTAATTTATTACGTGCGTGCATATTTAGCTTGAAATCTGGCCTCCCTAAATTGTTTTTTAATTTTATTATGATCAAATTTAATAAGTCTAAGTTGTATCGTAACCGATCTTTGCCTGCCCTGACAAAATAAAAAAAAATTGTGTTTTACACGTCACGTGAGAGTATTTCATTCATTAAACTATTAACAGTTGTAATCTCCGCTATCTGGAGGAACACAAAACGTTTGCGAGAGGGGCCCACGTCTACGTGACGAGGACGTAACGACAAGGATTATGTTTTCATTAATAAGAAGTACCCACTCGTAACATGGGAACACTGTTGGACATTTATCATTTTATATGGGAACATAAAATGGGATTGAGCGTACTTATTATATTTATTTTGTTCGATAAATAGATCATTAAACAATGTTTGTTTGTTTATTTATGGTTTATGTGACACAAAGAAATAAAACTCATGCTTTCTTGATAATCTACGTTGAATTAGATTATATTTTCATCATCATATCAGCATCAGCGATGGACGTCCACAGCAGAACATAGGCCTTTTGTAGGGACTTCCACTCATCATGATCCTGAGCCGCCTGCATCCAGCGAATCCCAGCGACTTGCTTGATGTCGTCAGTCCACCTGATGGAGGATTGACCAACACTGCGCTTTGTAGTGCGGGGTCGCCATTCTAGAACCTAGGGACCCCAACGTCCATCGGCTCTTTGAACTTTGTGACTGCCCATTGTTTTCTGTGCTTCAGCTTCGTGACTCGATGCTCTATGTCGGTGACTTTGGTTCTTCTGTGGATATCCTCATTTCTGAAAAATGAGGAAATTCAATCATATTTTACTGTAAAATAAAACGTTTCGCCTTTTAATTATCCTTCGTCTTTTATCCTTCTATGTAAATAACACATTTAAATTACTTCTGCACTACTTATTTCTGCACTATTATTTACTTGATTTATGGTTACAATAAAAATTATTGTGGTGGGAAATGTGGAAGGCAAACGGCCACGAGGTAGATCTCCAACCCGATGGTCCGACCTTCTAAAGGAAGCAGGAGCCCGAACCTTTTACAGTGCCGTCCAAATGGCCAGCGACCGTACTCGATGGAGGAGCATTGTAAAGCAAACGATGACTCGCCAAGGTGGTCACGATCCTCAGTCATGAGGGACCGACTAGAGAGAGAGAGATGGTTACAATCACTCATCATCATTTTTCATGATTTTTAACCCATATTCGGCTCACTGCTGAGCACGAGTCTCCTTTCAGAATGAAAGGGGTTAGTACAATAGTCCATCATTCTGGCCCAATGCGGATTGGCAGACTTCACACACGCAGAGAATTAAGAAAATTCTCTGGTATGCAGGTTTCCTCACGATGTTTTTCCTTCACCGTTTGAGGCAAGTCATATTTAATTTCTTAAAATGCACACAACTAAAAAGTAGGAGATGCATGCCCCGAACCGGATTCGAACCCACACCCTCCGGAATTGGAGGCAGAGGTCATATCCACTGGGCTATCACGGCACGGTTACAATCGCTAGTTTAAATTAAAAAATAACATTATGAAAAATCACAGAGTAAGAGTAGTTAAGATAATTTCAATACGATGAATACATTAGAGTAGTAATTTCAATATGAATGGAGCTTCTAACTGAATTTGACATACCAATGAGGTACAGTTAAAAATAACATCACTTTAACCTTAACTCCAATTTGCACTTTGGTGCAATAATATTCAAAAAACTTTTACAATTGACATTCTACTGATTCCATAGTCCGGTAACATGGAAACGTAAAAATTTGTTAATTCGCTAATAACGTGGCGCGTGATACACAATGGAGGATGTCGAATTTGGGCAGATTGTGCAATTTTATTGTTATGATTAGATCTATAGATAAGCTAGAGCCAGATGTAGCATATAAATTTTTAATACCTATTACAAATGCGATAAGTTTTATATTTATTTTGTTTTATTACGACTTGTTTACTTTTCATCGTACGCATCCATAGAGGAATTAGTCTAGCGAGGCGGGTCCTAAGGTAATTGGTCTTAGTACGCATCCCAGGCGAACTGGAGCTGGAAGTTGACGCTTGACAGTACTTTAAATCATCGTTTCAGTTTCAGTCAGTCATCATCAATATTATCAACCGTTGGACTAGACATAGACTTTTAAGGATTTTCAAAGACTTCTCGGCTCTCCTACTATAACTTTTTTTTTTTTTTTAATATTTGCCATATTGTTTATAATATAACTAATATTCCTATTCCCCTCCAGCTAGTCGGGAAAGACTGTGCTAGGAGTGGGTACGACAATAGACCAACGGGGCGGGGATCGAACCACCACTCCTCGGTGATGAGTCCGACCGCTCTTACCGTTGAGCTATTGAGGCTTCAAAAATTAACATTTGACAGTGATTGTTACAGATTCAATAATTATGACGCAAAGCAGAAAAAGGGACCAATTTATGGTAACTTTCACTCACTTCCGACGTTTTAAATTAGGTACGTAGGTAGACGATCTCTTTTATTCATATAAGTAGTCATTCATTCTCATTGAGAACATAAAAAATATTGCGAAATGATTACGAGCTATTCGTCAACTGAAGCATGGGAAGTCGCTGCGCAATTGATGGTCAAATTAACAACAAATTCGTGTACTTAAAGACACAAAAGAAATAAAACCCACCCAAGACGAACGTGTACGGACTTGTTAAGAAATTAGTCCGAGACCACACGAGAGACTCTAATTAAGATATACAAATAAAATTACCTACTAGGAAATCTCACAGTGCTCTTGATAATGAAACATTTTTTCACTGGTTAGATAAATAAACTAAGGCTTTATTGTACAATGTACGAGTACATACTGTACAGTGCGCGATCGTTGCCTGTCCTGTGTGATCAAATTTAAAAAAAATATTATTAAAGAGCTGTAATGTCCAGTGTTTCACAAAACAGAACGTGCTGGTTTTAGTTACATAAAAATATTATTTAACAGTTCATCAACATCATCAATGGATGACGGATGGTGCTTCAAAGTCCGTAAGTCTAGAAATATAAAAAGCCTAGATTCGGGATGACTTAAGTAGGTATTTTTACATATTTTTCTGGTCAAACTATATAGAATAACTTCACTTTTAAACATGCATGGACATCCTAGTTAAAAGTAAAGGAGATGGTGCAAAATTGTATGGAGCCCAGGATCAGTCGTTGTACCCTAGCGGAATTAAAAAAATATATTTTTCTTAACTATTTTGGTTTATACAAATCTCCGAATTTACTTTAATTCTTTCGAAATAATATTGAAATGCAATACTAATATGGGTAATAATAGCGGATTGATGACGTTTTCAATGCAATAGTTGATTTGACGTTTGCTGTCAATTGTCATGTCGTAGTTGCTTCATAGGCGCCATCTTGATATAACTCAAAAACTTGGGTTTTAATTTTATTTATTTCTTTTTATTTAGTAAGATTTATTCACTTATTCAGATTTTAATAAAATCCTTGTATTATTTTAAATTTTAATGATAATTTTTGAAGAGTGGACCTGAAATCGACCAACTCCTTTAATTTATTATCGTATCGTATTTTTAGGAAGAAGGTAAGCGAGGTAACAAATATAAATGCTTATTAATATAATTTTTGTGTCTGTCATTATTTTGTATAACATTTCTGTGCAAATTTCGTTTTAAAACTTTTGTATTTTGCTTAAATACAAAAGTAATGAAACAAAATATCTCCAGTGTGGTATTACCCTTAAGATCAGAGAATTGTCTAATTAATTTTGTACGATAAAACAAAAAGACAAAGGCGCGCGCCGCACATGGGTCCAAGACGACAGAAAGTTTTTATGTTTGAAAACAAATAACTTATAACTTACTGTATTTTTTTATTATCAATTAGGTTTTATGTAAGTTATTTTATTGTTACGAAGGATTCAGAAGAAAAAGTTAAAATTAAATAGTTTACCCGATACCTCGACATAGGTTCGAATCCGGTCCAGGGCATAAACCGCCAACTTAAGATTGGTTAGGTATGTGCAATTTAAGAAATTAAATTTCACGTGTCTTAAACGGTGAAGAAAAAACACTGTGAGGAAACCTGCATACCTGAGAATTTTCTTAATTCTCTACGGGTGTGAAGTCTTCCAATCCGCATTTGGCCAGCTTGGTGGACTAGTGGCTTAACCCCTCTCATTCTGAGAGGAGACTCGAGCTTAGCGGTGAGCCAAATATGGGTTGATAATCTATATATATAAAAATCAATTGCTGTTCGTTAGTCTCACTAAAACTCGAGAACGGCTTAACGGATTTATCTTATCTTGGTCTTGCAATGTTCGTGGATGTATAAGGAAGGTATAAAAGGTGAGAAAAAATAGAACAATTGCCGAGAAAACCATGAAAACAACCCTTTTCTATACCCTATACCCTTAGGGTAGAGGTAGGGTATGGGTAGGGATAGGGAAGAATTACACATACTTGTAAGTCAAAGCGAAGCTTGACCAGGTCCGCTAGTGATGATATAAAGTTTTCTTTCGCTTTACTGACCACCATCACCACCAGGTGATGGTGGTGATATTCAAGCATCATCACTCTAAAGTCTGCAAACCTGCTTCGATATAGATTAATAATTGGTCTATAAACTAAATGCTAATCAACTACAAATACTATGATTATAATATCAACACAAACATATGGATTAGAAATTATGCCTCAAATATCTTCACAGTAAAGTGAAGGAAAACTTTATATCATCATTATCAACCCATATTCGGCTCACTGCTGAGCTCGAGTGTCCTCTTAGAATGAGAGGGGTTAGGCCAATAGTCCACCACGCTGGCCCAATGCGGATTGGCAGACTTTACACACGCTTAGTATTAAGAAAATTCTCAAGTATGCAGGTTACGATGTTTTTCCTTCACCGTTTGAGACACGTGATATTTAATTTCTTATGTTTATGAATGTGGGGGTAAACCTATTTCAGAAACATTAATCCTTTTTTCCGTCTCCCATTGCGAGGGCGCTATTGTGTGACAAGGGTACTCCACTTTTCTTGAGGATATGATAAAGCATATGATCTGTCCATCTCCACTTAAGCTGATCCATCCTGGTTAAAATGTCGGTAACTCTGGTCCTTTTCCTTATATCAATGTTTCTTATTCTGTCCCTCTTCTTTACCCCCACCATGCTACGCTCCATCGCCCTCTGGCATTTCTGAAGACTATCCCTGTGGGCCCTGTTTAGCGCCCAGGTTTCGCAACCATATGTTATGCTGGGTAAAACACCTGTATCAAAAACTTTTTGCTTTATACTTATGGTTGTTTCTTTATTTTTCATAATTTCAAAAACATTACTCTTTAATAAATTTCTAGTCTGCCATATTTTTTTACCACAGACATATAATAATGTATCAGCTCAAAGTTTTGCAGGACGTAGGATACATTGTTCGCAGCTCGTCGTGACGGCACGGCTGTAAGCAGGGCGGCCGGTCAAGGTTACCTATTTCAGGCGGGTCAACGACCGCGCCATGGCGGCCGGCCCATGTCGCACCATTGGGAATATTGGTCTCACATAGGTATTTAATAAAATAATCCTACTAATATTATAAACGCGAAACCATTACCATGTCAGCGGCATATGTGAGATTGTACTGTTTGCTGATGACAAATCCTTAATTTTTAAGACCGACAGAAATAAAGATAACTCTGACGACGTAAACCGTGCCATATCGCATGTGTCGCATTGGTTCACTGCAAATAATCTTTTAAATGCCAAGAAAACTAAATGTATTGAGTTTTCATTGCCAAATGTTATAAAATTAGATAAGTCTATAATGATCGATGGTGAAACACTGGAAATGGAGAGTTCCACAGTTTTCCTGGGAGTGACCTTGGATTGTAAACTTCAGTGGTAGAAAAACTGTCTGGTAAACTTAGCTCAGCGGCATTTGCCGTGAGAAAAATAAGACAGTTCACTGATGTTGATACAGCTAGGCTTTTTTATTTTGCGTACTTTCACAGCGTGAAAGAAAGAAAAATCATTTTTCATCCCAGAAAAATCCACTGTTAAAATTCAAAATCCATTTATTTTAGTTAGGCTTACTTTACAAGCACTTTTGAAAGGACAAGATTATGTCATAATTTAATTTAATCTAATGGTGGTAATAATAGTCGAAAACTTAAAATTACGAGGGTTCCAAACGCGCCTTGGTCCGAGAAGAGCCCACAACAAACTCAGCCAAGGTTTATTTTTTTTTTGTTTATACATATAAAACAAATGGAAGTGTCTGTATTTTTAAAATTATTGTCTTTTTCTGATGTGGTTACACTTTCATGTACAGAATACCAAAACACAATAAGCTTTTTGAAATTTTTGTCTGTCTGTCTGTCTGTTTGTCTTTAGAACGGCTAAACCGATTTTAATGCAACATACTTAATTCATGGAGTCGGCGGGAACAAAACTTGTAAATTATAAATTAAAGTTAACAGCGTTCCAAAGCCGCCCAGTCTGAGAAAAATGGTTAAAATAGCAGAACTTTTCAGAGGCGACCAACTGTAACTCTTATCGCAAAGATTTCGCGTTAATCAATTGGCACTTAATAATAAAAACCAGTAGTGGAGGTCTGTGAGCCGGTGGACTGTGAGACCCCCCGGACCGTGGGAGCGCGGCCACGTGGTCTCAGCGACCTCCAGCCGAAGCTTGTCCCGATATGTTGGTTGTTATTGTTTTGATTGAGTCTTCCATATATTTTTGACGGCCTTCGTGGCGCAGCGTTGGATTTACAAGACGGAGGTCCTGGGTTCGATCCCCGGCTGGACCGATTTTCTTAATTGGTCCAGGTCTGGCTGGTGGAGACGTACCGCCAAATGATTTAGCGTTCCGGTATGACGTCGTGTAGACACCGAAAGGGGTGTGGATTTTCATCCTCCTCTTAACAAGTTAGCCCGCTTCCATCTTAGATTGCATCGTCAATTACCATCAGGTGAGATTGCAGTCAAGGGCTAACTTGTATAGAATAAAAATAAAAAAATTAAAAATATATGGTAGACTAGCGGACGCCCGCGACTTCGCCCGCGTGGATTTCAGTTTTTCACAAATCCCGCGGGAACTTAATTGTTAATCCAGGGTATTATATATCTTCGATTTAAATTTCAGCCAAATCGGTTCAGTAGTTTAAAGAGTAACAAACATCCACGCAAACTATCGCGTTTATAATAATAATAAGACTATCAGACGCCTTGAGGTTTCACCCGCGTTGTTCCGGTTCCCGTGGGAAATCAACCCACATCGGCTCACTGTTGAGCACGAGTTTCCGTTCAGAATGTGAGGAGTTAGGCTAAAAGTCGACCACGCTAGCCCAATGCAATTAGTCGCTTATTAAACAACGAAAGTTATATAACCACATATTACCTAAGTATTGTCTTCAATGTCGAGTTGTGTGCTTAGGAAAATGTAAAAACACATTAATATATAATGCAAGCAAACACAAAATATTGTGCATGTGGAGTCGCTAAATTCCGATCACTTTTTGCGGTAATTTTGTAGGCACGTAACATATCTATAATATAAAATAATCATTGGCTTCACACCTTTAGAGACAGTTTCTTCTAAGCAACTGACGTTGATATTAGCCAAGTTGATGATGTTATCGTCCTGTGCCTTACAGCTAGTTTCTTCATGTAAAGCTAAAAAAAAAGTTAAATGTAAAAGTAAAAGTTGTAAGTAGTAAAGAAGACTTTATTTTTCAGTGAATAAGACCATCACTTTTTAACCGACTTCAAAAAGGAGGAGGTTCTCAATTCGGTCGGTATTTTTTTTTTTTTTTTTTTTTTTATGTATGTACACCGATTACTCAAAGACGCGTAGACCGATTTCAAAAATTCTTTTTTTGTTTAAAACGGTATAGTCCCCATTTGGTCCCATTGCCATCATGACAAGATCTGATGATGGAATCCTGGAGAAATTGAGGGGAACTTTCGAAAATTATATGGGCGTCTAGTGTGTTCGTGAACTTTTCCATTTAGTGCCTTTAAGAAATACAAAATTATGAAGGTTTAAAATCGATCTGATGATGGAGTCATAAATAGACGAGGGAACTCCTTGGCGATTTACAGCAGTTACCTTGTGTTTGGGTTTGATTAATTTGTCTTAATGAGAACTTTCCACATAAATAGGTTGTGACTGTCATTTAGGGGTTTGGTGATGAAGACCAAGGACAATTAAGGGAACTCCTTAACAGTTAACAGTAACTACCTTGTGTTTGGCCTTGATTAATTCGTATTGCTGAGAACTTTCTCCCTAGATGAGTTGTGTCTGTTATTAGGGGTCTGATGATGAAGACCAAGGTCAATGAAGGGAACCCCTTGACGGTTTACGGTAGCTACCTTGTGCTTGGGCTTGATTAATTTGTATTGCTGAGAATTTTGTACCAAGATGGGTTGTGACTGTCATTAGGGGTCTGATGTATTCGTTTGAGATGAAATTTTACACTAAAAATTAAAAAATAATAAAAATTTTAATAAAAAAAATACAACCGACTTCAAAACCTAAAAACGTACCCACTAAACTAAAAAGCGAAAAATAACATCATAATATGTTCTACCTGCTGATCAGTATGAAGTCGGTGCTTAGCCGGTGTTGTCTTAATTTAAGCCATTTCTGACAGGACCACATGAAACAACATTGTCTGCAAAATCTAAATCTATAAGATATGCTCACATGGCTTGAATTAATACATCACCGGCTAAGCACCGACTTCATACTGATCAGCAGGTAGAACATATTATGATGTTATTTTTCGCTTTTTAGTTTAGTGGGTACGTTTTTAGGTTTTGAAGTCGGTTGTATTTTTTTTATTAAAATTTTTATTATGATTTATGACGTTCCTTTGACTGTAACTTGCGATGAAGAAACTGGCCGTTAAAGAGCACGTTAAGTTGAAAATAATTTTCGCGTTACTATGCGCAATTCCTGTAAATCCAGGTTATTTCTGAGATATTCTGTTACGAATGTAGGGCGTGCGTGGAATATTTAAATTGAGGTTGCATCATAATTTAGTTAAACGTCCCACTTCATGGAGCTTGTTTGAATAGTTCCTACTTTGTTCGCTCATATTATAACTATAGAATGTAAAGTTTGTGGTATTATAGGGAGTAATTTTTGAATCTACTTAACTGGTTAAGATAATTTTTTTATGACTAGAAAGCTACGTTATTTGTGAGTGTCATGGGTTATATTTTATCCCCGTAATCTTACGAGGGGGGGGGGGGGTTTAGGGTAGGGTAAACGTAGGGTAGGTGTAGGGTTGGAATAGGGTAGGTAAGGGTATGGAAGAAATGCACAAAAGTCAAAGCGAAGCTTGACCGGCTCCGATAGTAATAATAATATAAACAAATAAATGCGAAAGGTCTTTCATTACGAAATCTCGAAAACTACTTGACATATACCTAGGTACAGATGAAATTTGGCAGGGAAGTAGTTTATAGTTAGTAGACGTCCGCTAAGAACGGATTTTGCAAGAGGGCCAAATTAAGAAGGTCTAAGGGCGGACGAAAACGTGGGCTGCTAGTATTACTATAGATATGATCTTATTGGTGAAATAAAAAAAAAAACATTTATTTCAATTAGGCTTAGTTTACAAGCACTTGTGAAAAGTCAGGATTATGTCATAATTTAATTTTATCTAATGGTGGTAATAATAGTCGAAAACTTAAAATTAAAGTTACAAGGGTTCTAAAGCGCCTTGGTCCCGAAAAGAGCCCACAAGAAACTCAGCCGAGATTTTTTTTTTGTTTACCACCAGAGTATTGAGATTTTTCTTGTAAGAAAAATCCCAATAATCCATTTTTTTGTTGGCCTGACCCGTAATCGAACACCAGACCTCATTTTACACAAACCAGCATACCACGGAACCATCGAGGCAGTCATTTATACGTAGTACACGTATAACGTTAGCGGACATTATTATCTACATAATACACGTTAAGTAGCGCCATCTATTGTCGAGTAGAACATCTAATATTATACAGCTGAAGAGTTTGTTTATTTGTTTGATTTGGTTTAATCTCAGGAACTACTAGTCCGATTTGAAAAATAATTTCAGTGTTAGATAGGCCATTTATCGAGGAAGGCTATAAGCTATATATTATCTCCATATACCTACGGGAACGGGAACCACGCGGGTGAAACCGCTCGGTGTCCTAGTAGTATAGTACCTTAGAATAATGTTGTCATTTGGTTGTACTATTCTGGTAAATCTGTTTACACCAACATATTTAGGCATATTCTTATTTATAAAAATATTTGTAAGTTTATTTTCTATTTTAGTGACTCTTTCTTGTTTGTTATTTAGGTTCAAAATTTTCATTTAAGAATTCAGTACAACAAAATACCCTGCTATCGTACCTAAATTGTAACCTTGCTAATTTTGTACGGATCCTAAGGACATCTACTACATAGAAATGAAATGAAATATTATTTAAACACAAAATACCTAAATATTGTCTACAATGTTTAGGAAGTGTAAAAACAATATCTACATAAATATATAATGTAAACAAGTCTAGCTGTGTCAACATCAGTAAAATGTCTTACTTTTCTCACTGCAAATGCAGCTGAGCTGAGTTTACCCGACAGTTTTTCTATATGAGCACCCCACTGAAGTTTAGAATCCAAGGTCACTCTCAGAAAAACTGTGGAATTCTCCATTCCCAGTGTTTCACCATCGATCATAATAAACTTATCTAATTTTACAACATTTGGTAATGAAAATTGTACATGTGCGCGCTCAGAGGAGTCGCTAAATTCGGATCACTTTTTTCGGTGATTTTGTAGTCATGTAACATATCCATAGTATAAAATAATCATTGGCCAGAAATGAGCGAAGTCGAGACATGTCTGGCGCCTCAGAATAGAGACATGCATCAATAGTTTACAAGAATGGCTATTTCGGTGGCGTGTCGATGCTTATTTATAGAGTAAGTGAGCCGTCAAGTGTTTAGAGTGATCTTGAGTTAGTGCATCGAAATACTTGGCCGGCCTGTCTCTCTTTGAAATCGTATTATGATGAATAATTTAATCTATCCATTCAAATATGATGACGTCTGTAGTCTGTGGTTGTCTCGATTTAATTATTTTTAAAGCTACATTTTTTTTTAAGAAATTAAATATCACG
Source organism: Bicyclus anynana (assembly GCF_947172395.1). Classification (NCBI taxonomy): domain Eukaryota; kingdom Metazoa; phylum Arthropoda; class Insecta; order Lepidoptera; family Nymphalidae; genus Bicyclus; species Bicyclus anynana. The sequence continues at coordinate 4,183,554 of NC_069104.1, read as the reverse complement.
TGTCTCAAACGTTGAAGGAAAACATCGTGAGGAAACCTGCATACCAGAGAATTTTCTTAATTCTCTGCGTGTGTGAAGTCTGCCAATACGCATTGGTTCAGCGTGGTGGACTAAGGCCTAACCCCTCTCATTCTTAGAGGAGACTCGAGCTCAGTAGTGAGCCAAATATGGGTTGATAACGACGACGAAAGCTACAAAAGGGTTTGAAGCTGTAAAGCCGTTTGAAAATATATAGAGGTACTCGTAGGTGCCAACTTTTACTTTTAAATTCATGTGAACTCTTTGCAAGACCATCAATAACCAATATTGCTTTTACTGAAAAATATTTACAGTAAAATAGTTGATGAAACTTAAACCTTTTATTTTCTTTTTTAACCGACTTCAAAAAGGAGGAGGTTCTCAATTCGGTCGGTATTTTTTTTATGTATGTACACCGATTAGCCGGTGTTGTCTTAATTTAAGCCATTTCTGGCAGGAGCACATGAAACAACATTGTCTGCAAAATCTAAATCTATAAGATATTCTCACATGGCTTGAATTAATACATCACCGGCTAAGCACCGCCTTCATACTGATCAGCAGGTAGAACATATTATGATGTTATTTTTCGCTTTTTAGTTTAGTGGGTACGTTTTTAGGTTTTGAAGTCGGTTGTATTTTTTTTATTAAAATTTTTATCTAATCTATTTTATACCTCGATTTTCACGGTTAAAGGGACTAACTCAACTCCGAAAAGTTCAATCCTTGCGTGTTGATTTTCGTCGTTAATACGAATGGAAGGGAAAATGGTACCTAATATAAAAAAAAATTGTTTCGAGATATTTTCACAACAGCAAATGGTATCGACTGGTGAAGTTCTGGCTCATTTTTTTGCGCAAAGGATCAGCCTAGCTGTCTACACGAAAATGCAGCCAGTATTCTTGCCACCGTTTCCACGTGGGCATGATTTGTATAGTTATTAGAATAAAACGTGGGGAAAGTTACTTATATTACACTATTTTCATCTGTGAGAAAACATTTCCTTTGCAAGACATGCGTTGCCCTGCATCCTTCAATCAGTCATACAAAATTACAAGCCAGACTAAAACATATAGTATAACTAGCAGACGCATGCGACTTCGTCCGCGTAGAATTTAGTTTTTCACAAATCCCTCGGGAACCATGGATTTTTGGATAAAAAGTAGCCTATGTGTTAATCCAGGCTATAATATATCTCAATACCAAATTTCAGCTAATTCGGTTCAGTAGTCGAGGCGTGAAGGAGTAACAAACATTCATATCATCAAAATAATGTGTTCGCAAATCTCGGGAAATGGATAAAAAGTTAACCTATGCGTTAATCCAGAATAAAATCTATTTCCATTTAAAATTTCAGACAAATCGCTTCAGTAGTAGCGGCGTTAAAGAGTAACAAACATCCAAACAAACATCCAAACATACAAACTTTCGCGTTTATAATATTAGTAGGATAGGAAGTAGGATGCGCTGCCCTGCATCCTTCAATCATTCATACAAAATTACACGCTTTCTGACTAAAACGTATGTATAGTTAAACGCATAGCAAAATAGCAAAATGTCTCTATTAATAAGTGTGTACAGAATACGTGAGGCGCGTTCTATATTAACAAACTTAGTCTCTAGTGAGATTTTCTGTATTTTGTTCTGTATTTATATTTTCTTTGGTATCTTTCTTAGCTATATAAAATGTATCATCATCATCATGATTAACACCCGATGGATCTAGTGCCGGTATGGATTCCAGCACCTTGGGACCCCAACGTCCATTGGCTCATCATTCATTCAAACTATATGCCCTGCCTATTGCCACTCGCTGAGCTAAGTCAGTAACTTTGGTTTTTCTGAGGATCTCCCCAGATCGCTCCATCGCCCGCTGAGTGTTATTAAGGAACAAAATTATTATTTTATAGTAGCTACTACTACTTTATAGAACTCTTTGTGAGAGTGCACGTCTAGAATAGTTCTATATCCATTATTAGGGTTCCGAACGTACGTAGTACAAAAACGGAACCCCTAGGGGTTCGCCATTCGACGGTAGGGGGTTCGCGACAAGATTTACGTAATGGTGGCTTGATAACTGATACCAAGTCAGAATTAAGGTTTCTGTCCAAAATTACTCTTTACATTGAAAACATTTGCGACAAGAAACAAGCACACCCATAGCATTAATATTACAAAGACATTTCTGTTGGTAGTTTAAGAGCTACCTTTTATTCAAATAAAAACCTCAGTTTCTTCAACAGTAAAATTATTTTTTTTCCCTGGGGGGGGGGGGGGGGGTGTCCTTCAACCCTGATCTAAAGGCTTCACATAAGTCACAGCTTAAGTTTTAAGTACTGTTTACGTGTATAGAGCAATAGCGAAATGTATCTGTGAACGGACAGAGAGATCCCATCAGTATGCGGCGCGCACGACTTAGATTTACAGTTGGAGTTCATCTCGTTCTCGGCACATCCTGACATACAGACAGACTGTACATTTCCCGCTATCTATATGTTATTTAACTTCTTACAAACTTTTACTTTATTATAAACCACGGCAACAGTTAGCGACTAGAAGGCTTATAATGTAACTCGGTCGGTACATACATCGATTTTCAATACATCGGTTTTCATACAATAGGGATAATGACAGTTTTTTAAATTATATATAAATTAAGTATACTAATAGCAAAGCAATTTTGTAAAAGTAACAGGGTATCTGCGATCATTACTTTCGGAGCTACAGGGATTTAAAAAGTCAGATTTGCGGCGCTGCCGCGGATCCCTGAAAAACGCTCCATACAAAATGGCACGATTTAGTGACGTCGTTGGCTCGCTGATCGTTAGGTTTGTATGGGCGTTCAAACAAAATTACTAATATCTTTGTTATTTGTGCGTTTATGTTTATAGTTCATTTATTGAAAAATGTCACATTTAATGTAAGGAAGCTAAAATTGTATGAATTTTCATTTAATTACGATAAAAGATTTTGAAATTTTATTATCTCATTTATTTTGCAAATATCCAGACAATCGTTGCTTTTTATGTATAAATTAGTTAACATTGACCTTATTTACCCGAATGTATTATAAAAATCAATATATTCAAACCTAGTCATCATCCCCATTTTCGTAATTGTGATCATCTAACATAGTTATTTCAACTACCATTATACCTACCTAATTACCTAATTAGAGGGTACCTAATTACCATTAGGTACCCCCCAATTAGTCGGGAAAGTCTGTCTTAGGAGTGGATATGACAATAGTCCAACGGGGCGGGGATCGAACCACCACCCCTCCGGTGATGACTCCGACCCGACTGCTTTACCTGAGCTATTGATGCTATTAGGAAAGGCTGTTGAAGATACGGAACCCTGAAAACTAAGCCATCTGTAATAGCTGATTCGCTCTATACTTGTACGTGGGCGATCGAATTGAGCTTAATCCATACATAATGTATCAATAGCTTCACACGGGAGGCACCGATCGAAAACGGCACAAAGCAAACAATCTTTATTGTACCAGTGTCGGTAAATTAGAGGTTTTGTGACCGACAATGAGCCAGACGGTTTTGTTGCTGCCTAATGGACTGCCTAATAAGAAATTGAAGCGATTTGTGCGACCATTCATACCGCCATTCAGTTCAGGCTTTTGTATTGCAATTTGTTTTAATTTTGTCCGTGGAAGCTTGCAGTGTTTGCCTACATATTAATGAGATGACATGTTGTAGTCATGACCATATCTTATAATAAGTTCAAGGTTCCTACGCAAGCTTATAGAAAATTACTTATTACAAAAAAGCTTGTGTGTGCTTGCATATACCTGATTGTGTTCTTTTTTTTATTATCTACAAGTTAGCCCTTGACTACAATCTCACTTGATGGTAAGTGATGATGCAGTCTAAGATGGAAGCGGGCTAACTTGTTAGGAGGAGGATGAAATCCACACTCCTTTCGGTTTCTACACGACGGAACGTTGAATCGCTTGGCGGTACATCTTTGTCGGTAGGGTGGTAACTAGCCACGGCAGAAGCCTCCCGCCATCCAGACCTGGACCAATTAAGAATACCTCAATCGGCCCAGCCGCGGATCGAACCCAGGACCTCCGTCTTGTAAATCCACCGCGAATACCACTGCGCCAAAAAGGCCGTAAAATATTGTGAGAAAGTAATTATTATGAGAGCCGTGATAGCCTAGTGGATATGACTTCTGCCTCCGATTCCGAAGGATGTGAGTTCAAATCCGGTCCGGGGCTTACACCTCCAATTTTTCAGTTAAGTGCATTTTAAGAAATTAAATATCACGTGTCTCAAATGGTGAAGGAAAAACATCGTAAGGAAACCTGCATACCTCAGAATTTTCTGAATTCTCTGCGTGTGTGAAGTCTGCCAATCCAAATTGGCTTAACCCCTTTCATACTGTGAGGAGACTCGTGTTCAACAATGAGCTGAATAATGATGAATGATGGATATATACGAGTAGATATTTTAGGTATATGTGTGTTCAGTAGAGTGTGCAATAATTGGGTGATATCGGGCTCGCTGGGTCATGTGTGTAACGGAGCGTACAACTCTCTCACGCTCTACCAATGCGCCTGTAATGTGCTGTGTAATGCGATGACACACTAGATCACTGCACAGCATTGCTATGCAAAATATTTTTAGAACTACATTTAAAAAATGTAATTCAATACGTCTGAGTATGTACGTCCTATAGAGGATTTCCCAGTGTCCACACATTAGTGTAAGCGTAATTATTAGATCTGTGATAGCTCTGTGGATATGACCTCAGCCTCCGATTTCGGAGGGACCGGACTCAAATCTAACATGCAGGTTTTCTCACAATGTTTTCCTTCACCGTTTTTTTTTTCCTTCACCGTTTGAGACACGTGATATTTAATCTCTTAAAATGCATACAATTGCAAAATTGGAGGTGTATGCCCCACACCGGATTCGAGCCCACACCCTCCGGAATCGAATGCAGAGGTCATATCCATTGGCTATCACGGCACGGCTAAACCTGCATACCAGAGAATTTTCTTAATTCTCTACGTGTGTCAAGTCTGGCAATCCGTATTAGGCCAGCGTGGTGGACTATTGGCCTAACCCTTCTCATTGTGAAAGGACTCGTGCTCAGCAGTGAGCCGAATATGGGTTGGTAATGATGATGTATGTAAGCGCAGTGTTTGTCGACCTCCCACTAGGTGGACTGAGGACTTCAAGCGGGCCATATCACAAACCCCAGGCCGAAGGCCGGTGTACAAAAAAGTTTTTTGTGCTTGGGTAAATGCCCAGCCATAGCCACATAGTTATTATCACCATTATCTAATAAGTTTATGACATTTCGAAAGTGCTTGTAAGCTGAGTTCTACCAAATTTCAATTCAGTTGTGTAACCTGTGCTTTACCTATTCCCATGGCTCGCAATGGCCGTCTGTCACAAATTGTCGCAAATGGCTCAATTGAGAGTCACGCACCACTGGACACGACTGTTCGCTGGCGAAAATTTGGCGTTTGGATTCAATAGCGCTTTTCATGTGAAAATCGGGTACTTTGGCCGAGCGGAAAAATTTTAATAAAAATGGGCTTGCTCCGAATAAAAATAAGGAATCTTAACTTTAAGGTTAAAAGTTTTAACTCAAAAGCTATGACTATTTTACTCATAAACATTGGAAAATCACGACATCCTCAGCGAAATGTAGTTTTCTTGCTGACTATTATTTCGCAAATAGGATTAATAGAGGAGATTGTGTAGCTAAGATCCACCACACTGCTCTTACCCAATTGTTAATTGTTTCTATGAAGGGTAACCGGATAATATTTGTTTCCGTAAATCCCTATCACCAGGGTACTATTCAAAAACATGAGCAGTAGTTTTTCAGTGGTAGTTTAGATTAGATTTTCCGTTTTAGCGATCAATTAACATACTTAGTTATTTCTTAAAAACTACGTCAACTGACGTTATTTTGTAAAACGTTAATTACCAACTCAAACAGAAATTCCGGGTTTCTACCGAGAATTTTTTGAGGAAAATATAACCCAATATTTCATACCTACCCAATATACACATATCGATATAAATCGTTAGATAGGCCCCTCCATACTAAAAAACGCACAATATTATGTCATTACTCAAAGACGTGCACGCACGTCTTAACTTAGTATGCAACAAGCGCATGCTGTGACTTAAAAAAATATATTACTGTTTTTTCCTTGTTTAATCCCTTAATTATGCCTTCGTGGTCATTTTGGAAGTGTGGTCACAAGCCGCAACACGAATAATGAAAAAGTTATTACTTATCATTCGTAAGTATTAGCGAAACCAATGACAATTCCGCGACGCTTCGAGGTCCATCTAATGATCTATGATCGATGCATATATGTGTAAGAGCTGTGATAGCCCAGTGGGTATGACCTCTGCCTCCGTTTCCGGATGGTGTGGGTTCAAATCCGGTCCGGGGCATGCACCTCCAACTTTTCAGTTGTGTGCAATTTTAGAAATTAATTATCACGTGTCTCAAACGGTGAAGCAAAAACATGTAGACTTGCATATCAAAGAATTTTCTTAATTCTCTGCGTGTGTGAAGTCAGCCAATCCGCATTACGCCAGCGTGGTTGACTATTGGCCTAACCCTTTCAGGCATTTTGAGAGGAGACTCGTGCTCAATAGTGAGTCACTTACACAATCGTGATGACTGCCACCTCCTCAGTGCTCAGACGAAGTCTCACACGTCACGAAGGCCACGCAATGACCCAGATGTCCATCCACTTAGTCACGCCAGCATCCATAAGTTAAGCAAACATTATCTCGTTTTAAATACTTGATTGGAATTTTTTGGAAAAAAAAATTTTGACGGCCTCCGTGGCGCAGTGGTATGCGCGAAAGACGGAGGTCCTGGGTTCGATCCCCGGCTGGTCAAATTGAGAATTTCTTAATTTGTCCAGGTCTGGCTGGTGGGAGTCTTCGGCCGTGGCTAGTTACCACCCTACCGGCAAAGACGTACAAGTTAGCCCGCTTCCATCTAAGACTGCACCATCACTTACCATCAGGTGAGATTGTAGTCAAGGGCTAACTTGTAAAGGATAAAAAAAAAATATTGCTGGTAGATTGTCAATGAAACAATGTGATTAAAAAAATGCAACAACAATCGATTATTTACGAGTATGTCCCGGTAACAAACATACCACCCGCGTAGTTCCCGTTCCCGCCTATGACACTCACAAATAACGTGGCTTTATAGTGTTAAAGAATTATGAAAATCGGTTCTGTAGATCCAGAGATTACTTTAACACTACAAACTTTACCTCTATAGAAGTTTAAAAACAATATAAATAAAAACTTCTACGATATTCTTTAAAACCTATAAATAAGTATGTTCTTTAGCCACTGCTAATTAATTAAGTTACAGGTTAATTATAATAAAAATAACCAGTCAAGTGCGAGCCCACTGAGGGTTCCGTAAAAATCATTCTTCGTCAGAAGACGATAAATAAAATACGCCATAAAAGTAATTAAAAACCACATGTCAGATTGTGCTAACGAAGCTCTTTCATTCATTAACACAGGATGATTAACTTAATTCAAAAGGAGATGGTCCAAAATTGTATGGAGCCCAGAAAATGCAACATTACTGTGGGTATTAATGGCAGATTGATGATGTTTTCAATGCAGTAGTCGATTTGACGTTTGCTGTCAAATATCGTGTCATAGTTGCTGTATGTGGGCGCCATCTTGTTACAACTCAAAATTTGGGTTTTAATATTATTTATTTCTTTCTATTTAGTTAGATTTATTCACTTATTTAGATTTCAATAAAACCCTTGTATTTTTAAAATTTTAATGATACGGGGTACAAGAGTGGACCTGAAATGGACCATCTCCTTTTCATTCCTATTTAGCTGTGATAGTTTAATTTTTTTTATTATACAAGTATACCTACTAGTAGAGATTTTCACGAATTTTTACTACCATTGAGCTGTTAGAGGGGAAGATATCAAAATAAATTGTATTATTTGTGCTAAATTGTAGCTTTCTAAATACCAATAGTCTCCGAGCTAAACCTTGTACTATTATTATTCGTCGTCATCATCCCATATTCGGCTCACTACTAAGCTCGAATCTCCTCTCAGAATGAGAGGGGTTAGGCCAATAGTCCACCGCGCTGGCCCAATGCGGATTGGCAGACTTCACACACGCAGAGAATTAAAGTAATTCTCTGATATGCAGGTTTCCTCACGATGTTTTCCTTCACCGATTGAGACACGTGATATTTTAATTTCTTAAAATGCACACAACTGAAAAGTTGGAGGTGCGTGCCCCGGACCGGATTCGAACCCACACCCTCCGGAATCGGAGGCAGAGGTCATATCCACTGGGCTATCACGGCTCTTCTATTATTATTATTCTCTGGTAAAGCCACAGGCAAACGAGCAGACAGAAAGCCAATACTATAAGGTTTCCTTATTGAACAATAGAATGAAAAATTACTCGTAAAATAAAAAACGCAGTTAAGTCGAAAAATCTAAGTAAGTACTATAATTTTGTATGATAATTGCCAATTATGCAATTACAAGTAGAACGAAATCCACCGAATTACCTAACAAAATAATAAATTACCTAAATGCGGGATATGTAGATAATTTAGGTTCTATAACTAGATATAAAACAACGTCTCTCGACATTAGTACATAGTCGCATTCTTCAGTTTTTTGGACATGTCTCCCGGCGAGGGAATGATTGTATCGAACGCCTTGTTGTGCAAGGGAAGGTGGAGGGAACTAGGCCGATGGACCGACCAGATTAAATCTGCTGTAGGCGGTCCCTTGCATGAATGTACGCGACTCACTACACAAAGGGAGAAGTGGCGAATGCTCGTGAGGCGTATTACATCTGCCTCCAACACGTCCTAAAGACCTCGACCGCTCTGTCAAGAGCGCAGCGATAAAGAAGAAGAATAACTAGATAGATATATAACGTGATAAGGTAATATAATAATAATATTATTACTTAACACTAACTAACTTGAACTTGACTTGTATTTAATTATTATGAGTATAATGTTTGACACACATGGATCCGTCCGGCTGCATTCAAGTCTTGTAGCGCTTGTAACGACGTATTTAATGTTTATAACAGACTAGCTGACGCCTCGCGGTTTTACCCGCGTGGTTCCCGTTCCCGTAGCAAAACGGGGATAACATATAGCCTATAGTCTTCCTCGATAAATGGGCTATGTAACACTGAAATAATTTTTCAAATCGGACCAGTAGTTCCTGAGATTAGCGCGTTCAATCTAACAAACAACAAACAAACTCTTCCGCTTTATAATATTAGTATAGATACAGTAAGGGATATGTACATATATGTACTTATATATTTTTTACATTTCTGACATAACAAAATTGTGAAACAGTAAACTCCTGAGATAACTGTAAATATAATAATTTACAAAAACTTTGAGTATTTTACCTATTATATTATATGTCTATCATTGCTAACTTGCTTTCAGCAGGTGAAATCACAGCGATTGTTCGGTTATTGAAAAAGCGGTCTGTATGTGCTAAACGATATTAAAAGTATGAAACTTAAAAATCAAGTTATTTACCACTGTCTAGAGCAAACCATGCAATTTGTTTGTAGTTAAAAATTGTAGTTTCATTAGCATTGGACAGATTTTTCCAACTTTCTAATATGAAACGAATGGAGTGCTACTCCATGAATTCACCGTGCAGGTGCCGGGTCCATCGAGTGGTAGAGAGAAAACCTCTAAGCAGGGTCTTGTGACTACAGGATGAAGTCAAGTTAAGGAATTCCTTGACAATCGATCAACACTCCCCTCCTCTGCTCGTGTTGTTCTCCCTGCCTAGCGAAATTTGGTAAGATCTTATTAGAGCAGCTTTGGATACCCGTTCTAATATAGAACTAGCTGCAGTTCTAGAGAGGCCAAGGTCTTTAAGCAAGTTATAAAGAGATTTTGCTGGTAATCCTCTCTAACCTACTTCTTACATTATTAGTTAGTTCATTTGTTAGCCTGTACAGTGTACAAGCCTATCTGAAATAAACGATTTTTAATTTGACTTACTAGGACAATGTAAACTGGCGGTTAGTAGATACTCCTCATTTATTACTTTGCGAGTTGCGCGTTGATGGAGTACCTACTAGCTTTATGTACCTACCTGTTTGCTTGTGTTGTGTTCTTTAGTTTAAAGATTAGAGGTCGGAAATGTCATACTTAATGTCCAACTTGACTATACTTTTTTTAAAACCTCTGAATGATTTAAGGTTTTTAAGGTGTAGTTTTATGCAAATATGTAGTGCCAATCTGAAGTATTTCAAAATAATTTGCACCAATTCGAATACCTTTCCATGCGTGTAGATTTACTAAATTTTCATCACTTTAGGCTAGTTTACAGTTAGTACATTTTTTTGAGACGTGATTACATGAAAATTCTTCTTTTAAATTAACACATAGGCTACTTTTTATCCCGGAAAATCCATGGTTTTTGAGGGATTTGTGAAAAACTAAATTCCACGCGGACGAAGTCGCGGGCGTCAGCTAGTGGTTTAATAATAAAGGATAGAGAACAAAAATACAAATAAGTTTATATAAATGGCAACACTATTGCAGTTTATAATCTCTTGTTCCGTCAACGAGTTCTCAGCGCGGTTTTTAGGATTTAATATCATCACTCTAAATCTATTATAAAGGTGAATTTTTTTGTTTAAGTGTGTAAGTGTGTAAGTGTGAAAGTGTGTAAGTGTGTAAGTATGTAAGTGTGTAAGTATGTTTGTTCCTCTTTTACGCTGCTACCATGATTCCCGAGGGATTTGTGAAAAACTAAATTTCATTTCTGGTATAAAAAGTAGCCTATGTGTCAGTATCCAGAGTAAAATCTATTTCCATTCCAAATTTCAGCCAAATCGCTTCAGTAGTAGCGGCGTTAAAGAGTAACAAACATCCATACATCCAAACATCCATACAAACTTTCGCGTTTATAATATTAGTAGGATTAGTAGGATTATAATATATTAATAAACAACCGTATTGCACTTCGCCGTCTATACGCAGCGATTACCTGTAATAACTATAATCGGCGTGGTAGAACTGTGGCCTAAATCCTTGAAATTCTCTTTAATTGCAACTTCAAAATAAGCTATACGCGCGATGTTGGGAAATAAAGACATTTACACACCACACCTCGCCCGTGCAGCATCGCGAGTCGCGTTCGAAATATTCTTTATTTAATATTTATTAATTTATTAATAAAATAGGTGTTTTATAAAATGGCCAGGGCCATAGAAATGTTGGCTAACCTACTCGCTGTGACAGTGCTGTGTATATGTGTCCATAATACGTTCCAGTTGGTACCTTTGCGTAAGTTATTTGTTTATCGCTTTAAATAATCCGTGTCACCTGCTATTAAGTGGCCCCATCGAGATTTTGGTCCGAGAGCTGGTGAACATTTTTGGGTAGGTATTTAGGCGAACTAAAAACTTCTTCTGTACCCAATACACAGTTCTCGGACCAAGGTGCGTTTGAAACCCTCGTAACTTTAATTTTAAGTTTTCGACCAATTATCATCAATCATTATTTAACTAAGAAATCGTAATGTTATTATCAATTTTAAAGAGTCTCATGCTCTACCGACTGAGCTAGCCGGGCCCGTTAAAAGAGCCGCGATAGCTCAGTGGATATGACCTCTGTCACCGATTCAGGAGGGTGTGGGTTCGAATCCGGTCCGGGGCGTGCACCTCCAAGTTTTCAGTTGTGTGCATTTAAAAAAATTAAATATCACGTGTCTGAAACGGTGAAGGAAAACATCGCGAGGAAACCTGCATACCAGAGAATTTTCTTAATTCTCTGCGTGTGTGAAGTCTGCCAATCCGCGTTGGGCCAGCGTGGTGGACTATTGGCCTAAGCCCTCTTAATCTGAGAGGAGACTCGAGCTCAGCAGTGAGCCGAATATGGGTTGATAACGTATGAATTAAAAAAAAAGAGAAACTGTTCAGTTTCTTGCCGGTTCTTCTCAGTAGAACGTGCCTTCCGAACCGGTGGTAGAATCTTTACAAATAGTCAAATGACGTTTCGAAAGAGCTCGTAAACTAAGCCTTATTATATGAACTTTGACTTTGAGTACTGGAGACCTAGTTTCATATTGCCTCAAAGCAATGCCTAAAGTTTTCAGCTTGTATCAAATACCTACCCAAAAATGTATACCAGCTCTTGGAGTCCTTATTTAGAACATCAGAAGCGTGCGGGATTTAATTAATTATCTGTATTTTTAACATCAGCCGGGCTAAGCCTCTTTATTTAAAAGGGGGTTTGCAGTTAGACACACGGTAGTAGCTTGCACTTCATAAACGCAATAATGCATACTCTGGGGATAGGATACCCTCCGACGTCCTCCGTGGCGCAGTGGTATGCGCGGTGGATATACAAGATTGTCCTGGGTTCGATCCCCGGCTGGGCAGATTGAGATTTTCTTAATTTGTCCAGGTCTGGCTGGTGGGAGGCCTCGGCCGTGGCTAGTTACCACCCTACCGGCTAAGACGTACCGCCAAGCGATTTAGCGTTCCGGTACGATGCCGTGTAGAAACCGAAAGGGGTGTGGATTTTCATCCTCCTCCTAACAAGTTAGCCCGATTCCATGTTAGACTGCATCATTACTTACCATCAGGTGAGTTTGTAGTCAAGGGCTAACTTGTAAGGAATAAAAAAAAACCCCTAGTTAAGAACCTTGTGTACGCTGTTAACGGGCTAATTAACAACTCTGTTACGATCAATATCAGATTTTGATAATAACGAACCGTCGGCTTAACGTGCTCTCAAAGCATGGTCATAGTAGGTACCTCAGCAGCGTTCCCTGAGGAGGAGGAGGAGGAGGAGAGGTTTTTCCGAGTGACCGAGCAAGGAAAACAAAAAAATTAAGCACACGAAAGTTTAAACAATTTCAAAATCCGCGTGTTTCAAATTATTTTTTTTAATATTTTTTTGTACCTAGTTCACTTAAGGATAGAGGGAAGGAACAAACAAACACAAAAGAAGATTGCCTAAGGCATGTTCCTTAATCCGGCACTGCTTTCTGGAAGGGTGTTTTGTCCTGAGTGTTAGTCCGGGCACCACCAAGTCATAAGTCAAAAAGCCCGGAAAACAGGTGACGTCAGATATCGGGGACGCATTGTCGCTATGTCATCGTCATAGCCTAGATGAGCCGTGATAGCTTAGATGAACCGTGCCTGGTGGATATGACTTCTGCCTCCGATTCCGGAGTGCGTAGGTTCGAATCCGATCCGGAGCATGCATCTTTTCTGTTGTGTGTATTTTAAGAAATTAAATTTCATGTGTTTCAAACGGTGAAGGAAAACATCGTAAGGAAACCTGCACACCAGAGAATTAAGAAAATTCTCTGCGTGTGTGAAGTCTGCCAATCCGCATTGGGCCAGCGTGGTGGACTATTGGGCTAACCTCTCTCATTCTGCAAGGAGACTCGAGCTCAGCAGTGAGCCCGATATGGGTTGATAATGATAATGTTGATGATGTCATCGTTAGAATTGAAAAGAACATTGAGCGTCTAGATTTATCGGTCGACTAGCTTACGCCGCGCGGTTTCACTTGCGTGGTTCCCGTTCCCGTAGGAAAACGGGGATAATATATAGCCTATAGCCTTCCTCTATAAATGGGCTATCTAACACTGAAAGAATTTTTCAAATCGGACCAATAGTTCGTGAGATTAGCGCGTTCAATCAAACAAACAAACAAACTCTTCAGCTTTATAATATTAGTATTGGTTGGTCAATTGCTAGACTATGTTGTTCTAGAAGTTCTAGGTCAGGGTTGAACTGTGAAACCTGTGTATTGTTTTAATTTTTATACTGAATAATTTTTATAATTTGATTCATCACGAAATATCAAAAACCGATTGACGTACAATGATGAAATTTGGCAGTGAGGTAGATTATAGTTAGTTGACGTACGCTATGAACGGATTGTGCCACATAAAAGGACTAAAGGCAGACGACATCGCGGGCGTCCGCTAGTGTCGAAAGTACCTACCGAAAAGAAGTCACTAGCATCTAGCATACATGTATAATACTTTCACTTACCTATCGTGGGAAAATCGGGACTTGTCACCAAACCCTGAAAATCGGGACATTTTTTAATACTTCGGTACTTACGAGTTTAAAGCAATTATCGTAAATAATAGTGGGAACCGTATTGTGCATGTCATAAGTACCACCATTACAAACAACTTGACATAACAATGGCTAGGCATTTGCTTAAATACACAATTACTCATTCTTAAATGAATACATAGGTAAAAAATTATTATTAAAATACTCTAAAAAAGTGTACCTACTTCAATTTACCATGTCCTTTGCATGTGCGTGGAAAATATAAAAAAATATCTGAAAAATTGGATGTTTGCTGACAACCAATCATCCAAATAGTAAGGAATCAATCAATATTTATAATTCTATACTCTACACTAATTATAAAGAGATAAAGTTTTTTTTTTATTGAGTCGTTCTCAATAAAAAAAAGAGAGAAAGAAAAATCCAGAGATTAGAATTAAACAAACATCATCATTATCATTAACAACCCATATTCGGCTCACTGTTGAGCTCGAGTCTCCTCTCAGTATGAGAGGGGTTAGACCTTAGTCCACCACGTTGGCCTAATGCGGATTTACAGACTTCAAACACATAGAGAATTTTAAAAAATTCTCAGGTTTGCAGGTTTCCTCACGATGTTTTTCCTTCACCGTTTGTGACACGTGATATTTAATTTCTTAAAATGCACACAACTAAAAAGTTGGAGGTGCATGCCCCGGACCGGATTTGAACCTACGCCCTCCGGAATCGGAGGCAGAGGTCGTATCCACTGGGCTATCACGGCTCTAATATTAGTATAGAGCTGATGAATGGTATGATGGTGATGACCTTATAAGGCAATACCTAAAGCAATCGCGAAGTCAATATTATACATGGCTACATAACAGAAGACCTTCAAATGTTTCTTAAAATATTACCCACATTTTGTAACGCATCAAGTTAAATGTCAGATGGTGCAACATGAAAACTGTAAACTACATATCAACAGATGGAGTCTTAAATTTCATACAACAAGTTGCACAAGATATTCAATGTCAAATCACTGCACTCTGTGATATGCATGTATTGGTATATGCAGTGAAAGTGAATCGTCGTCATCAACCCATATTCGGCTCACTGCTGAGCTCGAGTCTCCTCTCAGAATGAGAGCGGTAAGGCCACCATGTTGGCCCAATGCGGATTGGCAGACTTCACACACGCAGAGAATTAAGATAATTCTCTGGTATGCAGGTTTCCTCACGATGTTTTCCTTCACCGTTTGAGACACGTGATATTTAATTTCTTAAAATGCACACAACTGAAAAGTTGGAGGTGCATGTCCCGGACCGGATTCAAACCCACACCCTTCGGAATCGGAGGCAGAGGTCATAACTACTGGGCTATCATGGCTCTCAAGTGAATAAGCAATTTTTATTTATGGAGATTACCTGATTATCTTCGTGCCCTTCGCTCAATGTAGTCCACATATGGTTACGATTTAAGACATTTAGGGTCAGTTTCATCACCTACTGATAAGGATTGTTTCTTCTAATTAGTGGCCAGGACAAAAATTGTGAAAAAGTTATCCGACATGGATAAGGCTTATTTTATTTTATTCTTTACAAGTTAGCTCTTGACTACAATCTCACCTGATAGTAAGTTATGATGCAATATAAGATGGAAGCGGGCTAATTTTTTAGGAGGAGGATGAAAATCCACACCCCTTTCGGTTTCTACACGACATCGTACCGGAATGCTAATCGTTTCGCGGTACGTCTTTGCCGGTAGGGTGGTAACTAGCCACGACCGAAGCCTCCCACCAGCCACAGCCACAGCCAAGTTTAAGAGATGGCGACGTAATGCTTTACGGATGATGCAAAAATGGCCAACCAATGCAACCGTTGGAAAACATGGACCCGCAGGAGGTTGAGATCTTACCAGACCCTCTAGCCAAATTTCACATCGATTCTCTTTCTACCATCGCAAACGCTTCGAAAACAAGAATAATGTATGGGAATGACAGATCTTGATCACATGACCTGTCGACAGCAAATGTCATTCCTATACATTTTTCTAGTTGTCGAAGCGTTTGCGATCGTAGAAAGAGAATTGGCGGGCTACTTGGCTACAGGCATAGAAAACATATGTACAGGGGCTGGACCACGATAGTCAGTAATGAAGGAATGACTGCAGAGAGAGAGAGAATGATAATTATGCCATTTACTGCAATCACCTGATTTTAAGTGACGATGCATCAGTCAAATTAATTTAAAGAAGACTCTAGAGTTATGGGATATACTCCCGAGCACCCTGTATAATGAATTTGAACACAAAATTTTGCATGTGTGCGCTCAGTGGTGTAGGTAAATTTGGATTACTTTTTGCGGTGGTTTTTGCATGTAACAGAGTATAAAATATTGTTGCTCTATACTATACCCGCTAACTCCCACGAACGTGGTGGGTTTAAGCCCCAAATTGCCTCTTATAGAAATAGTGATGCTTGCTCTATAATGGGCCATTTAAATTCCAATTCCCGTAATAAATAGCCCGCTTCCATCTTAGACTGCATCGTCACTTACCATCAGGTGAGATTGTAGTCAAGGGCTAACTTATTCTCTACAGAGAATAAAAAAAAAGTAGTGTTTCTACCACCGGTTCATTTAATATTTTTTTAAATGAACCGGTGGTAGAAACACTACTTTTTTTTAAATTTTTTTTAATGGTCGGTGATGACCATTAAAAAAAATTTTAAAGAATATTTGCCATATATTTTATAATATGACCAATATTCCCATTCCCCTTCAACTACCGGGCGGGGATCGAACCACCACACCTCGCTGATGAGTCCGACCGCTTTACCCTTGAGCTATTGGGGCTATAATTCATCATCGTTTACTCGTATATTGTCTATTTACAGCTGACTTCATCCATCCATGCGGAGAATTAACAGATGAATGCTTCACCCAGGCCACCCTCGACGCTATCCCGGGGGTTGTCAGAGGAATCCCGGAAGCAGGGATCCCATCCCTGGATCCGCTGTACCTGGATAGGAACATCACTATGAACCTGCCGGGCAACGTCAAAATGACGTTCCACAATGGAAAACTATCAGGACTGAGGACTTGTGTACCAGATAAAGTTTCGTAAGTATTATTTTTGTTATTACTTTCTTTTCTAATGGTAATTTATTTACCATGAACTAGCGGACGCCCGTTACTTCGTCCGAATTAAAATCGATGTAAACTTTCAAACCCTATTTCATTCCCTTCTATTTATATTTTCTCATGTCTTGCATAATACACCACCACTCATTCCACTATACTACCTACTGATCATTTTCGAAATATATGACTTAAGTCTGTAGGGGTGAAATTTTGAAAAATCTTGAATTACATTATTTTTATTATTTTTCTGGTAGTATACATATATTTTTATGTAAAATGAGCCCCTGTGTCACCCTCTTGTGATTTAATTTTCGTTTCTTCTTATGGTCTCAAACTGTGCCAAGTTTCATTTGAATACATTCAGTAGTTTCAGCGTGATGCGCGGTCAACAAAACACGGACAGACGGACAGAAAAAAAAATATTTTTGGCTTCAGTATCGATTTTATAATGCTATTCATACAAGCAAAATTTTCAAAATATCTTCAATGTACCGAACTGTTACAGTTTTACGAGTATTATAAGTGAAGTGAAATGATATAGATTACTTTCTATATAATAAAAATGACATACTCGTAAACCAGCATCTAACATGGTCATTACCACTTGTTACCACTTGGATACCACTCTATAGGGCGCTAGAAGACGTTCCATGAATAGGGACATGAAATATAGCCTATGTTATTCGGTGACGATGTAACTTTGTAATAGTTAAAAGAAATTTAAAATTGATTTAAATCATAACAAATAAACAAGAAAAATCTTTACTCTTTGAATCATAAATGCACCTGCATATCACAGATTAGTGATATAGCAGGCATCTAGAAAATTACGCACCTCAATCAACTACAATATTATGCATGTCAAAGTTCACAATGAAAATGAAATTTAAATAACGACCTCTCGTAATATTTATTTAATCATTTGTATGACATTTATATGATGATTGATACATAGGATAATGTGATACACATTTAAATAATAATAAGTTAGTTATATTATAAACGCGAAAGTTTGTATGGATGTATGTTTGTTTGAATGTTTGTTACTATTTAACGCCGCTACTACTAAAGCGATTTGGCTGAAATTTGACGTAGAATAGATTTTAGTCTGGATTAATACATAGGCTACTTTTCATTCCGGAAAAATCCATGGTACCTGCGGGATTTTTGAAAAACTAAATTACACGCGGACGAAGTCATCGCAGTATCATATACTAGCTGACGCCGCGCGCTTTCATTCGAGTAGTTCCCGTTCCCGAGGAATATGAGGATATTACATTGTCAATAGCCAATAGACAATATTCATTTATTTCAATTAGGCTTAGTTTACTACAGCTACTTACGAAAGGTCAGGTACATATAAACAAAAGAAGGTAAATATAATAAGATAATGGTGATAATAATTAGACGAAAACTTGAAATTAAATTTACAAGGGTTCCAATTGCGCCTTGGTCCAAGAAGAGCCCACAACAAACTCAGCCAGCCTTCCTCGATACTCTGAAAGAATTTTCCAAAGTTCTTGTTCTTGGTTCTTGAGCGCGCGTTTTATATTAGCGCATTCAAGCAAACCAACAAACAAACAAATAAACTCTTCAACTTTATAATATTAGCATAGATCTGAAGCGACATATGAGGTTAACCAGTAGGACAACAAGACAGCCAAGATAACACAGTTTCAAAACAACAATTACGACAGTTAGTCCGCTGTTGTAAATAACCAACCATTTGGTTACACCAAGCTTTCATAGTAACACGAGTATGTCAAGAACCCCTGAGCACATAATTACACTACTTCAAACAGTCTACAACCGGCTATTATAACATTGACCTTGGTAGTGCCTTAGTGTAGAAGTTCTACTTAGCTCACAAAATCTATTATAGTAGGGGAGCCGAAAAGGGAATTTTTGCAGTTACTCGAGCGCGGCAGATAAACATAAGGGACTATACCTTGCACTTTCTTGAGTACCTCCACCAAATATGAGCCCTTAATATTGGTAATTCGTTTTTTTTGTGGCAACAAAAAAAACGAATTACTCAACCAGCTCGTCAGACAAGGATATAGTAGGTTAGTTAATCACAAAAATATGTGCTTTTCAAAATTTAACGATTTGAGCGTAATTTAATGGAATGGGAGGGTCCCAAAGTTATAAAATAAAACCTCTTATACTCGTATTTTAGTTCTCGCGTTACGAGCGCGATAAATTTTTTTATTATTTTGAAGGAAATAATCTCTTAATTAACCGCTAAAATTCTTGAAAATTTTAGTGATAAAAATTGCTTTTAAAGTCTGTAGTTGTTTATCCATCGCTAAAACGAAAAAGTAAATAACCATTTATTCTTCCTATTATTTTATATACCAAATGTAATCGGTCCCCATGACGCTTTAGTAACTGGAAAATTAGCATCCCTGGCTCCCCTACTATTATATTTTACTCACAAATGCAAATGTTTATTTAAGTAGTGCAACGATTTTTTTTTACTAGTAAATAATAATTGACTGGAATGGCTCGAGTAGGTATCCTATCGGGCTATGGATCACGAGATCCTGGCTGGCGCCTCATTTTTTTGAAGTGATGTTACACCACCGTGTCTTGGAGAGCACGGTAACCCAATATCAACAAATTTTCAAAATCGGTTCAGTAGATCCGATGATCCTATAATACCACAAACTTTACCTCTTTATAATATTAGTAAAAATGAGTTATGGGATAAAAACACTTTAATTTGTGGGAGGCTTCGGCCATGGCTAGTTACCACCCTACCAACAAAGACGTACCGCCAAGCGATTTAGCGTTCCGGTACGATGTCGTGTAGAAACCGAAAGGGGTGTGGATTTTCACACTCCTCCTAACAAGTCCGCTTCCATTAAAGATTGCATCATCACTTACCATCAGATGAGATTGTAGTCAAGGGATAACTCGTGAAGAATAAAAAAAAATAACATCTGTGTAGAACATTTTAACAAAATTACCATACCATAATTGAGCCGTGATAGCCCAGTAGGTATGACCTCTGCCTCCGATTCCGGAGGGTGTGGGTTCGAATCCGGTCCGGGGCATGCACCTCCAACTTTTCAGTTGTGTGCATTTTAAGAAATTAAATATCACGTGTCTCAATCGGTGAAGGAAAACATCGTGAGGAAACCTGCACACCCGAGAATTATCTTAATTCTCTGCGTGTGTGAAGTCTGCCAATCCGCATTGGGCCAGCGTGGTGGACTATTGGCCTAACTCCTCTCATTCTGAGAGGAGACTCGAGCTCAGCAGTGAGCCGAATATGGGTTGACGACGAATATGGTGTATGTTTTTATATTGGGGTTACATAAAACTGTTTTCAAACGGCATTGTAATAAATTGTAATTACCCTTCGAATTTTCCTCTTATTCAAACAACCCGACATAATTTGAACACGCTAAGGGCACAGTGACCTTTCTGACGAGAAATCTTAACAATTACTCAATGCCTGTGCATTTAAGAATCTAGTTTATACTTTACAAACATTGCAATTCATTTTAATATTGACTCTGGATTTGTTTTTGAGAATTATGTCTGTAACGAGAGGAATTTTCAAACAAAGAAAGAACTTTATTCATCATCATCATCATCATTATCAACCCATATTCGGCTCACTGCTGAGCTCGAATCATCTCACAGAATGAGAGGGCTTAGGCCAATAGTCCGCCACACTGGCCCAATGCGGATTGGCAGACTTCACGCACGTTTATTTTTTTTATTCTTTACAAGTTAGCCCTTGACTACAATCTCACCTGATGGTAAGTGATGATGCAGTCTAAGATGGAAGCGGACTAACTTGTTAGGAGGAGGATGAAAATCCACACCCTTTCGGTTTCTACACGGCATCGTACCGGAACGCTAAATCGCTTGGCGATACGTCTTTGCCGGTAGGGTGGTAACTAGCCACGGCCGAAGCCTCCCACCAGCCAGACCTGGACAAATTAAGAAAATCTGCCCAGCCGGGGATCGAACCCAGGACCTCCGTTTTGTAAATCAACAGCGCCACGGAGGCCGTCAAAAACGTACACGTAAAGAATTAAGAAAATTCTCTGGTGTGCAGGTTTCCTCACGATGTTTTTCCTTTACCGTTTGAGATATGTAATATTTAATTTCTTAAAATGCACACAACTGAAAAGTTGGAGATGCATTCCCCGGACCGGATTCGAACCCACACCCTCGAGAATCGTAGGCAGAGGTCATATCCACTAGGCTACCACGGCTCTCAAGAACTTTAATAAGTACTTTATATTATTAATGTATAATGTAAAAACGTACGAATACTTACATACTTCCTTCGGCGTTACAATCCTTTGTTCCTTTCTATTCATTATTTTGGTGTTTATTATCAACTTATTAATAATCATCAACTGACAAAATGTAATCTACTAACTATATGATATCCACCGGTAGGCACGATGTTAGTTACATAGAATCTCAATTTTGTACATGACAAAGATATTAAGATAGTGAATTACCCTGCTGGACGCTGGTAACTGTTCATATGATATGTCATTGATATGTTAGCAATGATATTATTATAAAATATTAAAAAAATAAATCTGCAACACGATATTGACGAAGTAATCAATACTTCTGTTAGAATTGTATAAAAGATTAAGATCGTTATAAAGAATTGCATTAAAAACAACAAAATATCATTGAATTATGCTAAATTATCAAAACAAGTGCATAACAAGGAAACTCAAACGGATGATAATGATAAAAATGATACAATTGTTCCGTAATGCAGAAATGACGTA
The DNA here is from genome assembly GCF_947172395.1 of Bicyclus anynana. NCBI lineage: Eukaryota > Metazoa > Arthropoda > Insecta > Lepidoptera > Nymphalidae > Bicyclus > Bicyclus anynana. Next base: position 4,161,525 of record NC_069104.1, on the reverse strand, counting down.
AAACGTGTTATCTAGTCCAGCGCATCAGTATTATGCACATTTATTTGTTAATTCACAGGATATTTACATACTGAATAAAAAAGTCAATGATTTTAGTTCAATGTCAATGCTCGTAATATCAACAAAATAGTTAATAAAACTAAACTTTAAGTATTTATATTTTTCCCGCGATGGACCCTTTGGTCTACGATCTGGCATTATTTTTTTTTTTTTTTTTTTTTTTTTTTTTTTTTATTTTTTTTTATTTTTTTTTATTTTGTATAAGCAAGCGCTTAGCTGCAATCACGCCTGATGGTAAGCAGTGATGCAGCCTATGGTGGAACGCGCTTGCCTAGAAGATGCCTATTCACTCTTGACTTGAAGGTACCCATGTTGTAGGAGGTGGGGAAAACGGAAGCTGGAAGAGCATTCCACATCTTTGCAGTGCGTATAAGAAACGAGGAACTAAACCGCTTAGTACGGGTCCGAGGAATATTGATGACGTAGCGGTGTAGATCTCTGCGATGCCTAGCAGTCCTGTGGTAGAACGGCGAAGGTGGCACAAGATCAAATAGTTCCTGAGCGCACTCCCCGAAATATATCTTGTAGAACACTGATAGACAGGCAACCTTTCGGCGATGCTCTAAGCTTTGAAGTTTAGAGCTTGATAATGCCTCATTGCCAATGAGCCTTCTGGCGCGTTTATCCACTGAATCCAAAGCAGCAAGCTGGTATTTGGTATATTAGAAATACAGTAAATAAATTAATAATAAATTTAATAAATAATTACATGTATATACCCTCATCTGTTATTTATTAGTGACACAGATTAAATAATAATAGGCAGATGGAGCGCACGGAACACGACGGTGTCGTACCCGTCATAAATACAAAATTCAAAAACGAATACATTCTCGACACGAAGCGTCGCATCAGTAATTTTCAAGAAAAATAGTCTTATGTTTTTAAACATTTTAAAAACTGTTCACAAAAACTAAAGAAATGAGATGGAGTATTTTTTATTGACAATTAGAGAGACGAATATCTTAGCATTCCATGGATTCACCGTGCGGGTGCCGGGTCCATCGCGTGGTTGAGATAAGAATTCCGAGCAGAGTCCTGGACTTGTGACTACAGGATGTAGGGTTAGGGAATTCCTTGACGATCGATCAACACTCCCCGTTCTCTGCTCGTGTTGTTCTTCCTGCCTAGCCAAATTTGGTAACTTTCTATTAGAGCAGCTTTGGATACTCGTTCAGGTAATTTTATTTTTATTTTACGTAATTGTTGTTAGTGTTATATTTTGAAATACAAATTATGAAAAAAGTTTGTATACGCGGATGTCAAGAAGACGTGTGACGTTTGGTTTTTTTTATGGGTTTCAGCGGCTTCACCACGCTGCTTGTAAAGACTCACTCTGTATGATCTTTACTCTGTGATTAGTGATAAGAAATAAATGATAGATAATATTCACAGTGACATTGCAAATAGGTTTCTAATTAAAATTGCGACGTGGAATGCCCTACCGCTAACTGTGTTTCCAGACAAGCACAATTTAAGCACATTCAAGGCAAGTGAATGGGCATCTTCTGGGTAAGCGCGTTTAGACCTCATCATTGCTTCCCATCAGGCATGATTGTAGTCAAGCGCAAACCTATAGAACACAAAAAAAATATTAAATAAAATATAGTTTCAAACCAATATTACGTAGGACATGTTCTTACATCTATGCTTGGAGATATCTCTAAAAGATCGTAGTAATGCAGAAGTCTTGAAAATATTTACGTTACATTTATTTACTTTAATATATAAATATATTTAAACAAAATATTTGAATTCTGTCGTAAACATGGTCCGTTTCTATGAATTTTATATATCAGTTACCTGAAGATGTTTTACAAACAAATTATATACCTTGATTCTATTTACGAACATAATAATGACTATTTGTTATTTTATTTAGTTTAGCGTTTCCTTGTGATCAAGAATAATATCGAATTATAACTAATTTGACGATTTACTGTAACCCCAGTACGAATTTTATATTCTACTAGCGAAAGCTCGTGGCTTTGTCTTCCGTTAGACCTCACTAATCCGGCCGTGTCGCAAAATCCGCCCTTAGCGGACGTCTACTGACTATAAACTACCACCCTGCTAAATTACATTTTTATACTTCAAGCAATTTTCACTTTTCGCTTTTCTTTAATTAATTAGATTAGATTTAGATTTGAAGTCCTTGTTCCTGGTTATAGCAGAACCAAAAATCTGCAGTATACGTATGTGTGGATAAAATCTTTAAAAAACTAAATTTGAACCACCTGCTCTAAACTTAGTACCTACTTCTTTTAGCCTTCTTAATTTTAGGATATATTCAAATGTTAGAAATAACTTGATGCTGCAAACAAGATTGCCTCTTATTTATATTATTCTTCAACGGCTATTTTAATGGTTATACAAATATACAACTTAAGTTATAGCAACTTTTTTGCCTTTTTAGACCATTTTATTTACTAGAAACTTCTTTTTAAAAATTATGTATTTAAAATTGTCCGTATATATTTATTTATAATTACGTTTATTACTAATTTTAACGTTGACAACATGGTAAGGTTTAATATAAGGATATCTTCATCAGGTCTCACAGGGAGAAACGCACGTTTATATTCGACATCCACTGCAACTTCACCATCAAGGGACACTACAGCATCCTCGGGAGGATCTTGCTTTTCAGTCTTGACACTGAGGGAAGCGCTAAAATCAAAATCTGTAAGTAGCATTCTTCATTTATGTTTAGTAGATACAGTGTAAACTTCATGTAACGTCACTCGATTTAACGACAAACTCGCTAAAGCGTCGAAATTGACTTTGATTGGTTTAGCTTGCATTCCATACAATGATACACTCTCTATAACGACAATAAAATAATAAGAAGTACCTTTTAAGTTGCCGAAATTTTTAAGTTATCTATGTTCTTTTGTGGCTTGATTATCCTAGCCCTTAATAAACTTGACTATCGTAAGAGCGTACCAATGAAATTGTTTTTTTTTTAATTTTTTTTTCTTTACAAGTTAGCCCTTGACTGCAATCTCAGCTGATGGTAAGTGATAATGCAATCTACGGTGGAACCGGACTATCTTGTTAGGAGGAGGATGAATCCACACCCCTTCCGGTTTCAACACGACATCGTACCGGAACGCTAAATCGCTTGGCGATGTAACAAGTTCCTTCAATATTTCTAGGGAACCAACATATACGACTGGAGGTTTTAGAAAAGGTTGTAAAGGATAAGAACGGTGAAGGACATTACAAGATCAACTCCTATAAATACAAAGCGGACTATGGAACAGATCTCAAACTGAATCTTACGAACTTATTCAGAGGAAGTCCTCAAATTAGTAAGTATTTTTATTTTATATCATCATCATTGATGATGGAGACTCGAGCTCAGCAGTGAGCCAAATATGGGTTTTTGGGTATTTGGCTCACTGCTGCGCTCGAGTCTCCTCTCAGAATTAGAGGGGTTAGGCCAATAGTCCACCACACTGGCCTAATGCGGATTGGCAGACTTCACACACGCAGAGAATTGTGAAAATTTTGTGGTATGCAGGTTTCCTCACGATGTTTTTCCTTCACCGTTGAGACACGTGATTTTTATTTTTTTAAGATGCACACACACAACAACAACACAACTGAAAAGTTGGAGGTGCATACCCCGGACCGGATTCGAACCCATACCCTCCGGAAGTGGAGGCAGAGGTCATATCCACTGGTTATCACGGCTCTTAATATCTCTTATAACTTACATAATATATTAATCCAAACCAATATTACCGTTCCTCTCCAATTGTTTAGATACTAGCAGACGCCGTGCGGTTTCACCCGCGTGGTTCCCGTTCCCTTGGGAATACGGGTATAAAATATAGCCTATAGCACTCGGGGATAGTGCAGCTTCCCAACAGAGAAAGAATATTTCAAATCGGTTCAGTAGTTCCAGAGCCTACTAAAAACATACAAACAAACAATCAAATCTTTCCTCTTTACAATATTAACTATAGATTGGTTGTGGTGTCATTCGTTATTTTGTGGGTTTGCATTCGACAATAGCTCAACCGATTGGGATTGAACCCATGACCTATCGATATTGAGTCCGACCGCATAACCATAGAGTTAGTTTTGGAAGCTTCAGACAGACTTATGAAAAAAGTCAAAAGTTGGATATAAGCAATAAAAGTCTAATTCCAGACGCATGAAAGTTACATTTGAATATGACTATAATGTCGTAGAGAATTCCTTTACTTCCAATAGCAAGAAGTTATTATAATGTATAGATCCCGTCAAGTAACTTGAACGAAAATGGCAGTCATCTACACAGGTAGGTACAATTATAAACCAAAGTGTACGCGCGCTCCGTAATTGTTCAGTACATAAATATGTCAAACAATTGACAATTTCTGTATGTTGCTATAGTTTCGTTTGTACGTCGGTAACAGCTGATAATGTGTTACTTCGCATAGGCCGTATAGGCGAACGTATAGGCTGTATAAACCTACCATATCATAAGGGTTTAACTCCAAGTGCATACGAAGGACATAAACAATAATAAAATCTTTACATGAAACTCCGCGAAGATTCCTATGCCATCATAGCAGGGTTTCTCAAAGTTTCGGCTCTACGAAACCCTGTTAAAATTTCCAAGTGACAGCGAACCCCTTACTAACTAATGGGTAAACTACCGCCTCGTCCCCCAAAGAAAACTGAACTGAACTTGACTGTTGAAGAAAATAAGGTTGCAAATTGATTCAATGTTGCGAGTAATTTTGGACAATTTTAACCTTAATTCTGACTTGGTATCAGTTACGTAAACCCCCTGCCGACGAATGGCGAACCTCTAGGGATTCGCGTACCCCAGTTTAAGAAACCTTGCCATAGATCCTAAACATTTTCTTTTCCTCCACAGGTGCCAACATCCTGGATGTTCTAAATTCAAACTCTCAACTCGTGGCCGCAGAGTTCGGTGGGCCGATACTCGACTACGCCATAGACTACGCCATGAACGTCACGCAGCGGTTCTTCAGCACCTACACTTACGACCAAATCAGTAAAGTGCCGCTCACAGAAGAGTTCTTTGAGGACGACTAAAATAAATTATTGTAATTAACACAAACAAGCTTATTTAAAAGTCTCAGTGGCACGGCCATGGTCCGGTTTGACTAATTCTAAAGTCCTTCGATCTGACCCCCCCCCCCCCCTCCCCTAATTATCTAATTTCATACCCATGCGTACTGTGTAGGTATGACAATAGATCGACCAAGTCTGTAATTTAAAAAAAACTAATATTCTTTTTAAATACAGTGTGATCGAGATGCTCGTTCCGCCGTCACAATTTCACAATTATGTGCCAGATAAAGTAAACTAAATCTACAACATGATTACTATATAAAACGTATACGAAAACAAATCATTGTCTTGTGGTTTTGGTTCATGTTGAATATAGCTGAATTGCTAAAAACTACATACAATCTACACTACAATTATACATTACGCGGTACGCCACATTTCCATAGGGGTAGGCAGAGACAACTCATTATCAAGCCATATTCGGCTCACTGCCGAGCTCGAGTCTCCTCTCAGAATGAGAGGGGTTAGGCCAATAGTCCACTCCACTGGCCCAATGCGAATAGGCAGACTTCACACACAGAGAAATGAGAAAGGTCTCCTCATGATGTTTTCCTTTACCGTTTGAGACACGTGATATTTAATTTCTTAAAATGCTCACAATGCAACTACTATTCATTGCAACTAAAATAATAATTGCGTAGGTACACGGTTAGTTCATCACAAACTTTATGAGAGCCATACGACTGAGCAATCCATTGCAATAAGAACGAACTCATGTTATGGCCTAACAAAATACTTGGCCGATTGCACGCAAACATATTACGTAAATAAAGTCCAATGTCCAAATGTCTTACAACCAACCATACATATCCTAATAACTTTTCACCACATTTGTGACATACAGATGTACACATCCAGAATTCAAAAAGCGTAATTCATGAAATCCAACTTGTAATTTTCAACTACATTTAAGTTCGATAATATCTGAAGTGTGTGGTTGTCTATAAAGGTTGTATATCAAATTGTCACATCTGCAGTGTGGCATTGTAAAATAAAAAATGTACCAATCTGGCTACAAAATGCAGATGGATAAGGGAGTGGACTGGCATAAAGACAGTCAGAGAACTTTTCAGGATTGCCATGGACAAGGAAAAGTGTAGAAAGCTGACGCCGACCTTCAATTATGGAGAGGCACTTTAAGAATGGAGAGCCGTGATAGCCCAGTGGATATGACCTCTGCCTCCGATTCAGGAGGGTGTGGGCTCGAATCCGGTCCGGGGCATGCACCTCCAACTTATCAGTTGTGTGCATTTTAAGAAATTAAATATCACGTGTGAAGGAAAAACATCGTGAGGAAACCTACATACCTACCAGAGAATTTTCTTAATTCAATTCTCTGCGTGTGTGAAGTCTGCCAATCCGCATTGGGTCAGCGTGGTGGACTATTGGCCTAACCCCTCTCGTTCTCAGAGGAGACTCGAGCTCAGCAGTGAGCCAAATATGGGTTGATTATGATGACTATAATAATGTCCAATGTCTAAATCCTATAAAAAGAGTTAGTCAACCTTTAAAAACAATCGACACCTGTAACCATCGCACTTCAAGAAATTGGGTAAGTTCCCATCTCTATGTCATTGACAACCCTAGAACTCGTACGAAGCTATTTACTTTTCTCTTCTTATATGTACATATGGCTAGGGTATGACTTTCCTGGAGTCAGTATTTCCTAATTCTTACAACCTTGGCATCTATAAGATGAGAGTGAATAGACATATTCTAGGCAAGCGTGAGATTGTGGTCAAGGGTAAGCTATTCTATAAAAAAACAAAACACTATAGTTTTTGCATCCCCAGAGACTTTAATCATGAGGCTGATGGAAGATTAAGTGCCAGCTGATACTACGGCTAATAAGATAACAACAACGAACAAATGAAACACATGTGACTTACCGTCGTCTGTACGCATAGATTTTTTATTACGCAACGGATTTTATTGCAGTTTTTACATTAATAGTTTAAAGTTAAGACCACGAGGACGAAGTCGCGGACTTCCGCTAGTATATAATGAAAATCAGCCATAATTTATAACGAACATTGACTTTACGCTACATTTGTCTAGAATCTATTTTATATTTGTCTAGATTATTGATACCAAGGTCTGCGTAAATCATCAATTATTTATTATTAACGAATTTATGAATGTGAAAAATTATTTTTCGTTTTAAGAGGGTGTTTTGTTATCATAATTTTGTATGATTAAGAATTTAAAGATTATATAAATTAAATTAAGTTAATATAACATGTCGTTTCATTTCTATGTTTTCTTTATTTCTTCGTGAACAAAGCATTTAATGAAAAATCAAATGGAAGCAATATATTCTACATTTGATAACTGTACAATTGTACATTTTTTAACCGATTTCAAAAAGGATGAGGTTCTCAAATTGATTGGTATGTTTTTTTAAAGCCCAACTTTATCTGTCACAATCTGCTTTCCGAACTGGTAGTAAGTCAGAAAAAATTATTAATCTAAAAAAATTTTAATATTTTTTTTGGAATCAAAAGTGCTTAAACAACTATACTTGAAATAAAAGAATTGGTTTTTTTTTAATTTGAATGCTATAACACCTACTTAACATTGTTAATATCTTTACTCCGATTAGCATAGTATCGTCGAAATCGTGATCACCTCGTTCGGAACGCTCTGGAAGCTGCAAGAGACAGTGCAGGTGTCGCAAGCTGCAACTCATTAGCACGGTCGCGAGCGCCTTGCGGAACGCTACGCAATGACTTAACGCGGGTTGACGACCTCTGACGTTATACTTTTTTTATATTTTTATTCAATAACAAGTTCAGATGTCGTCAAATCTAATTTAATTATGTTGTGGTGTTTACACCAATAGTTGATAGTAATAGAAAATGGTAGAATAAATCTTGAATATTTAAGCAGCTGTGGGTTGGACTCATCGCCGAAAGGTGGTGGTTCTATCCCCGCCCGTTGATTGTTGCTCATGACCACCCCTAATGGCGTCTTTTCTGACTAATTGGAGGGAAACAGGAATATTAGTCATATTTAAAAGCTATGGCAAATATTTAAAAAAAAATGTTTTAAAAATGGAACACAATAAGGATATATAAATACTTAATATAAACTTTTGTCACAGTAATTAATCAATATCCTTTTATCTATAGTAAAATATTTCTCCATACCTAAAATAACAATTAGCATTTTTGAAAATCTTGAAATAAAATATTTTTTATACCTAATGTTGTCATTCATGTAGATACGCAATTTCAAAATCAATTTTATTGTTTTAATTCAGGCAATCTACTAGTATAATATCCAATTGTAGAAATCCATGTAGATTCAGAACAATAACCAGCACCGTGCGTCTACTTAGTAAGTATACTTATAAAATATAGTAAATGTTTCCATTTGTTTGTAACGAACCACCAAGCTACAAGTTATAAGAGTAGACATGATCAACATCAGCCTATCTTTAGGGCCGACTTTTAACAGGCTAATTCACGAACTTTACGTTATTTTTACTAACGTATGTTAGTAGACATATTATGCGACATTGAGATTCAATGTAACATAATAATTATGTCATCTTGCTCATGGCTACTGACAACCCCTTGTGGATATCATGCATATGAAATTTCCCAGTTGATTTCATGTTTATTTTAATCGGTTTTAATAAAGACCAAATTATTTAATAGGCCTCTCATTATTATAGGAGAGAGGGTTTAAATCTCAGACCCATCACGCCGGTCTATTACAAGAATAAGACCGACGTGACGGCTCAACGTGTCCTCCGAGGCAAAGGATTGTAAAGACACGAACTTCCCAGTTCCTTGGCCAATCTCAATTTCTATAGTGTGCAATCAAGAGATATTACACACTTTACACTTAATAAATTAATACTAAATTAATAATGTATAACTTTGCTAAAAGACTCGGCAGAAGTTATCCTGACTAAACGCTGATTTATCATGAAAAATTCATAATTTTAGATTTCAATACATTAAGTCGTTAAACTAATTATTTATGTAAATTTCATTACATTAATTATTTAGGTACTCTGTACTCTTAAATATATGTTATCTAGTGTACCTACAACTCTAGATATAATGTTTTGAAATAACGCATTATGTGTTTTTTTTATTTTCCATATCATTTTATATATAACCAATATTCCCTTTCTTATTAGTTTAGTCAGAATGACTTTGGTAGGAATGCGTACGACAATAGTCCAGCGCGCAGAGATGATGACCCCTTATCGTGAGGATAATTAAGGTTTATTTATTAAAGGATTCACTTCAAAAAATTTAGACCCAATGGTCCTATACTTTGAAAAAGGTAGTTAAGGAACAAACAAACATCAACTTCTCAAGATGAGTCAAAATAAGATTAGCTAAGCTACGGCGCCTGTGGTAACGCAATGGTTATTTGACGTCCGCCCACCATCACTTTCACTGAACAATCACATTATAATACTTATTGCTGCCTCGTGGGTAACGTACTTCCTATAATAATGTTCATTTAAAATGTTGTGATGTGGTGGGTGGAGGCTTTATGAATACTCGTGAATTTACTTTGAATTTGTATCTGGGTTATTATTCATTTATGTTCATTTAATAGGTTTTTCTGTTAAATACTCAGATTTACTTTATGCCCTTCAACTCCTTAATGGGTCATGGTTTCCCATGGTGGGTCAAAGCTCCAAGTAAACAAATAATTCCTACATGGAGAAACGAATCTCCTTCAAATTATACCTTCCTTGTAAAATATGAGCAGGTTTAGGTAAATAACAGAAACCCCTACCCATATCGGATCAATAGTTCAAAGAAAACCGCAATTATACAATCTCTTTTAGAAATCGGTTAGAACAACATAAAAGCGTTCTACCTACTTTCGGAAAATCCTATATATTTTACTGTCCTTTTCCGTTTTCATGTTTACGGTTTCAATTCAGATTTTCATTTATTCGGAAAATGCCAAAAATGTCTACGGATTATTATCAAAAAACCAATTTTGAACTAAATATTTGAATCAGTTTGTATCAAAGATTTGATACATGGAGCGTGAAACACTATAGATGCGCTATCATCGAATCTTTACGACATTTTGATTGAATTTGAAAATTATACAAATTGTTAAACTATAAAATAGATTTCTGTGAGTTATTTTCATGTGACTAAATTTGCTGAAACATTGTTGTTTCCAATCGTTTAGTATCGCAATTACACTCGACTATAACAAAAATGCAATATGAGGTGTGATAGCCCAGTGGATATGAACCCTGCCTCCCATTCTGGAGGCGGGCGGTAGGTTCGAATCCGGTCCGGGACATGCACCTCCAACGTTTTAGTTGTGTGCATTTTAAGAAATTAAATATCACGTGTCTCAAACGGTGAAGGGGAACATCGTGAGGAAACCTGCACACCAGAGTTATCTTAATTCTTTGCGTGTATGAAGTCTGCCAATCCGCATTAGGCCAGCGTGGTAGATTGGCCTAACCCCTCTCATTCTGAGAGGAGACTCGAACTCAGCAGTGAGCCGAATATGGGTTGATAATGATGATAACAAAAATGAGCACAATAAAACTACAATAAATTCATCATAACACAGATATACGAGTTTGCCACAGAAGCCAGAGCAGAAAAATTGTACTTACTACGTGCTCTGTGTTTGTCCTGCATAAATTAACATCAGGTGTATTTCGTAAATCAAACTAATCTCGCTATCTCATGGGTGCATCATAGGCCTACAAGATAATATCCTGCTATGCGTGGTTTAGAATATAGTCACAACTCCGCACATTGCTACATACTCACTATACTAAACTAGCTGACGCCACGCGATTTCACCCGCGTGGTTCCCGTTCCCGTAAGAATACGGGGATAATATATAGCCTTCCTCGATAAAAGAGCTATCTAACACTGAAAGAATTTTTCAAATCAGACCAGTAGTTCCTGATATTAGCGCGTTTAATCAAACAAACAAATTCTTCAGCTTTATAATATTAGTCTAGATGTATGCCCGTTAATTAAGAGTCCTTATTGATTGAAAGTTTCTTAAATATACAAAATCTAAATTTCAATGTTAATAATATAAATATGCAAACAGTGGGAAGTTAATAACTTCTCTATTGACTGACTTCTTAACACCTCGATGGTTTCAAATAATCAATAACGAATTGTAGATATTCGGAAAGCAATCCGTAGCTGGCTGGCGCTCCGTCACGCGATATCAGAATACCGTCTCCAAAGTTTGATTGCGATTTTATTTCACTATCGGGGACACAAGTCAAAGTTCAAACTCGTAAAACAAACCGACTTAAACTTTACATTTTTAATGTATTTACATTTTTCCATGCGGAATAAAAAATAGTTTTGATTAATGTTGTAAACTTTTATTAAGCAAAGATTTTCCATTTGCGGAAGACGGTTTTGTTTTGGGTTGAAATGATGTATAGATAAGCCCGTTCGAGTGTGAACCTGAAGTGTTAGCAAAGCAGAAGCATGTTTATAAATTATCAACTGTCAAGATTGGTTGCTAAGCAACAATATTTTGGTAAACAGGTTACAATGCCTAACCAAAATCAAATTCAAATTTAATTAATTTTAATTAGCCTTAGTTTACAAGCACTTTTGAAAAGTTAAGTTGTGTCATGATTTGGTGGTAATTAAAGTCGAAAACCTAAAATTAAAGATACGAGGGTACCAAACGCCCCTCGGTCCGAGAAGAGCCCACAACAAACTCAGTCAAGGTTCATTTATTTTTTGTTTACCACCATTTTACAAACTTACAAATAAACAATGCATTACTGTTGTGAATTATCTCTATTGAAAATTCGTAACAGAAACGCAACGTAATATGCGTTTCTGCATAATATATCAGATGTTTAAACAAAATTTATTCAAATTCAAAATTCGTTTATTTAAAGTAGCTAGTCTACAAACACATTTAAGACTTCAAGTATGACTCTACCACCGTTTCGGAAAGCAGCTAAGGCAGGTTCAGCTGAGAAGTACCGACAAGAAACTCAACAGTAGAACATAACTAATCACAAAATCTCGAAAACCGCGTGACGTAGAATGATAAAATTTGGCAGAGAGGAAGTTTATAGTTAGTATAAGTCTGAAAAGAACGGATTTTGTGACAGAGCCGGGTTAAGAATGTCTAAGGATGAATCAGTGAGTAACGAAGCTGAAGTAACAATGGGCAGACAACATATTTCTAAGAGCCGATGGACGTTGGGGTCCCAAGGTGCTGGAATTGCGACCCCACACTGGAAAGCGCAGTGTTGGTCGAACCCTCACTAGGTGGACCGAGGACATCAAGCAGCTTGCAGAAAGTCGTTGGATGCTGGCGGCCTAAGCCCAGCAGTGGACGTCCATCTATACTAATCACAGAAAAGACATCGCTAAAAGCTAACGCTTTTAGATACTAATATTATAAAGCTGAAAAATTTGTTCGGTGGAACGCGCTAATCTCAGAAACTACTGGTCCGATTTGAAAAATTCTTTCAGTGTTAGATAGCCCATTTATCGAGGAAGTTTATAGGCTATATATCATCTCCGTGTTTCTACGGGAACGGGAACCACGCGGGTGCAGCTAGTCGGATGATAATTATGATGAAGAATTGACGAAGTCACGGGCGTTAATGATAATACTCGTAAACCAACAATATCAAAACGCCAATATCTGATCACAATGAATCAATTGCGAAATGCAGCGAACATTTGCGGTGTCTGGCATCGGCTAATATCAATATAATATCACTGTAAGCCGATAAGCCTCCACACAGGCCGTTGACCCCGCAGGCTGTGTAATGAATTGATAAGCTGTCATTAATTAACCCAAAGCCGGCAGACTATTGTACGCGAAATATAGCACACACGATGTACTGTCACGGACAAAAGTGTTACGTTCACGTGATATCAATTGCAATTTTCAGGAGTAGTTGGAATTTTTTGACTGACGAAAGATGAGAGAGTTTTGAGTGTCTGTATGTTACATTTGTATGCATATTTATGTATTTGTATGTACTATTACATAATATAATACGGCTCATTTTTTGTACACTGTAGAATATCGAATTGATTTTAACACATTAGTCGTTGTAGATTCCACAGTTGTACAAGAAATGTAGGGTATACCCGTATATTATTGCGTTCTTTAAATTATTCTTATATCAGTAGTTGATGGAACAAGCAGGTAGCCCACTTAATGTGACGGCCGCGTGGCGCAGTGGGTAATGACCCTGCTTTCTGCATCCACGGCCGTGGGTTCGATTCCCACAACTGGTAATTTGTGTGATGAGCATGGGTGTTTTCCAGTGTATGTGTGTATTTATACATTGTATAAGTATTTATATGTAGTATATAATTGTATATTAATATTATAATATCAACTATCTTAGCACCCATAACACAAGCTACTCTGTATGCTTACTTTGGGGCTAGATAGTGATGTGTATTGTTTAAGTATATTTATTATTTATTTATTTAATGTCCCAGCCTATAACTAAGCAACACTTCGAAGAGCACACTTCCTAGTGTGTGTTTCTAAACACAAGGTTTTTGACTAGGGTCGGCACTATACGTAGAGATCATACAAAATAGAGAATTTCTTCTAAAAAATAAGTTAAAAATGAGTCTTCAGGATAAGCAGATACGCGACACGCTTCCTTAGATAGTTCGTATATAATAAATTATTAAACGTAATATCACTTGTCAACGCGATTGTACAAAAGCCATTAATGCCAGCCAGACTCCGTATTGATCTAGCTAATTACAGCGGACTGGGATAATCCAGCCAGATCAGGGCTAATGGGGAATACAGCCTTACTGCGGTGTTGTGATGCTTACGGCCAAATTCATGTACCTAACCTAGACAGTTAGACACTAAATGATATTACGTAGCTATCTACCTAATTTAAACTATACAATTAAATACTACAATCACAATAGATAAATAACTGGTAGGTCCCAATGATTATTTTATAGTATAGATATGTTACGTGCCTACAAAAACACCGCTACAAATTCACAATTTTGTGTTTACTTACACTATATGTTTATGTATATATAATCTTTACACTTCGACATGGTATTATGTATTATGTGTTTAAATAACTTTCGTTTAATAAGCTACTAAATGAAATTAAGACAATTATGCACATTTGTCCGCCTCAGTTTTGATGCGCTTGTGCCCTGTCCTGTAGTGTAAAATATCGGTGGTTGGTCCAGTATCTTTAGTGAGTCGCTTCGAATCACGAGTTTCTAGATTTGAGTCCAGTCGGGCTATAAAATACTGGGAATTTCTTTCTTTTAAGAAAATTTAAACTGCCTATTTGGATTTTTTGCCTCCTGGCGATTTCAGGGTCGGGTTATGAAATACTGAGCTTTTTTAACAATCAAAAAAATGTTCAGTAAAAAGTGTCAGTGGGGAATTTGCTGGTGTTACACCCCCATGCCTCGCAGAGCAAGTAAAGTCGTAGGCACCGGTCATAGTAATTAACATCTCATAGATAGTGGTCGTTAGACAAAATAAACCACACAAGAATTATCAGCTCAAGACCCACCAATCCGCTTTTTAGCAGCATGATGACCAAACCATAAAAAACAAAAAAACCATCACATACAAAGTTTGATTCATAAAGAAATATTGTTCTTGGCCAAACTTGCCCGCAAAATCACAATGACCCAATTTTCGAACTATTGACAGACATACGTCATCATCGACTCATGATTGTATATCATCTAAGCTCATTAGTCACCCGACTCCGCCCGCCCCACTAATACATCAACACAATATTTTCGCACCCTATCCCAGATAGGAAGTGACTTTTTAAAACCCCTAACCGGATGTATCTATCAATCTTGAGCTTGAGGGAGGTAAAGTATTTAAAAACTGTCATGTCTTTAATAAAAAACATTTACTGAAATTTTCAAGACCCTGGTATACAAAATATACCTATAACATATTTTAACTATAGCGTAGCGTAGTGGGTGCGTGTAGTGATGAATGAAAAACCCACGACTGATGCACCTCACTTCCCCGCGCGCACGATATCACACCCGCGCAGTTTTTCTCCCTTCGCCCGCATGTCATAGGAGTGTCATCAACGAATTTGCCAAACTATAGTCACCAACATAACTCATTATTCGCGAATCTGACAATGATTCGCGAATAGTTGAGTTATGTAGTGGGAGCAATGGGCAAAACACATGAGGAGTTCGAAAAGCCATTGAACGATGAGTTCCAAGATACTGGAATGGCGACTCAGCAATGGAAAACGAAGCGTCGAGCCCCCACTAGGTGGACCGACGACATCTACAGATAACAAGAAGCCCCTGGATGTAAGCGGGATAGGACCGTGGTCTTTCCAAGAGTCCTATGTCCAACTGTGGACTTTCATCGACTGATAACATAAAGCACGCGCTGATAACATAAAACCCCGCGGTTTCACCCCCCTAGTTCCCGTTTCCGTTGTAATACGGGGATGAAATATAGCCTATGACACTCACAAATAATGTGACTTTCTACTGGTAAAAGAATTTTCAAAATTGGTTCAGTAGATCCATATATTACCCCCTACAATCTCACAAACTTTACATATTTACAATATACTCAGAGGCTTGACTGGGATGTTAATTAGGGTCAAATCGCTTTTAGTGCGAATTGCAGCATAACAATATCAAGGACATGACTTCGAAGTTTACGAATTTAATCATCATTATTATAAATATCCTGCTGGACTATTCATTATTTTGGTCTTTATTATCAACCTAGATAAACATCAAATCAATTGACAATTGTCATCTACCTACTGATGATATCCACGGGATGATTTTATTCTATGACAAGTTAACCCTTGACTGCGACCTCATCTGATGTTTAGTGACGATGCAGTCCAAGATATCAGAGAACTTACTTCTATAAATTATGAAATTAAAGTCTAAGTCAAGTCAAAGTTACCAAAAAAACATTTTAAAGAAAAGAAAAATAAGCAAAAAAGTCAGTATTTCAAAGATACGTCCTACTAGAAATAGCGTATTTTATTTACTACATTTGATTTTAAAATAAAAGTTAAAGATTCCAAACGCGCTTTCATCTAAAAAGAGCGTAAAACAAACTCTGCCAGTTTTTTATAGATATAACGTAAATAAATCTATTTCCATTGTAAATGATACCTCATAAGTAATTTAAGTCATAACAAAATCGTCACGTAAATGTATCGCACGTTTCCATGCTATTTCCGACGCGGAGGGTGAATCGGATACGTTTTTTGCGGGCGACGTTTTGATACGACGTGTAAAAAACGTATGGGGCGCGGATACAGTTATCTTTCGCGAAGACGATATATTATCGCTTACAGTGGTTCTTAAAGTTCTGTTTATTTTTAACTAGCGGACGTCCACGACTTCGTCCGCGTGGAATTTAGTTTTTCACAAATCCCTCGGAAACCATGGATTTTTCCGGGATAAAAAGTATGTAGTCTATGTGTTAATCCAGGCTATAATATATAAATAAAAATTTCAGCTAATTCGGTTCAGTAGTTGAGGCGTGAAAGAGTAACAAACATTCATATCATCAAAATCACCAGTTTTCGCAAATCTCGGGAAACCATGGATTTTTTCGGGATAAAAAGCCTAGTGTTAATCCAAAGTAAAATCTATTTCCATTCCAAATTTCAGCTAAATCGCTTCAGTAGTAGCGGCGTTATAGAGTAACAAACATCCAAACATACATACAAACTTTCGCGTTCATAATATTAGTAGGAAGTAGGAATTAGTAGGAAGGATGTGTTTCAAAGAATATTTACCATATCTTTATAATACCACACGTTCCTGTTCCCCTCCAATTAGTCGGAAAAGACAGTCCTAAGAGTGGGTACTACAATAGCGGTAATCGAACCCACGTCCTTTCCGCGTGAGTTTTTTGTACTAAAGAGATAAACAATTGCTCAGTTTTTAATGAGATCATGATGATAATGATGATGAAAATAGGTTTAACATGAAATGAACTCACAGAAAAGAAACGTTCGCTTAAGCCTGCGTAGGTACTTATTAGGATGTCTAACTTCTTAATGGTACCTAAGGTAAACTCAAGAGAGCCGTAAAACATAAGAAGGAAGAACTCCATTAAAACTTAAGTTCTTATTACACCCGACAGAATAAAGTTTTGCCTGGACAGGGAGGTAGTGTCTGAGACCTTATAAGACGACTGTAATTTAAAATTATGTTATTAAAGTTTCTGGATATGGCAGACTTAGGTACGTAATTTCTCATGAGACTGTAATAAAAAACCTTAGTTTATTTAGCGGGTTGTAGGCATGTTTTGTACAATTAAAAGGTTAGATAAAGATAAAGTTATAGTTGAGGCTTGCTTATACTATTATTAAAGACATATCAAAAGAGCTATCAAATAACTTCTACACACTCCAAAATATTCATAATATAAAAACATTATCGCTTGAAAAGGTAAGTGATGTAAGTACCTAATATTTACTCGTACAGGTACATAAGATTTAAAGTCGATAAAATTATATCAGGTAGGTAAGCCCAAAAACTCAAAATTCTTGGTAATCTATTCAGTGCAAATCATCATGTAAATTTACCGTAGCGTATTTTTAAGTAAAAATAATTCAACTTTCATAGGTCTAATAGATCTAATTTTCAGGTATATTTTAAAATAAATTAATAAAACTTTGAGAACCGCCGCCTCTTCCAAGACCACGTTAAGCCCCACTGACAAGTCGTCTAGCTTGTAAAGACATCCGTCATTCTACACCCAAAAACCACCCCTGTGTTTTTAAGCGACACTTACACCCCCCATCTTCAGAAGACCCCTGAAATTTTCAAACCCGTGCACATTGTAATGGGATAACAAAGATGTGCAAGACCAACTATATTTGGTCGGTTGTTTTCGGATATAATATGCCATTTCCGATATCTCGTGTTTTTTGTAGTTGCTTAATGTTTTAATAGATTTTACGTGTTGGTGTCAGGTATAATTAGAAAAATTGCTTATAGAAAGTAAATTTAACTTTTCTTGAGCCGTTTCTTTGATTGAAAGAGCCGTGATAGCCCAGTGGATATGACCTCTGCCTCCGATTCCGGAGGGTGTGGGTTCAAATCCGGTCCGAGGCATGCACCTCCAACTTTTCAGTTGTTTGCATTTTAAGAAATTAAATATCACGTGTCTCAAGCGGTGAAGGAAAACATCGTGAGGAACCCTGCACACCAGAGTATTTCTTTATTCTCTGCGTGTGTGAAATCTGCCAATCCGCATTGGGTCAGCGTGGTGGACCATTGGCCTAACCCCTCTCATTCTGAGAGAAGACTCGAGCTCAGCAGTGAGCCGTATATGGGTTGATAACGACGACCTATAATCTTCATCATCATTGTCAGCCGATGGACGTCCACTGCAGGTTATAAGGGCCTTTGTAGGGATTTTTGTAGGGATTTCCAAACACCACGATCCTGAGCCGCCTTACTCCCTGCGAATCGCTTGATGTATTTCTTCAGTATCTACAAAGTTATGCCCAATACTGACTGACTCACAGTAGTTTAGGTTTTAGTGACATTTCACTACGTTGCAATTTTTACTCTAGTTTCACATTGATAATTAAACGGGCCGTATTCTAAGCCACACTTTTGGCGTCAATTCACTACTATCTAAGTAAGATAAGTGAAATAATGTTCACTAATCTTACTTAGATAGTAGTGAATTATATAGATAAGTTTGTAAAAATGGTAGTAAACAAAAAAATATATAAACCTTGGCTGTGTTTGTTGTAGGCTCTTCTTGGACCAAGGCGCGTTTGAAACACCCGTAATTTTATTTTAAGTTTTCTACTGAAATACTGACATTACTTGACGTTTCAAAAGTGCTTGTAAACTAAGCCTAATTGAAATAAATGAATTTTGAATTTTTGTATTTTATACGCAACCAGGGGGTGCCATAAGGGTTTGAAAGACTTTGCTTTATAGTTCGAATGGCAATATTCCACGTGAACGAAGTCGCGGGCGTCTGCTAGTCAATTTACATATTACGAAGTTATAAGAAATATCGAATGGCAGGAATGTACGGTAGCAGGAATAACCAAACTGGGTCTAAAATGAAAGGTTCCGCTCAAATGATTGATATTCACCATTTAGAGCACCATTTCACAAATACACTCAATTATCGTGTAACACGTTGGGAGAATGCACTCAAAAACGCGAACTACCCTCTAACGACCCCGCTATTTCCAGTTTGACAATCCTACAGTTGTGCAACTTATTGGTATACAGAATTGCTCTGTTTCTGATGTCTTCTTGTGATTTTTACATTTAAGTAACTAGTGTAAAATTAAGTAACACTGATCGTTGAGTACAGTGATTTTGTCGAAGGGGTCTCTAATTAAAATCTAATACCTATATAATCTAATATCTATCTAATACCTTCTTGACTCCACCGCAGTGACGCGTAGTGTTCAAGATACGTTTGTGATATGATGACAAGATATTTTTGAAAACTCTTCAGAAATAGCTCGAGCCCTGGTCTCCACAGCCTAAAAGTTTTTACATCAAAATGCATGCAATCAGCCCTGGATAAGCTTATAAGCTATTTAAATAATTGCCTAGGGTATCCCGAGAAAAAAAACGAGCACTTGTTCAATCAAGTTCAAGGCATCAAGTTTCTTTAATCCTGCACTGTATGTATGGTTTTTGTCCTATTTATATTTTATTCTATTCGTCAAAGCGCTCGCCACAAATGGAGCTAAGAATGATATGAAATGCAACTAGAGTAAAAAAAAAAAGCTTTTTAGAAAGAAGAAAGATTTTTTTTTATTATGACCAATATTTTTATTCCCATCCAAGTCGGAAAAGACTGCGAAGAAAACTTTGAAGCTTATTTCAATAAGCCTTTCTTCACAGTTTTTTCGACAAAGCCATAGAAACTCGGAATAAGAATGAATTTAATTCTTTACCTCATAAATAGCCTCAAAAGCAAACTACTTAGTAATCCTTAATTTGAGGCTTATTAATGCCTCATAAAAAGCCTCAAAAGCATATAAATTGTTATAAGCTCTGACTATTCAATATCATTCTGTATATTTATCAAACGGCGGTACGATTTGATGGCCCAAGCGATGGGCACAAGGCGTGCCCCAGGGCGGAGTGGTGATGTATGGTTACAAAAACAGCAGTTAGTACCCGTCAGCGCGTGATGAATGGCGCGGGGTGTGGAAGTGGAAAATTGCATCGTTTGATTTATCTAACGATGCAGTTTGTTATAAATAGATACGGTGGGTGCGACTTGGAAGGTAAAAGTTTGCAGTGTTAGTAAGTAATTAGCTAGACACTCCCAGTGTAGCTTACTCAAATATTTCCACTCTTAATTGTGATAACTTTAATGTTTCTAGCAACATTTAAAAAAAATCGGTTGTCTGTAAACTGACGATAAACTATCATCAGTAAACTGTCGGTTTGCTGTTACTCTTGAACGTGACAACGTAATCAGAAAATACTGATGGAATGGTTGCTTTTTTCAAAAGAAAATGTTCGTTTTTCTAAAATACTGTTCAATAATCTTCATAGACCAGAATATACTTGATTTCTTGTAAAAAAAGGTTGGTAACCCTAGAGCGAGGGAACGACGCATGTCGTCATCTTTTTTCGAGTGTGCAGCCGGCTCCATCGAATTATAAGACGTTGTCACGTCAATATTCTTACGTAACATATGTACTAGTAAACCACAAACCAGCCAACGTGTACTTATCAAAAGATGGTCATTAGAAACTTACTAAAGCGGGGATCAAGCATATATTATCAAGCTTTAGGGGAAATAGTATTTTTTATCAATTTTGTCTTATAATATCTGTATACCCTACAAAAAGTAAAATAAAAATATATAGCAGAGATCTTAGATTTTAAATTATAATTACCGTAATTTATTTAATATTTGCTTGAATTGTTTTATTATCTCTCGAGATAATAAATTTTAGTAAATCACTAAATTTTAGTGAAAAGTCACGGCACTTGCACTTATGGCCTTTTTTCCTCATGGCTCGAACCTAAAAACTACATCCTATACCTACAATAAGTCATTTTAGCACCTCTACTATTTATTTAAGTAGCCAGCCCCCTTCCCTCTTTTTTTACCATTACATTGTATGTAAAACAGAATAATTAGGAATAATATACATATTTATGCACAATTATTACTGAGACGGGCAGCGTGACGTCAGGAATGAAAATCTTCGTATAGTTCCAACAAAGTGTATTATCACCAACAAAGATCGCGCTGGATTGGCTACCAGACGACAAAATAATTACCGACTATGACTCAAACAGTTTTACAATTCAAAATGGTTTCTGTATCTTACAACTACTTTTTAATTATACAGTTTTACGGCTTAGTCTAACATTATGAAATTAATATCATTATAAAATTAAAATTAATTACAAAATGTAAATAGTTTACTTTAATCCGTGTTTAAATAATAAAGCTAAAGATCTGAATCTTTAGGTTTAGTCAAATCAGTATCTAATAAACGAAAAACTGTAAACATGACATTGAAGAATTATTATCAGCAAATAGAAAAGACAATGTTTATAATAACATATAGATAGTTTAGTATATTTATAGTTTGTTAGATGGGACTCGTAGGCCCTCGTAACACAATACAAACGTACTTTTAAGACTTTTATTCAATAAAATATACTTCATTAGATTTACAAAGGCCTTCCAGAGCCTTGAATTTCCTGCGGACGTGGTCACAGGCAATGGTTTATTTAGCGACAGTGGAACAATTCGCCGCTCATTCTGTATGAAGCCCGCGAATCTGTGATAATGAACCCGCACTATGCGATACATATTACATACGAGTACGTACCAGTTCGAAAGTATGGAGAACAACTCTGTATATTCTTCTTTATTCTGTTACTAGCTGACGCCGCGCGGTATCACCCGCGTGGTTCCCGTTCCCGTAGGAATACAAGGATAATATATAGCCTATAGGCTTCCTGGATAAATAGTCTATCTCACTCTGAAAGAATTTTTCAAATCGGATCAGTAGTTCCTGAGATTAGCGCGTTCAATCAAACAAACAAACAAACTCTTCAGCTTTATAATATTAGTATAGATTTATTTCTCTAGATTGAATGTTTATGACATAAACTCACAAACTAGGGCTTGGCTGCAATCACGCCTGGATATAAGCGATAATGCAGCGTATGTTAAACACACTTGGCCTTTTCAGTCATTATCATTATCAAGCAATTATTGATTTATTGAAAATTAACTTCAAGGAATTTAATTAACTTTCACAGAATAAATAAGTACTTTATTTAATTTGCAAAGGCCTTCTAGAGCCTTAAACTTCATGCGGGCATGGTCACAGGCAACTTTAACTTTATACAGTAACTTGCTATTACATGGATCTCACAACTTTATGTAGAGACAATAAAACAGTTTGCCGCTCATTCAGAAGCCCGTGAATCTGTGATAATGAACTCGCTCTATGAGATACATATTACATACATACCAGTTATAAAGTATGGAGAACAACACTATTTATATTGTATTTTTTTCTGTTATTTATTTGCCTTTGTTAGATATAGTCGACTACTCTTGGTTTCACTCGCTCGTCCCTGTCCCCCGTCTTGGTGAGGTTATCTTCGCCTTATTAGAGCATACCATGACCAGACTATAGATTTTTTTTTTCAACTATATAATATTTGTTATATATTTTTAAATATGACCTAATCTCCATGACATAATCTCCAACCAATCGGGAAAGACTGTATTAGGAGTGGGTACGACAATAGACGACGTATACCGTTGTGCTATAGCATATTATTTGCCCACTACAATGACACACACTATTTGATAAAAATTATTACTTGATGACTATATGCACACGCACCATATAAAAAAATCGGTTGTTTGTAAAGTCGGTTTACTGACGGTAGTTGAACGTGACAACGTCAGAAAAAAATATTGATGGAATGGTTGCATTTTGCAAAAAAAATGTTCGTTTTTCTAAAATACTGTTTAATAATTTTCATAAGCCAGAATATACTTTATTTCTTGTAACAAAAGTTGGCAACCCTAGAGCGAGGGAACGACGCATGACGTCATCTTTTTTCAAGTGTGCAGCCGGCTTCATCGAATTATAAGACGTTGTCACGTAAAAAAGCGCTTTTAATGGCAGTCCATCTCCATATTATGTATGCGCTGCCGGGCGGGCGCCACTGTGAACAGTTAACGGAGCTTCATTACCGCCCTCATTCGTATGCCGCCCTCTGCCGCCGTTCGCTGGAACTGACCCCAGCATTGACATTTGAATAGTGAACGCATTCATTATGGTGAGAAACCTTATCATCTGCCACCTCAGACTAATTATAGAAGGACACATTGTATCGCACTCATAGTCACAAACAAAATTGTCTGTCATTTTCTGAGCAAAACGATCTTAGATTTGGTATATATCTTATACTAAACTAGAAGTTTTTGTCCATTTTTTACACCATTCAACTACACATAAAAGTATTTTTACGGACCGACGAACACGATTACAACTATTTAACATTGATTCTATAGAGACAGCTTTTATAATCGCATTAGATCATTGATCATAAACTTTGACAGAAAAGTAACATCCAGCGAGGCAGGTCCTATACCATAGTTGGTTTGAGTCTGCTACCCAATGCTATTTTATACAAGAGATAGGGCACTAGCCACTAAAGGCGAACAAATGTGCATAATTGGCTTACTTTCATTTAGTCGCTTATTTGACAACGAAAGTTATTTAAACACATAATGCCTAAATATTATCTACAATGTAGAGTTGCGTGTTTAGGAAGTGTTAAAACTATATTGTATACATAAATATATAATGTAAGTAAACGCAAAGTTGATGTGCATGTATGCGCTCAGTGGAGTTGTTAAATAAACGCGGAAATGCAGCCAGTATTCTTGCAACCATTGCACGTTTGAATACCTAGTTTTTGGGTTATGTATGTTAGAAAATAAAAACGGAGTCTTATGTTTTTAAATATTTTAAAAACTGTTCACAAAGACTAAAGAAATAAGAGAGAGATTTTTTATTGGTAATTATTGTTTACTAGCTGACACCGCGCGGTTTCACTCGCGTGGTTCCCGTTTCCGTAGGACTATGAGAATAATATATAGTCTATAACCTTCCTCGATAAATGGGCTATCTAACACTGAAATAATTTTTCAAATCGGACCAGTATTTCCTGAGATTAGTGCGTTCAATCAAACAAACAAACAAACAAACTCTTGAGCTTTATAATATAAGTTATTGTTTATAATATTAATAAAAGTAATAATTGTTCTTAGTGTTAAATTTTGAAATACAAATAATGAAAAAAGTTAGTATAATGCGGATGTCAAGGAGACGCGTGACGTTTTTTTATGGCTTCACCATTCTGTGTCCCCGACAAGAAAAAAAAGCTTAAGTTACCACTGTAGTTATCTCAATAACAATTTAGGTAACTATATAATTATGGCCTTTAGATTAACAATGGGTATTCAAATGAAAGTCAAATGTTTAAACACATCCTGTCAGTACCAACAGTATGCTAACCCACCAACAAAGTCGCATTCAATTCGCATCACGTTGGATGGCGCCCGACGCAATTTGTAGCGTTCGAAATGCACTTCCTCCTATAAATACCTATCTCGGTAATCGGTGTGTCATTACAGTAACTAATTTACTAAACTGGTAATGCATTAAACATTGATTCTCTTTGTCTATGACTGGCTTATGCTTCAATAATTGTTCATGGTTAATTTTAGACGAAGAAGTAATACAAAATAGCTCGAAATCCTCTCTGGCGTTCTCTGGGTTCGATTTCCAGATAGACGGCATTATGTATATCGGTGTACCATTGAAACAATGAGTCGCTACATCGTTTTTCATCGTATTTTCGTTATTGTAATTATCTAAAATAGTTATCTAAGATAGTAGTTTCACATGATTATTTCAACGAAATTACGACAATAATCCAGCAGATGCCGGATCGAATCAATTACCTGATCATCTATCTATTTATAATTCTATATTAACATGATCTAGAGTCCTGACTCACGCCAAGATTCAGGCCTCTTTCATCATCATCAGCCGATAGAAGTCCACTGCTGGACATAGGCCTCTTGCATGGACTTCCAAGCACATCGGTCTCGAGCCGCCAGCATCCAGAGGCTCCACCTAGTGGGGGGTCGACCAACACTGCGCTTTCCGGTTCGGGGTCGCCATTCCAGCACCTTGGGACCCCAACGTCCATCGGCTCTTCGAACTATGTGCCCATTGCCACTTCAACTTCGCGACTCACTCTCCGCAGGCCTCTTCACTATGGAGCTATAGAGGCAAAACTAACACAATCAATCGATACTCAACAATAAACGATATATTTGTGGCTTAATACTTTTTTTAAACGTCAGTAAGGCACAGAATATTGAGTGAGGTAGTAAATATTCGGTTATTCCGTCCTAACGTCTCGATAATGTTATAAATGTTTACGAAAAACGTAAATTTTCTCAGAACTTAGGTTCTGATTATGCATTCTACACAGGTTGGTACGTATTACTTAAGGAGCATGCATTTTTAAATTCGAGACCGAAATATTTAGGTAGGCTTTTTCCTCTCTTTCATTGTGTACTGAAAATAAGTAGACAATGATGAAAATACATCCAGGAAACGTGCTTTGAGACCGGCACAGTTCTATCTAAAATGAGGGAGATCTGACTATAACTTTTATACAGGACTAATTTGCCATTTACTGTGATCTCACCTGGACCTGAAATCTTGTGGCACGTGGAATGCTTTTTCTAAGATCGCAAACCAATGATATTTTATACAAGAGATAGGGCACTAGCATCAAAACTGAGGCTGACAAATGTGCTGATTGTCTTAATTTCATTTAGTCACTTATTTATTAAACAAAGAAAGCTATTTAAACATATATACTAGGGTATAATAGTAGGGTGGTAGCCCCGGCTGAAGTCTCCCACCTGCTAAACCAAAAAAAGTAAAACCGGGGTCGAACCCAGGACCTCCGTCTTGAAAATCCACCACGCTTACCACGTAGGCGTTCAAATTCATAGGCTAACTGTTACGAGTCAGTTAATGACTGAAGCTTTGAACGTATATATAATCAAAGGACTGAAGCAACAAAATAAATCTAAAAACCCAAACAATCATGATTCAATTCACAAGCTAATAAGGCTTAGTGGTGTATAAATTTCCACGATTCCCGTAAATGAGCCACCACAACACCGCAAAACCATAAATCCACTTTAAATATGGTAATAAAGGTGTAAACGTACCCAAGGCATCGCCGGCTGAATTTATAACATTATTATAATAATTCACAAAGTAGAACATTTTCTTGTGTGAATATATTTTGTATACAAGTACACTGAAGCAGATGTACTATTATGTGACGATGTTTTTTCTCCCACACATTTCGTAATTTACTCACACAGATTATAGAATGGTCCAGAATGAGTATTTACAACCAGTGTGGTGAATCCGGTGAAACCCATTAAAAAACACAAACGTCACGTCTCCTTGATATCCATACAGAAACTTTTTTCATAATTTGTATTTCAAAATACAATACTAACAAAAATTACGTAAATTAATATAATAATCAATAATTAGCAATAAAAAATACTTCTTTTTTGTAAACAGTTTTTAAAATATTGTAAAACTTTAGACGGCGTTTTTCTTGAATAATATTGAAAATTACTGATGCGACGCTTCGTGTCGCATTCTCGAGAATGCATTCGTTTTCTAATTTTGTATTTGGAACGGCTACGACACCGTCGTACTCCGTGCACTCTATCTGCCTGTTATTCTTTAATCTGTGTCTACTCAATATAAGGATCGTCTCGTAATTTACATTATCACATAAGTAAACCGTGTGACAAGGATTTTTTAATTTTTTTTTAATAGCTCTATGCTTTTTTTATTTTTTTTAAATAGCTCTATGGTATTGGCTACAAAAAATCAAACTTTCGTATACCTAAGAGACAAAATCTAGGAGGCTACGCCGATACAAAATGGAAGAGGCCCGACGCCAATTATAAATTACTAGCGGACGCCCGCGACTTCGTCCGCGTAAAAATTGATGTAAACTTCTCTACCTCTACCTTAACCTGCTCGTAAACCTACCCAACCCTACCCTACCCTACCCTACCCCTACGTTACTCCTACCCTACCGTTAACGCTAACCTCCCTACCCCTACCCTCCCCCCCACCTTACCCCTACCCGTAACCTATCCATACCCTATCCTACCCTACCCCTAATCTACCCCTACCCTACCCCTACCCTACTCCTACCCTACCGCTAACCTTAACCCTTCCCTACCCCTACCTTACCCCTACCCTAACAATGACCAAAAGACTATAATTTCCCAAGCGATTTCTATGCTAATACTATAAAGAGGTTGTGTGTTTGTCGGGGGTAATCTCTGGATCTACTGGACCGATTTGGAAAATTCTTTTACCAATAGAAAGCTACATTATTTGCGAGTGTCATAGGCTATGTTTGGTCCTCATATTCACACGGGAACGGGAACCACGTAATTGAAACCGCGGGGTGTCATATAGCGGCATTTCTGCGACTTTCAGAAATTTTGTATTATCTCCGAAACTATATAACTAATTAACATACTGTAAAGGGCAAATCTTATCTCTATAATATTCTTGTGATTATTAAATAATGTATTTTGATAAGGATTTAAGTTTAGTTGTGTAAATAATGACGTAAACCTTAGTTTAAAATTTAAATAATTTATTAAAGTACTAAAAGTACTATATCTGCTAAAATATAAAAGATAGATATATGGTGTCGCGGACTTTTTTGTTGAACTTTTGAAGGTTCAAAAAGTCTCCATACATTTATTTCAGTTATACGCAATGGTTGAGGCAGCGCATGCGAATAAGTAAGTTTTTCGGTCCGACCTGTAAGAGAAAACCCGCGATAACTCAGTAGTTATATATGATAGAAATATAAAATATAGCCTATAGCACTCCCCGATAACGTAGCATTCTACTGGTGAAAGAATTTTTCAAATCGGACCAGTAGTTCCGAAGATTACCCCATTTCAAAGAATTGTTACAAACTTACAAACTTACAAACTTACAAACTTTACTTCTTTATAATATTAGTATAGATATAGATTTACCAAGTTTTGTTAATTCTTTATTTATTTTATCATGGTCGTAGAAAAAGTACCAATTGTTTGTCACTTCACGAAACTAACCATTGTAGCATTTGTGATATAATGGCCTTTTATAACTATTATAAAACTCCAGTTATACAATAATTATTAATGGCCCTTATTAGTCACACAGTCCACTTTGTGACTCTCGAATTCATCTCTAGCTGTCCATGTGCCTGTATAATATACACTTATAAAAATATATGTTTAATATAAAATTATAAATAGATATACGTTTAATATAGAATTATAAATAGAGAGATGTAGAAATTAGTATTTAATTCTCACACAAATTCACTAAATAGTCGAGGTATAAAAACTTCCTTCCTCAAAATACTTTCCCAAGAGAAACAAAACCGGCTGTCAAATTAATACCATACTTTTCGCAAGAATTTCCGATATAAAATTTCTTACTACGAAAATTTTTCACATAAGACTTCACAAAACACAAACATTTGATAAAGCACAAAGCTTTTTCTCATAAAAATTCCTCCACATAAATCTACCCGGAATGATCTTTAGATACGGACAGACAGATTTCGCTCGATCTGTCGCCAGTCGCTTTACCGCATCAGCCCCCCTAGCCAAGTGGCAGGTCGATTCTCTTTCTACGATCGCTAACGCTTCGAAAACTAGAAAAATGTATGGGAATGACCTTAGACCATTAAAAAGAATGGACCTGCCTCGTAAACCGTTACCCCTCTGTCAAAGATCAAGAATCAACGATCTAACGCGTTTATAAAAACTGTTGCAATAGTGGTGGTGTTTCATTGTTGTAATCGTTTTCGTCGTGTAAAGAGCTCCCTAAAAACGCCGGTTTGTGTAGTTGAATAGCATAAAAAACGGCCAAAAACTTGTAGTTTAGTAAAAGATGGAGTAACTTTTCATTTGTAAGTATTTCTATCATGATTTTATCAAATCTATACTTATAATAAATCTGTAGAGAGGTCAATTCTGTACATGAAATATATTTCCAAAATAACTATCAGGGGGTGATTAGTGATCGATACTGATGCCAAAAATGCAATTAGTAAAATTTTTGTCTGTCTGTCTGTCTGTCTGTCTGTCTGTCTGTCTGTCTGTCTGTCTGTCTGTCTGTCTGTATGTTCTTAATAGAAACAAAAACTACTGGACGGATTTTAACGAAACTTGGTACAAATATTCTACATACTCCTGGGCAGGTTATAGTATACTTTTCATTACACTACGATCAATAGGAGCAGAGCAGTGAAGAGAAATGTTGAGAAAACGGGAGAAGTTACTCAATTTTTTAAGCTTCCGTCGCGTGTATAGCATTAATGGTTAAAGCTACATAGAAATCATGTATGAAGGAAATGTTTTCCTTAAAATTATCTATAAAAACACAACAGCATATATATATATATATCTATCTTTTATGATTGACTCACAATAACACGTGTAACTCCCGATAGCTTAGCAGTTCGGAGCTTTCTAATTATATTTGTCAACTCTTATGTTTATAACACTCACCACTCATCCCTAACTAAAAAAGTTAACATTATTACCTATTCAATAAAAAAAGAATCATAAAAATCGGTAAAGAAACACCAAAGTTATACAAGAAATACGCTAAGCCATCGTGCGTGAATACTAATTCATGCTCGACGCGACTCGCGGGGGGGGGAATAAATAAAAAAGTGCAGCCTTAATGAGTAGGGTAGGGGTAGGGTAGGGTACGGGTAGTGTAGGGTAGGGGTAGGGTAGGGTACGGGTAGTGTAGGGTAGGGGTAGGGTAGGGATAGGGTAGGGTAGAGGTAGGGTAGGGTAGGATAGGGGTAGTTGAAAGTTTACAACGACTTTCACGCGGACGAAGTCGCGGGCGTCCGCTAGTTTGTAATAAAAACGATTTCTAAAAAGAATCGATTATTTTGACGGTACAGCAAAAAATCGATCAAGTAATCGAATCTGTATATATATTCTGTGGATAGTCTAAGCGATGTGTTGGCTAGTCTGTATAAAAATTACGCGTGTGTGTATTGCGAGTCAATTATATAGTTGTGTGTAGTGTATGGACACAGAATATACATAATGATGTTAAATGTTTCGATGTGTGAGTTTACCTCGTCCCCCTCAAAAAACGACAGACTTTTTAGTTGGTAAATTAGGGTGCGAAACAGGTCCTCTCTCTTTTTAATGGTCTACGGGAATAACAGATCTTGACCACGTGACCTGTCGATAGCAAATGTCATTCCCCTACATCATTCTAGTTTTCGAAGCGTTAGCGATTGTAGAAAGAGAATCAACGTGGCACTTGGCTCGGGGAGCAAACAGCTGCATTAGTATTCATTGCAGACGGACAATTTACTGCTTTTTGTAACTACTCCGTTTCTACCTGTCGGGTTAATGACAATGACAACAAAACCCTGTATGCGATAAAAATAAACTAATGAAAAAAATTGTCCATGTTCGTATTTTTATATCACCTTTTACTAAATCACAAACCTCGTATGGTAACAAAAATATTATATTCGAAAAGGCACAGATCTACAATAAATTACCATCTGATATAAAAGAAGCTAAATCTATGTTTATTTACAAAAAGAAATTAAAATTTTGTTTATTGAATAACATGTCATTGTAACACATGCCGCATCCAGTAAGCTCTAATCTTTTTTCTTGTTTAATTAAAACTAGTCGAGTATTCTACGTAACAAACATGTAATTTAAAAACAACCCGCATTTTTTTAGCAATTAATTATTTAGATTTTTTGTCTGTAGAATTTAAGTCTAATTAGTATGCACACACGTGAATAATTACCTTAGTAAGTTAATTGTATTTGTCATATAAGCGAATGTAATGTAATTTTTTTGAGAAAAATAAAGGTCTTTTTATCAGATTTTGTTGATGTCATAAGGAATCTTGACTCCAGTCCTCAGAGCCTTAGCTACATGACAGCCATTCCTTAGAGAACCTTAGAGCGGGGGCAGACGGTGCGTTGCGGCGGTGGTGCGGCGCTGGTGCGGTGTCGCTGCGTCGGCTTACATAGAAATATCTGTGACATGTCACACGATGCGCTTCGGAGCCGCACCGGTCTTGCAACCACCGAGACGAGGCGGGGAGGACAACCCACCACCTCCCATGGCCCACCCGATTTCGCAGTCATACGCGAATGTGTGGTGGACTATTAACCTAACCCCTGCCATTCACTTCTGAGCATGAATCTCCCATTCATGCTCAGAAGTTAGCCGAATATGGTTTGAGAATGATGATGATGACATAGTAAAGATAAGATAATTAGAATAAGTTTTCATTTCACAGATTATTATTATTATCCTTGGAGATGCATATGGCATAAGGGCGCCTTTGCATGGCTACGAATAACTTTTTCTTCTTTTCCTTTCAAATTATTACAGTATTGGTAAATAAAATAGAATAGCATAGATTCAAGAGTCGGTACAAGTACCTAATAATTCTATGGATACGAGTATAATAATTAGGAGGACAGTTTACGAATCAAACAAAGTATACAAAAAAAATCATTTATTATTCATACTTTCAAAAGTACATATTTTTCATAGTCAATGTCTCATGTTTAAATTTACACACCTAATTATATAATTTAAAAAAATCATTTGCTGAATATATTACAATCAGAATATTTCCATGTTGTACCAATTATATTATTAATTTTTATAAAAGAGGCCAATTAGTAACTTTTATTTTAATTTTGCGACTTCGCTTATCACCATTGCGTTTTACATAACAATGTAAAAAAAAAAACAAATAGCAAATGTATTATGACAAGTTCTCGCTGAAGAAAAAAAAATATTTAGAATTATTACTAATCATGTATTACCTAAAATGTTATAATTTAATAAGCCCTAATTGTTTTGGATACCAAACCGGCAGTTCAAGTTTACCTAAACTTTAACAAATAAACACACAATATAATACATTATATTACATATACACAAATTTTAATACTATTTTAATGTATTTAGTCATCACCTAAATACAATACAACATTTACCAATCCAATCAAGAAGAAATTATACTCTTTCATAATAAGTATAATATTTCAAAATTTATAAATGAAAACTCTTTCTTTTTTTGACGGCCTCCTTGGCGCAGTGGTATGCGCGGCGGATTTACAAGACGGAGGTCCTGGGTTCGATCCCCGGCTGGGCCGATTGAGGTTTTCTTAATTGGTCCAGGTCTGGCTGGTGGGAGGCTTCGGCCGTGGCTAGTTACCACCCAACCGACAAAGACGTACCGCCAAGCGATTTAGCATTCCGGTGTGATGTCGGGTAGAAACTGAAAGGGGTGTGGATTTTCCTCCCAACAAGTTAGTCAGCTTCCATTTTCGATTGCATCATCACTTACCATTAGGTGAGATTGTAGTCAAGGGCTGCCTTGGTAAAAAAAAAATAATTTCCTCCTTTTATTGAAGTCGGTTAATAACAGATTCGTTTATTGATTGAACAAAAATTTGTAAACTGAAAATTTATTTTGACATGAAAAGCAATTATTTACAAAATTTCAAACATCGTCATTGTATGCGGCAGATACAGTACTTAATATAATTAATTTATATTATCAATAACTCTTTATATACACACACTATTACTATAATTATATTATACTTGTAGGTAATACACAAGTGTGCAGAGTTTTATAAACTTTGCACCTTAAATACTTTTAAAATAAAAGCGATTTTTGTACATAAACCATTGACCTCTAATAATAATAAAGGATGCACAATCATGTAAAAAATTTCACTTAAAAACTGGCCAATTTTGCTTTGACAGTTTTAGAATTATGGATAAAGAAAATTATACTTAAAGGTCAGGCCTAAATAAAGAAATATAGTCCATTATCCAATAAAATTTCAAATTCAGAGCAAATTCAACCTTAAGGATTGAGTTTAAGGTTGAATTTGCAAATGCAATTGAGTGCCAAGAAGTTGTGTTTGGCACTCATTGAGTGGGGACGTTTTTTGGTCGCTGATTGTGCATCCACTTTTTAATAGGAGATCGATGACATAAACCTTATATATTTTTAAAATATACAATTATTTTATAGTTTCTATATGTTAAGGTCCAATGGGGATGATGACTAGGTTTGAATATATTGATTATTATGATACATTCGGGTAAATAGGGTCAATGTTAACTAATTTATATATAAAAAGCAAAGATTGTCTGGATATTTGCAAAATAAATGAGATTATAAAATTTCAAAAACTACTAAAATTTTTTTATCGTAATTAGATGAAAATTCATACAGTTTTAGCTTCCTTACATTAAATGTGACATTTTTTAATATATGAACTATAAAGATAAACGCACAAATAACAAAGATATTAGTAATTTTGTTTGAACGCGCATACAAATCTAACGACCATTACATGCCTATGACGTCATTTTTTCGAGCCATTTTGTATGGGGCGTTTTTCAGGGATCCGCGGCAGCGCCGCAAATCTGACTCTTTAAATCCCTGTAGCTCCGAAAGTAATGATCGCAGATACCCTGTTACTTTTACAAAATTGCTTTACTATTAGTATACTCTTAATTTATATACAATTTAAAAAACTGTCATCATCCCTATTGTATTGCACTAATAAGTCGAATTATGAATCTATTTTGTAACAACACTTCTAAAGGTGGGTCATCACGAGTAAACCACTTAATTACTGTCCTCTTGATTATTGTCATAATCTGAAACAATAGTAAAATATTAAATTTAAACAATGCTAAAACTCACGTTATACAACGTCGGAGTATGCCCGACTAGTTTTTAAACCATACGAGGCCCTTAGTCATGAACTGGTTCTTGCAACGAACATGATCTAATCTGCTGCCGCTTGCAGTGCGCGTTGAGATTCTAACTGCTCTATTTTTCAGTTAAAGTCGGATCTGTTCCATAGATTCGGACAGACAGGGCAAAAATTAAAAACAAAAATGTTTGTACCTACTTATTTTAGTATCACTTAATAAGTATAAACACTTAAGACAAAACATTTATTTTAAAATCGCTGACACATTTCGAAACATCGTGCAAGCTGCGCATTACAAGATTATAGGTATCAGCGGTAACGTGGAGGCGCGGTGACCGCACTTCCCACCCTCAGTCGCCTCACGTGGCTTGACTTTATATATGACTGTGCGTAGCAACATAAAGCTTGTATTGGACTATACACTGCAACCCATATTCGGCTCACTGTTCAGCGCGAGTCTCCTCTCAGAATGAGAGGAATTAGGCCAATAGTCCACCACGCTGGCCCAATGCGAATTGCAAAATTTACTGGTATGCAGGTTTCGCGATGTTTTTCCTTCACCGTTTGAGACACGTGATATTTAATTTCTTAAAATACACACAACTGAAAAGTTGGAGGTGCATGTCCCGGACCGGATTCGAACCTACGCCCCTTTTGGCTGAGTTTGTTGTGAGCTCTTCTCGGACCAAGGCGCTTTGGAACCCGCGTAATTTTAATTTTAAATTTTCGAAGAATTATCATCACTAGTATCTTAAGTTAATTATTACCTGACGTTTCGAAAGAGCTTGTAAACTAAGCCTATTTGAAATAAATGAAAGTTTGAACCCCCCGAATAGAGGGCGGAGGTCATAGCCACTGGGCTATCTTCACTGATGATGATGGGTAGGCTCAGACCAATTATAGAAGGACCTGTATCGGACTTATAGTCACGAACAACATTGTCTGCCATTTTCTGAGGAAAACGAGCTTAGATTTTGTATATATTTTATACTAAACTAGAAATTTTTGCCCGTTTTTTACACAACTCAATTACACAAAAAGGTATTTTACGGAGCTCTTTAACCGACGAACACGATTACAACTATTTAACATCGATCATAAAGAGACAGTTTTTATAATCGCATTAGACCGTTGATCATATACTTTGACAGAAAAGTAACATTTTTTTTTTATTCTTTACAAGTTAGCCCTTGACTACAATCTCACCTGATGGTAAGTGATGATGCAGTCTAAGATGGAAGCGGGCTAACTTGTTAGGAGGAGGATGAAAATCCACACCCCTTTCGGTTTCTACACGGCATCGTACCGGAACGCTAAATCGCTTGGCGGTACGTCTTTGCCGGTAGGGTGGTAACTAGCCACGGCCGAAGCCTCCCACCAGCCAGACCTGGACAAATTAAGAAAATCACAGTCTGCCCAGCCGGGGATCGAACCCAGGACCTCCGTCTTGTAAATCCACCGCGCATACCACTGCGCCACGGAGGCCGTCAAAAAGTCTAGTCAAGTCCGTCTAGCGAGGTAGGTCCTATGCAGTAATTGGTCTGAGTGAGTAGGTGGTCATTACCCGGTCCCGGGGTGCGGGCGCGCGCGGGGCTAGGGCGGCGGCGCCAGCGGCACCAGCAACGGCTCGCGGGGCCGGCGCGCGCGGCGGCTGGGGCGCGCGGCGCGGGCCGGGGTGCGCAGGCGCGGCCGGCCCGGGCCCCGGCGCCCGCGCGCCTCGCCCGCTGCCGCCTCCAGCGCCTCCAGCGGCCCGTCCGACTCTAACAGCGCTGCGCCTGCGACAATATGGTATTACATAGAAAACTTGACGTAGTACTTTTAAGTATGTATTTCACTACTTTTTTGAAGTAAATTTATTTATTTATTAGATTTATTTACAATCACTTACACTAACTAAAATAATAAAATGTAACTAAATTACAAATCACTATAAGTGTAGTGATTACTTACAAATAAATAAAAGATAACTTAAATATCACAAATTAAAGAACACAACCACTAGTATTAACTGAAAAAGAAGAAAAAATTAGAGAAAGAAAGAAAATGAAAGCACATTTTAGTCATAAGAGTACAAAGTAGAGATGATTTTTTTCCGAAAACTGTATAATGATTCAGAGTAAATGTTAACTTAAAACTTCTGTAAGCACGCTTGACTTGAAGGGTATAATGGTAAATACTTTGTGAAACCTTTTAAGATGAGTGCTGCCATCTACAGGCGTGGTGAAACAGTGTTTGCTATTTTAAACTACCGGCAGATGGCGTTCTCAGACAACTTTGAAACAATCCCTTATTGTACACTTCAAGAACTATTGCGAGGCTCATAGATGGTGCTTTGTTTATTTTCTATTTCTAAAGTTTTCCTTCAGTCGTGTGATTTATAGCAAAAACAAATTTTCGCAAATCGCGCGGGAACCATGCTATTATCCGGGATGAAATTAGCCTATGTGTTGCTCAATAATGTCTCTCTATCCCATTTAAATCGGTTCAGCCGCTTTAGAGTCGGACACACAGACAAACAGACAAAGTTAGTCAGTTAAGTTTAACAGATATCAAAATCAAAAGTAAGTTGTTTACCCTATATACACTATATAAATAGAATTATAAAGGTAAATATATATAATTATTAATTATGTTCTTAATATTAATTATTATTTAGTAACACCTCTTCTTGTTATTTCCGCCCGCGTCACCACATGGCTCCACGGAAGACCAGCGCTGCGCTGGTGCATCCATCACTAGCGTAGCACATGCTGAGTGGTGACCATTTTGGTACCACACACATCATTTTTTTGGATTTATTTAATTATTAGTTTAATATCTTTAAATTATTAGTTTACTATATTTTTAAAATTTCTTCCTTATTTTTCAAGTATTTCTTGTCTTTTGTTTATTATGTGTGTGTGTGTGTGTCCAAATAAAATATTTTTCTTTCTTTCTTTCTTACCCGCTCGTGCGGCTACGGCGGCGGCGGAAGCGGAGGCGGGCGGCTGGTCGGTGGGCGTGGCCTCGGCGCGGCGACCAATCGCGTGCCGAGATCCGCGCGGACGACCGCGACGCGCTCCGCGGGACGATCTGCTATTGGCCCAGCTGGATCTCATGGGCGGGGAGTACGCTGCGGAGGGAAGGCAGAAGTTTAAAAAACTTTTGTTTGTAAAAAAAATAACACTGTTCTATGATGGTTGAGATGATGATTTTTACAGCCTCCGTGGCGTGGTGGATTTACAAGACGGAGGTACTTGGTCTATCAGGTCTGGCAAGCGATTTAGCATTCCGGTACGATGTTGTGTAGAAACCGAAAGGGATTTTCATCCTCCTCGTGGCAAGTTAGCCCGCTTCTATCTTATATTGCACCATCAGTTACCATCAGTTCTTTATCATGCATGTAGTCATTTACCGCGTAGTAGCACTTTTCGACTAGAAAGTCCCTTAAAATCTTTATGAATGCATTATCTTTTTCCTCATTCCGTTTAACGTGTGGTAGGTTTTTGTACATTTTTACTGACATAACATAATGTTATAACGTATGGTTGTTGATGTATGTAGGCGAGGCAACTCACGCAGATGCGGTTGCGGCGAGGCGTCGATGTGCAGTTGGTCGCTGTCGTCGTCCACTTGCAGCGGACTGCCTGGCTCGGAGGACTCGCGCGACCGCTTCGGCTCTATCACTGCCGCCTGTAGTAGCACATTTAAGTATAAATATATATATATATATTATACTTATTTTTATATAGTATCTAATATATATAATACTATATAAAAATAAATCGGGTTTTCCTTCCTGACGCTATAACTCCAGAACGCATCAACCGATTTCCACGTTTTTGCATTCGTTGGAAAGGTCTCGGGCTCCGTGAGGTTTATAGAACGAAAATTCAGAAAATTTTTCAACGTAGGGCAGGGTAGGGGTAGGGTAGTACGGTAGAAGTAGTAGAAAGTTTACATCGTGTTTCACGCGGACGAAGTCGCGGGCGTTTGCTAGTATATATAAAAATTAATTGCTGTTCGTTAGTCTCGCTAAAACCCGAGAACGACTGAATGGATTTATGTTATCTTGGTCTTCAAATGTTCGTGGAGGTGTATAAGGTGGGAAAAATTATAATAATTGCCGAGAAACCCATAAAAACAATCCTTTTCTATTTCCCATACAAACGTTTAAGAGTAGAGAGTTTAAGAGAGCGCAGGTGTAGGGTAGAGGTAGGGTAGGGTAGGGCTACAGTAGTGTAGAGTAGGGATGGGGAAGTGCACATAAGTCAAAGCGTTAATTTAATTTTATTTATTTTCTTTCAGGTAGAACATAAAACATTTGTAATGTAAAAACCAAGCACACTAATTTTTTTAATAATTCTTTTTTTTTAATCATCCATATTAAACATATGTGATACTTTAATAATAAAAAGAGAATGGTCACAGCCTAAAACTTAACATAAGAGAAGGTATATATTACCTGCGGTAGAATTCCTAACTTCCTCTTGCGTTCTCTCTCTTCAATGATTTTCTTTTCTTCAGATTTCTGACGATCTGCAAAATGGTTTTAATTTAAATATTAATTCACTGTCTGAAAAGAAACATTTAAAAAATGTTTGTTAGCCATTTAAAATCCAACTTATTATATTCGATTATTCATTCCGACTTTCATAAGCCCAGTGGACCTCTGCCTCCGATTTCAGAGGGTGTGGGTTCGAATCAAGTCCGGGGCAAACCTACATACCAGAGAATTTTCTTAATTCTCTGCGTGTGTGAAGTCTGCCAATCCGCATTGGGCCAGTGTGGTGGACTATTGGCCTAATCCCTCTCATTCTGAGAAGAGCAGTGAGCCGAATATGGGTTAATAATGATAATGATAATTCCCACTTTCACTCCCATCTTATAAACGGCTGAACCAATTTTGATGAAACATATCTTGGAATTTATCTTTCAACCAGCTTTCAAACCAAATCTGTTCACAGACAGACATGCAAAGGAGGTACATTTATAACCCTCATTTTGGGTTGGGGTTAAATAAGGATACTCACACTTGAGTTCAATCTCATCGTCGTCCAATAGCAGCGACACCACCTCCTTGGGCTTCAGCGTGTCCGGCTTGAAGTTGCCGCCGCTTATGACCATCCTCTGGATCTGTAAATCAAAAAAATGAGTTTTTAAAATTAACTCACAAATGACGGGAATATCGCTGGACATACATAAAATATCGCTTTCTTTATCATCATAGATCGTTATATTATATGTATGTATATATGTATTTATATAGTTATTATTTATATATAGTATTGATATGTACTGTTATAATTTATATATTTATTTTAATTTATTTGTTAGTGTTATTTTTGATGTATTTAATATTATTTACTTTTATTATTTATGTATTAAGTATAATATGTTTCCTCACTTTTTTTCTGTTGTACCTATCCATTTCTTTTGTTTAAAATCTCTCCCACTGCCAAGGGTCACTGGCAGAGATCTCTTATAGAGATAAGTGTTTCCTTGTCCACTGTTTTTCTTTTTACTTTTGTGTGTTACTAATATTGGTACAAAATAAATTAAATTAAAAAAAAAAAAAAAACCATACATACAGCCGAACGTAGAACTGACTCCCAAAAAGGAGGAGGCTTTTTTATTGTTTGTTAAGCCTTTTGGTAACAGGAAAAAGAATACAACAAAAAAAATAATACAACTTTAAATGTTACTTCACCGCTTTCGTACACAGGCGAACAATTTGCCCTAGAACAGTGATAAAAAATGTATTTTTCTTCAAGAAACATACTTTTATTAAACCAATTATTTAACCAGATCCTTATTTATACATCATATTATCATCTCCATATACTTTTATACGGGGGTATACCTGGGTTCCCTAATCAAAGACTGGGAAGTGGGTCAAATTAAGATTTCAAGATTTTCTTACTTACATCGTTAAATAGTGTAATATTTTTTTTGATTAGGTTTTATTTCAAAGTGTTTGCGGGCCGGATCAAATCTTACAGCTGCTGAGCTGGATGTTCTAGACCATTGATTCCCAAAGTGGTCCAGGTGGACCCCCTGGGGTCCACGGAAGACTCCTTGGGGGTCTACAATTCCTAAGCCTTCTAAGAAGTTTTCTAAATAAAATACATAAGTATGGATTGATTGGTTCCTTGTACTGTACCTAAGTAGACATCAAAAAGTGAATTTGAATCATTTTTTTGATTGTCAAACTTTATTTTTTTTTAATTAATAAAGCATTTTGAAACATCAGGTCTGTCCATTT
The DNA here is from genome assembly GCF_947172395.1 of Bicyclus anynana. Taxonomy (NCBI): domain Eukaryota; kingdom Metazoa; phylum Arthropoda; class Insecta; order Lepidoptera; family Nymphalidae; genus Bicyclus; species Bicyclus anynana. The sequence continues at coordinate 4,121,184 of NC_069104.1, read as the reverse complement.
GTTCTGCTCTATCACCGGTTCGGTAGGCATGATTTTAATGTAGAAATGTAGCAGGGGTCCACCGGAACCAGCAAAATTTTAAAAGTGTTCTTTGAGAAAAAAAAGGTTGGGAACTCTGTTGTACTCACCTCACTCTTTTCCCTCGCCCTCTGCATGATCCGCTCCTCAATGGTGCCCTTGCAGATGAGTCTGTAGACGGTGACCTGCTTGGTCTGCCCCAGCCGGTGCGCGCGGTCCATGGCTTGCTGGTCCACCGTTGGGTTCCAGTCAGAGTCGTAGAATATCACCTGAACGAATTAAAGACGAAACAAATGTATTAGATCACAACTGTCTGTCCGGTCAATCATTAAGAAATAAAGAAAAAAAATAAGTTTATTCACTTTTTAGTGTCACAAACAGTACATCTTATCTTAGATATTATACGATTGTCTGTGACACCAAACAGAAAGGAAGAAAGTTTACAGCTCAGCATTAGCCGTTCATCACAGGAAAGCGCTGACTTTCAGCTGAGACCCGGGTGACGTCACAGTCAGTTATTATTACAAACTAAACAACTAATCAAAATACTTTTAACAAGAACTACGAGGTCCACGGACCTCGTACCACACCACGTAAAGTTTTAGTACGAGGTCAAAAAACCTCGTAACGCACCAGAGTAAAGTACCGCAGCGAACGTGTTAATACATTCAAATTAAAAAATTCAGATAATGAAACACAAAATAAAAAACCAAAAACAAAAAACCTTGATAAGAGCGTATAAATAAAATGAAGATAAATGCCAACATACAATAATTAATATGACATATCTATATATACATTATATATATAATTATAATATTAGAATATATATAAATAGAAATATGAATACTTATACCAATTAATAGACTGTACCTAAATATGTTATTTGCATCTAAAGTTCCCACTAAATAATTGATGCCTCCACTGCATAATCTTCTAACTCTTTTTGCCTTACATACATTACTGTAACTGTATCGTTGCAAATATAGTGTATATGTTTTGACGGCCTCCGTGGCGCAGTGGTATGCGCGGTGGATTTACAAGACGGAGGTTCTGGGTTCGAATCCCCGGCTGGGTCGATTGAGATTTTCTTAATTGGTCCAGGTCTGGCTGGTGGGAGGCTTCGACCGTGGCTAGTTACCACCCTACCGACAAAACGTGCCGCCAAGCGATTTAGCGTTCCGGTACGATGTCGTGTAGAAACCGAAAGGAGTGTGGATTTCATCCTACTCCTAACAAGTTAGCCCGCTTCCGTCTTAGATTGCACCCTCACTTAACATCAGGTGAGATTGTAGTCAAGGGATAACTTGTAGAATATAAAAAAAAATAATAAAGATATACTCACAGTATCCGCAGCAGTCAGATTGATGCCAAGACCACCCGCTCTAGTCGACAGCAGGAATACAAATATGTCTGCCCGAGCCTGCAAACAACGAATAATATCTATACTAATATTAAAACGCTGAAGAGTTTGTTTGTTTGATCGAACGCGCTAATCTCAGAAACTACTGGTCCGATTTGAAAAATACTTTCAGTGATTGATAGTTCATTTATCAAGGAAGGCTATAGGCTATATTTTATTTTAAAAAAAAATAGAGATCCTTCCTGAAATTCCAATAATGTAACTCAAGGTGTACAAAAGTTTTGTTTACATGGCGTGCGCTGCAAAAACTATTGATGTTAGAATAACATAATGTATTACAACTTTGCAGAACCCATCATTTTCTACAAAAAAAAAAATGTCGCGACAGCATAGCTTTTTAGCTGGTGGGAGGCTTCGGCAGTGCCTAGTTACCACCCTACCGACAAAAACGTACCGCCAAGCGGTCGTGTCGTGTAGAAACCGAAAGGAGTGTGGATTTTCATCCTCCTCCTAACAAGTTAGCCCGCTTCCATCTTAGATTACATCATCACTTACCATCAGGTGAGATTGTAGTCAAGGGATAACTTTTACTAAGGTTTACATCATTATTTACACAAATAAACTTTAATTCTTATCAAAATGAATTACTTAATAATCAAGAGGATATTATAAAAATGAAAAATAAAATAAAATCTGTTTATTTCAGGCCATTGACCAATATAGTGTTACCATTTAAACGTATATTAATTATTTTTTAAATATACGCGTAACAGTAAAAAGTGTACCTGGAAATCGGCGACCATGTCTCGTCGCGCGGAGATCTTGCTGGATCCGTCCAACCGCATGTATTTGTGTTTGCGGTGCCACATGTATTCCTGTGTGTTTGTTTGTAAATTAAATCAAAATTACTATTTAATTAAATTTTCAACAAATCTATACTAATATTATAAAGCGGAAGAGTTTGTTTGTTTGATTGAACGCGCTAATCTCAGAAAGTACTGGTCCGATTTGAAAAATTCTTTCAGTGTTAGATAGCCCATTCATCGAGGAAGGCTATAGGCTATATATTATCCCCGTATTCCTACAGGAACGGGAACCACGCGGGTGAAACAGCGCGGCGTCAGCTAGTTCGATATAATTTTAGACAGTTGAATTGGAACTCACGGAACTGGTGAAGTGGGAATCGGTCTCAACCATTGGGAGTTCCGTATGTAATATCATTGTATGTATCATACACCGAGCTACTCTTGAAATTCTTCAAATAGACCCTAATTTTCACCAATTATGTATATATATACCAGTTCATGAAAAGCTTATAGAAAAGTCATATTATAGTTTAATGATTACGTAAATGACTAAATTGCTTGGAAATGAAATGTATTACATGACAGGCTACTTATATACCTATTGTTAAATGGTGATAAACTAAAAAATTATAAACCTGGCCGAGTTTGTTGTGGGCTCTTCTCGGACCAAGGCGCGTTTATAACCCTCGTAACTTTAATTTTAAGTTTTCGAATAATTATTATCACCATTATCTTAAGTTTAATAGTATTACCTGACGTTTCGAAAGAGCTTGTAAACTAAGCCTATTTGAAATAAATGAATTTTGACTTTGACTCTGATATCATAGCAGTATAATCTACTGGATATCATGAGGATATCATCATATCTTCAATCGCCAGACCCTTAGCATCGTGGCAACCCTTCGCTAGACACCCTTAATTGTTGAATAAAACATTTTAACAAAGTATCACCTCGAGCAGGTCTATCATCTTGGTCATCTGGCTGTATATCAGTACTCGGTGTCCGCGCTCCTTGAGCCGTCGCAGCAACGAGTCTAGCACTGTCAGCTTGCCAGCATCGCTCACCAGCTGGTTCTTATCTGAGCGAACAAACATAATATTACAAAGGACCGTATTATTAGGTGCATAAAGTGTACAATTGCTTGGCATTGACATGGTCATAGTTCCTCATAAGCTGGTTTTTGTCGGATGAACAAACGTAATATATACAATAAAGTACTATATTAATAGGTACATAAGGTTTACAATTGCTTGCCATTGTGTTGTTGGTAATACGCGAACATCGAGACGTTTACCAAGGAAGTCTGTATTTATCGTACAATAAACCTTATTTGAGTATTCATAAGGTTCACAGTTGCTTACCACTTTAGACGGTTTCTATGCGGTATCATTCCGGAATGCTAGGCCTAACATGCCCTTAACGACATATTTCGTGAAGAGACATAGACAAATATCAACCAATAGCGGTGCAACCGTATATATTGCCATCTCCTTTATTGCGTCGGGACGAAAGAGCAACTGAGGCAACTTCGCCGTCATTGGTCGACATTTGTCTATTTCCCTTTACGAGATTTGTCGTTGGTAGCATGCTAGGCCTCATTGAGAACTCCCCCATCAACTGAGATAGGTCAAGCCTCAAGAGTGAAGTGCAGTCCACCACCAACGGAGAGAGATCCAAGCCTCAAGACTGAAGTGCAGTACCTGGCACCTGTAGCGAAGCCCAGCCCTGCGGCGGGCGCGCGGCGGCCACCAGACGGGCGAGCGTGGTAGAGCCCTCCGCGCTCTCGCCATGCTGGTGCCGCGCGCAGTGGTGGGCGAAGCGCCGCGACACTGCGAATGGCGCGCGCGTCGGTGCTTGCACCTGCATCGACAATAGGGTAGTTGACTCATATCAAATTTAATATAAACAATATTATTATTAACAATATTAATTTCGTGTAGTACATGGAATAAGGGTCCGAATTAAATCGATATCAATTAATAAAAGTTAAGGATTTCTTATAAAACTTTTTTTAAATATCGCGTTTTTTTTTTAAATTCAGTCTAGTAGAACGATAATGAACTATTTAAGACCATTTAAAAAAAAATGTTAACTAGCCTACTCGTATTCATGGCATTAATACTGAGCTGTAATCCTTTAGGGTCATTTAATTTGTTCTTTCTTTGAATTAATTTAATAAATCAATACTATAGAGGTAAATTTTTTGATATTGTAGGGGGTAATCTCTGGAACTACCAACCGATTTTGGAAATTATTCTACCACTACAAAAGGCACGATATTTGTGAGTGATTTTATGATGTGTTTGATTTCGTAATGTAATGTAAATGATATTTCGTCGCTTCATTCTTCAGATATAATTTTACCAAGTAGTTTCCCTTAACTTACAAGCAACAAACAACGCTCTATAATTATACCTTCGAATGAAGCGACTCTATAGCGACTAATATAAACAATATTAATTTCGCATAGTACATATATAATCATCCGAAATATATCGATATTGATTAATAAAAGTTAATGATTTTTTATGAAACTTAATTTAAATATCATGTATTTTTTCAAATTTTCCAAACGTCGAAAACGCTGTCGTCCATTATGTGACGTCACAATATTACTTGATATTACTTGATTTTTTATAGTATGGGGATAGGGATTTGTTATAGTGACGTCATGAAACAGTGAAATATAGACCATTATGGCCTATATTTCACTGTTTCATGAATTCACTCACAGGTAAGTTCGTTTAATCACTAATAATTTATACTTACGATAAATCTGTAAAATAACTATCAGAGGGTGATTAGTGATCGATACTGATGCCAAAAATAGGGTAGGGTAGGGGTAGGGTTGGGGAAGGGTAGGAGTTTGGTAGGGGTAGGGTTAAGTCCCTACACATCCCCTGTATGGTAGGGTAGCTGTACTCTACGAAGACCGCTAGTAATAAATAAATAATTACCTTAGGCTGCGCGGTACACAGGAAGGCCGGTAAAGGCGTGGGCACATCGCGGTACACTCTGGGCGCGCGCTCCACGTGGGGGAACTCCGGTATCTCGGTCATCTGCGGAACCACTGCTATGACACCGCCCTCTTCGGTTTTTATTTCGCTCAGCATTTCTGTCTGAAAATAATCAACAATACTAAATTTCAAAACATCGTTTTCAAAACACCTGAGAATTTTCTTAATTATCTACGTGTGTGAAGTCTGCCAATCCGCATTGGGCCAGCGTGGTGGACTAGTAGCCTAACCTCTCTCATTCTGGGAGGAGATTCGTGCTCAATAGTGAGTCTTAAAGATACGCTCTGATAATAATTCGAGTATCCAATCTTATAAATTAAAAAAATATAATTGAAACTATAAATGGTTTGAATTTATAATTTGATTAGACGACTCTGGGATCTGTACCTGCTTTTGTTTTAAGTAATGTTTATTATATTTTCAAGGTCAAGAAGATTCATAGCATCATCATTAAAAACGTATATTCGGCTCAATGTTGAGCACGAGTCTCCTCTCAGATTGACAGGGGTTAGGCCTTAGTCCACCACATGAGCTCAATGCAGATTTAACACACAGACAAGTATGTAAATTCTTAGGTACGCAGGTTTTCTCACGATTGAGCAACTGTTGAGTTTCTTGTTGGCTTTTCTCAGCAGAACCAGTCTTCCGAACCAGAGGAAGACCTTCTTTACAAATAGTCAACTGATGTTTCAAAAGTGCTTGTAAAGTGAACCTACTTGTAATAAATAAATTTTGAATTTCGAACGATGTTTTTCCTTCACCGTTTGAGACACATGATAATTAATCTCTAAAAATGCACACAACTGAAAAGTAAGAGGTGCATGCCCCGGAGCGGATTCGAACCTACGCCCTCCGAATCGATGGCAGAGGTCATATCCACTGGGCTATCACGTCTCTCTATCAGCTGTTGACACTTACTTGTCCCTCCATATTCTTTAAGTTCCTAGTCCTCAGAGCGCGATGCTCTACCGTCTCGGGCGTGTAGTGCAGTATTTGCTCAGTGTGGATGTAGAATGGACCACCTGGATAATGTAACGATTTTAGAGTTAGTTAGTTATAGTAGACGAGCCGAAGAGGGGATTTTTTGCAGTTACTCAAGCGCGGCAGTTGAACATAAGATACCTTGCACGTTGTTAAGTACCTCCACCAAGTAGGAGCTTTTATTGATAAGTACGTTTAGGCAACCAAAAAAAATGATATTGTCGATTTGAAAAGAAATCCTAAAAGAAAAAAGCATTTCCTTAAGCTCACGACAAAATTACCCATTTTGAAAATCCCTAAAAGAAAAATTTAACTAGAAACAAGACAACAACTTAGAGCCGTCTGTGGAGCATTTTTACAATTGATTGATCAAGTTAATTTTCCATGTATAGCTTCATCTTGATGAGACGCTCAACTTTTTTATTTACAAATGTTTTTAGCATTTTTGATTCTGGTAGCCAACTGGATTACAATTACTGTAATCATTGTGGCTGTATAACTATTAATTAAGCAACAGTAAAATAAGTCCTTTGAACTTACCGTCAATCCAAAGTGGGTCTGTAAACAAAAACTCCCTCCACAGAAGACAATCGTGTTTCCTCTTCCTCAACACATCACCATTGGGACATATCAAAAATAAGTCTTTACTGTTAACTCTATCATAGTCTGTGCCACTGTCGTAGTCTGTCCCGCTCGCACACGCGTCACTGTCTATCTCTTGTTTCACCTCAGTATGTGGTGTACTCATAGACAACCACCACTGTTGTCTATGGCGTAGCTTCTCATACTTATCTAGACTTTTTTCAATGTGTAACATTCTGAAACAAAATCATAATTCGTAAAATATTCCAAATTTAAACAAAACAGAACTTTACTTAGTAAATTAAAATTGAACTCTTTATTTTTTTTAAATAATATGTTTAAAAATTTTCGTTATCTCGTATCGTAAACTTAACAGGTTTATACGAAAACTGACTTATAGTCTACTACTACCAAGAAACAAATGAGTTACCGCGTGATAGTAAAAAAAATAAAAATCCAAAATTAATGGTAACGAAGGCAAAAGTAAAAACTTATTTCGTTTAGAACTTAGTAAAGTAAAATTAAACTCTTTATTTTTTTTAAATAATATGTTTAAACATTTTCGTTATCTTTCTATATTAACTGTGAAATAAAAAAAAATCAACAGTTCAATACGCAAAACTTAACAGTATTATACGAAAACTGACTTATAGACCAACTACTACCAAGAAACAAATGAGTTACCGTATGATAGTAAAAAAAAAAAACAAAATTAATGGTAACGAAGGCATAATAAAACCCTTATTACGTCTATGATAACAATATAAATCAACACTTACGCATACAACCAACCGCACACCATAACTCTATACATCTCCATGGGAGACAGATCCATGAACCTCATAAACGCAAAACAACTGTACAAATCATCACATATACTCCTATGAACATGGTCAGGTGTCAGAACACACAGTTTATTGTACAAAATGTGTCGTTTTGAGGGTATCTTCCGTAAAAGTATGCCATCTTCGGCTATTATCTTTGGTAAATGGTAGTCGTCGATTTGCATCGCGAAAGGAGAGCGCACGTCACGCCTTTCGAATAGTTCTGGATGATTGCAAACCTGGAAGATAACCGAATAATAAAAATATCTTAATTTTAGAAATATACATAACATATAATCTTTTTAACATAAAAGTAGAACTGACTTCAAAGACGTATTACAGGTCTTTGTTTTTAACACGATATTTTAACCGATTTTCATGAAAATAAGATGGGACCAATCTGGAAGTATATTCTTTCAAAGAAAAAATAATTATCAAAATTGGTTAATAAATGACAGTTATAACATTTGTGGGTGAGTGGGTTATGTTATTATGAGTTTTTGTATGTGTTCCGTACTGGAACACAATAAAAATAAAGTATCATCTATAACCAACCTTGAGGAAGTTTCAAATGTCATTATTTTTTATAATTCTTATATGACTAATTGCTGTGGGCACGACCTATAGTAAAGGAATCGTTCCATTTGAACAATATATTCAGTTACCCGCAACCAGTCGAGCGGCTATCAACACATCCCCGTTAAAATAACCATATCGCGATAAAAGGACATACTATTACTAATCTTCGTTGTGCTATCAACTTATCTATTGTGTCAGCGACCTACTTCTGCCGAGAAGACGACGGACCAGGCCTGGCTCCACGGGACACTCCACTCAATTCAGGTTAGTGTCTGCAGCAGAGTCTTTTACGGAACAGTATGAAAGTGCGTACGCAAATGCGTGCACGTATACGTCAAGTACGGACGCATACGGGCACGCATTTGGGTACACAATATTTTAATGTTTTTTAAATAGGTTAATAAATAAGACTAAACTTAAATATTCAGAGTATCTTAGCATTTATTGGTGCCAGATCCAATATTAATATTTTACAAACTTATCTATACTATATTATAACTGAAGAATTGAACGCGATAATCTTAAGAACTACTGATTTTAAAAATTCTTTCAGTGTTAGATAGCCCATTTATTGAGGAAGGTTATAGTCTATATTATATTACGGGAACGTGAACCACGCGGCGTCAGCTAATATGTAATAAAAATAATTAAATTCAAATTAATAGCTTACCTTTCTAAATTGCATAACTAAGTTCATAAGGTTGGAAGTGAAATTTTTATCTACATTATGTCCAGACTCGGCACCCACGGAGTAATGTAATAATTCTTCTATTTTTATTTTCTTCTTTAGCGCTAAAAATTACATCAATCACAATAAATAAAGTACAAAAATCAAAATGAGGCTAGTACGATATTTATAATTGATTTTTTAGATTTGCATTATGTTTATAGATATGTTTGTTGCAATAAAGTTATTTAAATAAAAAAAAATGCACAAATACAATTGCCTCGAAGCATGTTTTGTCATACGTAAATTCATCTATACTTATATTATAAAGAGGACAATTTCTGAAACGTCCGATATGTCTGTTTATAGCGACAAAAGACTCCATCACTGTTTCTGAACTAGGCAGGCAAAATCTGCTGAGAAAGAGTAAAAAACACATACCTATATACAAAAGCTTTTGTCTTATAGTCAAAGGGCAGTGCACCATAATCTCAATCTTGTCGGACAGTTCATTCTCCACGTCTTTCTTGATTCGTCTCAACATGAACGGCTTCAGAATCATGTGCAACCTGGAAAGGTGCTCTGTAACAAATGAAACATAGATCATTATGAATGTTATTTAAACGGGTACATACCACGATAAAACGACGAGATTTTTATTGTCGATATTTCGACCCCGTTGCATGGATCGTGGTCACGACGAGACTGAAGTTGCGAGATGAGAAGTGAAGTCAGCTGTTAGGGGCAGAATCGATCTACCTTCTTTCTTGTTCTTTTTCTTTTTTCAACAACCTCGCGTTTTTGGCTGTTTTAGGTGAAAACAGAACAAGAAAGAGGGTAGATCGATTCTGCCCCTAACAGCTGACTTCACTTCTCATCTCGCAACTTCAGTCCCGTTTTATCGTGGTATGTACCCGTTTAAATAACATTCAAAATGAACAACCACGAAATAAGTTTAAAATCATTAGAAACATAGATCATCTACCCTTGTATGATAAAACAAACAGGACAGACAAATTGTTTTCCATCAGTATGTTTTAATAAATTAAAATACTATGAGGAGTTAACAAAATACGATTGCATTTTGGATGTAACAGTAAAGTAAAAGAACAAAAGTATTTTTTGTATAAATTAAAGGAACATCAACACAACAAAAAAGCAACTTGAATTTTTTTTTGAGTGATACATGGAGGTGTTATCATATCGTTTTAATAACTGCTCATATCATCATCAACTGCTTATAATAAATAACATTGCTCTTAGCTCACACAGCAATAAATTTCATGTAGCACTTTTACTTACTTATGGCAACCAAAGCCCAAAAATAGAATATCTATATAAAATTCCTTATACTCACTCTCATCTATAGTGGTTTTGTTTTCTGCATGGCTTTCTATATCTTTGGAGAACCACTCATTAAATTCGTCATGGGAATCAAATAGTGTCGGCATTATGAAATGCAATAACGCCCATAGTTCTGCCATACTGTTTTGTATTGGTGTTCCTAAAATAATTATAAACAAAGAACTGTAATATATTATAATATGTTGGATACGGGATAGTACCAAAAGTGAATTTAGAGAACACAATTATAAACTACAAGCCCTTGAACAAAAATTACATGTGAAATGAACCAACATGAATAACGCTTATAAGGCTGTTACTATATCAGAAAATAACTTTGATCACTATGCCGTCATTTCTGAGCGGTACAGTTGAGTACGTTGGAGGGGAATGAAAATATTGGCCATAATAAACAAATTATGGCAAATATTCTTTTAAAAAAAAAATCAAGCTCACAAGCTAGATTAAGATTTTTCTTTAGAAAAGAGAAAGCTCAACATTTAATAACGCGATCTTGACTTGACTTGACCTCATTGATCCAATGCCATGATCCAATCACTGGATCAATGAGACAATTAATATATGTATGTAATGTTAATTACCTTATCTAATTACCTGATAACAGTAGCCGATTTCTACAACTGAACCCGAGCAACAATTTCCACCTCATACTAGCCGAGCTTTTGATAGCTTGAGCTTCATCGAGTATCATATATTGCCAGGAGACCCGGTTGAGATACTTGAGATCCGATACGACAATCTGGTACGACGTCACCACGACATGGAACGCTGCCTGCGGCGTGTGCAAGTCCTTACGTTCCCAGAACTGTCTGAGTATCTTACGTTCACTCGGACTGCCCCAGTATGGTACCTACAAATGTTGCGTATACGTAACTAAATTAATTTCCAAATCTTTACAACTGGGTTGGCCCTAGGATCGATATTGTGATTATTGAAATTAAGATTTTGTATTTTCTAACAGAATGAGAGGGATTAGGCTAATAGTCCACCACGCTGGCCCAATGCGAATTGTCAGACTTCACACATGCAGAGAATTAAGAAAATTCTCTGGTATACAGTTTTCTTCACGATGTTATTCCTTCACCGTTTGAGACATGTGATATTTAATTTCTTAAAATGCACACAACTGAAAAGTTCGAGGTGCATGCCCCAGACCACAGATTCACACACCCTTCGGAATCGGAGGCAGAGGTCATATGGTGTGTGGCTACACATACATATATCACGGCTATTATAAATAAGATCAGTAAGTTTAAAATGTGCACCACGACATATATTGAGGTGACAGAAAGACGAAGAAATGACAAAATATTCACGATTCTTCACGATTCCGCCGTCAACGCATCCTAGATCTATAAGTGCCATTACTTCAAATCAGCGTAATCCATGATGTAAATAAGCAAAGACGTACTGCCAAACGATTTGGCGTTTCGTTACGATGCCCAAATCGTCAAAATTATGGGTAAAATAAACTTGCACCTCTTCCAAGTCAGCCAACTTCCATCTAAGGCTGAATCACCACATAACATAAGGTGAGATCGCAGTCAAGGGCTAACTTATCACTGATTCAAAAATGGCAAGCAAACCCTATCAAACAAAATAAGAAAAGAATTTTCAAATCGGTTCAGGCGTCTTCGAGTAATCGGTAAACATACATAAAAAAAAGATTTAAAGTGATAACCTCCTCCTTTTTTGAAGTTGGTTAAAAAAACCTTACCACTTTAAAATCGCTCGCAAATCGTTGCATCTCTTGTTGCCAATTATGCAAAGTTGACGCGGGCGACACTACCAGGAAGGGGCCCCAGACTCCAAGTCGCTCGGCCACGTGGCACAGGAACGCTATGCATTGCACAGTCTTTCCGAGACCCATCTCATCTGCCAGAATACCGCTGATACCCTGAAATAAAAAAAAAACTTTAGACCGCACGATTGAAGTAAAACTTCTTTCAATTATAAAAAGCAAAACGCCATCTATGAGCCTCAGGCACAACTACATCGCAACAGGTTCTTGAATCAAAATGGATCGTTTCAAAGTTCTCTAAGAACGCCATCTACTGGTAGTTTAAAATAAAAAAAGCGATATTTCACTATACATGTAGATGGCAGCACGTATCTTAAATGCCTTGCCCGATTATACTTTTTTTAATGCATTTATTAACTTATTTCCCAAATCAAGCGTGATTATTATAGAAGTTTAATTATAATAGATGACTAATAAACTTTCTAACAGTTTATATTACCCTGGTACTCGAGGCTCAAGTTACTAAACAAATTGATGAACATTAATTATAGTGCGTGTATAAACCTCCTGTACATTCTATTATCCTGGTACTTTGCTGTTGAGTGGTAATTTTTCGTAAACTTAAAAAAAACTTAGTAAGAGTATAAATTAACCTTTTATACCTTCTGTTAATTGAAGTTTTTGCTTTAGGAGACGTTTTTTTAACTTTCGTCTACTTTAGGCAGGATAAAAAAACTACAATTAAGTTCCAAAAAACAAAGTTGATACCTCAATTAAAAAAGGGCAAAAAATCTTGAATGAATAAAATGTCACAATTAAAACAACACAATAGGCTACTCGCCTGCTTTACAAAACTAAGAAGATTTTTTGCATAGAGGCAATATAGATGCCTAGCAACTGTAATCACATTTTTATTTGTGAAAAAAATCTCGTACTTGTAATATTTTTATAAAACAAAATTGTATTTTTATCACATCATAAACTGTAACGTCATTCGCTACAAGGCATCGGTTTGTGATTGGCGCTTGTAGTGACGTGATATAATCAAATCACTGCAAACGCCAATCACGCTGTTATCTCTATGAATGACGTCACTTGCTAATGTGTTGAGTTCCAGCGGCAAAAATTTTACGTTTCCATTTATATTCAATTTTTTACTGGTTATTATTGACGAGACAAAATAAAATATAGCTTATGATACTTCCATAATTAAGTTTAAACACTGTTTACAAAAGAGGCAAGTAGCCTACACAAACAGACATGTACCTGATCATAAAGGTTCGCGAGCCAGTTCATCCCTTTGAGCTGGTACCCCTTGAGAGTGCCGTTGAATATGGACGGCTGGTCGTAGTCTCCCCTGCGCTCGCTCCGTTCCGTGCCGTCGGAAGCGTCCAGCGCTTGCGTCCGCGCCCGCTCCGCTTGGAACGCTTCCCGGGCGTTCTTCGATGCTCGAGCTTTCATTGCTTCACTGAGGAAAATTAAAAAATATATTACTTCTGCCTATCCCGCATATTCTATTTTTACAGTTCGATCTATGAGTCCCGCCGCATGCTACTTCAGTTAAAAATGTTGAACTGGTGATAAAGAGGTACCGCAAAGCGTAGTAGTATTGAACTCGGTAGATTGAAGACTGAAAACAGCAAAAAGCAGATAGCAAGGTTGCAAGCAACTCAAGACTGTTGTAATTTGGAAGTGCATCATTATAATATCTATATTTTTAGAAAATCGGTTTATCCCAGCTTTTATTTAAAGCCTGATTGTATAAGTTGAGCGATAGGCGCAGTGTTTCCGAGTCTTCTGAAGATTTTGACCTTGAGATTTTAATGATCCGCCAAAGCACAAACCTCTCTCCTATAGTCAGGACCCGATCCAGCAATATCGCCGCAATAATATATTTACAAAACACTTTTGAAAATTATTAAACGTCATGCGGGAACGGAGAGAGACATAGTTGAAGGAAATAAAATAAGGCTGCTGGGGAATACTTTTTGCCGCTCAGGGCAATTGTCCCACTGACCCCCCCCCCCCCTTCCTCCTGGATCGGGTCCTGCCTATAACTTTCTTTTTTTTTTAGTGCCCCAAAAAGGGGTAGGTAAGCTATGTGAACTGTATACCTGTCATAGTTATCAATGGCAGCGAGCCTGGGGTCCCTGTCCTCATCCAGCTGTTGGAGGATCATGTCAGCATCACTATCGCAACCATCACCAGCATTCAGTTTCTTCTGCATGAAGTGCGCGTACAACTCAGTTTGCGTTATGAGGAAGTTCAGTTTGCGACGTTGGCGTTTCGCCTCCATTAGTTCTACATCCATCTGCAATAGGAATCACATTTTAAATCAATCAAATTACAAGGAGACTGACCATTTTTCATACATTTCTTGGCTCAGATTTGATGAACAAACTGTTAGGGCCCCCCAGATTTGATGAATGAACTGTAAAAATGTCGTAATTTACAAGCACTTTTGAAATGTCAAGTTTGACTATTTGTTAAAACTCCCAGGAGTCCCACACTTGTGACCGATGGACGTAGGGTTAAAAACATCTTTTAAACTAGTTTTTTTTTTAAAGAATATTTGCCATATCTTTTTTTAAATATGACCAATATTCTCATTCCCCTCCCAACTAGTCGGGAAAGACTGTATTAGGAGTGGGTACGACAATAGACCAACGGGGCGTGGATCGAACCGCTCTTACCGTTGAGCTATTAAGGTTTAACACTCCCCTTCCTCACTCAAGTAATTCTCCCCGCCTATCCCAAATAATCCATGAAGGATTATCCAACAAAAGTTGTGGACGGATCGAACATCACAACAATAATGAGCTAAGAGCTTATATAGCCAGCCCTCGGCCTCCCACTACTCCCCATCTAACTCACGGAACACTTCGTACTATCTTAGCTCGCGCCCACACGTGCACATATATTGCTTACCTTTCTCTGTTCCTCGGCCTCACGTTCCATACGCCGCCGCGTCTCTCTCTCGGCGCGGTCGTATCTCCTCCAGTACGCTTGCATCTCGCGACTGAGCCTCTTGCATCTCCATACCGTTTCTTTCATATTCTTTTGTGACTGTTGACAAATTAAATAGACAGAATTGTTAGGTAACCAATTCTAGTTGACGATACTTTGGTAACTATATAGGTATTGATTTTGGATAATGTTAAGCAGGTATTAGATTATTATTTAAGTTAGTTTGTTAACGTTTAACCTAACATCCTAATATATACGTAGTATGTAACTCTGTCTCTTTTGTATTGAACACTATAACTGCAAAAAGGGAATGCGAATAAATAAGCTTTTAATGCTATATAATACAGCACCCCCATATATGAATTATACACTTCACTCTAGAAGCTTGAAGCCCGCGCATCTCTAAATAGAAATTACTACGTGTTTTATTTCAACGCGTCGCTTCCTGTGGCTTGGACTTAAATTCACCACATAGATTATTATTGTTTTTTTTTATAGCAAATACAACAAAGCAAACGGAAAATTTCAGCCTCCAGTAGGCTAAAGTAGTGCATAGAGAGATAACAAGATAATTTTGCCTACATATCACTTTCTTGTTGATTCCATATCAAAGAAAGAGACAAATATACCTTTCTATTTGTTTGCAATAAGGTACGAAAGAGCGAGCAATATGTAGAAAAAATTATCTTATTATCAGTAAGCCTAATTACTGAAATAAATTAATTTTGAAACTGAAATCGCTCTTAATATGCAATACGGATATTATGTGCGTTTTTTCATTTGTATGAGTCGGGCTTACATTACAAACGCTTTTGAAATGTCAGATATCATTTATATCTTAGAGGACACAATCAAGCTTCTCTTTGACTTATGTGCACTTACTACTTATCTATCACTACCATACCCTAAAACATCCTACCCCTACCCTATTAAACTTTTCATAATCCATAGTTTTTAGCTATTAATGTTTTATTAGCTCAACTGCAAGTATAACATTTGTTGTCTCTACTCTTTGTTTGGCTTTGGTAAGCTGTACCGACAAGAGTTTGAGAGTAACAATTGATAGACAGCACAACAAAACAAAAATTCAGTTTGTACACACAAACGCTGTGGTATGTCATCTTACCACTATATACAAAGTCCGATGGACTTCCTGGAATAGATGGACTATACCTGCATTGCAACATGTCGCCAATGTTTGCAGCAGAGTGTTGCCAATCTCTTCCTCTGCAGCATCAGTTCCCTGTGAGTTGCGGTCCTCGCTCTTTGAACTTTGCCGAGTTCCTTTTTGACTAGAAGTTGCCAATGCCGCCTGCGGCGCGCCGTCAGAGCTTCTGGACTTTTGAGGGTTGATAATTTTTTGCGACCTCTGAAAAAAAAACCTAATATTTTAAACCTCCTTATACCTCCTACAACTCAATAACTTTACTCTTTGTATTAGTATAGATGTATAGTAAATAATCAAAATCACCTGACTCCTGGTTTGTCGACGATTGTAAGTTCATCAGTGTCATTCTCTTCTTTCAAATGTTTCAGTTGCTCTTCCCAGTCCACACCGTCAGGCTGAGGAGAAATTATAATTTGTTATTTTGAAAAACATTTATTTATTAGCTAGTGACATTTTTTTTTTGTTCTTTACAAGTTAGCTCTTGACTACAATCTCACCTGATGGAAGCAGGTTAACTTGTTAGGAGGAGGATGAAAATCCACACCCCTTTTGGTTTCTACACGGCATCGTACCGGAACACTAAATCGCTTGGCGGTACGTCTTTGCCGGTAGGGTGGTAACGAGCCTCGGCCGATACCTCCCACCAGCCAAAAACATTACACTATATACTTTTAATATTAGTAGGTACCCATGCAAATGAAATGCAAGCTTTCGCAACTGTTGCAACATCAATGTTGTATCAAGTATACTACATAGCATCCACAGTTTATTTTGACAAGATTCTATTTTCCATTTTCCCATTCTCATTATTATATTATTATGTGCAAGCATGTGAAATTACTGTGATAGCCCAGCGGATATGACTTCTGCCTCAGATTCCGAAGGGTGTGGATTCGAATCTGGTCCAGGGCATGCACCTCCAATGTTTCAGTTGTGTGCATTTTAAGAAATTAAATATCAAGTGTCTCAAACGGTGAAGGAAAAACATCGTGAGGAAATCTACACACCAGAGAATTTTCTTAATTCTCTGCGTGTGTGAAGTCTGCCAATCTGCATTGGGCCAGTGTGAGACTCGAGCTCAACAGTGACCCGAAAATGGGTTGATAATAATGATGTGAAATTGAGATTTTTCCGCATAACTCCCTGACTTGAATATCAACCACTTAGGGAATCCATCATATAGATAGTCTACTCACCACATCACTGCCTTCAGCACACGCGCGGCCATCTTTAGCGCGACCTCTCCTCGGCTTCTGCGAGCCTCTAGCCGCGCCCCGCTCCGCCGGGCGGCCTCGGCGGCCTCGCGAGCCTGCAGCCGGCGCCGGCCTGCTGACTCTGCGCTCCGGGTAGCGGTCGATGGTGGACAGGAGGCCAGCGCCGTAGTACATGTAGCGGGAGTTCTATACAAATACAAGTAAAGGTAACATTGGTACATAAATTCTCTTTTGAGACAAAGGTTAAAGGTCATACATACAAAAATGCACTGTGTAATTACAACTCGAAGATTTTCTTCTTAAAATAATAGGTTTAAGAAAAAAAAATTTCAAGTTTGATTAATTTAATGTTAATATTATTGTTAATTAGTATATTTAGATAATATAAATTATTTGTTTACATTTTAATAAAAAAAAAATATTCATATTAACATCATATAAAAAAAAACAATCAATTAATTGTTTTATTCAGTAAAATGTAATTCAGTAAAAAATTATTCAGTTTTGTGTAAAATATAATTAGGTTTAACTGTTATGTAGTGTGTTGTAACTGTTATAGATCTTCCATTTATTTATTAGTTCTTTTTATTTTTAATTTTATTAAATGACATACATATATTATTGTTAATTGGTATATTTTAATAAGTAGTATAAATTCTTTGTTTTTATTTATGTTATTGTAATTAATTATTTTTATTGTCTTTTGTGTACTTCTTCCTTCTGATTCGACTGCTTTATGTTAACCACTTTCCTTGTTTGTCTTGTAAATGTCATTTGTAGGTATGTTTTGTGACGCCCTTATTCTTAATTTGTGTAATAAAGTAAATTGTTTACATATTTATTAACCCCTTTGCATGGTAATTTAAGCCTTTACTAACCTCTAATATGTAAATGTTTTCTGTCCCAAATAAATAAAAATAAAAATAAAATAAAATTTGTATTTACAACACTTTAAGAAGACACTGTCACAATTAATGAAGAATTTTCAAAATTGGTTTAGAGGTTTAGGCATGAAAATACAACTTATATATACTTTTATATATTTATTGTAACCTAAAAGAAATAAGATCCATAAACACTTTTGTATTTATCATTAGTGGAAACTATAGATAAGATTTATACACTCTAATACCCACATTATGTTATAATTTAACAAAATGTTAATCATACTCACTCCAGGGTCATTATAATAGTCCTTTGCATATTTGTTATGATAGTGCCTCTCCTTCAACAGTCTCCGTATCCTCTGCTCTTTAGCAGATGGAGTGTCTTCCTCGCTGCTGGACTCTGTCTCTGAAGACAGCAGCACATCCCTCAGCCACTGTCGCTCCTCGCCTACTGATGCTAAGTTGTATAGCCTGAGGCGGTCACTCTGTCTTTCTAGAAAAAATGTTTTTATTAATGTTACTTGGGCAGTTGAACTTACATTACTTACTTTACTTAACTTGCTTACTTTCATTGACTTATTGAAAGATTTTTTTCTGAAGCTGGCTTTATTTATATACACAAGCATAACTGCCTTTAATTTAGTTAAATTAGTAAATCACAATAAATGGACTAAAGGCAATTTATAATTAATTAACAATTCATTTACAAAGTTGTAGAATAATATTCTGATTACTGATTGTATTTTTTTAAATAATAAACAGAGCAATTATTCACCTAAAATATTTCTTTTTAGAGTTCTGAATGTACATAGTACAAAAACGGAAACCTTATAATATCACTCATGCACATTTTAATGTCTGTCTGTTTTCTCCGAATGTATTTTAAATCATGGCAGATTGGTGCTAGTTATTCTATATTGAGAGTTTTCAGGTTGCAGAATAGATGTTTTTCTGCCCACCCAATGGTAGGGTCTGATCACAACTGATCTGAAGCAGTCAATGATACACATATGAAAGTGATACAGGGATCTCTATATGGGTATGCAAAGCTGCTCTAATAGGATCTGATCAAATTTGGATAGTCAGGGAGAACAACACGAGTAAAGAAGGGGAGATTTAATTGATTGTTAAGCAATATCCCTACATCAATTGGTCACAAGTTCTGAGCTTTGCTTGAAGTTTTAATCTCTGCAACATAATGGACACTGCACCCACATGGTGAATCCATGGAATGCTAGGATATTTCTATTGTCTCATTACCTGCAAAGCCGCTATATCAAGAAGAAAAAGAAGATTGGTAGGGTCTGTAGTTATAACTACAGCTTTGACAAGCTTCTGATTGTCCTAGTATTTACTAGGAAAGATTCTTAGAACTTCAAAGTTACCTTGCTTAGTAGTGACAACACCGTGCATATTCTTGTCGCCTTTCGACATCTCATTTGCCATGGATTTGTTGTCTGAATCATCGTCACTGTCGCTCCCGCCGTCAGAGTTCAGTATCTTCTCCACCTGCCTCACGAAGGGTCTGATGTCTAGGGCGGCTTCCAGCCTCTGGATGTGTATAGGCTTAGCGACTTCATGACGTTTGAGCACTGGTTTCCCTACCACACACTTCTCAGACATCCTTACCGCTGCGAAAAGAACACTAGTTTCATAACCAAACAACGAAATCTACCGCACATACAGCTGGCGAGCGAAACAAAATAGAATCTAATTTACGGTAACTGAACTCGAGTCGAAGCTATCATTCACAAATCGCAACAATTTCGTATAAGATAAGGCCCGGGTAGGACAATATAGCGAGATTCACTTACACCAAATTTGTGCCCCACCAGGATGAGCTAACCTTCATTACTTAACACAAAATCGTAGAGCATTTACAAAATGGCGAACGAGAATATTCGACGAATTGCTGTCAATGTCGCCGCCCGAGCGGCGCACATAACTACTCATTTCGTATTTGAGGTTGAAAAAACACGAACCCGCCATAATAATCGCCGACCGAGGTTGTACTTTTATTAGCTTAACACTTTGAACCAATGGGCTATCCAGTAGACAAAACTGACGTAAGATGGACCAATAGTTGGTAACCTGTCGATATCATTCACTAATCATGAAACACATAGATAACATAATACAAATTTGTAATAGAAAACAAATTCTTTTACCAGACTACGGATACATTCAATTTAATACAAAAACTTGCAATACTCGTAAAGTATATTTTAAGTTTAATTAATGATCTCTATGAAGTAAAACAAATTATCTGACTTTTAATGTGACTCTTTTTGGAGTATAAACCCTAGGAAATGTAATATCAAATATTAATTTTCATCAAAAATAAATCTCTATGAAATCTGTCCAAATATCTATCAAAACAAAATAGAGAATAGCCAAAGTTGTAAGATAAAAATCATAGGAATTACTTGTTTCTATAGTTGTATAATTATTTTGAGCAATTTTTTAACAAAAATCAAGTATAGAAATACACCAACGTTGTGATATTTTTCAAGTGTCGATATCTCAAGGGTATTTTTGTAATCAAAATAAGTATACAATATTATAATATTTGTATAATATTATATGGATTGCATATAGGTTCGTCACATAAAGTTGATTTAAATTATTAGTCATGTAAAACAAAAGTAACTAGTAAAGTAGTAAATAGCTACTATTTATCAATATATTATTCCAAAATGACTATCGTTGAATAAAGAGCATTATGATTTAAATATCTTTTATAACAATACAACACGACATTTTCGCATGATACAATATTTAGTATGTGATCGATTTATTCCTAAAACTTTCCAAGTCTATGGATATTATTTTCAAGTGGATATAAGTACATACTTCATTTTTTTACCGATAGTCGATAATTTAACGTGGCATGATGCATCACTAAAGACGCTAGTCCGAATTGTACCAACCTTACAAACAAAAATTTTAAGATAACCCTCCCTTCGATTGATTACTTTTTATTCTGTGAAATTAATCTTCCTAAATTTCCTCTATTGTATTGAGATGAAAAATAAATCTAAAAGTTTTTAATTTTCATATCTAAACACATTTTACATAGATCATATGTAATTAATTAATGAGATATTCAGTTGGTAGGTGCCTTTACATCCGCAACAATTTGTAGTACAAGTGGATTCCAAAATGGTGGTCGTTTGTTGTGTCTTTCAAGTGATTTGTTAAATATTTCATATTCGTAAGTAATGTTTTATTTATTAGAGTTACTCGGGACATTTAAAAAATGTAACATATTGTGTATATATGAAATTTGTTGTTTACATCATGACATTTGCATATTAGTGACCTTAAGTTTCCTTCAGTTACAAAGGAGCATATTCTCAACGTAAAGTCGTAAATGTTTGTTACAGTGATATAATAATGTTATAATATATTAGCCTAGCGTCAAGAAATGTATGACAATCTTTATTTTGTCAATAATTAGCTTCCTACAACGCTAAAACCAGAAATAGAATAAGCGCGGGATATGAAGCTTGTATTGGCCTTTGGCGTCAATTGCATTCTAATTGCACGCCGCTCATCACAATCACGGCTATTCTAACCCGTTTCGATATTCAAACAATCAAAACATGAATAAAAATCCCCCTAAAGTTTACCATATAAGAATCCCGTAACAAATATAACCTAAAAATATAGCCGGGTGCGGCGGGCGGGCGTATTTTCAAAATACAGATGATAAATAATCGTGTCGTATATTTCAGATGTGTGTAGTTCTCAGACTTAAGTGGTTCTGATCGGAATAAAATATGGATGACAAGGAGAAAGTACCAGAGAGCCAGGAGAGTGATGGTGGTGATCCAAAGGATTCTGAGGAAAAGTCTGTCCCAGATCCTGAAAGTGGTACTAGCACCAGTGATGATAACCCTAAGGATGTTTTTAGTGAAGATAGTGTAATAAATCACATGGATCATGGCAATAAAGATAGTGATAGTGTAAATAATGATAATAGTCAAGAGAATGTACAAAATGAGGATACTCTTTCTAAGGATGAAGCAGGTATAATCATTTACTTATTATTAGTTTTAGTATAAGTTTAGTCATCAACAGCATATTTGAATGGCACTATAGAGCCCAGGCTTGTTTCTTGTAGGAAAAGAGATTTGTTGTTTATGTCAGCTACTGATGATCAAGTAATCTCACATGCCTGCAACTCTAATGGCTTGATCAATAAAAGTGATAGTGTGTTGGTCGTTATGAGCATGACATCATTTCAATCGCAAATCGGTTTTATCTAACATCAAGCTGTAAGCACTGAAGGCATGTGAAATTGCTTGATCATCAGTGGCTGACATTTGATTCACCATGCTTTGATGTAAATTGGCAGCTTGGGATGATAATGTTTGTATCTGAAAACTATCACAATCAGATTTTAATGATATGCTTAGAACTTCTTAACATGGTCTCCAAAGTGCAAGGGTCTAAGATACCAATTTCCTAAGTCTAAAAAATAGTCTAAATCATAATCTAAAAAAAAGTTCAATATTTTATAACCCAATCTAGCAGGCCTATGTGCACCACCAGATATCTCATGATGAGAAAAGAGATATTGTCAACCAATAGCGGCATAATTGAAAATATTTTTTTCAAGTAATATTGTTACTATTAGTCTAAAATATGTCACCTAATATTAGTCACTTGTCATGAAGTACGGTCTAATATTGACACATGCTAGACCTACACAACCAATGAAGTAACCACTTAAAAACTGCCTGCTAATGGTATACTATTATGATGGTATTTCACTACAGAATGTGATTGCAGTTTCATTACTGCCAGGAATAGCTGTACCATCTACAGTTCGTTTCACTCTGGAAAGTTTGCTGTGATTCATGATAATAGTATGTATTATGAACATCATAGAGGCGACTGTCTGCATACCCATGCTATCTGAAAACACTTTAAATAAATAAAAAATTATAAACTTAACAATTTTGATTTTTTTTATCAGTAACAGTATAAAATTACTTAATGTACTTGTTAAAAAATATAGATGTAATATTTTAATACAATTTTTTAGAAAATGTTTATGGTAAGCACTCAATTTATCACAACTTTACAGAAACTTTAGAAGATAGCCCTAAAATAGAGTCACAAACTAGACGAGATTCCGAACATGATACGCCAGATGAATCTTTAGATAAAGAGAATATGTCTGTAGATGATGATGTAGAGGATATAAAAACAAAAGAAGAGAGTGAATCCACAAAGGAAGAGAGTGAATCCACAAAAGAAGAGAGTGAATCCACAAAAGAAGAGAGTGAATCCACAAAAGAAGAGAGTGAATCCACAAAAGAAGAGAGTGAATCCACAAAAGAAGAGAGTGAATCCGCAAAAGATGAATTATCCCATAGCAGAGATTTCAACGACTCAGGTGCCGGCAGTAGCAGTGAAAACAGAGAAGTAGACAAACCAGAATTTGAAACTGCTCCCAATGTTTTGGATGAGTCTCAGGAGGATCATACTCAGGTACTTTTAATTACACTTTAGTCATTCATCATCATTATCAACCCGTATCACTCACTGCTGAGCTCAAGTCTCTTTTCAGAATGAGAGGGGTTAGGCCGATATTCCACCAGTCCATCCAGTGGTGGATTGGCAGACTTCACAAATGTAGAGAAAAAGTTCTCTGGTATGTAGGTTTCCTCACAATGATTTCCTTCACCATTTGAGACACGTGATATTTAATTTCTTAAAATGCATCTTATGTATAACTAATTTGTACCTCTTCTTCCTTCTGGGACGTTTCAGCACTTGACCACATCTCTAATATAAAAAGGCAACCATTACTGATTAATTTATCAACACAGCTTAAGCCACTGATCAGACTGCTCTAAAACCATTGACCTATTATAATAAAAGGATGCACAATCATGTAGAAAAAATCACTTAAAAACTGGTCAATTTTGGTTTGACAGTTTTAGAATTATTGGTTAAGAAAATTATACCTAAAGGCTTTTAAATATAGTCGAATATTCAATAAAATCCCAAATTCAAAGCAAATCAAGCTTAAGGATTGAGTTTAAGGTTTAAATTGCAAATGCAACTTGGTTGATTTTCCACTTTTTAGTAGGATATTGATGGCTGAAACATACAGATTTGCCACACAGTTATTATGACATCTTGTAAAGGAATCCTAATGTAACTCATGATTTGTTTTATGTATGAGTTAGTGTTGCAAGTAAAAATAAGTGTTTAAATTTAACAAAAATAAAAAAATATAGTGCAGCTTAGCTGAATATTGTTAACATGAAGCTAAGAGATGTTGTAATTGATTCCTAGCTCAGGTATGTTTGGCTAAGACCTGACCATAGAGAAGAAACTAACTTATTCAAAAAATTTGGGCAACTGTATAATCATCATTTTATACAGAAAAACATGTTGTGTGTATTGTCTAGAAAAAAGCAATAATTTCATTTTTCAAGTTTACGCTTACAGGGGTGGTCCCACCCCCATGCTTCAGAGATCATGTTAATGATGATGGTAAAATTTGAAATTTGCAGGCTCTAGATCCTTTTGACACACTCCTAAAGAGTACAGACACAAACACAGAGACGTCCAGTAAAGATGCATCCGTCACTGTCAACATAGATGACGATGACGACGATGACAATAATGCAGACCAACCCAGTAGTGAAGTTCATGCAGGTGAGCTTATGAGTGATACGTACATCTATATGCCTTTACATTCAACCAACAAGAGATCTTAGTGAAGAGAAATAAAAGTAGCCAGACCTGGACCAATTAAGAAAACCTCGATTGTCATAGCCAGAAATTGAAACCAGAACCTCTGTCATGTAAATCCACTGCACATACTACTGTGCCACAGGCTGTCAAATATTTTCTCTATAAGAGATAAATTGTTGGTCTTACTTAAATATTTTACTGACACTTATGCATTGTAGAGTCTATGAAAGTTCATAATTGAAGTCTCAAAATCTTCACTGTAAAAGGGTCGGACTCATGGTCAAGAGGTGGTGGTTCGATCCCTACCCACTAATTGGGTTATTGTCCAAGCCACTCCTAACACAGTCTTCAAAATTTAAATATTCAAGTCTCAATAGCTTCACTGTAAATAAAATAAATAAAATTCATTTATTTCAGGCATACACTCATATTAAGAAAAACATAAAAACAAAAATCAAAAATAAAATTAAAAAGTTGAATTAGTATTTAGTGTTAGTAGGTAAAATGTCAGAATAATACAAAATGTCAACAAAAAAAATGTGTAAAAAGGTCAGACTCATCGTCAAGTGGTGGTGGTTCGTTCCCCACCCACTGGACTATTGTCGTAGCCACTCCTAACACAGTCTTCAAAATTTAAATATTGAATTATCAATAGCTTCACCGTAAAAAGGTCAGACTCATCGTCCAGAGGTGGACGTTCAACCCCCACCCACTGGACTATTGTCGTAGCCACCTAACACTGTCTTCAAAATTTAATGTGTATAGTTGTATAACACCAAAAGTCATGTAGAATATCTATTAAATTATAATGCTTTGTGAAAGTAAAGGAAATTGGTTTACGTTTTATTTTCTCAAATGAACATACTCGTATTTCTATTCCTCTGTTCCTTTTGTTGAATGGAAATTACAGGTGTTGGTACAACAACAATGGAGAATGTTACTAGGTATGCAAAATCACTTGAAACTTTGCTTTACAATAGAGCTTTTAAATATACAAATACACTACTTTAAGTTTTATTTAAAAATACCAAATAGTTATGATTTCACATGCATTCAAAGTTCGCATAAATATCGACTCCCGCTAACAGTCGCGATTTTTTACGTGACGTCATCCTACAATACTTGTCCGGCCCGTGCAGGCAATTTCGTATTTATGAAATTATATTTTTCGTATGAACGGGCCGTGCTACTGTTGTACGATGACGTCACGCACTTTAAAAGCAGGCTGTCGCCGCGCGCTCACTTTAAAATTCCATATCTTAAGAACTAATTAACGTATCGAAATAATTCTTTCACGAGAATTTTTTATTTTCAACTGAGAATACAGATTTTAAATTTGTATTTGACATATCCACAGATGAGGAAAATCCAGAAGATGGTGAGGAACCCGGTGCTGATGAGGAAGTATGTCTGCTACCTGACACTGAGCGCGAGATATCTGATGCTGACAAGGCGAAGGCTGAGAAGGTTTTGGCTGAAAAACGAAAGCGAGATGAAGGTAATATTTTATATATATATATTTTCAAATTTGTTTTCTGTAAGAATAATGACCAATGCGTTTTTACATTTTAGTAAGCCAATATGAGATTTTATGATTTACTCTAACACAACAGATGACAGAAGTAGAAAAGGGTAGTTTTCATGTTGTTGAGTATCTCCAACAAATATGAGCCCTCAACTTGATATTGAAATACTCAACAAGTGTCAGATAAAAATAAATATGGTAAATTGTCAGTAACTAATCTAAGGTAGTGGGAGAGTTATGTATAATAATACATTGTTACATTGGACTTGGTTAATTTAGTTAATCATTGTTAGTCATTTGGATATAGAAAGTCTTAGATATTGAATATATGAAAGCACTAAATTTATGACCCAAAAAAAATATTTTTTTCTCTCATTTATTTATTACTTCTTTTTTTAAATTTTTAACAATATAAGTATAAAATACAAAACATTATTAAAAATTTATAAAAAAAAAAATTTCACCCTCCCGCTGCGGGACATTTGAGTGCCCAAGCAACCGGTGGTCAGGGCTCCAGAGTGAGGAACCTCCTCACAATACGCGCCGTCTCAAGAATCACTGCCTTTTGTATCCGACTCTTGATCCAACAGTTAAGCGAAAGCTTCTTAAGGTGTTGGTCGAAGCTTTTCGCTATAAGACCATTGACTGAAACAACTATCGGAACAATAATAGTTGACTCAACATTCCACATGGCGGTAATCTCGTGAGCAATGACCCAAAAAAATTATTATTAGAGATACGCCGACTATGACTTTTGTCGACTAGTGGAATAGCCGACTAATCAGTTGGCCATGCCGATTACGGTTTCAGGGATTTTTGTAAAGCTTAGTTTAGGTAAAGCTGATTTAACTTCAAGTCCCCTGCGAGTGTGTTGGATGTGGTTTTCTTGATTTTGTTCGCGCGTATTGAATGCCGAGCAAGCAAAGGATTATACTCTCAAAACTCAAAAACTTTCATATTCAAAAAAGTTACTTTTACTTGCTAATAAAGGCCAACAAAACAGATGCAAAATATGCAGATAACACTGTTATTACTCATAGAAGTGAAAGAGTAGAAGTGAAAAATTAAAACTTATTCATGACTTAAAGAAAATCTTTAATAAAATTTTTTTTCACCCTCCATGCATAATGTTATTGAGAAATACATAAAAAATAACAAGCCGACTAGTCGGCGCTCTTTGCCGATTAATCGTCGACTAGTCGCCGACTACGTTAGTTGCAGATTAGTCAGCTTTACCGACTAGTCGGCGTATCTCTCAATAGATAGAACTACATAATTATTCCGTTTTGAGTTCATTCTATATAATAACACATTACTAGAACATAAAAAAATCAAGATTTGACTATATATTTCTCATTATCTTTTGTTTTGATGTCATAGAAGCAGCATTAGCAGCCGTTCCAAAAGAAGAGGCTGACGTGACAGAGGTAGTGGAAAGTGGTTCAGAGGAAACGGCTCAAACTGAAGACATTCCTGAAAGTGCAGCTGCTACAGATGATACTGGAAACGAGGATGCATCGCAAAACGGCGGCGGTGAGATAAACAGTCTAATTATGTTTGTGATACATTTTTACAGCTAAACCGCTGAATTGGTTTTCAAGAATTTTGGATTGTTGTATGGTCTTTTTGTCACGAAAATGAGATTGAAATTTTGTAAGAAAATCCTTAATTTTTTATGAAATATATTTTTATGAAAATAGGTTAATCATAAACCAAGAAAAGGGTTGAAAAATTTATCTATAATTTGAAATCAGCCATTTGCTAAAATGGTGTCAGCACTTCGAAAAAACAGGCTCACTTTTGTTTGGCGTGCATATTTTTAGTATTAGTGACTAATATAATTGTAAAAAAAATGTAATTAAATTTTCAGATAAAGAAAATGAGCACGAGGAAACAGCGGAACCCGAAGAGTCTGAGCATTGTCCTATACGACAAATAAACGAAACAACCGGCACTTGTGTGCAGTGTGAACAAACAACACTCTGTATATATAGGTTCGCGAACAAAGACTCCAACCACAGATTTCAATATATTTGTTCGTCAAATTGCATTAAACCATTTATAGCAAAAAATCCTGGAATGTATAGTGTTGTAGCATCGTATATGATAGAGGAAATCACACCTGAAGTTTTGACATGTAACGAATGTGAAGAGAACAAAATGTGCTATTTTTATTACAATTTTGACGGAGAGGACACTGTATACTGCTCAACACAGTGCTTACACAGTATGATGGCTGATGAACGAGAAAAGTATACATATAAATGGAGAAAAATCACTGTTGAAGAAAAACAAGCACCAATAGAAGATACTTGTTGTGTGTGCAATACGACCAAACAATGTGCATACGGTATGCACAGATATGGTGAGACATTGTCTATATGTGAACAGACTTGCTTGAAGAATTTGAACTCAAAGGAGAATGGTAGGTACATATTGAAGAAGAAGAGAACTCCTCGCAACTTGGTGCCGAAAACGAGACAGAATCCTCCATTGCTGAAACTGAAAGTTATTAGTAATGCTACGGATAGATATCTAGACGAAGCTTACAAAATACAAGCGAAAACCCCAGCTATGGTGTTGGCTGCACGGGACGAGAGAGAACGTACATTCTTGAGATCGTGCATGCTGTGTCATGCTATGCTGACAAATGAGGAAAAAATGCTGACGTGGGAAGCGATGGACTTCTGCAATGAAGTCTGTCTCGGAAAATACCAGAACAAAATCGGTTCAAAATGTGCCAACTGTAAAAAAGTTGTACAGCACACAAGTTTAGGGAAATACTGTGTCCGCTTTGGTTATGATATACGACAGTTTTGTAATTCAAGCTGTTTGGAGGAGTTCAAAAAGGGTTTAAAAATATGCTGTTACTGCCAGAAGGATATATCGTCGGGGAACGAAGGGTTTTTGGCTCCGGTCGGTGATAAGGGACAGTTTAAGGACTTCTGTTCGCAGCATTGTATGGAGAAGTTTGATCAGATGAGTAAGAATCCCATACCCCAGCCGGTCATGGCGAAATGTGCGGTTTGTTCTTTGGAGAAAGCGACGACAATTGAAGTGGAAGTGGGTCAGAATATTCAGCAAAGGCTATGCTCGGACCCTTGTTTTGCTGCATTCAAATTTGTCAACAATATATTTCCAGGTAATTGGGAATAATAATTATAATATTGATAGCTTCTGTCCAATAGATTTAGAATGCTGGAAAGTAATATAAAGTCTGTTGGTAGGCTCACAAAGGAGATAGGCAAATCTTAACATAGCAGGACCCAAGCCTATTATGAATGTAAAAAATTCTAAATTAACTCTTAATTTCAGAATCTAAACCTTGTTTTATAGTAGCTCTCCTTCCAAAAGTCCTCTTCAAAAAAACAAAGTTAAAGTATTTAAAATATTGCTTATCCATACTGAAAATTATTGTTTTGTTGAAAATAGCAAAATGAATTTTTGTCATTCATGAACATCTGCAAAGTGTAAATTTCAGTGCAAAGCTATCTGTGTTTAATATTGAAATAAATTAGTTCTTTATGAAGTAAAAGTAAAAAGTAGCATTCTATTATATATGTTCATTCTATCCAATATTAATTTAAATATTATTTCTCATTCCAGATCAGTGTCGATGGTGTAAAAAATACTTTGAAAGGAAAATAAATTTATTCTTTACGATATATGAATCATCGTCACCACCATTTTGTTTCTGTTCCAAACTGTGTATGAACATTTACATAAGCAACTCGCGTCACATAGTGCCGTGCAACTGGTGCAAGGTGAAGAAGTACAACTTTGACATGATAAGACGAGGCCCAGCAAACGGGCAGGTGATAATGATGTGCTCTCTCAACTGTCTGACGCTGTACCAGGTCTCTGTTAACGCTGTGTCTTCTAGAAGGTACTTATCGTTTCTCTATCCACCTGTCTGTGGTGACTACAGTTTATTTCTTGTATCGGTAGCAGGTGACTGTCTGTTTCACTCTTGAAAGTTTATTTTTATTTATTTATTTTTATTTTTTACAAGTTAGCCCTTGACTACAATCTCACCTGATGGTAAGTGATGATGCAGTCTAAGATGGAAGCGGGCTAACTTGTTAGGAGGAGGATGAAAATCCACACCCCTTTTGGTTTCTACACGGCATCGTACCGGAACGCTAAATCGCTTGGCGGTACCTCTTTGCCGGTAGGGTGGTAACTAGCCACGGCCGAAGCCTCCCACCAGCCAGACCTGGACAAATTAAGAAAATCTCAATCTGCCCAGCCGGGGATCGAACCCAGGACCTCCGTTTTGTAAATCCACCGCGCATACCACTGCGCCACGGAGGCCGTCAAAGTTTGCCATGATTCACGATAATGGTCCTTACTGGACCGTCACCTTATCCATTCTATCTGAAAAACACTTTATAGTCACTGAAAAATGTTATGGTATAACCTAGCTCACGGTGACTATATTCCCCATAACCTTGACCACACAATGACTTTGACTTTGACAATTTTGTTTTATTTCAAAGTGTTGCTGAGGCAACACTTTGAAATAAAACAAAATTGTACTCTATTATGTATTCTATAAGGTATATCTTATGTACTGTAAATGGTAGGTGTGGTGTGGAGCATTTTTTTGACATTGACATTATATAAAGTTAATTGTTGATAACTGGAAAACTCAGTGACAACCCCTCCATGTATGTTCCAAGAAAATTGGTTCAGCTGTTCCAGATATTATCCCGTTAAACAGACAAGACTGACAGACGATTTTAAAAAAGCTTGTTTGTGTTTTAGTGTTGTGTAAAAAGCGAATACTTGAAAAGACAACCATTTATTCTGAACAAACACTTCATTTTTGTTTATCATTATTATCATCATCATGATCATCATATCAGCGGATGGATGTCCACTGCAGGACAAAGGCCTTTTGTAGGGACTTCCAAACATCACGATCCTATGCCGCATCCAGCGAATCCCTGCGACTCGCTTGATGTTGTCTGTCCACCTGGTGGGGGATCGACCAACACTGCGTGTAGTAGTTGGGGGTCGCCGTTATTTTGTATATATTTAGATTACAATGCTTGTATGTTGTGTTGTAGGATGAAATGCGACATGTGCAAGCTATGGGCGATGGCACAGTACCACCTCACCATGTCGGACGCGACCGTGCGCAACTTCTGCACCTACCAGTGCGTTATGAGCTTCCAGGTATGTAGCTAGGCTTTAATCATCACCATCATTATCATCATCACCATCATCATCATCATCATCATCATCATCATCATCATCATCATCATCATCATCATCATCATCATCATCATCATCATCGTCGTCATCGTCATCATCGTCATCATCGTCATCGTAATCATCATAATCACCATCGTCATCGTCGTCATCATCGTCATCAACGTCATCATCGTCATCATCATCATCAACATCATCATCATCATCATCATCATCATCATCATTATCATTTTCATCATAAGCCTAACATGCTATTTTAACATGCAACTAATGAAGAGAAGTAGAAAATTTTTTGGAGTTTCCTTAATCGATTACGTTACGTTACGTTTTTTGTGCGCAACCTATTCTGCGCACCGTGCGCGCCCGCCAACGCTGTTGGTGGGCTCCTTTCACTTTTCAGGCGCGTAGTGACCTAAATCGCGTAGCGGCACGTCTTTTCTTATTTGAAATAAATTTCTTAAAATGCATGTAACTGAAAAGTTGGAGGTGCATGCCTCGGACCGGATTCAAACTTACATATTCCGAATCAAAGGCAGAGAATGAGAGATGTTTGGCCCACCTACTCTGCTTCTGCCTTCGGGCCCATGAGACGATGCTTCTGCGCTCGTCCTAACCCCCCAATGACGCTGCTGAGGTCCCATTAAGGAGCCTAAGGCACTTAAACAATCTGGAAAAAGAAAAAAAAAAGTAGAGGATGACATCTGGGCTATCACGCCTGTTTCTTAGCTTGGCAACTTCGTTCGTGATCGTTCGTGCGCGCGAGCCGGGATGAAAACCCACGACTGATGCACCTTACTTCCCCGCACGCACGATTTTACACTTTCTTTCCCCCCGTCGCCCGCATATCATGGGAGTGTCATCAACGAAATTGCCAGACTATACATAATGTTATTCGACAATTTTAGGGTCAATACTCAAAACAAGCGCCCCAAGAGGTAGCGGACGACACCATCGAGCAACAGAAGGCGGTGCCCACGGGCGCTCCGAGGAGAACTTACACGCCCACGTCGCATAAGAATAACGGTCAGTTTGTTTATGTTTAGTAGCCATCATCATTATTAATGATTAAACGAACTTACCTGTAAGTGAAGTTCTATCATAATTATGTGAGTCGCTTCATTCGAAGATATAATTTTACTAAGTAGTTTCCCTTAACTTACTAGAAACAACGCACGTTTCAGAGATTTATTTTCTTTGAACCGGATGTCAACAAACAAAATATTCACTCACTATGCTCTATCCCCACTATGTTCTATCCACACTATGCGATCCCAACTATGTTTATGTTTAATAGCGATCATCATTATCATTATTAGCATGGCTTAGCCACTGTATCAAAATTAGTTAAGCCCAGGGCATTGATCTCTTATAATAAAAGGACGCACAATCTATGTTAAAAATGTCACTTAAAAACACCCCAATTTTGCTCTGATAGTTTTAGAGTTATTGGTAAAGAAAATTATACCTAAAGGCCTTTAAATATAGTCCAATATACAATAATATCCCAAGTTCAGAGCAAATTCAACCTTAAGGATTGAGTTTAAGGTTGAAGTTGCAAATGCGTCTCCTTGAATTGAGTGCTAAGAAGTTGTGTTTGGCACTAATTAATTGAGGACGTTTTTTAATCGCTGATTGTGCATCCACTTTTTAATGGAGATAATTGGAGAAAACCGTTAAATTGTCAATCAGGATAATTTTACCATAGAGTTACAAAAATATAAAAATATGACGGCAGATTATATCACAAGTGAGATAAAAAGTAACAGATTTTACAATCTATTTAATGGAAATAAAAAGCTTTATTATTATTATTATTGTAAGAATTTCTGTCCGCAGCATCAAAATCGCAAACTCGGTCCACTCTACCAGTCATATCGAACGTGCTGTCGCTAGCGCCGGCGCCCGCGCCGCAAGTCACGCGCGCCAAATCGAAACGACTGCAGGTGCCTCCGCCTCCACCACCACCCGAACCAGAACCGCCACAAGCGCCCAAAACACCACCACCACCACCAAAACCACCCACACCACCACCGCCACCACCCCCCAAAATATACAACCACGTCATAGTCAAAACTTTACCCCCAAACGAGGTTGCCAATAAAGCGACAATGTCCAAACCAATGATGGTTTCAAAAGGTGTCTCTTGTCGACCCCATCCGTGCACAAAAGAATGTCAAACTGACTCTAGTTTAGAACGTAGGGTCCTCATTCCAGTACCTGTTCCCATTTATGTCCCGGTGCCATGTGTGATGTGGTCTCTACCCTTCCCCGTACCCGTCCCAATACCTCTGCCGATACCAGTTCCAGTATTCATACCTACGACGAGGAATTCTGCGAAGGGCATCATGAAGGAAATAAATAAGATCCACGACAAGATGCCGACTGATCCGTTTGAAGCTGAACTGCTGATGATGGCGGAAATGGTGGCCGGTGATAAGAAGAAGGATCAGAGCGATTCAGATACAGAGGAAGAGAACGGTTGGTATAGTACCTTATTATTACACTGACTGACGTCTTTGACTGCGAAAAAGTCTATGTAAAACTGATATTTTTTTTAAATCCTCAAAATATTTGCTAACTTTTTTGTATATCTTTAAAAGAGATTCTATGTAAGATAATTCCAAATTCCAGAATGCTAGTTTTTTCCCAAGGGATTAAGCACCGTTTTCGATAAAAACTCTCTAACTTGACTATCGACACTCGTCATGTAACAACTGATTTTTACGCAAAACCAAATTTTCAAGAAATCATAATATTATATCTAAACTTTTCTCATGAGTATCTACTATCTTTTGTGGAAACAGCATGAAAATAAATTTTTAATAAACTTGTAGTTTTTGATAGAAAATCTTTCTTTGTGTGACAATTTTTTTTATATCTTTAAAATATTCACGAATTTTTTGTATCTATAAGGAGATTCTATGTAAGATCATTCCAGCATTTTTGTTTTTGTTTTACCTCCAAGTAGTTTCGATAAAAGCTCTCATGTAGCTAGACTTTTCACACATAACATATAACAACCGATCGTTTCATATAACAACCGATTTTTACGCAAAATCAAATTTTCAAGAAACCATTATATTACATCAAAACTTTTCTCATGAGTATCTATTAGTGAAATAACATGAAAATTAATTTTTAGCGAACTTGTAGTTCTTGAGGTTTTCCGATGATGATAATTTCCTAGGCCTATTTGCTTTTTAATATAATTGTATAATTGTCAGAGGAAAGCTTCAGCCCCGTGGGCGGCATGGACGGCAACAACGCGTTCGGCGAGGACATGCTGCAGATGGCGCTGAAGATGGCCACGGAGTACGAGGACCAGCCCGTCGACCTGGAGTCCGCCATGACTGCCAACACCATCACACCCAGCTCACACCCGGGGCTGCCAGGTCGGTTAGGTTGTTTACCTTTCAACACCATAATAGCGACCGGTTGTCAGAAAAGTAAAAAAAAAATCAACATTGTTTACAATTTTAAAATAAATGATTTAACCTTAACACTGTTCGAAGTGCTTTATACCCCAAACACTTAGGCAAATCTAAAGTAGTCTAAGCATCAGAACATCACTATGCCCAAAAAAGGATCCAGTTCAGTATTGTGGTGCATTTACCAAGCAAATATTGGATATACAGCCCTGATTTTTAGCAGATACCTTGACCTGATGTCCTATTTTGACAACTCATTGCCAGGTCTCTCAATCGACTTGAAATCATGTTATGAATGACTTACATTTAGAGATTTAAAAAAGTATTCATAGTACGCTACTGCTACGAGTATTTTATACCCGTATTCTCACGGTCTGGGGTACTACGTGAGTGAATCCGTAAGACGTTAAATATATTGCAGGTCTGGAAGGCGAGGCGATGCACCAGCACATGATGGCGCTGGAGCAGCAGCGCGCGGTGGCCGCACTGCGCGCGTCCAACGTGGCGGGCGTGAACGCGGGCGCGGCGCGCAAGCGGGCCCCGCCGCCCGCCGCCACTCGTACGCGCACCAGCAAGCGGCGCCGCGAGCCCGCGCCCGCGCCGCCGCCCGAGCCGCCGCGCGAGCCGCAGGAGAAGCCCGACGCTAACATGTGCCTCAAGGTGAGCACGAGCACAGCATGGGAAAGCTGTGTGTTGCTTTTTGAAGTAAACCTTCTTAACGCACGTTTGAATTGGGGAAGTAACTTCAATTCAAATCGAATATTTTATTCAGTTATAAAAATAACAATGACATTAGTAAATGGCGGAAACCGTCTTGTAAACTTGTATTAGTAGGTCCCGAAAGTTGGTGAATGTGTGAATGCGTTAAGAAAAGTGTAATCGGGAGAGGATTTTAAAGATATGTGCTGCCATCTACAGGCATGGTGAAATAGTGTGTATTATTGTAACTAGCAGTAGATGGCGTTCTTAGAGAACTTTGAAACAATCCTCTTTGTCGTATACTCAACCTGTTGCGATGTAGTTATGCCCTGAGGCTCATAGATGGCGCTTTGTTTTTATTTTTGAATTGAGTTTTGCTTCAGTCGTGTGGTCTAAAGCACACTCGTGTTATTACCCACTGTCTGTCATTGGTGTTCACAAACAGATATACAGATGGAAGTTTTTAGGGTATTCGGAGCCCTAAAAACTTCCATAAAACATGCGACTAAAGTAAAACTTCATTCAAAAATAAAAAACAAAAACGGAACCCTTAAATATCACTCGCGCATATTTTTAATGTCCGTCTGTTTTCTCCGAATGTATTTTAAAAGTTTGTTTTTTAGTATTATGTAAATAGCTAAAGTTTGTTTCATGTAGAATGGTGCGGGTGACAGTACGTTTCACTCTTGAAAGTTAGGCGCGATTTACGTTAATAGTAGTATAAACGTCATACAGGCGACTGTCACCATATACATGCTATCTAAAAACACTTTATACTGAGTAACTCTAGTGTCTATGCTCTTGAGAAAACAATTATTTCGAAATTACAGACATACAGAATTTGATTTATATACTATACTAAGTATTGATTGCTTGTTTCTCGTTCCCCCAGTATACGTTCGGCGTGAACGCGTGGAAGCAGTGGGTGATGACGAAGAACGCGGAGATAGAGAAGAGCTCGATCCGCCGCAAGCCGTTCAAGTCGGAGATCCTGCAGCTGACGGCGGACGAGCTCAACTACTCGCTGTGCCTGTTCGTCAAGGAGGTGCGCAAGCCGAACGGCAGCGAGTACGCGCCCGACACTATTTATTATTTGGTTCTAGGTGAGATTCGACTTTGATTAGTTTTACGTGAGATTCGACTACATATTAGATAAAATGTCTCTAACACAAGTCTGGGAAACGAAGGTGCACAACTTTACCGGCTGCGAGTAAGAGCCCGACACTATTTATTATTTGGTACTAGGTGAGGTTCGACTTTGTATTTAGTTTTACTTGAGATTCGACTTCATTTTAGATAAAACTGGCGGACGCCCGCAACTTTGTCTGCCCTTAGACATCTTTAATCCGGCCCTATCGCTAAATCCGTTCTTAGTAGATATCTACTGACTATAAAATACCTCCCTGCCAAATTTCAGCTTTGTACATCAAGCGGTTTTCGAGATTACGTGATGAATGACCTTTCGCATTTATATATTAAGATGTCTTTACCACCGGTTTTTAAAGCAGAGGTGCACAAGCCGAACGGCAGTGCGTATGCGCCCGACACTATTAATTATTTGGTTCTAAGTGAGATTCGACTTTATATCTAGTTTTATATGAGATTCGACCATAAGATCAAATCTGCAACTGTGTTTTGTAAAGTTACAACGCTCGGAATCGGACTCCAGATGTCTCTATCACACTTTTGGAAAGCGTAGGTCAGCATTTATTACGCCAGCGAGTATACACCTGATATTTTATTATTTGGTTCTAGGTGAGATTCTACTTCGTATTTAGTTTTATGTGAGATTCGACTTAATTTTAGATTAAATCACATGTCTCTACCATTGGTTTTAAAAGCGGAGATACGCAAGTTCGATACCAGCGAGTATATGAGCCCAACACTATTTATTATTTATTTCTTAATTTTTAGTTTTACGTGAAATTCGATTTCATTTTAGATCATAGCGACTTAAGATTGCTAGATGCTAATAATATCTTGGAAATACTTAATTTATTGTTTTTTTTTCTAGGTATACAACAATATTTGTTTGAAAATGGTAGGATAGACAACATATTCACTGACCCGTATTATGAAAAATTCACGGACTGTTTGGACGAAGTCGCGAGGAAGTTTTCAGTTTTATATAATGACTCGCGTAAGTAATATATTTTTATTTATTATTAAGTGTTTGAATTTTTTTTTTATAGATTCCAAAATTACTAGGCCATTTTTTAAAAACTTTTACCCATAGGGTAGTTCCTTATATACTCGTATATTATAAGAGAGGAACATAATCTATGTT
The DNA here is from genome assembly GCF_947172395.1 of Bicyclus anynana. NCBI lineage: Eukaryota > Metazoa > Arthropoda > Insecta > Lepidoptera > Nymphalidae > Bicyclus > Bicyclus anynana. Next base: position 4,083,128 of record NC_069104.1, on the reverse strand, counting down.
TTATATCTCCATATTACCACAGCGAGTGAAACTGCGGGAGTTTGTTAGTAAAAAATAAAACTGTACTGTACTATAAAAATGTAAATGTAGTACACTTTTTATCAAAAAAAAAAATAAGCAGTAAGACTAGCCGCGACGCCCGCAGTTTCGTCCGCTGTTAGGCATCCTCAATTCTGTACCTATCAACCTGTAATGTTAGTGTAAGTTTGTAAATAAATAAATAAATATAATAAAAAAAAATTCGGCTCTGTCGCAGAGTCCTCTCAGTCTACTAACTATAAATTACCTCCCTACCAAATTGTATATTATTGACCTGACATTTTGAAAGTGCTTGTAAACTAAGCTAAATTGAAATAAATGAATGTTGACTATTGACATTTCTGTAAATCAAATTTCGAGATTTCGCTTTTGTATATTTCGATGATTAACTATTTTTATTTTTAATCATCGAAAGACAGCTGTCTTGGCACCTATAAAACACATAATACGAGTACAAGATTAACCTAACACACACACACACACACACACGTTTTTATTAGTTTTATTTTTACCCACTATGATTAATTTAAAAAATTGTATTACTGCTTGTTATGGAAGAGCGGAGTTTTCTGTCACAGGAGTTAACGATTCTTAAAAGAAGACTCTAGCCTTTAATTATTTGTTACTGATTAATGTTACTGAAATAAACTATTTTTATTTATTTTTTAAAACAAACTATGCTTATTTTGGAAATAGTGATGTATGTAGTGTTTAAATATGTTCATTTATTTTCACAGAATACATAGTAACGAGAGTGGAAGAGGAACACCTGTGGGAGAGCAAACAGCTAGGAGCACACTCACCACACGTTTTATTATCGACACTTATGTTTTTCAACACGAAACATTTTAATCTTGTCGTGAGTATACAGTTAATTTAACAGTGTGCCTAGTGGGAGTTTTCAATAGTTTCATACTGTTACTATCGCGTTGACGCAAACGCGAATTTATATGGAATTGAAACAGTTGTGCAGTAGTGCCACTAGATGGCGCTGTTTCAATTCCTTGGAAATTGGCGTTTACGTTTACGCGATCGTTACAGTATCAAACTGTCACTAGGCCCTCAGTTTTATGTATGTTCAGTTGTGAAATTCGTTAAAACGGAAACAGAACTGTTTCATTACTAGTTGACAGAAATAATTAAGTTTTATAAATGTGACGGCCTCCGAGGAGCAGTGGTATGCGCATTGGATTTACGAAACGGTGGCCCTGGGTTCGATCCCCGGCTAGGGTGATTGAGGTTTTCTTAATCGGTCCAGGTCTGGCTGGTGGAAGGCTTCGGCAGTGGCTAGTTACCACCCTTGCAAGAAAGACGTACCGCCAAGCGATTTAGCGTTCCGGTACGAATTAGAGCAATCGGACTCATCTCCAAGGAGTGGTGGTTTGATCCCACTACCTGTTAGTCTATTGTCATACCCACTCCAAATACAGTCTTTCCACACTAGTTACAGAGGAATGGAATTATTGGTCATAATTAAAGATATGGCAAATATTCTTTAAAAAAAAAAATTAGTTTGCATTTTCACTTACCATCATGTGAGATTGTAGTCAAGGAATAACTTTTAAAGAATAAAAATAAAAGATAATAATATTGTTTCAGACGGTAGATGAACATATGCAGCTATCGTTTTCTCACATAATGAAGCACTGGAAACGGAATCCCAATCAGCCGGGACAGGCCAAGATCCCCGGCTCGAGGAATGTCCTATTGAGGTTCTACCCTCCGCAGTCAGCACTTGGTGAGATATAAAATCTATAGTAATATAATAAAGCTGAAGAGTTTGTTTGTTTGATTGGACGCGCTAATCTCTGGAACTACTGGTCCGATTTGAAAAATTCTTTCAGTGTTAGATAGCCCATTTATCGAGGAAGGCTATAGGATATATATTATCCCTGTATTCCTACGGGAACGGGAACCACGCGGGTGAAACCGCGCGGCGTCAGCTAGTATATATATATTTTTTAAATCTCTACTAAAGGAATGGTGTGTATTCCTACACTAATATTATAAAGAGGAAATTTGTATTTTGTGTACAGGGTGTTGGGAAATATTGCCCATGACACAATGTATTAAAACTGCTGTGATAGCCCAGGGGATATGACCTCTGCCTCAGTTTCCGGAGGGTGTGGGTTCCACCTCGCAACTTTTCAGTTGTGTGCATTTTAAGAAATTAAATATCATGTGTCTCAAATGGATTAAAACATAGTGAGAAAACCAGAGAATTTTCTCAATAATCTGTGTGTGTGAAGTCCGCCACCATGGAGGACTATTGACCTAACCCCTCTCATTCTGAGAGAAGACTCGAGCTCAGCTTTGAGCCGAATATGGGTTTATAATGAATGAATGTTATACATGTGAAAGTGAAATTGTTTGATACATGTTCAGAGGGCCTAGTGGCAGTTTGATACTGTTACTATCGCGTTAACGTAAATGCGAATTTCTAATGCAGGAATGCGGAATTAAAACAGCGCCATCTAGTGGCACAGCTGTTTTCAATTCCATATAAATTTGCGTTTACGTCAACGAGATAGTAACAGTATGAAAATATTCAAAACTCCCACTAGGCACACAGTTGACTATTCTTTCACCAAAGGAAAGCATTATAATTATAAGTATATTATAAGTAACATAATTATTAATCCGCGAGGGATCCACTTGTATTTTATTTAATGGTAATCCGCTAACCAATATAATATGTAATTAATTGTTCTAGCATGTTATTAATTTTCCTTTTCTGTTAAAATAGAGGCGAACTCGAGAAAAAAGAAAGTGTACGAACAACAAGAAAATGAAGATAATCCACTGAGGTGTCCTGTAAAATTATATGAGTTCTACATTTCAAAATGGTAAGTCCCATAAATGTATCCTTTGGCCAAAGGTTTATCTACAACTAGCGGAAGCCCGCGACTTTGTCCGCATGAAATATATAATTCAGCGGGACTTATAAATTTTTCTCTGATAAAAAGTTACCTATATGATGCTTAATAACCTACTATCCCATTAAAATCGGTTCAACAATTACAGAAAATAACTCAGACTGACTAAAATTTTAAAAAAGGTTGTTTGTGTGTGTATTTTGTTAATAACTATGAGCACTATAGTAAAGACAATTATTTTGATACTTCAATTTTATTTATATGTATTTATTTGTTTTCTGCAAGTTGCTAATCAGCCTGTCTATGATGCAAGCCACGACATAATTGCCTACTTTAATCTTACATATCACTATCTTTTTATAGCTTTCGTCAAATCACAATAAGAGAGAGAGCCATTTTCACTTTCGCCGCTTGGTGCGCTCTGCGCTGGTGGGTTTTTTTTGAAGAACATTTGCCATATTGGCTAACTTAAGGTGTCTTTTGGAAGCCAATGTCCACTAAGCCTGTGTGATATTAGTATATACTCAGAGGCACAATTATCCGCCCACTTTAATATGACGCGAGTATAGTAAAGTGGGCGGATAATTGTGTCTAGGAGTATATTTTACATTTTAACTTCATCAAGTGATACATAGCACATTTTCTTTGGGAAGTATGAAATGACAGACGAGACATTATTTTGTCGCCGCGCTATACATTAAACCACCACAAATAAGCGATTTTACGGTCGTTATTAAAGATTTTGCAGTTTCATCCGAGCTATCAACTTGTTTTTTTATCTATGTCTATAAATCGAGGCAAGGCTATTGCATCAACTCGAAATCTACTGAACCACAGCGTAGTGTTAATGAATAAATTAAACAAACAATTAATAGTGTTCTCAACCCCAACAGCCCGGAGTCAGTCCGTACCAGGAATGATGTGTTCTACCTGCAACCAGAGAGGTCCTGCGTACCCGACTCACCGGTCTGGTACTCTACACAGCCACTCAGCCGTGTTGCATTGGCAAAGATGTTGCATCGTGTCAAAATGGTCAAGGAGATCAACATCGCTCTCCTGACCAGCTAAGGTAATTGCATACTTGCTAGAGCAAAAATAATAATATTTTCTACCTACTGATCACTTTAAAGTCGGTGCCAAACCCATGTGCTGTTGATATTAGTTGTTCTACATGAAAGAAAAAAAGAATGTCTGAGAAACAAAAATATTGATAGGTACGCTTTTTAGTTACGTGCGCATGTTTATGTTTTGAAGTTGGTTGTAATTTTATCATTATAAAGGATTTATATTATAAAGGAGATGGTCTAAAATAGTATGGAACCCAGGATCAGTCATTGAACCTAGGCGAAAATAAAAGAAAATATTTTTGTTAACTATTTTTGATTATGCAAATCTACAAATTTTCTTTCGAAATTATATTATATATTCTTTCCCAAGAAATGCAACACTATTATGGGTAATAACGGCGGATTGATGACGTTTTCAATACAGTAGTCGTTTTGACGTTTGATGTCATAGTTTCTTTAAGGGCGCCATCTTGATATAATTCAAAAACTTGGGTTTCAATTTTATTAATTTCTTTTTATTTAGTTACATTTATTCACTTATTTAGTTTTTAACAAGATCCTTGTATTTTTAAAACAAATTATGATCAAACCTCAAATGGACCATCTTCTTTATCTAATACATAAAATTCGAAGGAGTTACCAAACTGCTGGACTGATTTTCATGAAATTTTGTATGCATTCGGGTAGGCCAGAGATACAGCCAAAATTTTTTCATCCCTAGAAATAATTTATAAAGCAAAATAATGTTTTCCGAGTCTATTTTACTAAAATTTATTTTTTCAGATTTTTTTATACAATCATTTGGTGGCATAAAAGAAGCGGGATACATTTTTGCAAATTCCTACGACGTCCTTTACGGAGCAACGAGTATAGTTGGGAGGTAACAGCGGTGTTGATTAGTGATCAGTTCCCTTATGGTTGTAAACATGGTTACAATGTATATTTTTTCTACTTTGTATATCAGCCTGCAAGAGGACATTTTAACATAGTCTGTAATATTTTTTTTTTAAATGTTGCAATGATTTTAGTATTAAGTAATTCTGTGAGGGAACTACTGTGTACAGATTTAATTTGAATGAAAGGATTCAACATATTTTATTTTATGCCGCATTATATATTTATAATTTAACTTTAATGTGTGCGTGTCAACTTATATTGCTTTACGTTTGAATGGTGAAGGTTTGGTTGTTTATAAATATCCGAAGTGAACTAAATAGAACGCAAACCATTGTTTATTTGGTTTAGTTTAAAAACTTGTACACAGACAAGCCAACACCTGTAGGCGTAACGTGCAACCCACGACATATCTCGTGAAGACAAAACGACGTATTGTCGACCAATAGCGCCGAATCGGAAATATATCTCTTTCGTTGCGATTTCCGGTTCCGCGCTATTGGTCGACGATGTCTATTTTTTTCTTCACCTAGATATGTCGTGGCCCGCATTGTAGGCCTACTGACGTATTGATTAGAACATTAAAAAAAATTGTAAATACCCACGCAAAGCGTAATCGAAATCCGCATCTTTCAATTGTTTCCATGTAATTTTGAAAATGTATAGCTACTTTAAAGGTAATAATAATTATTATTATGAATTAAATGACAAATTGTGAACTTAAGATTCGTTGATCATCAGCGCTAGAAATCAATTCATGAATTTATTACGTTTATGTAATGTGAATTACATATTTGATAGATTTAGACGTAAGTGAAAATTCCATTGTTTTTTTTTTATAGTGAGAATGCACACTGTTGTAGAAGCATTCATTTGATAAATCGTAAATATAATTATAATATTCACACAGATAGAAATTTTTATTAAAATAATATTAATGTAAGGAGCCAGATTCGTATAATATTTTAAGTATATAAGCGTCAGTTGCGAGGTTGAGGTAGTTTATTACTGTGTAAAAAGAATACTGATTCTCGTATTATGTGTTTTATTTCTTCCCGGTTTCCATTTACAGTGCTCTTTGTAGTTGACGTCATCGTGAATTAAATATGGCGAATCTAATGCACGTGATATGAGAAAGCATAGTGCGACACTAAAGAGAAAAAAATTAAGGCGTTGTAGTCGTTTATTGACATCTACTATATAAAAATAAGTCGGGTTTTCCTTCCTGTCGCTATGACTCCAGAACGCACGAACCGATTTCCACGGTTTTGCATTCGTTGGAAAGGTCTCGGGGCTTAGTGAGGTTTATAGCAAAGAAAATTCAGGAAAAATTTCAACGTAGGGTAGAGGTAGTTGAAAGTTTACATTCAGTTTGTCGCGGGCGTCCGCTAGTTTCTTATAAATGTAAGATTAGAGATCGTATTAATAGAGTTTCATTATGGTAACCCTGTGTTTTGTCATCCACTTAAAACTGCTGCAACTACCTTGATTGCTAATAAGATAGCTGATTTTATGATTTACATTTATTAAATTTAAAAGAAAGTAAAACTCATGTAAATAAATGATTCAATTCTATATTCGACTACTATGATTTAATAACTGCTAAATCTATCATTAGTGGCTGCTCTTTGATCTTTACATTTACATCTATCCTTGTGATAATGACAGTTAAATTTGGTGTTACCATAATCTAATCTGTACCGACTCGTAAAATTAAGGGTGATAAAGTACGACACAAGAGTGGAAAATAAATGAGGGCGCTGTAGTCACATATTGTCGTTCATAAGGTAACCCTGTGTTCACTCTTCCAGTATCCACTTGGGACTGCAATTACCTGATATTATTTGATATTTTGTTCTCTAAATAGATAAAATTATGTTCTTATTTTAAATTAGATGATCTGTTGAAAATAATATTATAATATAAATATATTTCGAGAATACTTACTAGCCCCGAAGTAAGCATCATGTTATCACATGGTACTAATCGATCAATGCTGATTTCATGATTTACATTTAAAAAATTTAAACAAATTCAAGTCAATCTCATATAAATAAAAATATATTTATTGGAATTTGTTTGGTGATTATTTCGAATTTCCACTATGGTTTCAATAATCTGATAAAACTATTAATAAGCTGGTCAATTTCAATCTCTACTTTTATTAGCAGGGGCGTAGCTACCGCTGTATCAGCCGCATCAATGATACGGGGCCTCCGGACTACAGGGGCCCCTTACGATTGAAAGCAAACATTAGTAAAATGTAATCCACAACCAATCAAAAAAAAAATCAAAATAAAAAGCTGCATATAGAGTTTCACTTCAGAAATGACGAAAGTCAAAAATGCCGTCTTTTTTCTCGAGTTAAGTATGCGCCCAAAAGTTGAAATGTCGTTTGGTCACAAGCTTTAATTATACCAGAAGAAAAACAAGATACTGAAGCCCTCAAATGTAAGCATTTTGAGTATAGATTTCCATTGCCAAGGCTTCCAGAAAAGCTATGCGTAGAAACTTTTCTTGCGATAAACATTTTAACTTTGACACCTCATTTTAATGACAGCGTCATCAGTTTTTTTTTATAGATGGTGGGTCATCTACAGGGTTATAAAAGTTTATTTTTTGAAATATCCAAATATAAGATGAAAATACATGGAAAATAATAAATGAAAAATACGTTTTCTAATTTCCGATGATAACGAAAATATGAGGACAAAATTATAATAAGTATAAATTGTGGCAACATTGTACAAAATCCAACCATTGAGTGGAATAGTAATTTTACAAAAGGATATGTTGATGAATTGAAATGAATGTAATGGTAAAGCGGAGGTATCGCATCTCTCTTTTGTGCATATTGAAATTCCGTGTGTTGGTGATGATGGAAAAAAATAGATCAATGACGTTTTGATTCAGCCATATTATATAGATTGTAGCTTTTCGAACAAAAATCTCTTTCATTTTTATTTGATTAATTTTAAACCTATGTTAATATGTTTTTAGTGATCAAATGGTTTTGTAAATTGTGAAATGTGTTATATACTTAATTGCAATAATCTAGTTTCAATTAGTTGTTCTAAATAATGAAAAAGAAGTATTTACAATATCTCGAACGCCATTATGCTTTTAAACTAAATTAACGGTGCAAACTCAATTTGATTTGAATGTTTCCAATTATAAGACGTACCATTCAGACTAAAGTCGCTGGACCTATTTATAAAAAGAATTAAAGAATAGTTTCCTTTCAATTTTGGCGGGAGAGCTGGCAGTGGCACGTTGTTTTGAGCTGTACGGTGATGTGATCTGTCAGCTGTCGCTGGTCTTGACGCCTCCTGGAATTTGTAGTCGAATTTAATGCAAAATTAGAAGTGCAATAGTGTGTTTCGTGGTGCGGCACGATAGATGTGGACTTTCGATAATGCGCCGCGAATAGGCGATATGGACGGCGCGCGAACGTGTCCAAGCTACGAGGCCGGGTTTGACGCGTGTGATCAGGGTTCAGTGTTGGAGTGGTCGGGGCGAGGGCCGGCGCGGGTGCTGCGGCGGCGCTGCCGCAGCGAGGGCGTGGACCGCTCGCCGTACGAGGATGCGCGAGAGCACCGCTCCTCGGACTGCGCGCGCGCCTACCGCTGGCCGCATCGCAGCCAGTTCACTATCAACAGCCACGAGCTGCGGCACGAGCGCTTCCACCACGAGTGCGCGCTGCCGGCCGCCGAGAACGGCGACTTCCTCATGGCGCACGACGGCAACCACCACGGGTGAGTGACGTTTGCGTCAAGTAAACATAACCTTCAACCTGTCACCATTATATATTACATCTGGCATTGCCTCTAACTGAGGGTTATTAGAATGCTTCATCATCAATCATTAACAATTGATATTTGCTCTGTAAAGAGGTATGTAGTGCATATACCACACAGCTCCAATGTGGGTTGATAGGTTTCACATGTTTATACTATATTATGATTGAAACTCACAGTGCTCTCTACAAAATGTGGTGTAACACCAACAAATTCTAACAATATGACTCAAATATTTCCACTATATCTATACAGATAACAGAGTAAGACATTCAGTTACAAAATGTTATAAGAGCTTATAAATTTCATTTTGAATAAAGATTACATATACATAAAGCTTTTGGGCTGGTGGTAGATTAATTAGTCACTACTAACAGACAAGCTAAACAATTCAGAACGAGAGAGACAAATATCTTAGCAATCCATGGATTTACCATGCAGGTGCCGGGTTGATTGCATAGCAGAGAGAATAACTCCGAGCAGAGTCCTGGAGTTGTGACCAAAGGATGCCGGGTTAAGGAATTCCTTGACAGTTGATTAACATTTCCCTTCTCCTCTCATGTTGATCTCCCTGCTTAGCCAAATTTGGTAGCCCATTAGAGCAGCTTTGGATACCTTTTCTAATATAGAACTTACTGTAGTTCTAGAGAAGTCAAGGTCTTTAAGCAAGATAAAGGGAGATTTTGCTGGTAATCCTCTCACACCCACTCCTACAGCATATATTTAATTATATGTTTATCAATGTCTTAATACTGCATCATTTCTTCCAGTTACCAGTCAGGAAGGACGAAGTATCACAGACAAAGTCCAACCAGACCTATATTAGTTACAACAATGTCTAACACCAAGTTAGACGACAGCCGACTGCCGAAGGTTGAGGAATTGTTTGAGAAGGTGGACCAGGAGATGATGGAAGTGACGATGGCCAAGCAGCCTCTTAAGTCAATACTCAATAACCCAAAATCACAGCTGCAGAGCATATTGAAGAAACCCAAAAGCAGATCATACCAGGATACAAAATCTACAGCGGAAGGCAGAAGAAGACAAAGGGCATCCAGTGAATCTGATAACTATTATTGTACTTTTCACATAGGATCTCCTGTACAAGGTTATGACAAGTAAGTTTATGCTTTGATTCTACAATTTAGTAAATGCACCCTGAAATTAAGGCTCTGGAACTTAACCTACTAAAGCCACCATGATCTCTATGCCTACTATACTTATCTATCTAGGAAAATCATAAAAACAACCCTTTTCTATTTCCCATACAAAATTTTAGAGTCAAGGGGCAGTCAAGGTGTATGATAGGGGTAGGGTAGGGGTATGGTAGTGTAGAGTAGGAATAGGGGTAGAGTAGTGTAGAGTAGGGATAGGGGTAGAGTAGTGTAGAGTAGGGATAGGGGTAGAGTAGTGTAGAGTAGGGATAGGGGTAGAGTAGTGTAGAGTAGGGATAGGGGTAGAGTAGTGTAGAGTAGGGATAGGGGTAGAGTAGTGTAGAGTAGGGATAGGGGTAGAGTAGTGTAGAGTAGGGATAGGGGTAGAGTAGTGTAGAGTAGGGATAGGGGTAGAATAGTGTAGAGTAGGGATAGGGGTAGAGTAGTGTAGAGTAGGGATAGGGGTAGAGTAGTGTAGAGTAGGGATAGGGGTAGAGTAGTGTAGAGTAGGGATAGGGGTAGAGTAGTATAGAGTAGGGATAGGGGTAGAGTAGTGTAGAGTAGGGATAGGGGTAGAGTAGTGTAGAGTAGGGATAGGGGTAGAGTAGTGTAGAGTAGGGATAGGGGTAGAATAGTGTAGAGTAGGGATAGGGAAGAAGTGCACTTAAGTCAAAGCGAAGCTTGACCGGGTCCTCTAGTTGTTTATAAAATACATAGGTCAAAACCAATATAAGTCACAGTTCCCTATGGATTTCTTCCCTATTTCCCTAAGTATCCCACTCACCCATATGAATACTACAATCTCTCCTACAAGAAAGCTTTTGATGCTTAAATCACTTATTTTCTATTAACATTATTTGAGAAATCTTATTCCAAACATCATGTATTTAAAAACTTGCATAAAGATTATTATTAGACCTGGATCAATAAAGAAAACTTCAATAGGCCCAGCCGGGGATAGAACCCAAGACCTCCGTCTTGTAAATCCAATGTGCTTTAACAGCCATGGAGGCTGTCTAATTTCACTATTTAGATTGAAATTAATGGCTGTTGATTGCAAAAATGTCTAGTGCTTACCCTAACTAAGAACCCAATACAAACCTATGTTGGACCACAGAATACATAGTATAACCCTAGTTAAAAACTTTATGCACGCCACTGACCTACAGGCTATTAGCACTGAGAACTCTTTTGCTGTATAATCTTGGTAGAGTATGAAATACAGTTTTAGCTTAACAATTTATTTTCAAGTGGTTGACTCATCAGAAACTGTTTAAAACAAAAACAAATCAACCTCTTTACATAAAGCCACAATATCAGATGATTAGCATTAAAATTGTATAACACACAACAATATCAACTCCTACCAGTATAAGTTGTTTTATCTTTAAAAACAATAATATGTCAAATTATTGATAAATCTGATGGAATCTGGTTGGTTGTTTAACCTTGCATAAAATGTGTTCTAGATAACCTATAAATTAATAAAAATAGTAAAATGTGTGTTGAAAAGTTTTTTTATTAATATTATAAATATTGAAAGGTTGATTGTATAAGTTTTAACATTGCATTTATTATACCAAGTCAATATTTAAATAAGGTAAACTTAACATTCTATTTTATAGTAATTTTTTCATAATGTTAATATAATTAGTTAACTATGATCTCATCTATGCTGTCACTGACTATAGCTTGGCAACTTCGTTCGTAACACTCTCGATGTTGTGCGCCGCCAACTCTTAGTGAACAAGTGTGGAAGAGGCTTAGGAAAGAAGAAGAAGACTTCTTCTTCACATCTATACTAATATTATAAAGCTGAAGAGTTTGTTTGTTTGTTTGTTTGTTTGTTTGATTGAACGCGCTAATCTCAGGAACTACTGGTCCGATTTGAAAAATTCTTTCAGTGTTAGATAGCCTACTTATCGAGGAAGGTTATAGGCTATATATTATCCCCATATTCCTACGGGAACGGGAACGGGAACCACGCTGGTGAAACCGCGCGGCATCAGCTAGTACACTTATATGTTCAGTGTGGTAAACTAGGCTAATTCAATGGAAAAATATAACTTTGACGCTTCATAGCCTGGTGGATATGACCTCTGCCTCCGATTCTGGAGGGTGTGGGTGTTCCAATCCAGAGCATGCACCTCCAACTTTTCAGTTATGTGCATTTTAAGTTTAATATCATGTGTCTCAAAGGGTGAAGATAAAACATTGTGAGGAAACCTGCATACCAGAGAATTTTCTTAATTCTCTGCGTGTGTGAAGTCTGCCAATACGCTTTGGGCCAGCGTGGTGGACTATTGACCTAACCCCTCTCAGTCTGAGAGGAGACTTGAGCTCTGTAGTGATCCGATTATGGGTTGATAATGATGATGATGATAAGTAAAACCTGCTGATTAATATATTGTTTTTTAATTTCAGCCACTCACCATATTTGTCCAACAACATGAAGCGTGCGAAAGACAACTCCGGCACTGGTTATTCCTATGGAACAGCGATCAATGCACTGAGCCATAGTCGTTCAAGATCTCCTCCCCCTACAAACTATTCTAAAAGCACTCGGTGTACATGCAGAGACCAAGTTATAGTGGCGCCCAAGGATGATGTATACAAAATGCACATTTTGAGGACCACGGCCATAAACAGTGAAACAGTGGACAATATTCCAGTTATTGAAGTGGTGAGTTTTGTGTTTTATATTACTCAAAGTACTGTTCATTCGTGCTTGTAACTTGCTCACATGAGGTTGAGTTATTTTAGTGTTCAATCACTACAAGCCATATTCGACTCACTGTTGAGCACGAGTTCCTTCTCATAATGAGAGGGGTTAGGCTAATATGGCAGACTTCACATACGAAGATTCTCTGGTATATAGGTTTCCTCACGATGTTTTTCCTTCACCGTTTGAGACACGTGATATTTAATTTCTTAAATGCACACAACTGAAAAGTTGGAGGTGCATGCCTCCAACATGTTGAACCGAGTTCAAACCCACAACCTTTCGAAATTGGAGGCGGAGGTCAGATCCATTGGGCTATCACGTCTCTTTTGATCTCTTGATTCCTATAACTGGAAAATATTTTTGTGGTATTTTACAGTGGCGGGGTGATTTATACAGGAAGAAAATTTTTTTAGTGCGGATATTTTTATATTTTGTACATAAACAAAATTTAATGATCACGTATTTTTTCTTTTTTTTTTTAACTCAAAAATAACAAAATTAACGTTAGCTAAAGTTATTTACTTTTGAACAGAATTTTAGGGTCACCCTATTGTGCGTTTATTTTATTTTCGTTTGATACCTAAAGGACGTCACCAGATCACTTTTAAGCTGAATATATCTTGTTTAGTAATAATATGTACATTATTTTGTTATTTTAGAGACATAAATTAAAAAAAAAATTACATAAAATGTATCGAACTGTTTGTAGATTTATATTCTTTTAGTGATACAGAACCACGAAAAAAAATATCCGCACTAAAGACCGAATCACCCTGTATACGAGGTTGATCCTTTACGGGATCCTGACGGGATTTAGCGATTTAGCGGGAGTATTTTCTATAACTATTTGGTTATATTTTTTAAGGAAAATTACTTAAAAATGTCTGAGGAACAAATGTGTGTGTGTGATGTGTTCTAAAATGAATATTTTTGGAGTAAAAAATAATTCTTTTGTAAATAGATCTGTGTCCCTCCATCCTTCCAGTATGACCTAGCCCAACTTATACATTAATAAATATCATAACATTACAACAATGAAACATCGATTCTATACAAAGAGATTTTATAAATGCGTTAGATCGTTGATCTTACCACACTTACGCCGGTTACAACCACAAAACGCCGCTACCGGCATATTTCCTGTAGTTTCATACATTTTAAATGGGCCGCACACTTTTGACGTCGGTGGCCGCCACACGCTACAATCGTCGCTGCTCGCTTCTTGTGGCCCGCAACGGCCACTAAACGCCGCCACACGCCACTCGCGCGACTCCGCACCCTTCTCTTTCTTATCTCAGTAAACCTGTTAGAGTCGAAAAGAAAGTAGCAGCCACCGACCGCAAGTGTCGACCACCGGGTGAGTCAGCTACTTTTGTGGCCCCTTCTTGCTTCTTGTGGCGGCGTTTGTGGCTGTCGCGTGTGGCCCGTGTGCGGCGACGCTTATACTTTGACAGAGGGATAACGTCTAGTGAGCCAGGTCCTTATGTAATCGGTCTGAGCCGGCAATGGACGTCCATTGGCTGATGATGATGATGATGAAGACTAGTTTTGTGTAATGTTTACTAGCTCACTAATCTACACATTAATTATGTCAATATCATGGTAAACAAGTATAAAGGGTTCCTAATATCCCAGTTATTTTATCAGCATGTCTACCTTATCTTGATAGTTGTAATTGATGGAGACTCCAAAGTTTAATTTGCGGCGTTAAATGTTTTTTTTTCAGATACATTCATGTTAATAAAGTAAAGGGTTTGCATATTCGAATAAGAATTGGCAAACTATTAGAAAATGTTTATGGAGAGATCTTAGGAATGCCTTTTATGATTACACTATATAGTTTAAACGCTCCCGCTGTTTCATTCGCGTAGTTCCCGTTTCCGTGAGAACACGGGGATAAAATATAGCCCATGACACACAGAAATAACGTGGCTTTCAAGTAGTGTATGAATTTTTAAAATCGGTTCTGTAGATCTAGAGATTATCCCTCTACAATACCAAACTTTACCACTTTATAATATTAGTATAGGCTAAATGATTATTGTCTAAAAATTTGTCGGCCTCCGAGTTGCAGTGATATTCGCGGAAGATTTACAAGACGGGTTCCTGGGTTCGATCCCCGGCTGGGCCGATTGAGTTTTATTAGGTGGTCTGGCTGGTGGGAGGCTTCGGCTGGGGCTAGACCACCCTACCGTACCGCCAAGCGATTTAGCGTTCCAGTACGATGTCGTGTGGAAACTGAAAGAGGTGTGAATTTTCGTTCTACTCCTAACAAGTTAACCCGCTTCCGTTTTAGATTGCATCATCACTTATCATCAGGTGAGATTGTAGTCACGGGCTAACTTGTAATAAAAAAAACAAATATTACAATTCAAACTTGTTACGTAATATCGTCGTCATCAACCCATATTCGGCTCACTGCTGAGCTCGAGTCTCTTCTCAGAATGAGAGGGGTTAGGCCAATAGTCCACCACGCTGGCCCAATGCGGATTGGCAGACTTCACACACGCAGAGAATTAAGATAATTCTCTGGTATGCAGGTTTCCTCACGATGTTTTCCTTCACCGATTGAGACACGTGATTTTTAATTTCTTAAAAATGCACACAACTGAAAAGTTGGAGGTGCATGCCCCGAACTGGATTCGAACCCACACCCTCCGGAATCGGAGGCAGAGGTCATATCCACTGGGCTATCACTGCAGTGATAGCCCAGTGGATACGTAATATACAAAATTCTATTTTTAAAACAAGTTCAGAATTCTATCTTGAGTCATCGACTTATAAGTTTGTTGCAGACAAAACTAAAAGTTTTAAAACAAAGTTCCATCCAACCATCCATTATGAATTAAATTTGCACGCAAAGTAAAATGCCGTCTGTATTGTTGCTTAGTGTCATAACTAGTGTTTTAAACCGATTTCGCGGCTCGCTGAACACCTGGCACATCCCGATACCGCACCACTATCATATCTGTATGTGTAATCATGTGAAACTACCCTCTATTAACAACGAAATAAGATTCAAAATCACATGAACTCTTATCCGGAGGTATACAAATTAGGGCTACTATACAAAAGTAAAAGGAAGGGTAATTGGTGCCGAGTAGACAACTTGAGGCACCACCGCAAATTAAAGTGCAATGAACTTCAGTTTGGATAGCACGCATGGGTGTATTTAATCGAAGTTTAAAGCCTAAAGCCTAGTTTGCACAATGAATTGTATCCGCGCGATATCAATCTGCGTTCGACGATTATTTACTACTATATCACTGCCCAAAGTAAGATTAACAATAAACTCGGCGTATCCAATTGCTTCTTTCTCCGCAGCTGTATTTAGTGTCAAGTATCAAGTAAACATTATTTGAGGCATCACCCCAAATTAAAGTGCAATGAAGTACATATTGGATAGCAGGGTATATTTAATCCAAATTAAAAGCCTAAAGCCTAGTTCGCACAGTGAAATGTATCTGCGCGATAACCTGCATAGTTTGATAGGTCCAGTGTTTGTCCATCGTATTTGAATTGTTGGTTTTAAAAACTACAGTAGAAAGCTATTTGCAACGAAAGCGCAGCAGCGAATTTTGTTTTTTTTTTTTCGTTTTTTTAAATTGCTATAGTCTTCCACAGCTGCGTTTAAGGGAGAATTGAGAAGGCGCTGCCTGAGTCGAATACTAGGGTTTGAAGAATTTAAGGGGGATGAGACCCTTAGAAAGAACTTTTCCTAAGGGTGTTTTCTGTTATATTCTCAAAGGCTCTGATTTGGACCTTGGTTTTGTATGGAATGGAATCTCCCCTGACGCCTTCGTTACTGTTTAGATATATCCACAAATGTGACCGACCATTTCGGGTCCAGCATTTTACAGAATAAAAATAAACGACGAAAAATCGTTAGTTTTATAATAAATCAAAATTACCAAAAGTACTGAATAATATAACTCATGCAACTGTCAATCAAACTGAAATGAAACTAGTCTAAAACTGATATTATTATTTAATAAACATACTAACTTGGTTGCTAACTACGAACCTTATTAGAAGGTTCAAAGTCACTCATCGTTCGATGGAGCGAGTTTTTCTGCGTGATCGAATCAGAAATGAGGAGATCCGAAGGCGAATAAAGCCACTGTCATAGCTCAGCGAGTCGCGAAGCTGAAGTGGCAAAGGGCAAGCCACATAGTTCGAAGAGCCGATGGACGTTGGGGTCCCAAGGTGCTGGAATGGCGACGCCCCACTAGGTGGACCGAGGATATCAAGCAGGTTGAAGGGAGCCGCTGGTTGCTGGGTCGAGACTGTCGTTCTTGGAGATCCATGCAAGAGGCCTATGTCCAGCAGTGTACATCCATTGGCTGATAATGATGATGATGAAACATAGTAATGGTTCATTCATTAAATCTACGGCCAGAAATGTATGAAAAATCGCTGGAGTCCTTTAATTCCGATAGATACAGTTCGCGCGGCGAGAGTTTGGCTTTGACCTTCGGATGGAGGGGATTACTGCGCATGGGTACTGTCACGCACACAATACTTTTCCTTTTTTATGTACCAGGTTGGATATTTGAGTGGGTCAAAATTCATGTATAGTGATAATAATGCTAGAAAATAATACGAAGTAGATAAACTTCTTCATTTATTAAAACTATTGATAGTTATTTTACATATTTAAAATGTTTATACAGAGACAGCAATGAAAATTCTAAATAATTGTTTTTAATAAAATTATTTATTCCAAGATACATGTAAAATTGGTACATAAGAACAAAAGAAAACTTAAAATAATTATTAAATACAGTGTGTCCCTGGATAATCTGCAACACCAAAAGGGGGTAATATTAATATTTAACAAAAAAACTTAAACAAACAAACTCAACAAATAATAACAATCGACAACAATTAACGAAAATAGCAATTCATTTGTGAACGTGATTGTACAACAGGAGTGCGCGGTACGTCGTTTCGGTGCGAGAGGCAGGTAACGACTGGAGCGCCAATCAGAGCACCGCGCACCCGCCCCGCACCCCGCTAATGCCCGTTGATACCCAATTTCTGATTTCTGCGCAATAACGGTCAAAGCCAAACTCTCGCCGCGCGAACTGTACTTATATGTACATGATACCAAGAGACGTTGGCGTATCGCATGCTCCTTGCGATGTTTTGCAATGCAATACGCTTTTCCCCCAAAGCACAAAAGTTATACTACTTCTTTTTTTTAAAAGCCTTCCTTTAAAGTTTTCTGTGCACCTTTTTGTATTGTGTGCTGTTAAGTTAGCCTTAAATTAATTTAGTGCATCGTTGAAATTAGGATTAATGATATAAATAAATAAAAATTTATGGTGTGATAAGGTATGTTCTCTTCTTAGATTTAAGGCTGATTGGACCACTTTTTGATAAATTTAGTATAGTTTATTTGCAATTTTTGTGTTTTTTTTATTTGGCTTAAAGTAAAAAAATTACGTATTAACTTACTTTACTTGAAGTTTAGGGTATCTGACACTTCGCCAACTAAATTGCATGTAGTTTTTAAAGGCAAGGGTGAGGTAAACTCACACATCGAAATATATCCTGCGTCCTTACACTACACGCTACTGTAAATTTTAAATCGTAATACACACACAAGTAATTTTAACACAATGAAACATCGATGCTATAGACGCTGTTTGTATGAACACGTTAGATAAGCGTTAGATCATGATCATATAGTTCTGACAGAGGGGTAACCTCTAGCGAGGCAGGCCCTATAGAAGATACTCGTAATTAGTCCGAGGGAAAATCTTACAAGAAAAATCAAAACATTGACACTAATTTTGCTGGCAACATTATTGAATCTATCAAAATAATGACATTTTTTCTATCAAATTAATATAAATTGCTAATTTTAATATTAAAATGACAAAAAAATATATAATGAAACAATAAATACAAAAAATAAAGCATGGTTTTCAAATATTAGGTGATAACACAATCTGCTACGTGAAAATTTAATGCAATGCGGTGGGATTTCATACTTACTAATGTTTGGTGATCAGATTAAAGAAACGAATCCGCAAACTGATAAAACTTCAACTATTGAAAACGTGATGCGCATTGGCTTGAGGCGGTGCTACGATCTACGGTTTTAAATATTTCTAAATTTAATAATTCGATCTATAATTCGCGAGTGAAATAATATTTGCGAACACAGAATGGTTGAGTGGGTTGATAATTTGTGAGGTTGAATTTTGTTGTGTAATAGCTTAGTTTCAGGCCAATTGGTAAACTAGATAAAAAAAAGCATAAGTGAGTTTTAAAGATCCTTCCTTCCGGGACCATGCGGAATTCGCGCGATTCTTATTATCCTTTGTGAACGGTCGTTTACTGAAATGATTACTAAATGTAATTTCAAAGCTCACAGCACAACACTCACTCGCACAAAGCTCACTTCGCCTAGTCTTTCACACAGTATTATTGTAATTAAACACCCGAAATTAAAACCTCTTTCGTCTTGACTAAAGTGGTAAAAAACTGGTTTTTTTTATATACTGGCTAAATGAATAGATAGTCTAATAATGTATATTACGTATTGAATCCCTTGTCACCTTGCGCAAATATGGTTCTATTAGTCTTTGTGAACAGACCTTTACTTGTTCCAAAACTGAATCATACCTAGCCGCCTAGTTTTTGACAGGATTATATTGAGAGTAACCGTAGGATATATTGCACCAGTTTGAAATCTCTTTCGTTTCGAGTAATGTGATAAAGGACATGTGTCTTTGGGATTGCTTTTTGAAATCCTGACTTAACGAAAAGTCTTTTCTATATTAAGTCATAAAACCCTTGTGATCTTGCTCAAATATTCCCTGTTCTATTAGTCTTTGTGTACATGCCTTTACTAGTTTCAAAGCAGAATCAAATCTTGCCACTAGTCTTTGGCAAAAAAAATCCATGGTTTCCCGAGATTTACAAAAAACTGATGATTTTGATGGTATGAACGTTTGTTACTCTTTCACGCCGCGACTATTGAATTGAATTAACTCAAATTTAAAATCGATATAGATTATTATAAGCCTGGAATAACACATAGACTACTTTTATCCTGAAAAAAATCATAGTTCTCGCGGGATTTGTGAAAAACTGAATTCCACGCGGACGAAATCGCGGGCAGTTAGGCCGCTAGTTAGCTAAATAAAAAAAAAATATGTTATATAAATCCCGCAAATATATGCGCGGTTCTATTAGATTGTGAACCGGCCTTTACATGAAAGCTGTGATTCATGCCGCCTAGTCTTTGGCAGGGTACTGTTGGGAGTAAACGCGGGAATTTTCGCACCAGTTTGACGTCTTCCTCCTACAGTGTTGTTGTGTAGTGTAGAGTTGTGTTGTGTTGTGTCAATATGCATCAGAAAGCCGGACAGTGTAATATGTTGAACCGGTTTGGAAAAATGGAAGTTCACTGTTTCAGCCGTGTATGTATGTATGTTAATTAAAAACTGAGATTGTGAGATAATTCTGTTTAAGTAGTGTTTGTGATTTGGGCAGAGGTTTGGGATTCATTTGTTTATTAATTTAATTATTGTTGTCAATAATTCAATGTTTCCTCATGAAAATTCATGAAGTCATGAGAGATGCGTGTAGGCGGTCTATGTATTCTCGTATTTCAAGCTATGTCGAGCTACGAATCATTTGTCGTATATTTTTTTTAACAAATTTTCGCAAAGTATAATATACATTGTATCTACTACGGTCACACTAGCTTATCCACTTTCCCGGTCTTTTTCTTAGTGTTCTTTGGAAAATATTTTTTTCAGAATGGTTTTAAATATTATTTACAGAATAATTAATAATAATAAGAAGAAGAAGAAGTAAGTTTTATAAAAAATAGCTCGTGTGTAGAGAGCCTACGATAATCGCGAGTATATATATTTTTTATTATTTATAGTAACAAGTTATAAATAAATTATAACTTATAAATAACTAATAGGTTTGAATCACGCCGCGTATTCAACTATGTATGTTCGCGGGCTTATTTACATTATTTACACACCATTAATATTTATATAAAATGTTTATGAAAGATATTATACAAAAGCAATAATATAAACGTGCAGATAATAAATTGTTTAAATGATTTACGTAAAAGTAAATTATGTATAATATCTGAAGATCCTTAAAACCAAGTAGGTATAAGGTATGAATACAAATATGATTTGTATTCACACATTATTACTAAAAAATACTTTTTAATAAAATTACTTACTTTCAGTAAAAATCTTTTTCTTTCCATTAATACACTTTAGTGTTACAAACGGGAAGTTTATCATATTTTCTTGTAAATTATATTTACAGTTTTTACAGTCGTACCTCGGATCTGCCGGTTCGTGCGTAAACTTACAAAATTAAAGTGCCAACGACAATAGGTATTCTCATTATATTTGTCTATTCCACTTTGTGTGTAGCGGTAGAAAATAAATTTAATAAAAAATATAAAATAAAATTCAATTGTGTAAACAATAAATAAATTGTAAACATTAATTAGATCGCGCCGCGTGTAGCGAGCCTTCGTACGCACGCGGAGTAAATTATTTACAGTTTTTACACAGCCGTATCTCGGATCTGCCGGTTTTACAAAATTAAAAAAGTGTCAGCGACAATAGGTATTCTAATTATTTTTGTGTATTCCACTTTGTGTGTAGCGGTACGAAATAATTATATAACAGTTATGAAGGGAAATACATCTAAGTATGTAATACCAATAAAAAAATTGTAACATTAATTAGATCACGCCGCGTGTGGCGAGCCTACGACAAACGCGCGTGGAGTAAATTATTTACAGTTTTTACACAGTCGTATCTCGGATCTGCTGGTTCGTAGGTTTTACAAAATTAAAGAGCCAACGACAACAGGTGTTCTCTTTATTTTTTTATTATTATTCCACTTCGTGTGTAGCTGTACGAAATAAATATGTGTATAACAGTTATAAAATAAAATACAATTATGTAAACAATAAATAAATTGTAAACATTAATTAGATCACGCCGCGTGTGGCAAGCCTACGACAAACGCGCGCGGAGTAAATTATTTACAGTTTTTACAGTCGTATCTCGGATCTGCCGGTTCGTAGGTTTTACAAAATTAAAGTGCCAACGACAATAGGTGTTCTCTTTATTTTTGTGTATTCCACGTCGTGTGTAGCGGTACGAAATAATTATATAACAGTTATGAAGGGAAATACATCTAAGTATGTAATACCAATAAAAAAATTGTAAACATTAATTAGATCACGCCGCGTGTGGCGAGCCTACGACAAACGCGCGCGGAGTAAATTATTTACAGTTTTTACACAGTCGTATCTCGGATCTGCCGGTTCGTAGGTTTTACAAAATTAAAGTGCCAACGACAACAGGTGTTCTCTTTATTTTTGTGTATTCCACTTTGTGTGTAGCTGTATGCAATGAATTAAATAACAAATATAAAATAAAATACAATCAGGAAAAAAAATTGTAAACATTAATTAGATCACGCCGCGTGTGGCGACCCTACGACAAACGCGCGCGGAGTAAATTATTTACAGTTTTTACACAGTCGTATCTCGGATCTGCCGGTTCGTAGGTAAACTTTAACAAAATTAAAGTGCGAACGACAACAGGTGTTCTCTTTATTTTTTTATTATTATTCCACTTCGTGTGTAGCTGTACGAAATAAATATGTGTATAACAGTTATAAAATAAAATACAATTATGTAAACAATAAATAAATTGTAAATATTAATTAGATCACGCCGCGTGTGGCGAGCCTACGGCAAACGCGCGCGGAGTAAATTATTTACAGTTTTTACACAGTCGTATCTCGGATCTGCCGGTTCGTAGGTTTTACAAAATTAAAGTGCCAACGACAATAGGTACTCTCATTATTTTATTATTCCACGCCGTGTGTAGCGGTACGAAATAATTATATAACAGTTATGAAGGAAAATACATCTAAGTATGTAATACCAATAAAAAAATTGTAAACATTAATTAGATCACGCCGCGTGTGGCGAGCCTACGAGAAACGCGCGCGGAGTAAATTATTTACAGTTTTTACACAGTCGTATCTCGGATCTGCCGGTTCGTAGGTTTTACAAAATTAAAGTGCCAACGACAATAGGTGTTCTCTTTATTTTTGTGTATTCCACTTTGTTTGTAGCGGTACGAAATAATTATATAACAGTTATGAAGGAAAATATATCTAAGTATGTAATACCAATAAAAAAATTGTAAACATTAATTAGATCACGCCGCGTGTAGCGAGCCTACGACAAACGCGCGCGGAGTAAATTATTTACAGTTTTTACACAGTCGTATCTCGGATCTGCCGGTTCGTAGGTTTTACAAAATTAAAGTGCCAACGACAATAGGTGTTCTCTTTATTTTTGTGTATTCCACTTTGTTTGTAGCGGTACGAAATAATTATATAACAGTTATGAAGGAAAATATATCTAAGTATGTAATACCAATAAAAAAATTGTAAACATTAATTAGATCACGCCGCGTGTAGCGAGCCTACGAGAAACGCGCGCGGAGTAAATTATTTACAGTTTTTACACAGTCGTATCTCGGATCTGCCGGTTCGTAGGTTTTACAAAATTAAAGTGCCAACGACAATAGGTGTTCTCTTTATTTTTGTGTATTCCACTTTGTTTGTAGCGGTACGAAATAATTATATAACAGTTATGAAGGAAAATATATCTAAGTATGTAATACCAATAAAAAAATTGTAAACATTAATTAGATCACGCCGCGTGTGGCGAGCCTACGACAAACGCGCGCGGAGTAAATTATTTACAGTTTTTACACAGTCGTATCTCGGATCTGCCGGTTCGTAGGTTTTACAAAATTAAAGTGCCAACGACAACAGGTGTTCTCTTTATTTATTTTTTTATTATTATACCACCTCGCGTGTTAAGATTGTACAAGTGGCGGCCATGAGGATTTTGTTTACGGTTTCTGTGTCTAAAAATAGTGGTGTAATATACGCGTATTGCTAAATTAACGCATAACTAATGTATCGCCATGAAAACGCTGAAGAAGTTTATATTGAAGTTATGTCACTTGGTGAGTTTTATTTTTGGTTTTATGTGTTTGTTGGTTGACTGAAATAGTGTAATATTTGTACTATTGATTAGCGCCGAACATGTAGGTTTAATTTATTGTAAACAAGAGAAACGATGAAAACGATGGTTTAATTTAATAAAATTAACACCTAATTTGTTTACACGGTTCATATTTTTGTGTTAGTTTCAGTTATTATATAAAAAATTTCGACACAAAATTATGTCATTTTTAACACAAATCTGTATGTAATTATACATACTCGTACGTGTTTACGAAAATCACATTTATTTATAAAAAAATGTGTGAAAATCTGTTTAGTAGTTGAAAAGTTATATTTAGACTTCCAGGTAGATATCATAAAACATTAGGACTGCATTAGGACTAAGTACAAATTATAATGTTAGTATAGATGTAATAATAACCAATGCACAGTAAAACCAACTGTGGTTTGTGTTGCACTATGGTTAGGCTTAATTGAAATGTGTTTTTCCTGTTGAATAATAAATAAATATAAAAAAATATAATAATAACGCAACGGTGGGAGATTTGGTGAGAGTCTATTGGTCGCATTTTAGGGTCTGAATCTTATAGGAAATGTTCTTATAGAGACGGTTTATTTCCTCCACCTAGTCTGACAGAGCTACGCTTGCCCAAATCCTGTGACGAGGTATGCTTAACATGAGGCCAACGACGTATCTTGTGAAGAGAAATAGACAAATATCAACCAATAGCGGCGTAACCGGAAATATAATTTAATCTTTCTCTTATTATATCTTTTAAATTTTCAGTCCCGACTCTTTCGTTCTCTACACCTCTACACCTGATATGTCGTTGGTTGCAAGCTAGGCCTAATGTTCTCATAATGGCTACATCAAATAATTCAGATTAAAAAAGCGAATAAAAGGGTTGGAGATCAATCCAGAAAATCTCAGTTTTCGCTACAATCCCTAATCGTAGTTATCTAGGCTTATCGTTAGGTCACAAGTCTTTATCGTTAATTAGGTTTATTTATCGACGGATTATCCGATATCCGATTTACGTTCATTTTTGACTCGTTGACGTTGCTGCTAATTGAGTTATACTATGTGCGCTGAAACATGGTGCGGGTGACAGTTGCCTTATGACGTTCGTAATACGCACTATTATTATCAACTGTCACCCGCACCATGCGATAGCGCACGAACTAGTAGATATTTAAAAAATATATTATTTTTTGGCACTCTACTTTATTTTTTAGCCAATTTCATGTGTAACTTTTAACGTTTAAAATACTTTTAGAAGTCAAAACTTTCAAAATAATTTTGATTAAAACACAAATTATTCTTTAATGTCTATAAAAGATAATCTCCTTAAATTTTCATTCTTAGTTTAACTTTCCGTTTATTTTAGTACCTATCCAGAGAATGCAAAACGGAATTAGCAACATTGTCGTGTCTTAAGTTTTAACATATCTTAGATATTGATATTAAACGAGGAAAGATTTAATTGTTTGCACTGTCTATGAAACTATTGGATCGTTTTGAAAAATTCTTTCTCTAAAAGAAAGCTGCTTTATTAGCGGGTAACATAGGCTAACTTTTATTCCCGAATCCCCACAGGAATGGGTACTATACGGGTGAAACCGCGGGGCGTTGGCTATAGTCCTACTAATATTATAAACGCGAAAGTTTGTATGGATGTTTGTTACTCTTTAACGCCGCTACTACTGAAGCGATTTAGCTGAAATTTCGAATGGTTATGGATACTTTTATCCCGGAAAAATTATGGTTCCCGCGGGATTTGTGAAAAACTGAATTCCACGCAGACGAAGTCGCGGGCGTCCGCCAGTTCTTTATAATTCACATTCTTGCACGTGTCTGAATATACTATGATTAGTCTCATATTAGTTACAAATATATCGCATAACGACGAAATTCACCAAAAATAGATGACCTAGTGCGAGAACAATATTCGACGGCGTATGAATTCTTGTCTCGTGACGGACGGAGAGTTACGGCTTGACGTGTGACGTCACGTTGACGGCTTGCGATTCGTCATTCGCCGTCTATACGTCATTGGTCTTATAATAATCTCAATTCATCACTAAAATATGATACATTCGGTTTATAGACGAGGATTCCAGGAGATTGTCTAAGAATGTGTAATTGGTACACTCACTTTGCCTTCCATGACATGCCTTCTTTGGTAATTTAATTCGTAATGTTTAACATTAAATTAGATCATTAAAATCTTAACTACATCAGCTGCAACATTGAAAAATCTGATTCAAGATAAAAAAAAATTAAAAATCCGATAAATATATAACTGGGCACCCTAAGGATTTTTTCAAAACTATTCAAATTGGTTTTAGATTATTTGGTGATGTGCTAACATTGTGCGTTAGACACCCTGTATACTACTGAGAAATGCGTTTATAGTATCTGTTTCAAACAAATAGTAGGGGACTAAATACAAAGACGTGATAGCCCAGTCGATATGAGCTCTGCCTTCGAATCCGGATGGCTTAGGTTTGAATCCGATCCGGGGCATGCACCTCCAACTTTTCAGTTATGTGCATTTTAAGATCACTTGTTTCACGTTGAAGAAACCATGCATTCCTGAGAATTTTCTTGATTCTCTACGTGTGTGTAGTCTGCCAATCCGCACTGGGCCAGTCCCCTCTCATTCTGAGAAGATTCGTGCTCAATAGTGAGCTGAATATGGGTTTTTCAAAAGTGTTTTCAAGATACAATGACCCAGCAACGCAGATGAAGTCCTGGGCGACCTCTGGTGCCTAAATAAAAACCTGATGATCGATCTATATTTCGCGTTCTATCTTTTTCCCGTTTATTTCCACGTCATCTTGTAACGTGTTTAATAGCATCACTCTCCTGCGAGTGATATTATAGCGACGATTCACGAGATCGGGCGTTATGCCAATTGTGCGAAATGTCAATACGGAGCATTAATACCGGCACTTTTAGCGTTTCGGCGCCTAATCGATCTATTGTGCTGGTCTAGATCGGCCTTTTTATATAATTTTTTTTTTAAATTTTTACCTCAACTATGTTAATAGTCCAAATCTGACAATGATAGAGACATATCTGTATTTGGAAGTTCTAAATGACTAATTCGTTTAATCGTTTTAGTGATTCAAAAATAAACAGTTTTCCAATTGAGAGTTTCATTTATTATTTAATTCAGTTGCGATCCAGATATCACAAAACCTTGACACGTTTTTCGTTGCTCTAAAAAATACAGTGCATTTTTTGCAGTGTGAGAATTTGCGAAATAATTTTGATTGTGCAGTGATTTAACTTATACTCCAGTGTCAGTGATGGTTGCCAAAAAACGGCTATATTTTGGAACTCCGTTGCTTGGGTAATTTGTTCTGTGTTTTTTTTTTCTGTGCTGGCTGGCTCCTATCTATTCCTGGCTGTCATTTAACACTTGATGTTAAGTGGCGACAGGTTTTTGTTCTATTATATTTTTTTTTTACAGTTTATAGTGATTTTGTCTTGAGTTTGTTTTAGTTTAAAATTGTGGTATTGTTTTGTTTTATTAACCGATTTCAGAAAGGAGGAGGTTATTAAGTGGTTCGGTATGTTTTTTTTTCACACTTTATGATGTGATGTTGACCCAAGTTTGAATGCTAAGATTATGTTTTTTTTTTCTGTTTTATTTGATTGTAAAGACTGCTACCTATACCTACCTGTCAGTAGGTATATTTATAAGTAGGTACTTATAATTTTTGTTTGCGATATTTTGTCTTCTATGTTATATTAAGATATTTGAATTTATTATAATGTTTATATTTAATTTACACGTTTTATAACAAAGTATCGAAGTTATTTAGTAACTAAATTTTGATCTTTTAAACTTTTATAATTTAGTGTCATTTGGTTTAAATTTATATTGGAATGGCGTGTACAATCAAAACCAATTTGTTTAATATAACGCATATTGTTTACTTACATTTTAACGATATACGCTGCTTTAAACCAGCCAACATCGCAAAAAGGCAGAGTATCTTCATAAAAATCAAAGTCAAATAAATATCTTTTGCCTCATAAATAGGCATAAGATGAAAGCCAAAAGATATTATCTTGTGAAAACAAAAAGACTGCGAGTATTGTGGAGTAATAGCAGCAGCACAAGAAAGAGACAGCGATATTTCCTATTTTGTTGTGTTTCGCTATTGGTCGGCAATAATGCATTTTTCTCTGCAAGAGATATGTCGTTGACATGTAAAGGTCTAGTGGATCCTAAAAATAAGCTAATAAGCTAATAGACGATCAACTTTTTTATTTACGAAAAATCTTGATTCTGGTAGCTTACTGAGTTACCAGGAAATTAAAATTTCAGAGCGTCGGAACGAGATAATGTACCACGCAATTCAATAACGAGGTTAATAATTAACGATGGGGTCTGTGTTGGAATGGCGACCCTGCAGCGGAAAGCGCAGTGTTGATCAAGCTGCCCTGCAACCAGCTTAATTTTAGCGGTTCGAGACGTGTTTGGAAGTACATGCAAGAGCCTATGTCCAGTAGTGGACGTCCATTGCCTGTTAATGATGATAATGAAACTTCATCATCATTATCAACTTATATTCGAGTCTCCTCTCAGAACGAGAAGTGTTAGGCTAATACGCTAGCCCAATGCGCATTGGCAGACTTCACACACGCAGAGAATTAAGAAAATTCTCTGGTATGCAGGTTTCCTCACGATGTTTTCCTTCACCGTTTGAGACACGTGATATTTAATTTCTTAAAATGCGCACAACTGATAAGTCAGAGGTGCATGCCCCGGATCGTATTCGAACCAACACCCTCCGGAATCGGCGGCAGAGGTCATATCCCCTGGGCTATCACGTGAAACTTGTTGACGATGATGATGTACCCCAGCCTCGTCAAGACACCCACACGCCGACGCGGCCGGCGGTGAGCCCGGCGCTGCCCGTCAGCTCGGTGACGGCGGTGCCCGGCAACAAGAAGCCCGTCGCCAAGAAGAAGGCGAAGACGAAAAAGCCCGTCAAAATGAAGACCAACGGCAAGGTGGAGGTGCGCGACGTGGAAGTTGACACGTGAGTTTATATAGCATTTCTTTACTAGCTGTAGCTGCGCGGTTTCACCCGCGTGGTTCCCGTTCCCGTAGGAATACGGGGATAATATATAGCCTATAGCCTTCCTCGATAAATGGGCTATCTAACACTGAAAGAATTTTTCAAATCGGACCAGTAGTTCCTGAGATTAGCGCGTTTAAGCAAATAAACTTTATAATTATTTTAACTTTATTAGCTTTATAATATTAGTACAGATTATTTAGAAGCCCTTAACTTCAAATGTCAAGGGCTTCTAAACAATGTTGATGATACAATCTAAGATGGTTGCGGGCTAACTTGTTAGGAGGAAGATGAAAGATGACAACCCTTTTGGTTTTTACACGATATCGTACTGGAACGCTAAATCGCTTGGCAGTACACCTTTGCCGGTAGGGTGAATACGGACAAAGCCTCCCACCAGCCAGACCTGGGCCAATTAAGAAAACCTCAATCGGATCGAACCCAGGACCATGGTCTTGTAAATCCACTGCGCCACGGAACCCGTCAAACTTGCTCGTAGTTATCAATATAAACTGTGCATTCCAGTGCACTCAGCAGATCGCCGTCCCCCGAAGGGTACACAGAGCAATGGCACATGGAGACAGACGCGCACGGCGTCATAGACAACGGGCTCAGCACTGAGAAGATTGCGTCTGTGACCGCACACAACGATGTAGAACACAACTCTATGGTCAAGATCACTAGCAAACTCAACGGCACTGTGGTATCGCCTAAGAAAGTACCGTCTAAAGGTGCGTGAGATTTTTTTTTTCATTTTTTTATTGACTAGTCATCCCCTAGTTCATCCCCATAATATTACACATTCTAACGATAGTCAATGTACCAATTTAAAAATTAAAGACTTTGGTATAAAAATTCAACCCCTTTTTAACCTCTTAGGGGTGAATTTTTCTAAATCCTTGTTTTATATTTAACCGATCGATTTCACTGATATAACTTGGTAAATTTTATTTTTTAGATTTTTAACCGTCAGACACAGATTTACTTTCAAATATTAGTATGGATTTGGTCTAAAAGCCTGGGTGTTTTTTAGCTCACAGTAACTATGGTAGGCAACTTGGACTTTGTAATCCAGATATCATAGTCAAAATTTGGCAGGGATCTCGGGATTTAAGATTTGAAAATAAAAGTTCAAAACCTACTTACGGTACATCGGGGCTGTCATGTTTGAATTGCTCAATATGTAGGTCTGCCGAATAAGTAAAAAGAAATTACTAGACGCTAATCTAATAGAATCCGCATTTTATTTTTTTAGTAAAAGCACATAACACATAATATAGTACGCTATAGTAGGGGATGTGTCTGCGTCTATTAGAATTTGAGGACAAAGGTCACAAAAAAGTTTTTTTTTTTGCTAAATATCTCATTATTGGGTTTTTGTATAGGTGCATAATTGGGGGAATATTTTCAGAGACATTCGGTCGGTTCGGTGATCGGTTTTTCTGTTTTACAAAAATTACAAATTTAATTTTTTCAGAGCGCGTGTCCAAGGATAATAAATACTTTTTGACCACTTTGCACACAAATAACCCCTTCAGAAACGCACCGCCGACACGCAAAGGTTATACATATAAAATATATGAAAAAAATAGATAGTTATGTTTTCGATATTGGCTTAGAAGGCTTTTATATTAAGTAATGAAATTCGTTATTAATAGTTCGTTTGTAATATACATAATAGTAGGTTAGTACATTTGTTGTTTCATTAGAAGCTTGTAACCAGTCCAGCTATAGGAAGTTCATTCAAGGTGTCGCTTTCATAATGTTAATATAGCCAAAGATTTTATAATAATAGAGATATGTTACTAGCGCGTCAAAACAGAGGCGAATATAAGAGGCTAATTGTCTTAATTTCATAGAGTCTAATAGAGAACAACGAAAGTTATTTAAACAAATAATGCTTATATATTGTATAAAATGTAGAGTTGTGTGTTCAGGAACTGTATATATACTTAAATATATAGTGAAATTAAACGAAAAAGTTGTATATGTGTGCTCAGTAGAGTAGCTAAATTCGGATTACTTTTTGACGTGATTTTGTAGGCATACGTAAGCATAGCATCTATAGTATAAAATATCGTTGAATTTAGCTCATTTATAATTATCAAAAACTATAGAACGCCAGCGACTTTGTCAGCTTAGTTCATTAGTTCAATAGTTCATTTACATTTGTAGATCAGTCAAATTAATCCTTAAAATAGAAGCAAGGTTACAATAATTCGCATAGAGCTAAAAATTGGTATGAATGTTCAGAATACTATTATAAATGAATTGTGAAAAGTCCCCATCAATCTCCCTTGTGCAAAAAAAAAAATATTGATTGTGAAAGGTTGCAAACATAGTTCTTTCGCGTTTTTCCGCTAAACGGTGAGTTTTACAGCAAACATAGTTTAGACAAAAATTGTAGACCATCCGATTCTGTACAAATAATGTATCCACACTTTTTTCTCATAAGTATTGCCATTTCCGTAATACAGTGGTTGAAGGAATTGAAAAAAAAATCGTAATATGCAATTTAATACTAAATGAGATGATTTTATTTTACGACTTTGTTCATATTTTTAATGTACATAAGTAGGTACTATTGTTAAATTACAGCTTTCTAGTAGTAATAGTTTCTGCTCTAAACCGCGGACAGACAGACAGACCGACACGGCGAAACTTTGAGCGTTCCTTGTGGACTATGTAACCCTAAAAAGCTGTCAAAAAGCCAATCAAATTAATATTTTTTTTTTCAGATTCACCCCTCTGTCTACCCGAGTCAATAAACGGTTGTCTCCGCCCGTCCCTATTCCCTCGAGTGCCGCCGTACCTCAAATTCCTGGGCCACGAGGAGACAGCACCATTGAAGATCCCCCTGCCCATACAGAAGCATCTGAAGTGGAAACTCACCACCATAACACCCATAGTGGTGAAGAAGACGTTGATCAACTCTGGGTTCAGGTTGATGAAGAGCGAGTGTGATACGGCTGAATGTCCAGAAGAAGGTATTAATTGTTTGTTTTTACTCACATATTAGTATTTACCTATTTAGTCAGTATTGCTTACCAAATCGGGATTGAAATATATATGAAATATATAAGTTTTGTCTGTTACCAACTAACCTACAAAAACGAAAAAGTCTTTTCAATACGCTTGCTCAAAAACACTGTCATACTACCACTCCACTATAGCGGGGCTAAACAAGCATTTGTGCCTCTAGAGGCTAAAGAAGTTTGTTTCTTTAATTTTTGTCTGTTACGAGTACTATAAAAACGAAAAATTTTGAATTCGTAAATAGTTATACTAAAATAATGACCTCTATAAAACGAAGGAGGTTTTATTCGTAAAAAGAATCATCATAGGTGGGTACGAGTACATAATATGTAAGTCCCCGATTGTTTGATAAAATTTTGAAATCAGAACAAAATGCAGCTTTCTTTTCTGTGAAATGCGTTTTTTTTTTTTATTTGATTTTTATTGAGTTGCGAGCTGCGTCTGCAAAAAGAATTTTAACATTGAATATTGTTCTGAATTATTATATTTCCTCGCATTCGTAGTGAAAAGTATAGTGTAACACGCGGGGCTAAACCCATTATAAACTCGGTTTCTATTTAGCCGGCCTCGCCTTACGGCTCGTGTCCTAAAAATCCTCGTAGCTAGTATGACCAATTTTTTTTTTATTCTTTAAAAAGTTAGCCCTTGACGACAATCTCACCTGATGGTAAGTGATGATGCAGTCTAAGATGGAAGGAGGCTAACTTGTTAGGAGGAGGATGAAAATCCACACCCCTTTTCAGTTTCTACACGACATCGTACCGGAACGCTAAGTCGCTTGGCGGTACGTCTTTGCTGGTAGGGTGGTAACTAGCCACGGCCGAAGCCTCCCACCAGCCAAAATTCCCATTTCCCTCCAATTAGGCCGAAAAGAATGCATTACAACATTAAGTACAACAGTAGTCCAGCGGTGCGGGGATCGAACTACCACCCCTCGGTGATGAATCTGACCGCTTTTCCGTTGAGCTATTGAGGTTTCAAATCTATATTGTTACAATGAATCATATTACTAGGATGATAAGGTTCAAAATTGCTTGTAATCAAATCGTATAACATTCGTGTTGTTCGTTTGATATATATTAAATTAGATATTTCTTCACCAGAAACCGTCGAATGGATAGGCATATGGGGTAAACACATGAAATCAATAATGTTCAGAGCAATCAAGGACGGTCAGAAAATGAACCATTTCCCGGGGACCTTTCAAATCGGTCGCAAAGACCGGCTGTGGAGGAATCTGCAGAAGCTAGCAAACAAGTATGGGGTTAATGAGTTTGGGATCATGCCGAAGACATATGTACTGCCTCATGACCTCAAGATACTGAAGCACGATTGGGAGAAGCATGCGGCTAATGATGAGCGGTGGATCATCAAACCGGTATGTATTTTAAACACTTGAGTAGTATTAGTAGATATAATACCTTTCAAATCGGTCGTAAAGACCGGCTCAGGAACCATCAGAGACTAGGGAACAAGTACAGGGTTAACGAGTTTGGGATCATGTCCAAGACATGTGCCTCATCATCACTATCATCATCATCATTATCAACAAATATTCGGCTCACTTCTAAGCACGAGTATCCTCTCAGAATGAGATGGTACCAATAGTCCACCCCGCTGGCCCAATTGGCAGACTTCACATACGAAGAGAATTAAGAAAATTCTCTGGTATGCAAGTTTCCTTACGATGATTTTTCTTCACCGTTTGAGACACGTGATATTTAATTTCTTAAATTGCACATATCTGAAAAATTGGAGGTGCATGTCCGGGCCAGATTCGAACCCACACCCTCCGGAATCGGAGGCAGAGGTCATATCCACGGGCTATCACGTCCTCTTAAAATAAACTATCCGTCCACGTCAAACAAACCATACATGATTTAAAATAAATAAGTTTATTTTAAATTATGTATGATTTAAAATAAATAAGTTTATTTTAAATTATTAGATTTTATACTATTTACGATTTCGTAACATTTTTCAACTAGTGTGCAAAGTTATTTTTTTCGTTCTAGCTGAATGTCGTTAGACATTTAGTTGTGAGAATGAATGAACTAACATAATGAACATTTTTGACGTTTGATTAGAGTGGCCATATAGGTTCACAAATTGACACTAAAATTAAGATAATAAGACAACCTTAACATAAATGCTCAGTCATGAACTTTTGATGATTAGCTACGAATCATTGTCATTACAAATCATCGATTTTATATTATTTACGATTGGGTAACATTATTCAACTAGTGTGCAAAGTTAATTTTTTCGTTCATTCCAGCCCGCATCAGCCCGAGGCACCGGTATCAAAGTAGTGTCCCGTTGGACGCAAATACCCAAAAAGAAGCCCGTAGTGGTGCAGAGATACGTGTCCAAGCCGTACCTCATAAACGGTAGCAAGTTCGACCTCCGGCTGTACGTGTTGGTGACGTCAATGCACCCGCTAAGGATATACCTTTATAAGGACGGCTTAGCTAGGTTCGCTTCTGGTGAGTAATAAATAATAAATAAATAAATATACTTAAACAATACACATCACTATCTAGCTCCAAAGTAAGCATACAGAGTTGCTTGTGTTATAGGTGCTAAGATAGTTGATATTATAATATTAATATACAATTATATACTACATATAAATACTTATATAATGTATAAATACACACAGACACTGGAAAACACCCATGCTCATCACACAAATATTTTCCAGTTGTGGGAATCGAACCCACGGCCGTGGATGCAGAAAGCAGGGTCACTACCCACTGCGCCACGCGGCCGTCACAATTATTAATAATTATTTATTTAAAAAAAAAAGAATAAAACCATAATAAAATATCATTATTTTTGAAATGAAAACTTCGTTGAGATTTGGTTAAAAAATGTTAAACTAGCTTCAGGATACGTGACTTAACTGAAAATTCGTAAGACGGATTTCAATCCGTGTTTTTTTTTTTTTATTCTTTACAAATTAGCCCTTGACTACAATCTCACCTGATGGTAAGTGATAATGCAGTGTAAGATGGAAGCGGGCTAACTTGTTAGGAGGAGAATGAAATCCACACTCCTTTCGGTTTCTACACGACATCGTACCGGAACGCTAAATCGCTTGGCGGTACGTCTTTGCCTAAGCCTCCCACCAGCCAGACCTGGACAAATTAAGAAAATCTCAATCTGCCCAGCCGGGGATCGAACCCAGGACCTCCGTCTTGTAAATCCACCGCGCATACCACTGCGCCACGGAGGCCGTCAAAATTTTGTATGCCTGTTCTTTCGTTAATAGTTCAGAACTGTTAAATTTTTTATTTAATACAAATTGTGTTTGTATATAATAGCGCATAAATGACAATACTTTTATATTGATAAATAAAGCAATCCAAGCTGAATTATCCCTTTATCATTCCAAAATATTCAAAAATGCACAATGTTAATCCGGGAGTTCCTTTTGGGGTCAATTTTCATTATCATGTTTGTAGCTTAGTTTTGATTTTTTGATAAATTAATGAATTGTATAATTTGTTTTTCAGTGAAATACAACGATGAGTTGACATCACTGAACGATAGATACATGCATTTAACCAATTACTCCATCAATAGATTGTCTAAGAACTATACGCCCAATGAGGACTTCGCTGCCTGCGAGGGACACAAATGGTAACATATCTATACTATACTATATATGAGTAAGTTATTTGATCGGTCTGCTCGTGTCGTCATGAGTCGAGATAGTACAAAGCTAGGTGGGGAGTAGTGGGAGACCGAGTGCTGGCGATATAAGCGAATGCTCGGGTGGTCTAGCTCATTCTTGTCGATCCGTCCACACCTTTGTTGAATAATAAACCTGGGTTGTTATGGGATAGGCGGGGAGAGTGACTTGAGTGGAAAATGGGAGTGATTGTTAACAGTCAAAGGCACCTTTAACCCTACACACATCGTTCACAAGTGCGTGACTCCACTCAAGATCATTCTCTGCCACTCAGGGTTTATTGGTAACATTCTTAGTGGGACTTGTTAGACCTGACAGACATTCATTCAATAATTGTGTTTTGCAGACAACCGCTTCTGATGTCGTACTCATTTTCTCTGACATATATATTTTTAATTCTTATTACAAAATATTAAAAGTCAACGACATAGCTCAACATAATCTCAAAGATGAAGTTGCTATGAACGGGATACAGTGAAGAACCAAGGGGTATTGGGGTCCCAAGGTGTTGGGATGGCCTCTCCGAAGCGAAAAGCGCTGTGTTGGTTCGAACTGACTGGTAGATCAACCAACGACTTAGCTGCAATCACGCCTGATGGTGCCTGATGACGCTTGCCTAGAAGATGCCTATTCACTCTTGACTTGAATATACCCATATTCAAAATGATGGAGAAAACAGGAGCTGGAAGATCGTTCTACATCTTTGCAGTGCGTATAAGGAAAGAGGAACTAAACCGCTATTAATCATTTAAGGTTTTTTTTTTAAATATGACCAATTTTCCCATTCCCCTCAAACTAGTCTGTGCTAGGAGTGGGTACGAAAATTGAGGCTCTATATCTCTATGCACATTGTACATACATAATGAAGCTGAATATTTCTTCCAGGACGTTACAAACCCTATTTCAATACCTAAAGACTGAACAGAACGTGGACACGGATGCACTGTGGGAATCCATAAAGGATCTAGTGATCAAAACTATAATCTCTGGTGAAGCGAGCATCAGTTCGTTGACCAAAGCAAATATCACTTCTCGGTATAACTGTTATGAATTGTTTGGCATTGATGTACTGTTGGATGAAGATCTGAAACCGTGGCTTTTGGAGGTACGTAAAAAACCCAAAAACTAAATCTAAAATGTCTATTAATTTATATATATGATCTGCAAACTCACCCTACTAAAAATCGTGTAATTGTGATAATAGATAGAAGGAATAAATGAAATAAACAAGACTGTTGCAAAACTTTTTTTGATGTGTGATGTGTCAGTTTTTATCAATTTAATGAAATTACGAAGCAAAGACTTTTTTGCCAATTGAGTGTATAATATGCTATTGGTGCTAATTTTGTAGAAATCAATATAATATATAAGAAATCAATATAATAAATATAATTGTTAAAAAAAATGCATTGTTAATATTTTTTACAACGCGCGTTTTGATTTACCTTTGACTCTGAAAAACCGCCTCGAACGTTGTTAAACGCGTAAAAAATAAAAATCGGTTCATTAGTTCTAGAAATTATCAAATAAAAAAAAAACTCGAAAGTTACCTATAACTACCAAATAAGGCCATTATTACATTTCTATACGATTTCGGTACAATTTGGAACGTATCACCTTCAGATTTAGAGAAATCTCTAAAACAAAAAAAAATCAAAATAATAGAAATTTTCGACCTAAAAAAACCCGAAAACGTCGCTTTAGAATAACTTAAAAATAGCGGGAAGGTGCAGGAATAGTCCGGAGGGTCGACTGATTTACTAACTATTTATTTATTTATATTCTTTATTTGTA
This sequence comes from Bicyclus anynana, assembly GCF_947172395.1. Taxonomy (NCBI): domain Eukaryota; kingdom Metazoa; phylum Arthropoda; class Insecta; order Lepidoptera; family Nymphalidae; genus Bicyclus; species Bicyclus anynana. Next base: position 4,045,885 of record NC_069104.1, on the reverse strand, counting down.
CACCACAACATAAAACAAAACAAACACCAAGAGAAGCAGTATACAAAAGGCGGCCTTATCGCTGCATAACGATTTCTTCCAGGCAACCTTAGGTTTCGGAAAATGTTACTTTTATGTTGTTGTTATGTTAATTTTTATGTTTGGTTGTTTGTTTGTTGTCAGGTGAACATATCGCCGAGTCTGCACAGCGCGTCGCCGCTCGACATCCACGTGAAGGGCCCGCTAGTGAGCACGGTGCTCAACATCGCGCAGTTCCAAGTGCCCGTCAAGACCAACATTGACGTGCTCTCCAAAGAGAAACCCACCAAATTGGTAACATGATTTATATCTTAAAACCTCAGTAGCTTAGCGGTAAAGGAGTCGAACTCATCACGGAGAGTTGTGGTTCGATCCCCGCCCGCTAGACTATTATACTCCTAACACAGATTCAAAATTGTTTGATGGAGCGGGTTTTCCTCGCGGAGCACTTCCACAAGCATCTGTAGTGCCAACATGCGACCATCGACATATCTCGCGAAGAAAATAGTAAAATTTCAACCAATAGCAGCGCTACCGAAAATACCGCTATCTCTTTCATTGCACTGCAACGACAGAGATGGGAGTGGGACAACTCCGCCGCCATTAGAGGAAGTTTTGTCTATTTCTCTTCACTTTGTCGCATGCTAGGGTCACTGGGCTTTTTGGCCGGTCCGCAGTACTAAACCTGAACCTGATAAGTCTTTGTGCATTTTCTAAATATTAAAAGTGACAGAGGAGATTGACACACGCATTTCTAGTATACTAGGAATGGATTGATAATAAATAGAGAACTTTATGTCCACTACCATACAGATGAAACTGAGCTTTTCTGAACACCTGCTGAGAGGTGCTCAGTTTTCGTTTTAATATTTTACCTTTGAAGGTAAGTTATTGGGCAAAAAGCAGAACGATCCAAATCGCAAGTCCTATAGGAAATGACTAATTTCGATTTTAACGAGATTTACTTGGCCATGTTTATTTTTCCAACCCTGCAAAAAATTTTTTGTTATTTAAAACGAGTAGACTGCCCAAATAGTCCAATAGTCATACAGTACAGTCAGTTACATTTTTTCAGTAAATATTTAAAATGTTTCAGGCCGGATTGCCTTATGACAGTAGATTGTATACAGTGTACCTATCTAAGGAAGAAAGGGATAAACATATTATTTATACCAACATGGATGACAGAGACATGGTGAGTTCCACTAAAAAAAATTGTTTTTGTTTGTAATGCTTATTTGTGAAACACCAATTTAGCAAAATATATCAAAGAGTAAAAATGTTACTGTTTGATTGATTGTTTTAAAATGAGATTTTTGGAGAGCAGAAATTCTTTCATATATTGGTGAGTTACTTAAATTATTACGTCTAACAACCGAATAATTTGAGTCTTCATAATGAGTATGAATCAATTATCTATGTAAATAGTGAGCTAAAAACCGTGTGCAAATAAAAATCATCAAAAATCTCGTCATACAAAATAAACATTTTTATATTCTGCTTATTATTACAGTATTTGCGTGACATATTATCAACACTCACACCGGACGACGTCCGTCACCTCATCCAAGCGGAGGACGAACTGACACAGACGGGGCCGATGGAGCGAGTTTTCCCCACGGAGCACTCCCACAAGTATCTGGGCTATCTGGCCGGTCCGCGGTACTACAACCGACTGTTTGATGCCTGGGAATCGCGGTACTGCCTCAACAGAGAGACTGGTGAGTCTATACTTGTATTATTATCAGAAGTGTTAGAAGGGCCGATGGAGCGACTGTACCCCATGTAGCACTCCCACAAGTATCTGGGCTATCTGGCCGGCCCGTGGTTGTACAACCGGTTGTTTGATGCCTGGGAATCGTAAATACTGCCTCAACAGAGAGAAAATGGTGAGTCTTTATACTTGTTTTAAGTATCAGAAATAGTAGATGGGAACAATGGAGCGATTGTTCCCCATGGAGCACTCTCACAAGTAACTGGGCTATCTGGCCGGTCTGCGGTACTATTGCCGAATGGTTGATGTCTGGGAAACGCGATAATGCGTCAGAACGGATAACCAGAGAGCCTAGGGAGTCTTTTTTTTGTAATTATTAGAAGTGACACAAAGATTGATAGAGCGAATATTTTTCGCGGGCTCGCGGTAATACAAGCGGTTGTTTGATGTCTGGTGCTCATGGAACGGATGGAACTCGTGTTCCTCATGCAGCACTTTATTCTCTTAAAAAAAAAATTGTATCTTTTTTTTCTAGATGTGACCAATATTCCCATTCCAACTTCATTAACTGTTTTTCTTTTCTAAATTATTCATATCATTTAAACATGAACAATATTTCCTTCTAAGCGAATTCGGTGACAGGCTAACTTTAGGCTTCTCTGGTTTGAAGAAATAAGAAAAAAACACGAAAATTATACACTTGGTGTAGTACACAGTTGGTGTATTATACAGTGGGTTTATGAATACAGCTGTGTTGACTAAACTTAACCATCACAGCATCTTTCCGATCGTACACGGAGACGTTACTGCTGTCCCATTAAAGGCAGGCGTACACCGATCCGCATTGTATGTATCGGACGCATCGCATTAAACTGATCTTTATTTTATGGTAGATTCGTGCGATCCGTACGATGCGGATCAGTGGACGCACTTGTATGACTTTCTATACAAAGAATACTATGATCCGTTTGATGCGATGCGTTCGATACGTACGATGTGGTTCTGTGGACCATTAGGAGTAGAATATTATACAAAAGTCCATTTGTGTTTCAGGCGTGGAACTCTTACGCAACCTGTGTGATATCGGCTATCACCTGGAAGTGCCGCCCGTGCCTCTCAAGGTAACTATCTCATCGTGTCGCATACCGCACTGTTCTGCTCCCGGCTTTGTTCTCTCACTGCGCATCCCGCACTACTGCTGATCAGGGCAAATTGTAACCGCAGCTTAGCGCGTTTAACGCATGTTGACAAATTAAAAAAAAAAAGTGTGTATCAGCTCTGACGCACAAATGGAGTTTACTCTTTTAGATCGACTGTCTAAATAGGTGTATGTTGCCCCGCAGCATACACTACGTACGTCTCAATACTTATGCCTGAAAAGTGAAAGGTAAGCAACCGAGGAGCAGCAAGCCGCGGCATGCGCGCCCGCACGTAAGCGTAACGCTGTCATTCGTTAATCGAATTTTACTGCCCATATTTATTTCATACCGGGAGCTATATATGAAAAATCAATTCTTAAGGAGTAAACTCCAAAAGCTTAAAAGATTTATATAACTATATACATGGTAAAATAATTAACGAACCTAACCCGTTTAAATGCGCATAGCAGTCAGACCATGGTCTATGACGTCACTGACTGATAAATGTCGCTTGAAGTTTTTTGAAGTTGTAGAAGCATAAACTTAGTTTTATATTCGCTGAGCTGTGGTTATGATTTTATGATTTTTCTTCCTAATTCCACACTGGTGTAATTTTTTAAATTAAAGATTTCTTATTTTAACAAACGTCTTCCGAAAATTACATTTTGCATATGTACAGGAAATTCAAATTGATATTATTCTTTATTATTTAATAAATATGTTCCGTATTATTGTCATTTTGTCATTCCATTTGAATTAATTTAACTGCTATTGGAACCTAAAGAAGAACAATACAGACTGTTTACTGCAAACTCTGGTCGCGGAGTGACCAAAATCGAACCATAATTTGTTTAAATTAATAGTTTTTAATGATATTAAGGCCAAATGTATCTATCCTTTTAACCAAATCGTTTAAATAAAATAGAGAAGCCTAAAAGACCCAGACGTTTAATAAAGAAAATGTTGTTTCTATAGAACTTCAAATGATACGTGTAAAAATATTTTTTATAAAAAATAAATACTGTTAACACGTAAAAGTTACACCAGCGTAGAATTATTACTTTCCCCTATACTTATTTCATCTGCCATATTTATATGTATGTGTTGTTATTTGTCTATGGTAACACTGTCACACAGTTTACGTATCATACAGTCGGGTTAGGTTTCCTTTTTCTCTCAAATTTTAAAAATATTAAATTTATCATAACCACGATTTTTTTTGAAATTTTATTTATATTTTACTTACAACTTTTATTACAAAACCACTCGTGATTGTTATTGCAAAGTTTTCTATAGTTTTCAAGTATTTCGTATAGTTTTCTCTTTTCCGTTGTGAAAATTGAAAATGAGAAAGTATATACCCTCAAATCTAAATTGAATCAAGATTATATAGGAATTATTAATTTTATTATTTTCTATTATATTATTTAATATTGTTTATGTAACTATATAATATTGTGCATCAACATTATGACATCCCTTTTTACATGAATACCAATAGAATAATAGATATAATAGGTTATACTCACATAGTACTCTAGTATTCTCATATTAAAGTAGGTAATTTTTATTATAGAGATGTAACTGGCAAAAAAAAAACAAAAAGAAACAGTATTTCTTTTTTCCTTAGGACATATGTGAAACAGTCTTATACTTACAGGGCAAAACTGGAGTTAGTGTGGTGAGGCAATTTGCGTTAAAGCATGGTTTCAATGTTTTATCTTACTTTTTCTTTTTTTTTATCCATGAATGCGTAAATGAAATAATAATTCAACTTTGAGTAAATAACAAAGTAATTTGGAGAGTAAAAATTAATTATGTTAAAGTTAAGGCGAAGCTTACAAATCTGAAATAAATTTGACCAGCTTAGATGAAGCACGGTCCCTTTTTAATGAATCTTATTTGGATAACAATGCCTTATGACGTCATTCTAAATCCAACATGGCGTCATATCTACCACGGCGTATTAGTTATTTTTTTAAATATTATTTCATTAATTGCTTTGTATAAATTATGAAAGTAATACGAAACGATATATCACGTTTGCTCCGCATTTTTAACCTCAGTTTGTTTGTCCCTTTTTGTTTATATGTGTGGATAAATAAAAATGTATTCATTCGTGTGATCGTGTGAAGATTTGCAGTACATTAATTAATTAATACGACTCTACTATATTATTTAAGTATTATAACATTAATTTCGCCTCAACTTTTGCTATTTTGTCTTTGATAAATTGGGCTACAATCGTGTTAATTGGAAATCCTCATATTATTGTGTATTATCATTTACGTATTCTAATACTTTTAACTAATTTGGATTACAAAAGATTTGAACGATTTTGAACTTACAGATTTTTTGATACTCTTTTTTTATTTTTTTTTTTTATTGTGGCGTGTTTATTGAGACCTTTTTGTCTGTGGATGTCAGGGCAAAGTCACAAATGCTCTGAGGCGAGCCTACTTGGGTTGTAAACACGTCGCTCACAGTAAGTGCGTAGATAGGAGCGGCCCGAGAGAAACTACCAGAAACTTCTCGAGCGACCTCTTAGTATATTTAATCTGTAACAGCTAAATGGAACCACTAGGGCTGCCATAGACAATTCGATGTTTCAAAAATAGAACAAACGCTAGTGAATTAAATGTTTTAGCGCTAGTACGGTGCAAACGATTTTTATTTAATGTAATTAGATTCGGGTTTTTAAAGTGCAAATTGTTTAATCGATATTTGTTTTCCCCCAACAAAAAAAAAAGTATTTTTTCCAATATTACTTTCAATAGTATTGCATGATTGGCTAAAATGTGAACCCCGAATTCACAGAGGTGTTCGATATACTTGTATTATTACTTGATATAAATAGATTTCACGTTTAAAATAGACATTTTGGTATAGAATGTTTAAGTAATTTTATTGTTGAAAGTACTGTAATATAAAAATAGATGGTATTAAAAAGAAGTGTAGATAAATTCCTAATTAATTATGATTAAGTAAATTATTGAAAATGTACCATAGAGTAATATTGATATAGAAAACTTATATTGTCACTGTTCCGCCATAGAGTAATGTTGGCGTAGAGTATATTTTGAGAGGTAAATTGTTGGTGCTAAAAAAATTTGAAAGTATTTTGGAGTATGTAGTTATTATGTAATATTTGAATGTATTGTTTTTTAGTCAGCTACGTATCGGGATCTAGGAAATGTATATGACCTAACAGTTTTATTATCTACATCGTCGTTGTAACAGGTAACACGAATTTCTGTTTGAACGCTAATCAAATGTGTTGTGGTTCCGTATATATATTTTTTTATACCTAATTGAATATTATGTGCAGTTGTTTTTTTTCAATAGATGTGTTAAGCAAGCGACTTAGGACATTTTTCGACGATTTTTTTGTTAAAATGTAGGTGAACATTTTAAAAATATTTTTCGTTGTCTTAGATCATTTTTTTTTAAGATATTATGGTGTATTTGTGTATATTTATTAATATTTTTATTAGTATATGGTGCTATTTTCATATTTTTCTGTAGTTATATATGTATCTCGACACGCTATCGCAAACCCCACTCCCGCTTTGTCCCCCTTTGCCTTTTAAGTAAATCCTGATAAAAAATATAGTTTCAATTTCATCGGTTTCACATTTTTGTAACTCACAATATTTTAGTATACATGGTTATTGTTTTTCAATTAAAAAAACGCATTTTAGGTTAATCGTTTTTGTTTTTTTTTATGATTTCTTATTAGGTAAAAAAAAACGTAGCTGATGCGGCTTCTGAACTTTTTTAATCTTTGGTAATGTATGTAAATTATTTTTACCTGGCACGCCAAGCACGCGTCACTAACTCGTCTCGGGGGGATATATAATTGTCGACCAATAGTGGCTAGATCGAAAAAATCACTCTTTCGTCACTATGGTACGAAAGAGAAAGCGACATGTAAGACAAATGTATAATAATGATCTCGTGGAGCGAATTTTAGGCTAGCTTTACTCATTTATAATTCCGTAAGAAGGTACATGAAGTAAAAAACGTGCTTCAAAATACAATATCATACTGACTTTACAGAGTACTAGCGGACGCTCGCGACTTTGTCCGCATGGAATTTTTCGCAAATCTCGAAAAAACTGGACGTTTTTGGTATAAAAGGTAGCCTATGTCATAATCCCGGTTATTATCTGTCTTTGTTATAAAAGTCAGCCAAATCGGTTCTGTAGTTGCGGCCATAAAGAGTAACAAACATCCAAACATACAACCAAACAAACATCCATACCAAATTTCGTGTTTATAATATTAGTAGAAAACGCATTACACACGCAGATTGTATTTAAAGTATTGAGCTGCCAGGTAAAAATAAATTAGATATTTTACTATTTTTATATGTTTAAGTCTCATGTACACTGCATGTCTCGTTCTTAAACCATATGCACCAATCAAATCTCGCTATGTGCTGTTCTATTTTCATTTACATATATTGCTTAGTCTATGCTAATCCATTCATTAAAGCATTGAAGAAATTAATTTTTACTTACATATTTTTTAATAACATTATTAAAAGTCTTTATGATTATATCCTTTGTTCGAGTATATGTCCGAAAGTCATCAATCAACCATAACAATACTCGTCGATATAATAAAGTATGACATATACAATAAAATAAAATAATACAATATTGTTCATATCAATCATTATATTGAGTTCTCAATCGTTATAAGTAATTGAAAACAAAAAGTTTTGTCATCATCACGCTTTCGCTAATCATCATACTTATAGACAAACTAGATAAATGCGACCTCCACAACGTATATAGAAGGTATGACGACAGAGGGCAGCGAGGTATGGTCGAAATTTTCTTAGATGACTTTTTGACACAACAATAATGGCCGACTATGAATCAAAGACAATCAGTAGGGTTGAGAAGTTAACGGCGGGCATCGGAACGATATCAAGTAGATATCGTTATAACTGAAATACCTAAACTCAAATATCCGTTACTATACTACGTTATCTTAAAAGGGAACGTATAGTAACGTTTTTCGGTTGTATGCATTTTAAGAAATTAAATATCACGTGTCACAAACGGTGAACGGTGCACGGTTTATGCCTATGGGTACGCGTGGTTAAGAAATGGGGTAATCTTTTTTTTATTATTATTATAAATATACTTAAACAATACACATCACTATCTAGCCCCAAAGTAAGCATACAGAGTAGCTTGTGTTATGGGTGCTAAGATAGTTGATATTATAGTATTAATATACAATTATATACTACATATAAATATATAATGTATAAATACACTACATATACACTTATATAATGTATAAATACACACAGACACTTGAAAACACTCATGCTCCTCACACAAATATTTTCCAGTTGTGGGAATCGAACCCACAGCCGTGGATGCAGAAAGCAGGGTCACTACCCACTGCGCCACGCGGCCGTCTCTTTCTTTAATCTTTTGGGGACGTACTAACGTCCAAGATTTGCTTAAACTTCAAAAAAGTGTGCACGTATCCACGTACATACTGGGTGTAAGGAACATGATACCGAAAACTGCATGAAGAGGTTAAATTTAGTTTCCACAACGATATTTTAAATACCAATTACGTCGGAAATAAGAAAATTCAGATTTTGAAAATTTTGAGCACGCAATGTACAGCGAATAATGCGATAACAACGCTCCGCAATCTACTGCGTACGTACAAGTAGGTACGTACGCATCGACAGCAAATCGGCTGGCTACACTTACCTATCTAATACCTATTTTTTATACTTTACAAGTTTTTAACTAGGTACAGGTATACTTGAAATTTTCTTAGATGTCAATTTTAAACAACAATAATGGCTGACTATGAACCAAAGACAATCAGTAGGGTTGAGAAGTTAACCGCGGGCATCGTAACGATATCAAGTAGGTATCGTTATATCTGAAATAACTAAACTAAAATATCCGTTACTATACGTCATCTTAAAAAACGAATACGTTCCATATTCGTTTCGTTTTCCAACTTTTCAGTTGTGTGCATTTTAGGAAATTAAATATCATTTTAAGAATATATACACCAAGGACAAGAAGTGAATCATGAAATACATGAAAATGTTGGATATAGTAATAATAATAATAATAATAATAATATAGCCTTTATTTCCAAGTACATAAATTACAAAAATTTTACAGTTTACATTTTTAAAAATTACAAAAGATACAAAAGTTACAAAAGTTAAAAAACATTAACATTTCATTTCATTTTGTTGGATATAGTAGCGACATTATTTCCGCATACGAATATTTTTGAAATAAAGTCAGTGGCAATTTATAATGGAAATTTTTAATTTTTAAATTGTTGAAGAAAACAATTGAGAAAAACAAAAAAGCGACAAAAATATTTTTCTATTGAATTAAAGATTATTATTTCTTTCTTTTTTTACCTTGGTTATACACCACTAGTCCAAATGACTATGTAGAACATAATGGGAATTAATGTACACTTACTGTCTGTCTCTAATTATAATTCGTAACATTTTTCTAGCTCTAGAACCTACTAAATTTATTACCGCATAATGTCATATATTCAAAAACCTTTGTACTAAAGTTTCGGCCCCTTGTATATCACTATCTCTCAAACTTTTTTATATAATATCCTAATAACTCTGACTATCACGATTTACGTATACCAGAAAAATAAAAATCTCACCATGTTGCGAAACAAAAGTAATAAATTTTTTTCCATTAGTATTTCAAATCTTTTATTTATTTTTCTGATCCTGCAATCATAATATTCAAGTCGTATTTGTGTATTGTTTTCTTTTTTCTTAATTTAAAAATTTTTGCAAGTGGTTGAAGAATCGGATTATCGGTTTTTTAATAATTTTTGATCGTGCTATATAATTACAAACATTCGGGAGCACTCGCGCCGCGATCGGTTAAGCTCGGTTTAGGATGAGTTAACTGCGAGCAAAAAGTGCCACATTGTCGCTTCCATGCTCACAGTGAGGTCGTGTCAATGTTTGTTCCATATCATCATTACTTATTTGTTTCGTTTGCAATTGTTAGTCTTGTTATTTATTTGTTGTTTGGTTGTTTTATTATTGCTGATTGCTGAGTAGTGTATGACTAACAATAATATAACTAACCGAAAATTCCGACTTTCAGATGGGTGGATTTTAGGTTGAATTTCATATGGATTGATTTATTTATTAGGTATATTAAAAATATAAAAAAAAAATATTATGAAAAAATACAACCGACTTCAAAATGTTAACGTACCCACGAAACTAAAAAGGGAAAGATAACATTATTATATTTTCTACTTATTGATCATTTTGAAGTCGCTGCCAAGCCCGTCTGATGTTGACTTAAGTCTTTACTGAAAAAAACACATGACAGACAAAAATAATGTCTGAGAAACAAAAATCTTTACGATAGGGTACACCTTGAATTAATAGATTGAATACACTGGCTTGGCAGAAAATATAAAGATATTATTTTTCCCTTTTTTAATTTCGTGGGTACGTTAATATTTTGAAGTCGGTTGTATATATTTTTTTAAATTATTATTTGTTTTTTCTCAATTAGGTCCTTTAACTATTTTAAAATCAAAAATCTCCATTTAAAATTGCCACTGACTTTATGAAAAAATATTCGTATGCGGAAATAATGTCGCTGCTATGTCCAACGTTTTCATGTATGTAGATTTACTTCTTCTCCATGGAGTATAATATATTCTTTGGTGCTGTGTTAATAAAGATACACATTAATTTTATTTATAAGCCACAAAGGACACAAATATTAAAATTAAAAAATATGTACATAATTATCGACAAGTTATAATTTCATGTATCTTTCCCGTCTCTTCAATTCATAGACAATCTAGCATTACGAAATGTCAAATTCGCAACATTTTCGTTAATCTGTAGAAATAAAACTTGTTGTGATTTCGTTTTTAGTGAAATAAATGTGATATAATAGTTAATTACAAGCAGTTTTTATGTAATTCGCGGTGTGCGCGTTAAATGAAGTGATGTGTATATAAATGATTTAGTTTAAACGGACGGTTTGTGAGAAATATGTGAATGTCGTGACAACGGATCTTTGTTTACCTTTTTTGCCATGTAAGGAAAAAAATACTATAGTTAACTTACTTCAGGTTGTTTCTCGTTTACGAGACGTTCTGTCGTCGTAGTAGGTATTGATTTGATCTAAGCATTTCAAGACTTCTCAGTCAACACACACAAACACACACAATACAAACGACACAATTGTATGAGTATTCGTTACAGAAAATCACTACTAACATAACATAAAACATACACAAAAGTTTTTGAATTTTGGTTTGTTTGTCAACAGACACACGAAACACGAAAAACAACACGAAAAAAAAATAGCGTAGCGTCTAGCGAAAGGACCTAAAGTTTCAATATTTTGAAAATACCTATTAACCGCATTTTGCAAATTAAATTTACATTGCTAGTTTTTGTTAAAAATCTTGATTTGACGATTTTTATTAAAAATCGTATTGAGATAGATGAAATAAGTACTTCTAAGCTGTAATTAGTTAAAAAAAACTGTAAAAAAAATTTCAATATCGTGAAAAGACCGACAAAAAATTTCAACGCTGAGAGACTCAGAATCATGTACTGAACCACTGGATTAAGTTTTCGTTAGCATGCCCCTTACACCCAGTATAGGTAACCGTATTTGAATAAACTAAAACTGTAGACTCTGCCCTGCATGTATATTTTTGAAATATGTAAAATAGTCAGAAAAAAGGTTAATTATTACGAAAATACTTATAGACCACGGCGTTTCCATGAAAAAAAAACTCATTTACCCTTCTTCATAATTATTACTCTACAGCTACAATTTAATGTTATCGATACCAGTGTTTGAATAATGCTACTATTCGTTAGATATCTTTTACGCTATAGAATAACGTGAGCATATTTATTGTATAACATTTTCATTAAAAAACCATTTTTTAAAATAAAATGATTATTAAATATCAATTTTCCATCTTTAAACTAACAACTTATCAATTATTAAAGAATCATTCATTATCATTTATCGATAAGTTAACGCTCGATGTTATTTACCCATCCTTGCTTTTCATAGACAATCTAGCGTTACGAAATGTCAAATTGCCGTAATCGTAGTTAAGCTGTGCAAATTAATCTCGTTGTGATTTTGTTTTTCAGAAAATAAATGTGAATAAATCGTAAATTCGGTGTAGTTTTTGGTGTAATTCGTACTGTACGCGTATAATAAAGGATTTAGACACTTTGTTCTTTAGAAATTACGTATAACGTAAGTGAAATATGTGATTTTAGTGACAAGACGGGTTTGTTTTGGTGATAAGACTTCTAAGAAAATTTCGACCATAGATACGGGCGGTAGACGGGCATTAATACATTGACAAACGTATGTGACGTGACTGTACCATTATTTTGTGGTAGAGGAAACATTTCGAGCAGGTCCCAGGACTTGTGATCTTGGGGGTAGGTTTAAGGGATTTCTTTAGAATGCATAAACACCTTCCCTGTCCGACATGTTCTCTATGCCCACATTAAACAATTTATGATAAACAATAATTACAACACAAAATATTACAATATTGCACAAAATCGCTAACGCGACTGGCAGCGTGACGTTGTCCACGCTGCCTCACAAACAACTGAGCTCAGACTTCTGCTCAGTTTTCAGGGGTATATATCAGTGTGGGTATAAATAAGAGAAAGACGTATTATACAGAAAGTTTTAATACAGCGGTCGACAGATGGCGTTAGTCGGGAAACTTGCCATATGTCAGTTATCTCCTACGTTATTTGGTCTTTGAACTTTTGTGTTGCCATATGTTTTTGGCTCACCTCTGACTTCATACTATCCCTGTACTGCGTTGCGGAGGACACAGTTTGCCAACAGCCACTAGACTTAAACCACATCAAGTTACCATAAGGTTTTACTATACTATTTACCTTTAGTTACTGTTCCCCAATTGCGAAATTAATGTTTGTTTGTTTTTTTTATTTTTCAATAGACGGTATTTCAGTTTTTTTTTATATCGCAATAATGACGTCAGCACAACGTAGTATACGTAATGAAATGCCGCTTCACGCGCCGTCACCTGTCTCTGAACGTTTCTCTAACTTAATATCTTATAATATTCAAATTATTATCAAAATACTTTATATACAGTTCAAAAATACAGTTCAAAAGCAAAGTTCATTTTCATGGGCGGTAATATTCACATATCTACAATCATGAGATCTTTATACCCGATTAGCCCGGTATTAAATAAAAAAAAAAGTTTTGTGTTTAAATACTTATTAAGGCATATTATTGGTATAAAACCAGTAGACCTAGCGTGCGTAAACAACATATCTCGTGAAAAGAAAAAGACAAATTGTCGACCTATAGCGTCAGAGTTGAAATATCGCTCTCTCTTTCTTCACATCGCAACGTAAGAGATATAGCGATATTTTCGATTCCGACGCTTAAGTCCGAAATTTATCTTACTCTCGTCTAGAGATATTTCCTTGTTGCGTATCTTAAGCCTACTGGGCGATCCTGATACTCGCTATTAGTTATAAAAAAAAATTAAATTCTTTATTTGGATATGGATGAAGGCACAATTGATAAAGCAGAGACGGTGGTGAGGCGGCATACTAGCGAGTGAGTAATGGTGCCAACCCCCCCTCCCCCCGCCCCGCCCGCGTCCCTCCCCCCGCCCCGCCCGCGTCCCTCCCCCCGCCCCGCCTCTGTCCGCCCCCGGTGTTGTAGCGGGCGCCGGCTCAGCAGTTGGATCGTTGCAGAATGACGTGGACGCGCCGTCGCCGCCCGCCTCGGAGAAGCGTTCGTCGCAGTCTCTCGCTACGGAGCGCGCGTCCGCCGTCTCGCTGTCCGCCGCGCCCCCCCGCGCCTGCAGCGACGCGGTGCCCCGCGCCCCCCCGCTCGCCGCGCCCGCGCTGCAGCCCCGCGCCTAGCTCCAGCACTGACGTCAACATGAACGAGTGCGACAAGCATCTGTGTTGATAGTCTAGGATCCGGCATTACAAATGTATACCCTCATCTGTTATTCATTTTTTAGTGATAAGAACCCTCATCTGTTATTCATTAGTGATAAAAATATATAATAGATAATGTTCACAGAGATACAATTGCAAATAGGTTGCCTAGTTAAATTACGGCCAAACATTTTTCATGCTAAATGTAGGAAACCATGAACTAGATCAAAGGCAGTCTAATACAGTTGAATTAAGCATAAAACTAGCTTTGATTTGACATATTAGACGACTAAATAACTGATGAGGGTATATAAATAATATTACTTAACTGTTAAAATCTGGCATACCCACAGTTGCAGTGTCAAAGCAGGCAACCTTTACTTTTTCAATTGTTTTGGGTATAGTCTATTAACTAGTGTACATTTTTTTTAAATTAACCAGTGAAATTAAATAGCTAAAAAAGTAATGATTATTAATTACTGTTCGGCTGCAATTTAACTAGGCACCCTTTGTGCAATGTGTCAATGTAAATATTTTCTATCATTTAGTTCTTATCCCAATCAACAGATGAGTATATAAATTTCTTATGCCGGGTCTCGTACTATGAGTTTACAATGCCATCTATGTTATTACAGTTTCAGTCCTAAACACTCGTGTGATGAGCCACGCATCAATATGTTGTCGTGGGCACATTGAGTTACTATGTACTACGTGCTAGAGAAGACGCCATCACTACCGCGTTCCAGTCAACTGCGGCGATATCGCTTCACTTCACATTAGTGAAGTGTGGCACTAGCGGCGCTACTGACGTCATCGTAAACGAGTGCGACAAGCAACTGTGTTGAGCTGACAACGCTATATATATTATATTAATGCTGTTTCAGTGATAATTTACTACATACTAGATATGCTATTCCAAACAAAATCATGTTGTGAAGATCTATGAAATATGCAATGCTAAATCGCTTGAAGAATATAGTTTTCTTACGACCAAAACATCATAAGCGCCATAAATTACGTGGTGCTTTGCTTTAGCTCAACACAGTAAGCTAACAAGAAATTAAAGTGAAGCTATATCGCCGCAGTTGAACGGAACGCAGTAGTTGTGAGTGTTGTCTTCTCTAGTACATAGTAACTCAATGCCGTAGACATCGATAAATATAAACTTAGTAACAGCATCATCCACAACATAGACAACTATTTTTTTTTGTTTACAGCTCTACCTTGTCCTTCAATTGGGTACAACCTTTTAAAGTTAAAAACTTTAAATGGGTTTTCAAGTTATTTCTTAACTAGTAGATGCCGCGCGGTTTCACCCGCGTGGTTCCCGTTCCCGTAGGATTACAGGGATAAAATATAGCCTATAGCCTTCCTCGATAAATGGGCTATCTAACACTGAAATAATTTTTCAAAACGGACCAGTAGTTCCTGAGATTAGCGCGTTTAAATAAAAACTCTTCAGCTTTATAATATTAGTATAGATATCGACGGATGTAATCTTAATCTACCTGCAAAAAACCACATTCTAACAGATTCAATAGTTCTGGTGGAGAACATAAACAAACATTTTGAAAATTGATATTTTCTGTAATAAGCGACATTACTGAAAAATCAATTTTCAAAATGGTTGTTTATGTGTTTTTAGATTTGTTTGGACGATGTTGTGCTTAAGTATTTACTTATCGAAACTCCCAAAAACAGCGAAACAGAGAATAAAGAATTTAGAATGAACTTGACGTAAATTATAGTATGTATGTTAACTATTATGAAAAACATGAGCATGTGTTAACATTTTTTTTTATCTCGTTTTGTGTTGTTTATATATTATGTGCTAAATATAAATATGATCGGACTACCTGTCTTCTGCTGGCATATTTCCATAATCACAGAATTAAAAAGGCTAGATTTCCAAAGCCGTTGAAATCAAAATTAAAAAGCATCAAAACCTTGACTTTATTATATAAAAGCCCAATATGCTTTGTCCTAACGCCGTCTATTGTAAGTTTTCGGGTTGAATTTTGAAATTGCTAATTATGAAATTTTTCGATTTTTCAGAAAGGGGTTCATAAACAGTACCTATATGTATAGGTACTTAATTACTTATTCAATACAATTTTTTAAATCAGGTGATATTGTTGATAAAAAAATTGAAAATTATTGTATTTAAAATAAATCATGTTCATGCAACGATAGTAATTAATGATTCACAGCAGATTATGCAAGTGATTCTGATCGTATTTAATATTAATTGAACTCAATGTATTAAATCGTATGCGTTTTTGTGGCGAATCGTCAAAAATCTCTGCGTTCCCGAACGTTGGGTGATGTTTTTAAATTTTAAGTAAAAATAAATAATTTAGGCGTAACTAAATCATATGAAACGGTATTCCTTAACTAGACCACACGACGCGATCCGCTTATGAATAATTTGAATAGTATTGGCCCGAGCGATCTGCCTTGTGTGCTCCAGTTGTTAAGATAAGTCAGGAGCTTAAACGTCCTAGTGTTAACAACTTAGTGTAACTATGGTGTATAAAAAAAATTAGATTGTATTTGAAACCGTTCTTCTCCACTGCGTTATGAATCTTTCGACATTCCTGAAGTTTCGATCGTAGGTTAGCTTTCCACTGACGATGTTAGGCTGTAGCTAAGCTATGCTAAGCTATAAATCTTACACTCAGCGATTATATTGTTTGTTTTTTACACAGTGTAAAAACTAAAAAAGAAAAGGTTAAATTAAATAAGCTTTGCTAAGCTATGAATTCTTCACTCAGCGAATATATTGTTTAATTTTTACACAACGAAAAAGTGTAAAATAAAGGTTAAATGAGTTAGTACTAATAACAAAGTAACACCAAAATAGCAGAAATAATTAGATTTTACTACCGACTAATTATTTACTGTTTGATTTGTTTACTTCAAATAAGTAATTTAAAAAAAATTACCAAAAATAATCACTGTCTCAAAAACGTTTAAATATTTTGAGACAGTGATTATTGTTAACAAATTGTTAGTTATTAGTTATTTACGACTAAGCTATGCTATGTCATGCTTAGCTTATTGTAGTCGTGGATAACATTTATAAGCTATGACAGAACATCTTTGATGGAAAGCTAGCCTCGAAAACAAAAAAAATACTTGGAAAAAAAAATTAGTAACAAAAGACAAAAATAATTCAATGTAAATCTAAAATTAAGTGTGTTGCCTTATATTTGAAAATCGAATGCGTTAATTTCTATATTTTTTTATTAGTTTTGGTAAAATTTAAATATAAATGTCAGGAATAGGATTGTCAGGTGTTAGATATAAACAATGTATCTAAATTGCAATGTGTTCAGCATATTATCTAGTATTGCTAGATTAGTGATACGTAAGCTTAGAGACAGTTAGGCTCAAAAGGGCAAGAATCCAGAGCCGCAAAACCAGTTATTAAAAAAAATAGAGACGGTTAATTATGAGATATTGTTTGGAATCGATTTAAATTTGTATGTGTATATATCTTGGAAATGAGAAATCGATTTAAATGTTTGAATGTCAAGTGTTCATTCCTGGGTCTATAGCAAAATTACACATTTCTTCTCTTTTTAACGCTAACGCTTCGAAAACTAAAGAATGTATGAGAATGACATTTCGAATAGGGTAGTTGACTCGTATATTAATTTTCTACATGGAATAAGGGTCCGAAATATATCGATATAAATCATTAAAAGTTAGGATTTTTACAAACGTCAAAAATTTTGTCGTCCATTTTGTGACGTCACGATGTTACTTGATGTCACAATTAATTAATAAACGTCAAACTAATCATTAACTAAGTTTGTCAAACGCACCGTTTGGTTAAGGTTTAGTGTTATCGTGACGTTATGAACAGTTAAAAAATAGACCATCATGGCGAACAGCCTATTAAGTTCACGTGATCAATCAATAACGAATGTTATCCCTTATTTCGTTTTCGACGCGGTATCGTTTATAGAAAGAGAATCGAAATGTAACATGGCTAGAGATCCTGATTTGAAACGAATGATGCATGTCTTATGAAAAACGCGTTACCTTGTGTTTCGCACTTTTTAAATAATTTACTTGTAATGATTTTATAGTAGTTTTAGTAATTCACCTTCGCCAGTACAATTATTTTGGTACCAAGTTAGTAGAAAGCTATAGTCCTGTTTGCTAAAATCGTTTTTAATAACGAAGTTACGATAAATAACATTCAAACGAAGGCCACCAAAGCGCACCCCCTTCGGTTTCGCCGTTTCGTAGTTCCCGTTACTGCGAGAATACGGGTATAAAATATATCATGTTACTCGCTGGTGATGTAGCTTTCCATAAGTAATAATGAAACACAGAAAACACAGAATTTTAAATACTTAACGGGAAATAATGCTCATTTTAGCTGTAGCTGTTTGTTCTTTAGTTGAATTTAAACATAATTATGATATACATGAAAGGGCCCTTATACAAGACTATAGCTTCGCTAAATGCAATTTGAGAAGAAGATTTTAGTGAATATTCCTGTATTTGCATTTTTAAACCAGTGTTTGTGTAATTTTGTTTAATGAATAATAGTTGTATTGGTTTTCCTTTAAAATGTAATGATATGAATTGTTATTTCACTATAACAATGAATGTTAATTGTATTTTGGTTTTAGCATGACTTAAATGACAGCCGATTTCAAAACGCTAATGAATACGCCTTTCAAACAATATAATATTATGTTTGTCTACTTCTGGAAGACTAAAGTGTTTTTCAGGTAGCATGAGTACGGTGACCTGCCTTATGATCCTTTATATGTACTATTATCGCGAAACGCGGCCAACTTTCAAAAGCGAAACGATTTGTCACCCGCACCATGCTATCTGAAAAACACTACTTGCCTTTGGGTATAGCCAGCAGCGTGCTTTTTATAAATGCAAAAATGCATGGGTTATCCTGAGATCTCATTACGTACTTTAATTGGTGAAGGTATTTTCCATGTTGTTCAATTTGTACGTTTGTAATGCCTTCCCTTGTTAAAAACCTCGTGTACGCCACTGGGTTGTATCTGAAGTGTTACATACAAGTTTTGTCAGCACAAAATTAACAGCGTTGTGGTGTGTAAAATCGAAGGAATTTCCTACAATTTTAAGCATTAGTTTTAGCAGCGGGACTTGATTCATGGTGCGGAGTCTACTTCCAGGAATAGATTGACTATATTATAGTCAGATATATAATCAGGAAAAGAATATTATTCATGACCATACTCCTAAATAATGCTGTTGTGATAAATATTATGTTTCTGGGATTAATAAATTAGGCCTGTTTAAATTTAACGATTTAAATAAACGGTATATCGAAAGCGAAATGAAAAGTCGTCTGTATGCTAAATCCGTTTTTTGTTTTTAATAAACATTAAGTTCGTCTTTTATAGATCCTAGCAATTTTGTACTTGTATTTTTTTTTTAATAAATAAAAAACTGTACCAACCAAAGAGATGTACCGTAAAATCAAACTTGACAATTCCTCAACGGTATCGCCTCCAATCTGAACAATTATAATAAATGTATGCATTTGATTGTTGTTTGTATTGAAATTTGAGTTGCCCGATTTTTCAAAATAAAGTGTGCAAAGGAGATGGTCCAAAATTTTTAACTATTTTCGATTATACAAATCTACGAATTTACTTTATTAAGAAGGTATTAAATTCTTTCGAAATAATATTCATTTAAATGATGAGATGCAACACTTATTATGGGTAACAATGGCGGATTGATGACGTTTTCAACGCAGTAGTCGTTTTGACGTTTGTTGTCAATTGTCATGTCATAGTTGCTTAGGGGCGCCATCTTGTTATAACTCAAAAACTTTGATTTTAATTTTATTTATTTCTTTGCAGTTAGATTTATTCACTTATTTAGATTTTAACCAATATCCTGTATTTTTTAAATTTTAATCATGCGGGGTAGGTACTAAAGTGGACCATCTCCTGCAAATTATATGCGTGATTTTTGTTTTCGCTAAAATGCTATACAATCTATTAGAATTATGCAATCTGATTTTATGTTAATATGAAATTGGTTAAAACACAAATGATTTTAAATATCATAACGATGACCGATCGTGGGTTCCTCCTAATTATACAGTTAATCCTAACTAATTATACAGTTTGGAAACTTTTCTATTCACTAAACAGAAAAAAAATAAAAATTGGAGATGCCGGGGATCGAACCCGGGGCCTTTCACATGCAAAGCGAACGCTCTACCACTGAGCTACATCCCCTGTGTATGAATCGGCGAATTTTAGATATAAGTTTATATGTCACCATATAATTGAAAATACTTTGATTATAATCTATCTCGCGAGATTGTGAACCGCAACATACTGCTTGCAATTTGACGTGTTATTTATTCGGTAGATTGTAAGGAAGAACGTACAAATAAAAAAATACCTAACCTAACCATTTCTATTGGTTTCGGTTCACAATCTTTCGACAGTTTCTAATCTCGCGAGATTTATAATCTAACGGTATTTACTGTTTTACCGTGACATATACCTACACGTAGTACCAAAATCTTAGACCATTAATAAGAATGGTCATGGTCATAAGTTATTAATTGTCTAAGACCAAAATATACTGCTACATTATAGGTATACATACTTCGTAACACAATAGGGTACCTACTTGAATCATATCAAAATGAAAACAATATTAATTTCGTGTAGTAGGTACATCGAATAAAGGTCCGAAATATATCGATATCAATTAAAAGTTAAGGATCTTTTAAAAAAAAAATGTTTTTGTAATAACAAACACATAAAAAAAATTAGTGAAATCGGTCCAGCCCATAGATTTACGATTCGGTACAAGCATGGTCCAGCCGTTTACACGTGATGGTGTGACTAAGGTCACCAAGGGATATATGGATTATTTTTTTATATATAGATTATAGAGGTAAAGTTTGTAAGGTTTTAAGGGGTAATCTGGATCTAATGACCAGATTTAAAATTTTTTTTAGGAAAAAATACACGACACTGAAACTGGAACATTCACATAGAAGGCTCATTTTATATTATGTTGTTTTTGTTACATCTTGTTAATTATGTGATCTTATGAGGAAACTAAAGGATTGGTTTTCCAATGACACATTGAAGATTTTCCATGTAGTTTAACATGAAGTTTACCTACTGGGGAATCATAAGGAAATCTGCAACCATTAGTATATTTTATAAGTCATTTACCACCTGGATTCATATTGAGGACAAATTATAATGATCGTATCCCATCTAGGTATACCTACACTTGAAGTTGAAAAAATTAGGTAGGTAGGTACTACTTAAAATTGGGTAGTTGAAGTTTACTATTATTTTGATGCTTCGACACGAAAACTTATTTAAATAAAACTATTAATCAATTAGGTACAATAATTTTATTTAAAATAATAAATTAAGTAAGACAACAAATACCTACGTAATCTTAATAAATAATGTGTGTAAATCATTTATCTATATAAAAATACATTGATCACGATTTTAAATAACCTAGAGACTTGATTTTTAAATAGTTAATGGAGCTGCAATGTGATTTTAATAATTGGACGTTATCTACTACAATCTTATTCATTTGCCATTTCACCACAGTAAAACTGTGATTTGCAGTTGAATAGCTAAATTCGGATTACATATTGCGGTGACTTTGAACTCAAATAAAACCAGTGGCGGATTTACAAATTTGCCGCCAGTAGGCTATTGAATTTTTGCAATCCTTACTGAACTGAGAAATTCGTTTCAGATCGCAATCAATACAATTTCCTTAAATTGTGTTAATAAAATTGGATAGGACGTACGTAAAATATTAAAATTATATTATATTTTCTTTATTTCTGTAGAAGAAAAAGTTTTTTGGATCAAATTTGCCGTCCTCTAAAATCTGCCGCCCTAGGCTCCAGCTTACTTAGCCTACCGGTAAATCCACCACTGAATGAAACTCGAATGAATGAATGAATTCAAATGAAGGCATGTAACTTGATATCTAATAATATAATCTTTGTTGGTAGGTCGGTACTCCGTAAGTATTTAATTTCTACCAATAGATAGGGTTTAAAATGGTTTAATGAACTATAGAATGTATGGCCACTATAGATTAGGTACCTGTATAGATTAAGGTAGGTACTTACAAAAATAAATTTTACATACCTACCTTTTAAAAGTACCTAGGTACAAGTGGAGCGCAGAGTATTATTTTTTTTAATTGGTTTAAATACTGTAATTAAATATGATTTAGATAATACTATGCAATGCTCTACAGCTACAAAATGCATTTTACAATAAATTACTTTGACAATAGCGAATAAATAGAATTAAATAAGGATAAACAAAAATATGTAGGTAGGTAGGTAAATAATAATTTTTATTGATTGCAACATTATTGGCTAGGAAGGTAGATTTTTCAATAGAAGGCCCTAAGTGCCTAGTAGTAGTTGTTGGCACGTAACTCGCAGGATTGACGGTTTCTGTTTCCATCAATAAAATGCTTATTGGTAGATCCTTCTAAAAAACTGGACTAAAGTCCGGCCGCTCAGATATTGCATTTCTGACACCTGTCAATGTCAATGTCAATGAGATATTTAAATATATTTTATTAACCTTAATAAACATTTAAAAAATAATAATTATGCCAACTTACAATAAATGTATTAATGTTGCGCTAAAATTGTTAACAAAATTATAAAAAGGTGACATTGACAGGTGTCAGAAACGCAATCTCTGAGCGGATTTGAATGGCAGACATCTCAAAAACACGCATTTAAATCCCCCCAATAAGATACTTATGATCATCGGCTGTTCATCAGTTGAAACGACGCTAGCAAAAATAATTTAGCTCAATGATTTCCCAGCGTCAATGGCATTGCAAGTGCCAGTAATACTTTTAGCTCTATCGCTCGCCAGGAACGAAATAAGGCTCGCGACCTCGTCACCTTCCACTAGCCTCTTCAAAGGCGTTTTGCTAACGAAGTTCTGCGTATACAATTCCAACTGATCCTCAGTCAGACCGATGTCTTTCAACAGATTCGTTTTCACGTAGCTCGGATTCACAGAGTTGACTCTCACACCGTCGGCAGCTAGTTCTAGAGCGACGCATTTAGTGAATTGATCCAAAGCGGCTTTAGACAAGCTGTAAGATAAACATTGTGTTGTTACTTTACTGCCGAGAATGCTGGATACGTTTACGATGCACCCTTTACTCTCTATTAGATGCGGTGTGAATAGTTTGGTGAGTTGAAATACAGCTCTCATATTTACCGCCATTATTTTGTCGTAAGTATCAACATCGGACGTTTTCAGTCCTCCCATCGCAATCATACCGGCGTTGTTGATTAAAACGTCGATCTTCCCGAAGTAATCTATAGTTTCTTGTACGATTCGCTCTAAAGCTGTATCGTCTGTGACATCAGCGACTATCGATAGAGGTTTAATACCTTTAGCCTTTTCGCAGTACAAGGCGATCCTTTTTAGGTTGTTCTCCTTGCGACCGACGAGCGCCAAACTTGCAGACAACTTTGAGAAATGTATCGCCGTCGCTGCCCCCATTCCTGAACTAGCACCGGTGATCAGAACAACTTTGTCGTTGAAATCCATATTGATAAACCACCAATAACTTAATATCAATCGGTGCTGAAAATTATTTAGTTTTAACCGTGTTATTAAACCAACTGGACAGTAGACACAACAAAACACATACACTTAAACAGAGGAAAACAAAACAAGATCCATGTCCCGTCCGTATTCAGATCAATAGTGATACCCGAACAAGAATACAGTTTTCTACTAAAGAATTTTGTAGAAAAGCTTTTTTTAGTAGTAATTATTTAAGCTCCTTCGGGAAAGTAATCACGCTCAGCTTGTTTATGCCGCTACGCAGCATTACTGTGTAGTGTGTTCCAGTCGGAAAGTCATACTCGCAAATTACACGGTAAGTTCGTCTTGCTACATGAAGTCCAACATCTTTGTCTCATGTTGATGGGCAAGGTGCGGTTTCTAGGACGTGTTAGGTGCTAAGTGTTCCTTCTCTTTATAGGCGACTCAGCGACAGTTTTGCCACTTACCATCAGGTAGGCCTGCTTGGTTCGTGAATTATTAATACCTTAAAAAAAGCCCAAGTGGGCAGCAATTAATTTCAAAATGTTTACTTAATTGTACCTTGTTGAATAGTTAAAAAATCAAATAATAAGTTCATGTCTGTAAACGTATTTATTTTTTAAGTTTAATTTTACACATGCAGGTTATAATCTATACGCATTTATTAAAAATAATGTAGAAACTTAGGTAAGTAGGTTTATGCATATTTTTTATTATGCGTAGATCGTCACTTCCATAGCTAACTAAGTATCTACTTACCTACCAATATAGTAGAATTTTAAAACAGAGGGCAACATTTTCCTTATCCGTCAAATATGACGTCAAGTGCACGTGATAAGAGCATTTGGCGCGAATTTTGAACTTGAGTAAGTTATCGAATAAAAGGAAACTTAAGATTTATAGCCGTTTACTATTTTAAAAGAAATAATATAGATAAGTATTGAATATGTAGTAACGTGAACGTAAGTTTTACGTATTTAGGTACTGGTAATTGGTATAATACGTACTCGTACGTAAGTATTTGTCCTAGTTTAGTTCACGAAATCGACCTGCGACATCACGGCTGCCGGCAACAGATGTGATTTACTGGAACTAAGATGATTTATCGCTAGCACGTGATCGAGTCTTAAACAGCGTTATTATAGGAATAAACACAAATAAGTTTGCGAGGTTTGTAGTGTCGTCAGTCTATTATTTTAAGTAGGTCGAAGGTAGTACGTACTCAGGTTTGTGATATTTTGGTAAGCTGAGTTCATACAAAACTGATCTACAGTGTAAAAGTCTTAGATAATAATAATTACATGAAAAGAAATATAGCGGATTTTTTTGAAACTTTCTGTACAGCTCTGAGTTCTCGCACTTTAGAGTCTGTTCGTAAGTATTCGTTCCTTAATGTAGGTAGGTAATTTTGTCACCGATTTTGAGGGTGTGTTGGGAAAAACAACTTACCGCGCTCGAACTGTGACCGTCCACCATCTTTGACGCGACGCTTGTCAAGGAGACGCGTGACGATTGTTTATTTTTAGGGGTTTCAGCAGCTTCACCACGCTGCTTGTATAAAGTATGTATGTATTTCACTCATTCTGTATCATCTTTATTCTGTGAGCTCAACGGAGAGATCGTGGTTTGATCCCCGCCCGCTGGATTGTTGTCGTACCCAATCCTGACACAGTTTTTTCCGACTAGTTGAAGGAGAATAGGAACATTGGTCATAAGTATTACAAAGATATGGCAAATATTCTTAAAAATATGATTTATATACTCAGAGGCACAGTTATCCGCTCTCTTAAATATGACCCGACGCGAGTATACTAAAATGGGCGGATAATTGTGCCTCTGAGTATATATTTTTTTAAAAGGATATTTACTTTTACTTTGAACATCCGTTGCAAAATATGTTCAATAATATTTTATTGCATTTTTCATGACCTAGTAACACATCTAACAGTATTTAAAATCATTGAATAATATGTTAACATAAATTACATAGTAGGCAAGCTGACTAACGATTATTTTACCCCCTGATATGTACATTAACCGACCTGTCACACTGACATATAAAATATTGTCCCAAACGATAAGAAATCAAATTACAAGCCCCTAAATCATACGACATCCGTTTCTGGGGCAACACATTCATCTAAGATCACATTAACATATAAAACATACCGATATATCAATTCGACCGAATGCAATTTGTGAATGGGCGCCATAAATAACTATTTCCCGTTTGACGCATGGCGACCCTCCGGTTATACGGGCAACACTACTTTTCTACGTTGATATACCAATATCCAAGATACACACTTAGCGTTAACAGGTTAAACATAAAACTCACCTGCAGGCTAATTCACTATCTTTGACGTATGCTAGTTGACATAAATACGAAATTGAGATTCTATCTAACAAATGTCATTCGTTGCCTACTGTGTGCCTAGTGGGAGTTTTCAATATTTTCATATTGTTACTATCACGTTGACGTTTTCGCAAATTTTATATGGAATTGAAACAGTTGTGCAGTAGTGCCACTAGATGGCGCTGTTTCAATTCCTTAGAAGTTCGCGTTTACGTTACGTGACGGTAACAGTATCAAACTGCCACTAGGCCCTCTGGTATGTAGATGACAATTTGTCGATTGATTTGATGTTTATTTTAATGGGTTGTTAATAAAGACCAAAATAGTGAATAGGCTAGCTGGATTGTCGAACGAAAAGTTTAGTTTAAATCCAACCTGTAAATTAGAATAATGATGATCTTTCATTCTATTTTTATTCAAAGATTTCAATAGTAAAATAAATTGGTTATTTTATCATTTTAACTATTAAAAGAGGAGGAACCTAGAACATGTGTTCTCGAGAGTATGTTTGTAGTGAGTCTTCTACCGGTTTGGAAGAAGGGTTCAACATAGAAAAGCTTGCAAAAAGCTTTACATCTTTAGCGGTGTCCGGTGGAGTTGCCACAAAGTTTTCAATCTGGAATAGAATAGATTGCGACTATTTCTTATATACCCAAGAAAATGTAAAAAAAACGTTTGCATCTCGGGATGCTCGACGTAAGTGATAACTTAAGCCTGCTGCTGTAACGCGCCGTACCTGTACCGTAACGCGTTACGTTACCATCCCATAAGAAGTTATCAATACAAAAGTGCATTTTACAGGTACCTACTCGGACCATTGATGGCGCTAGACTTGCTTAGTTCTGGGGATTGGACATTTGAAACTTGCTAACACACAAAATTAACAAGATCAAAACTACATAGTTACTTAGAGAAAAGCATGGCAGAACTCTCAGCTTTTACAAAATGACGAAGATCCATAAGAAAGTCATTGTCATATCTATCATCATCATCATCATCCATTCCATTTAATTTCATCATCGCCTATTAAAATGGCCCGCTACAGGCCAGGCTTACCTCCTTTATTGAGAAGATATGGATCGTAAACCCACCACGCAGCTGCAAATGCAGGTTTGCGGGCTTAGAATGATAATGTTTCTTTAATGACCTCATATGTTAATGATAAAGGATACGTTGGCTTGAGTCGTATCTATAGAATATGTTATCGTTGGTGTTCCCGTGTCTCTGACAGATGTGCCAGGAGTGTGGCGAGCGGAAGGATTTTTCAGGCGTCCGCGCAAATCAACTGTGAAATTCAATTGAGCCGCCATAAATTTTGTTGGTCTGAAAAATTGTACATTTTAGGTGCCTCCGGTTTTGTATCGGGCAATACCTTGTAATATATTTTGTTACAATTTATGGCTTGACTATTTTTCAAATAAATATATTTTCAGATAAGACGTTGGTACGGTATTGCAAAACATTTAGGATTTCGAAGTTTGGACGACTTAGCTATTCCTATAGAAAAAAATTCATTTCACTTTATCATTCTTATATTATGCTAAGTGCTGGGAAAGTTGTATCTGAACTCTTCAAACCAGTTACTACGATCCCCTTGCCTTCTGTACTTACATAAGCTATGGTAAGAGTAGGTATCGGCTGACAAACAGCTTGTAAAAAATCACGAAGGTGCTATGCACGTGTGCACGATGCCGATTTATTAAAATAAATAGCATTAGCTTTTTATGTTCTGGGTAGAATAAACTTTAAGTAAGTAGGTAAAGGTGATCGAATCAGAAATGAGGAGATCCGCAGACGAACCAAAGTCACTGACATAGCTCAGCGAGTCGTGAAGCTGAAGTGGCAATGGGCGGGCCACATAGTTCGAAAAGCCGATGGACGTTGGGGATCCAAGGTGCTGGAATGGCAACTCCGCACCGGAGAGCTCAGTCTCCTCCCACTAGGTAGACCTTCTAAGCAAACCAGCCTCCTTCTTAGCCTGCGTCATCAATTGAGATTTCAATCAAGGGCTAACTTGAAACTGAATAAAAAAAGTTCTACGACTACCGATTAGGTATCTACCTACTTGCTGAAAAAAAATGAACAGACAAAGGACAACAAGCAATGAAAATATACCCCCGCTCATAAAAACAAACCCATTTACGTATCTAACCACAACGTATAAACTTGAAACGAGCGAATAAGCAGTAAAAGTGTTGTCGAACTCATCTGAAGTTCATTTACAGACAGACAACGGCGAGCTGAGTGCCGAACTGCCGAGTGCCGACCACTGAGCGCCCCGTGTCCCCGTGACGTGGGAATTAGCAATAGAAACTTTTTTACAATCCACAGGGGCGCAAGGTTGAGTTTAGTGATGGGCATTTGTCGTTTTGTCGATATTAATATATTTAGCATTTTATCAAACACTCTTCCTGGTACTAAACAAAAGCCTAGGCCATAGAGTCTGATCAACGTATAGTCGTCGACATAACTATAAAGAATGCGTTCCTAAGTAGTTACTCTTACAAATTATTCAACAGTTCACACAACCATTATTTTATAAATTAGACAGTGCAACGGTTTATGTAGGTTTGTTAAAATATTTTGTTTTTATTAATTTGACATATTTGTAGGTAGGTACGTATAGTTTTTATTAAATCATACACACATTTAGGTGCAATTAAGTATATAGATTATGTTATTGTTGAAGTAGACGTTGATTATTTAATTATAATACCCAAAATCTAAAAAGTTTGAATTAAAAACTTATTTATGATGTAAGTAGGTATGTATGTATACCTATATAATATCTACTAAAGTTTCTGTAAAAAAATGTCGATAGGTAACACTTTCATCGATACTAAGTACATACTCGTGTCTTGGGAACAACTCTAAAATGGTGATGCAATAACTCTTGGTAGCACCTCATTTGCATTTCTTTATTGGATCGCGGAGAAATTGAGAAAAATTTAGGCACTCAGTTTTAATTACGATTTTAATGTAATTTGAGAGTTAGGGTACTTTATAACATTTTGTTTATATTTAGAAGTGTTTGATACTGATAACTAATACTTATTTATTTAAATGTATATTTTTTATATTGAAATCATTGCCTGAATACGGTGAAACGGTTTACCCAGGAATAGGAAACTATCGACTCACCGTGCCGTTCCAATGACAGTTGGCGGGCTTCGGCTTTAAGTTGTGATTCTGCTACTTTATACTCGTCGATGTTATATTCGCCTATAACAATAATAAATAATAATTATAATAAGCGATACACTCACACAATTATCATGCTGTTTATTTTACTTAATCGAGGTTACTACACCATTGATGAGTTCCTTAATGTTAAAGGCGCTTGGAGGCCGTTGGATCAGCTTCCACCTTCACACAGGAAGTAAAACTATAAGAAGTTGTAACGGTGTCATCAATTATAAATTATAATATTGTATGATTTTTTTAAAAGAGCAACTGTTGAGTTTCTTGCCGGTTTCTTCTCAGCAGAACCTGCCTTCCGAACCGGTGGTAGAATCTTTACAAATAGTCAACTGACGTATCAAAAGTGCTTGTAAACTAAGCCTACTTGAAATAAATGAATTTTAATTTTTTTAAATACTACTTGCTTATGATTGACTTTTTTCATTTTTTAGCTTTTAATATTGTAGTAATTATAATAGAAAGTGCACAGTAAAACCAACTGTGGTTTGCGTTGCATATTAGGCTTAAGTTAAATTTGTAAATACAAAATATATATTTGTAGCATAATAATTAATAACAAGTTTAATTAGTATTTGGACTTTATTTCTATGGGATGCCAAAAATAAAATGTCGCTAACAACGGAGTTTTCATGGAAATGAGCGATGTCTCATCGCTGAAACTTTACAGAATGTAGTAACGACCGGGAACGTGCTCTGCGAGGCATGGGGTGTACACAACAAACTCCGAAGTGCAAATAATAAAGTCAAAGTCAAAGTCAAAATACATTTATTTCAAATAGACTTAGTTTACAAGCACTTTCGAAACGTCAGTTAATAATATTAACTTAAGATAATGGTGATAATAATCATTCGAAAACTTGAAATTAAAGTTACGAGGGTTCCAAAGCCTTGGTCCGAGAAGAGCCCACAACAAACTCAGCCAGATTTATCCTTTTTTAGTTTATCACCATTTAACAATAGGTATATATCTAAGTAGCTTGTCATGTAATACATTTCATTTCCATATTGGATAGAAGCAGGCGTTACTTTGCGGAAGTTCATCATGATTATATAATGATTTATTTATTTTGCTATCATCCGCGAAAAGTCGACGAACCCATGCGACAACGTCACCCAGGTCCGACAAAATACTCTCTGCGTACGTTTCACCCCGAAACCGGGGAGCATCCTCAGGAGATGTTGACTCTACAACGTGCAATTGCAATTGCAAAGTCTACTTAGATGATAGCAAAATAAATAAATCATTATATAAACATTTAATTTCCAAGCAATTTTGTCGTTTACGTAATCATTAACACTATAAAAAGACTTTTCTATAAGCTTACGTTTTATAAAAACTTTGAAGTTATTGAGAGTAACAATTTCTTGTATTAAAGAAAAACCTCAATAATTCATAGAACCTAGGACATAATGGTCCAAAGCCGCATCGGCTAATCTCTGGACAAATAAGGCACTTAAAAATAACGCATTACTTACTATACTATACTTAGCTACTTGTATGTATATTTTCGTAATCTTATCAGTACAAGTATGTTGCGCATACGTTCTTAGAATGTTAAGGCTTTCACAATTTAGTTGATCGTAAGTTTTAAGGTAGCGCATTACGCATTTACGCATATCAGGGGATGTAGCTCAGTGGTAGAGCGTTCGCTTTGCATGTGAAAGGCCCCGGGTTCGATCCCCGGCATCTCCAACTTTTTTTTTTAGATTTTTTTTTGTAGGTAATAATTACAATATTGCATGTGAGCAAGCAAGTGGATATTATAAAGTGGTTTTTGTTTAAAATATGAAAACATGAGAGGGTGTGATGATACATTAATTTGTTATTAATAGTTGATAGATAAAACATTTTATATTAATTAAAACATAAATGACGTCAACAGTTAATTTCTAATTTCTAGCTTTCAAAAGCTATTTTTTCGGCCTAGATCCTACCTACTGAGGCATAGTTATCTATCTAAATTAGTTTTCGAGAATATTGCGTAGGTGACGGTGCAGTGACGTGCATAAGTTTGTCGATCAGGGTATGCACTAGTACGAAAAATTAACCAAACTGAGAAAATCCTCATTTAAAAACTGCCTTTAGGGTATGCAGTACTTTAATGCATGTATGAAGTGCACGCCACTGGTATGTAGGTACATACCTAACTGAAGAAAACAAAGTAGTACCTAGGTGGATCCTGTTTAGGCTAAAAATTTATTTTTGATTTTGATATTGCCGAGCCAACAATAAATTCCGAGCAACTAAAATGAAAATAAAAAGCTTGTTCCAATAATATTGTCAGGCTTAAACATCTTAATATTTTCCCAACTGTAAGCTACATGCACTGTGACAAGATCAAGTAGGTATGAGTGCAATAGATCGTCGATATAAAACATTCAGTGTACGGTCGGTCTGTACGAACTGCGCCATTACGGGGAAAGATGGCGCCCGCGCGCTGATCTATGGCGTAATCCGACGATTGCAACCAAATAGACGATTACTGACTATTTATGTTACTGGGTGAACCAATGGTGGGAAATCTTAATCTATCTTTGACGGCCTCCGTGGCGCAGTGGTATGTGCGGTGGATTTACAAAACGGAGGTCCTGGGTTCGATCCCCGGCTGGGCACATTGAGATTTTCTTAATTGTTCCAGGTCTGGCTGGTGGGAGACTTCGGCCGTGGCTTGTTACCACCCTACCTCTCAGCTGAAAATCAGCGCTGCGCATTGCTTTTCAGCGATAAACGGCTAATGCTGAGCTGTAAACCCTTTCTGTTTGGTGTCACAGACAGTCATGTAATATCTAAGATAGGATGTACTGTTTGTGACACTAAAAAAGCGAATAAACTTATTTTCTTTCTTTCTTTCTTTCTTTCTACCGGCAAAGACGTACCGCCAAGCGATTTAGCGTTCCGGTACGATGCCGTGTAGAAACCGGAAGGGGTGTGGATTATCATCCCCCTCCTAACAAGTTAGCTCGCTTCCATCTTAGACTGCATCATCACTTACCACTCACTCTCTTACCATCAGGTGAGATTGTAGTCAAGCTCAAACCAATTATAGAAGGACCTGTATCGCACTCATAGTCACGAACAAAATTGTCTGTCATTTTCTGAAGAAAACGAGCTTAGATTTGGTATATATCTTCTACTAAACTAGAAGTTTTTGCCCGTTTTTTACACAATTCAATTACACAAAAAGGTATTTTTACGGAGCTCTTCAACCGACGAACACGATTACAACTAGTTAACATCGATTCTATA
Organism: Bicyclus anynana; assembly: GCF_947172395.1. Classification (NCBI taxonomy): domain Eukaryota; kingdom Metazoa; phylum Arthropoda; class Insecta; order Lepidoptera; family Nymphalidae; genus Bicyclus; species Bicyclus anynana. The sequence goes on along the minus strand of NC_069104.1, from coordinate 4,013,597 downwards.
GAGACAGTTTTTATAATCGCATTAGATCGTTGATCATATACTTTAACAGAAAAGTAACCTTTAGCGAGGCAGGTCCATACAATAATTTGTCTGAGTAGTCAAGGGCTAACTTGTAAAAGAATAAAAAAAATCTATCTTTTATCTCCGCAAAGTAGATATATAAAATAAGGTGATTGGTATTAAGTAGGTAGGTATCTATTATTTTATTAATAGCGAACGCCCACGATTTCGTCGTGGAATTCAGTTTTTCACAAATCCCGCGTGAATCATGGATTTTTCCGGGATGAAAAGTAGCTTTTGTGTTAATCCAGAGTAAAATCTATTACCATTCCAAATTTCAACCAAATCGGTTTAAAATTGACAGTTTCATACATACTTTCATCCCCTATTTTATCCTTTTGCAGGTAGAATTGATCAATATCCTTTCTTAGCGGATGCCTACGTCATAACATCTACCTGCATGCCAAATTTCAGCCCAAACTGTTCAGTGGTTTGGTCTGTGCGTTGATAGATCACTATGTCAGTCAGTCACCTTTGAGTTATATATTTAGATTTGAACAATATCTTGATGATTAATGACTAATACACTTTTCATTGACAATCCATGTTGAGCACGAGGTTCCTCTCAGGATGAGAGGTGTTACCGTGTTAAGCCTCCACACTGGACCAATGCGGATTGGCAGACTTCACACAAGTAGAAAATAAAAAAAAATCTCAAATATGCAGGTTTCCTCACGATGTTTTTCCTTCACCGTTTAAGACACGTGATATTTAGGTAATTTCTTAAAATGCAGATAATTAAAAAGTCTCGAACCTACGCCCTCCATATCGTAGGCAGCGGTCATATCCACTGGGCCATCACGGCTCTCACAGTTACAAACACGTTAACTATTGTCTGTTTAAAACTATGAATAACTTCATTAATGTGTAAACACAAGATGTTAACGAGATATTGACTTAACGCAGCGTTAGTTTAACTAAAGCCTTAATTGAGAATTTTCATAATTCTCTACGTGTGTGAAGTCTATCAATTCGCATGTGGCCATTGTGGTAATAATAATAATAATAATAATAATTTATAATTAATTTATTCATTAGAAAGCAGGTTTACAAAGATAGCTTAATATTCAATTAGACCCTGATACTTTTTACCAATAATAATTTATAGTGTATAAAAAATTTAAATATACTGTAAATAATACAATTTTTTATTCAAACAAATAAAAAAGAAAACATAAGTAGCTTATACAATTTGACATTTTATGATTCTATGACCAAGACAAATATACCTACATACGAAGAATACTACGATCCGTTTGATGCAATGCGTCCGATACGTATTTCCTTGTTTATTCTCAATGTTTCCATTCTGTGACTATCGCGTCATCGTAAACGCGAATTTCTACTTTCTTGCACTACTGCACAAATGTTTCAATTCCTTACAAATTCGCGTTTACGGTTACGCTATAGTTTGAAAACATTGAAAACTGCCAATAGGCACATTGATAGACGCTTACCAGCTCTATCTTCAAACTTATAATGCACATTCAAAGTCAAAATTCATTTATTTCAAATAGGCTTAGTTTACAAGCTATTTCGAAACGTCAGGTAATCATTCGAAAACTTAAAATTAAAGTTACGAGGGTTAAAAACGCGCCTTGGTCCGAGAAGAGTCCACTACAAACTCAGCCAAGGTTTATTTTTTTGTTTACCACCATTTTACAAACTTATTTAAAACTAAGCACACAGTCGTATAACACCAATCTTTTTTATCATTTAGATACTCATTAACACTATAATAAGACTTTCCTAAAAGCTTGCGTTTAATAAACACTTTGAACTTTTTGAGAGACATTCCAGTGGCTTCATGTGGTAGTTTATTATAAAAACTTATGCAAATGCCTTAAAAGAATTACTAATTTTTTGTAATCTAGTGTGGTGTGCAACAATTTTATTTTTAAAAGAAGGTGTGATTGTAATAACATAAATTATTACAATCACACCTTGTTTTAAAATTGCCAATTTTTATGTACATATACTAAATTCTCATATATATATTGACTATACACAGTCAATATGTATATGCACATTACTTGACACAAGCAAGTCGAACTCAGGACTTCAAGATCCGCGTACCTTAACCAACGAGACAGTGATGTATGTAGGTATTATAATAATCAAATAGTACAAAAGCATTAAATCATAAAGTTGTCGAGGGACGTCCATGGGGCGCTGCTAAGATCCCATGATGAGATTCCTCGCCGCCCATAAAAATATCTCCACGCGCCAAACGAAGGATTTAACCCTGTTTAATGAGTTTTTGGCAGTTATTATAGTTATTTGAGAATTATTTGCGGCATTTTCACCTAATATGAATGTAGAATATTCAATTTAAAATTGATTTTCCTTGCATTTTCTTGTAGCGTCTAAATTTTCAAACTGAGTTAAGGTGCCATATTTTAATCACTTGTAACACGCATAAATTAGCTTCACTTGTATATTATGTAAGAAAATCTTGGAATCTTAATTTGACCCACTTCGGGTCTACGATTAGGATAAAATTTTGCACACGCTCTGAGTTCTGATGACAATACATGCCTAGCTAAGAAACGTCATTACAAATACAATATAGCGGCCTTCCCAAGATGGCGGACTGGCTGTTTGAAATCCACCCCCATGATATGGATATCAAAGGAAAGGGTTTGCTGTCAGGAATACGAAAAAAATAGTCACGTGATATAAATCCAATATGACGGACGTCCAAAATGGTGAAAAGGCTATTTGAAATGCGGGGTGCATTTCAAATAGCCTTTATGGCCTTACCAGCCAGACCTGGACCAATAAAGAAAATCTCAATCGGCCCAGCCGCGGATCGAATCTAGGACCTCCGTCTTGTAAAACCACCGCGCATACCACTGCGCCACGGAGGCCGTCAAATAAACATTCTTTCTTTTTATATATCTGATACTGGCAACATCTATCAACTGGCACCCAACCAAGCCCAGTATCGATTCAGGAGCCCATTACTGGCAACATCACAACACAGGCACGGCGCAGGCACGTACGCGGACGTGACCGGCATGCGCCGTGCCACGGATACGCCTAAAACGAAAAACAAGATGGAAATTCGGAAAATTATTTCGGAAATAAAATTTTCTTTTTCGAGCCCGGAACTCGGTCTCGGAATTCAAAGTGTATGGGGCGATGATTTTTTAAAATGGGAATTTTATTACCATTTTATTACTGCTGAAATCAAGTCTTATTGTGTAGAAGGATCAACCCATATTCAGCTCACTTCTGAGCTCGAGTCTCCTCTCAGAATGATGAAAATGAAAACCGCATTTATTATATGTATATTCATCATTAGCAACCGATTTCGGCTCAAGAGTCTACTCACAGAATGAAAAAGGTTAGGCCAATAGTTTACCACGCTGGCCCAATGCGGATTGGCAGACTTCACACACGCAGAGAATTAAGAAAATTCTCTGGTATGCAGGTTTCCTCACGTTGTTTTTCCTTCACTGTTTGAGACACGTGATATTTATTTACTTAACACACAATTGAAAAGTTTTAGGTGCGTGCCCCGGACCGGATTCGAACCCACATTCTCCATAATCGGAGGCAGAGGTCGTATCCAGTTCCGAATGTACGTAGTACAAAAATTATAATATCACTCACGCACATTAATGTCCGTCTGTTTTTTATTACTATTTTCATAACATAATTTGAAACAAAATTGTTTCCCACAGCTTTTATATAGATATAAAAGTTGGAGATACATGCATGAGGTGGACCGTATTCGAACCACCGGACCGGAATCGAAGGCAGAGGTCATATCCACTGGGCTATCACGGCTCCATGCACGGTTCTGTTATGAAATTGAATATCACGTGTCTCAAACGGTGAAGAAAAAACTTTGTGAGGAATATACTTGAGAATTGACTTAGTTCTCTCCGTGTGTGAAGTCTGCCAATCCGCATTGGGCCAGCGTAATGGACTATTGGCCTAGCCCCTCTCATTCTGAGAGTAGACTTCGAAGCCTTGAGCCGAAATCGGTTGCTACTGATGAATAGATATAAATGCTGTTCTCATCATTAGATAGTGCTTTTAAAGGTGTCTATACGTACGTACAATTTAACATTTAACGTAGCTAGTAGTTTATAATTGACGGAGCTATATAACAAATAGCTTACCAGCAGACGAATTCACTAACTTTGACATATTGTTAGTTGACATATACGAAATTGAGATTAAGTAACAAAAATGTCATCCGGTGCTCCCTGACAACTTTTCTTTGATATCATACAACCTAAGTAGCTGACTATTCTTCATTGATTTGATGTTTTTTTTATTCTCTACAAGTTAGCCTTTGACTAAAATCCCACGTGATGGTAAGTGATTATGCTATCTAAGATGAAAGTGAGCTAACTTGTTAAGAGTAGGATGAAATCCACACTCCTTTCGGTTTCTACACGACATCGTACCGGAACGCTAAATCGCTTGGCGGTACGTCTTTGTCGGTAGTGTGGTAATTAGCCACGGCCGAAGAAAACCTCAATCGGCCCAACCAGGGATCGAACCCAGGACCTCTGTCTTGTAAATCCACCGCGCATATCTACCATTGCGCCACGGAGGCCGTCAAAATTTTATGCCAAAATGTTTATATTAATAAGTTGATAATAAAGATCAAATTAGTGAATAGGCCTGCAGGGTAAGTGGAAACTATGACTTTTACACAAAGTAACATTAACAGGGCATGCAAAGAAAGTATGTCATGTTATAATGGGTATACGTCCTTGCCTATACCTGATTTATAAAGTCATCATTTATAGTGATTGTGTGATAAAATAGAAAAGTTAAAAACAATATTATTTGTTAAAAACTTGTAGATTAGGTGTAATGCACACGGCAGTGTGTGTCAAAGAGTAAAGACTCAGGAAAACTTCACGTGGAGCGTATTAGCACACGGTACGGTGTAGAAACTAGGGTTGTCACCGATGCTTTTTATTTTTTATTTATTTACTAGCCAACGCTCCGCGGTTTTACCTGCGTAGTTCCCCTTCTCGTAAGAATACGGGGATTCCTATGACACTCATAATAGTCTTTCTAGTGGTAAAATAATTTTCAAAATCGGTTACGTAGATCCATGCGATACCACAAACATTTTTTTATAATATTAGTATACTTAGATGTATAGAGGTAGGGTTGTAGTACGTTTCCGTAGTAACATCTATACCTACTAATATATAAAGCTGGAGAGTTTGTTTGTTTGTTTGATTGGACACGTTAATCTCAGGAACTACTGGTCCAATTTGAAAAATCTTAAAAAAGGCTTCTTATCCCCGTTTTTACGGGAACGGAAACCACGCGGGTAAAACCGCAATGCGTCAGCTAGTGTTGTATATCGTACTGGCCTTAAATATTTAGTAATAGCAACGCTGTCCGGTCTAAAGGTGCTGATAGACTTGAACATTCACTTGTAACAGAACATCGAGCAGTCGCTGTTTTTATACTTGTCGAACTAAACAGTGAGCCGAGCCAAGCATAGAGCCAAATATTGCTGTGAACATCCTGAGAATTCTAGCGAACGCTCGATTCGATCGCCTCTGTAGGCCTCTAGCGACTTGTATATTTCTTCCTTAACGCGTTCGCTGTGGTACTGATTTTTCTATACTTTCCGCTGGTGCAGTACGAGGTCAATTGACCTCGTACGTCTAACGCAAAGCGTTAAGGTATGTACTATGGTACATACCTTAAAAAACGTGTATGTTATGTCTTTCTAATAAAATAAAAAAAGTGTGTGCCAGCTCCGGCGCATAAATGGAGTTTACTCTTTTAGATCGACTGTCTAAATAGGTGTATGTTGTCCTGCAGCATACACTATGTACCTACGTCTCAATACACACGCCTGAAAAGTGAAATGTGTGCAGAATAGGTTGCGCACAAAAAAGTAACTCTGTCATTCGTTCATCGAACTTTACTGCCCATATTTATTTCGAACCGAGGGCTATACCTATATGAAAAATCAATTCTTAATTCCAAAAAAATATACATAGATGACAACCCTGTACCGTGAGGTGATGGTACACGTCTACGTGAGGCGCATACACTGAGGCTGTATTACGGGCGAGACCGCGGGAGGGTGATTAGCTATGAAAAGTTCAGCTTACCTATATCCTGCTCAGCCCTTTCGAAATAGGGTGTCGAAATTGCTTGATTTTTTCATTATTTTATTTATTACGTTCACGCATACGCTGGAATATTTTTGGATTTTATTTATCTTATACATGCATAAAACATTTGATCATATATTTTAAGTAACTGCAGTTCTAAGTTATTTTTGAGAAAGAATAAAAAAAGGAACTTAAGCTAATTTATCCTAATAACTATTACGACGGCCTCCGTGGCGCAGTGGTATGCGCGGTGGATTTACAAGACGGAGGTCCTGGGTTCGATCCCCGGCTGGGCCGATTGACGTTTTCTTAATTTTGTCCAGGTCTAGCTGGCGGGAGACTTCGGCCGTGGCTAGTTAACCACCCTACCGGCAAAAACGTACCGCCAAGCGATTTAGCGTTCCTCTACGATGTCGTGTAGAAACCGAAAGGGGTGTGGATATTCATCCTCCTCCTAACAAGTTAGCCCGCTTATATCTTCGATTGCATTATCACTTACCATCAGGTGAGATTGTAGTAAAGGGCTAACTTGTAAAGAATAAAAAAAAATACATAGGTACAAATTATGCCCACGTGGAATGGTGGTAAAAATAGTGGCTGCATTTCCGCGCTGGACAGCCAGGCTGATCCTTTGCGCAAAAAATGAGCCAACCCTTCTGTCACCAGTCGAGGCAACTAGCTGCGGTGATATGATTCGGTGAAACTTTTTGGCACTGCGAATCCATGGCCCAAGGGTCTCCACGGCAAAAGTAACTAATATGTAACCCTTAGTCAAAGAGGCTTATTTGTGTCACATATTGGTTTCAGCTTTTTCTGCTGCTTAAAGTTCTAAGTAATTTGACTTGAATGAAGATCTTTAGACTGGAGACCAGTGGATATGACCTCTGCCTCGGATTACGGAGGGTGTGGGTTCGAATCCGGTCCGGGGCAAACTTTGCAGTTGTGTGCATTTTAAGAAATTAAATATCACGTGTCTCAAACGGTGAAGAAAAACATCGTGAGGAAACCTGCATACCAGAGAATTTTCTTAATTCTCTACGTGTGTGAAGTAAGCCAATTCGCATTGGGCCAGCGTGGTGGACTATTGGCCTAACCTTTCTCATTCTGAGACTCGAGCTGAGCAATGAGCCGAATATGGGTTGATAATGATGAAGATGACACTGAAGAATGGTAATTGGAAAATGGAATGGTTGTATCTACTGACTTGGATAAATTCCCAAGTGAAATGTGCCTATGCAACGAAATGAAAAACAAAACATTTTAGCTAGTTACCGAGCAAAACTCTTGAGTATAACCGACTTAAAAAAAGAGGAGGTTCACAATTCAACGCGTATGTTATTTTTTATGTTTGTTACTTCATAACTTCGTAATTTATTAACCAGTTTTGTAATTTTTTTTTGTTTGAAAGAGTTATACTTCCAGATTGGTCTCATTTAATTTTCATAAAAATCGGTGCAGTATTTTTGTATTAAAATGAAAATAACGGAATTGCTCGTACTGTGGCGCTTTCGTTCACTATGTTAACAAAAAGTTTAACCGACTTCAAAATCACAAAAATGAACTAAAAAGCGAACATGTGATGTTATTATTCGCTTTTTAGTTTATTTTTGTAATTTTAAAGTCGGTTAAATTTTTTTGTTAAAAAGATTTTATCTACCTATCAGTTGGTACTTTTCCTAATAAAGATTTTTTCTTGATTGATTTGATTGATTTTCCCAACTTTCACTAATTGTGCAAAAGTGTGTTCAAGTCGATTGAATTTCTTTGCCTTTTCATACCGTCAAGCTGTCACGCATCCAATCTGTTCCATTTATCTCAATCTCGACGCAATCTGGCGAAATTTCCAAACAATGATATCTATATAAAAAGCGTCCACCGTGACTGTCCGTTAGATGAGTTTTTGCGTCCGCGCGCGGTTGGTGTTGTTTTATTAAAAAACTGTCCGTCCGTAAGTGTTATACGATTACTATACGCGACGCGTGGACGCGGCCGTTGGGCCACAGAACTAGCGGTTTGTTAAGCTTACAGTGTCTTGGGCGCACGTATATATTTACAGGACACCCTGCATATGATGATAATATATTCTACTAATATTATAAACGCGAAAGTTTGTATGGATGTTTGTTACTCTATAACGCCGCTATTACTGAAGCGATTTAGCTGAAATTTGGAATGGAAATAGATTTTACTCTGGATTAACTCATAGGTTACTTTTTAGCCCGAAAGTCCATCGTTTCCCGAGATTTGCGAAAACTGATGATTTTGATGATATGAATGTTTGTTACTATTTCACGCCTCAACTACTGAACCGAATTAGCTGAAATGGTACTAAGATATATTATAGCCTTAACATATAGACTACTTTTCATCCCGGAAAAATCCATGGTTCCCAAGGGATTTGTAAAAAACTAAATTCCACGCGGACGAAATCGCGGGCGTCCGCTGGTGATATACATAAACATATGATGATAGGTACCTACTTACGAGTATCATCATTATTTTGGTATATTGTACATATCTATTGTTACTTACAAATAAATCGATTATTTTAAATCGCAAACTTAAAAAAAAATATTTTTCGTGGCCCCAAGTAATGGCACGGTCGCAAGAAGCCAGGGGAGGTAATGGCGAAAGGACATTCAGCTCACGAGCAAAGTCGTAAATCATCAGTAATCCGCTCACGACTCTACTTTGGTGACGAATGTTCATAGCATTGTAGAGCAGTCTTTGCAAATTGGTGCAATGACAAAGATTTTATACTATTAGATATGTCCGCGTCGAAATTGAGGCGAACAAAAGTGGCTGATTGTCTTAATTTCATTTATTCGCGTAGTAAATAACGAAAGTTATTTACACAAATCATACCTAATACTGTCTACAATGTCGAGTTGTGTATGCAGGAAGTGTAAAATGTAAAAACTATATATTTTACATAAATGTAGGTATAATGTAACTAAACACAAAATTGTGGACGTGTGCGCTATTTGGTGTAGCTAAATTTGGATCAGTTTATGAGCTTATTTTGTATGCACGTAACATCGTCATCAACCCATATTCCGCTCACTGCTGGGCTCGAGTCTCCTCTCAGAATGAGAGGGGTTAGGCCAATAGTCCACCACGCTGGCCCAATGCGGATTGACAGACTTAACACACGCAGAGAATTAAGATAATTCTCTGGTATGCAGGTTTCCTCACGATGTTTTCCTTCACCGATTGAGACACGTGATATTTAATTTCTTAAAATGCACACAACTGAAAAGTTGGAGTTGCATGCCCTGGACCGGATTCGAACCCACACCCTCCGGAATCGGAGGCAAAGGTCATATCCACTGGGCTATCACGGCTCTAACGTAACGTAACATATCTAGTATAAAATATCGTTGGTGCAATGCACAAAAGCGAACTACTCGTACTCAGTGGCGTGTATTTCATATATCTATGCAAAAATTACTTATTAAGAAACTGTATTGATTAAATAATTTTCTATTTTGTACAATAGTACATACAATAATTATAAACCTAATGCACGCCGCCGCTGCTGGTAATATAAAACTTGAAAAAACTTGAATAACATTAATATATTTTGCATCACACTCCCTGTTTGCCCATTGGTTAGCTCATTCGACTTGAGGTCATTAGGTCCTATAAAATAATATAATATTGTATTAAAAGTATAAAAAGTTGGAGATGCCGGGGATCGAACCCGGGGCCTTTCACATGCAAAGCGAACGCTCTACCACTGAGCTACATCCCCGATGATACATACATTGTTAAAACCAATCTAATAAAACAAAAAACTTTTCAACTGTTTAAACGGTCTGAAACTTCAACTGTTATCGTGTCCTAATACCTAAAGAGGTAAAGTTTGTGGTATTCTAAGGGGTAATCTCTGGATCTACTCAATCGAGGCCGTCAAAAGATCTACTTATTCTGAATCAATTCCAAATAGGTTGTAAATGATATGATGATATTTCTTGATAGTTACATTTAGTTAACTTATACTCGTAAATTATATTGTAAAATGGAGATAACAAACAAAATATCTGGCTGTGGTAATATTGGCTTTTGAAAAAGAACCAAAATGAATAAAAAACAATTTGGAGATGCCGGGGATCGAACCCGGGGCCTTTCACATGCAAAGCGAACGCTCTACCACTGAGCTACATCCCCGATGACAATTAAATCGTTAAAATCAATGAAATAAAACATAATACTCTTCAACTGTTTAAATACGACCGGAAAGCACCATACCATTTAATATGTTACCATATTTTATAAAGTCAAAAAGTCAAAAGTCAAAATTCATTTATTTCAATTACGCTTAGTTTACAAGCACTTTTGAAAGGTCAAGATTATGTCATAAATTAATTTAATTTAATGGTGGTAATAATAGTCGAAAACTTAAAACTAAAGTTACGAGGGTTCCAAACGCGCCTTGGTCCGAGAAGAGCCCACAACAAATTCAGCCAAGGTTTTTAAGGTATAAGCAAACAGCTATATAAAGAAAATTGTTAAATACGACTTACGAGTAGGTATCTATGTTTCTAAACTATCGCTAAACTGAAAATTTGGAATGTTATTGACTACAAAAGGCCGTTTTTAGCGACAAAATACAATTTTATTTTATTGGTGGGAATTTCCAAACATGTATGGCAGACGGATCTTCCAACCTGTTAACTTGGGTCAGAGCCTACAACTTTTGTGCTATATTAGTTACTAGCCAACGCCCGCGTAGTTCCCGTTCCCGTAAGAATACGGGGATAAAATATAACCTATGACACACACAAGTAATGTGGCTTCCTAGTGGTAAAATAATTATCAAAATTGGTTTAGTAGAATTATAGAATACCCCCTACAATACCACAAATTTTACCTATTTATACCATCAGTAAGTATATATTGCTCTAAATGGCCAGTTTTTAACTGACTTCAAAAAAAAAGGAGGTTCTCAATTCAGGTCTATGTTTTTTTTTTGTAATGTATGTTACTCGATTACTCGCGAGGTGGTCCCATTTTTTTTGTCAGGGTTTGATGATAGAAACTGGAGAAATCGAGGGGAACTTTCAAAATTCGTAAGGGCGACTATAGTGTTTTTAATATTTTCATTAAGCAATTTAAATCACTACAATTTTATGAAGGTCATCATCGTACATACATCATCGGGTTGGCACCGCTTTCAAATTGATCTGCAGGTAATCAGTAAAGTAGGAACATAATATGATGTTATTTCTACGTAGGCCAACCCTAGTGGCCAAGTGCGGAAAAGGCCCAGGAAAGAAGAAGAAGATGATGTTATTTTTCGCTTTTTAATTTAGTCGGTACGTCTTACGTTCCTGAAGTCGGTTTTATTTTTTATTAAAATTTTTAACTTCTAACGAATTGCGCTATTTTATTTTGTTGACCAGCCCTACGTACAAGCACTTCAACGCTTGGATATACCTGTAATCAATTCGGCATCTCTGCAATGACCTTAGCACAGCCCAGGTTTCCACCGAATCGAAGGCTTTCTCATAGTCCACAAACGCTAAGCAAAGTGGCTGGTTATACTCGTGAGTCTTCTGTATAACCTGCCGCAGCGTATGGATGTGGTCTATGGTACTAAAGCCTTTTCGGAAACCGGCTTGTTCGGGAGGCTGGAAGTCGTCAAACCTATTAGCGAGACGATTCGTAATGACTCTCGAGAACAATTTGTAAACATGGCTTAGCAGCGAGATGGGTCTGTAATTCTTCAGCAAGGTGTTGTCACCTTTTTTGAAGAACAGAACCACCACGCTCCTATGCCACGCCTCAGGCGTCGTGCCCTCGTGAATGACGGAATTGAACAATCGCTGAAGGACTTTAAGTATCGGTTTTCCACCCGCTTTCAGGAGTTCTGCTGTGATTCCGTCCTCACCTGGCGCCTTATTGTTCTTCAGGTGTTTGAGAGCCACACTAATCTCGTATAGGCTGACGTCCGGGATATCTTCGGTATAGTGTCGGGTCAACTTGGCTCTGGGGTCTTTAGCCAAATTGGCAACAGGCTGCTGAGTAGTCGTGTATAGCTGTCCATAGAACTTCTCGACCTCACTTAATAACTCGGGCTTGGAAGAAATTAGATTACCGTGTTCGGTCTTCAAACGCGTCAGCTGCCTCTGTCCAATAGACAGATCTCTGGCGAAAACTTTCGAGCCTCGATTATTTTCAATCGCATTTTTAATACGCTCGGTATTGAAATTTCGCAAGTCGCTGGTTTGCGACTTAGAGATCTGTCTACTGATTTGTCGGTATTTTGACGCATCTGCTGAAGACTGTAATCTCATTTCTTGCCTCTCTTCCATGAGTTTAAGTGTTTGGTCCGAGAACTTTTTGGTTCTTTTCGCACGGTGGGTCTTATAGAACTTAGACCCAACGGAATGGACAGTTTCCACGAACCTGTTGTTCAGATCGTCCACAGTTTCGCAATTTGCTAGGCAATCAAAGCGGTTCTGCAGTTCTAGTTGAAAGGACTCGGGGTTTTGAATATGGGCACGAGTAGGTCGGAGCGTAGACTTCACCAGTCGATACCGTTCCAGCTGAATGTTGATATTCAACGTGAAAACGCCACTATGTCAGTCCGTATTCAGGATCAGACTACGAGGCCAATCCAGTTGCAGCGAGGAGTGCGTCAGGGAGATGTGATCTCTCCGAAGCTATTTACCGCCGCACTGGAAGACGTCTTTAAGCTTCTGGACTGGAGCGGACTTGGCATCAACATCAATGGCGAGTACATCACTCAACTGCGGTTCGCGGATGATGTAGTCATCATGGCACAGACTCTGGATGACCTTAGTACCATGCTCAATGACCTCAGCAGCGTTTCTCAACAGGTGGGCCTGAAAATGAACATGGGCAAAACAAAAATAATGTGTAATGCTCATGTATCGCTCCACCCAGTTATAGTTGAGAACGCTGCACTCGAAATTGTAGACGAATACATATACCTAGGACATATGATCCAGTTAGGTAGGTCCAATTTCGAGAAAGAGGTGAACCGTCGAATCCAACTCGGCTGGGCTGCATTCGGGAAGCTTCGCGACATCTTTTCGTCCGAAATTCCTCAGTGCCTGAAGACAAAAGTCTTCGAACAGTGCGTGTTGCCAGTGATGACCTATGGTTCCGAGACTTGGTCGCTAACTATGGGCCTCATAAGAAGGCTTAGAGTCACACAGCGGGCGATGGAACGAGCTATGTTAGGAGTATCTCTGCGTGATCGAATCAGAAATGAGGAGATCCGCAGAAGAACCAAAGTCACCGACATAGCTCAACGAGTTGCGAAGCTGAAGTGGCAATGGGCGGGGCACATAGTTCGAAGAGCCGATGGACGTTGGGGTCCCAAAGTGCTGGAATGGCGACCCCGCACTAGTAAGCGCAGTGTTGGCCGACCCCCCACCAGGTGGACTGACGACATCAAGCGAGTCGCAGGGATTCGCTGGATGCAGGCGGCTCAGTATCGTGATGTTTGGAAGTCCCTACAAAAGGCCTACGTCCTGCAGTGGACGTCCATCGGCTGATATGATGATGATGCTGATGATGATGACCAGCCCTATCAGAAAGGGTCCATAAATGTATAGAGCCTGAATGATTTCCGTGCTCTCTGTGTCTCTATGGCCCATTTTGTATTTTATCGGAATTTAAATTCTAAAGACCAAATTAAATGTAAGCGATTCAGGTAAATCGTCAAAACTCCGAATAACGAAAATTCCCGGGACTGTAATGAGGCAAAACCGCCTGAATGGCATTTTCATCAATATATGTCTGCTTAATTCTTCATCATCACGTGTTTTTGTCCATTCTTCATGCGTTCATTTGTTAGTTGATTATGAACTTTGTTTAAATAAAAATAAGAAACATATTTACTTGAACGTTCGGAATGTTATTGGTTGATCAAATTCAAAGTGTTTTAAACTGTATCTATATACAAATAAGGTTTGTTTTAAAACTTCTCACGTTTCATCGAACCATTTTGTCCAAGTCAATGTAAATGCAATGAAAAGTCAAATCCCTTTTTTATTTGAATTCGAGCTCACTTGATGGTAAGTGGTAAGATGCAGTCGTAGATACATTTTGATAGGGCATTTCAGTTTATCATGACTTTAACTTTTTCAAATAATGTGAAAATACAAATACTTAAAACTATTCTAAATTTAATTTAAACTGAAAAAATTTACACACTTACCTACCTATATTTTTTATACTATAGGTTTTATACTTCATAGTTAACAGTAGAAGCCAAAGCATCGCTCATAGCATTGGTATTCTATGAGCGATGCTCTGGCTTTTGCTTCTACTTCACCTTGATTTCAACACCTCCTACATAAAGAGATACTGGGAGAAAATGATCGTCTCACTGCCACTGACAACGTTCTCTTTGCAACATGACCTCTGCGAAGAGCTTTCGCCAGCGAAGACGAGGTCTCTACCTTCATACGTCACCTGGACGAGAATACCAGGACGAGACATTAGGAGTGAATATTATTTAAACGGGTACATACCACGATAAAACGACGAGATTTTTAATGTTATTTCGACCCAGTTGCATGGATCGTGGTCACGACGGGACTGAAGTTGCGAGATGCGAAATTGACATCAGCTGTCGATATCATAGCAGAATCGATCTACTCTCTTTCTAGTTCTTTTTCTTTTTTCAACAACCTCGCGTTTTTGGCTGTTTAGGCAAACCACACTCACGACATCGCTTTTATTATTAGGCGTTTCGCGGCGCCCTCTTGGTGTGCACAATTCTACCACCGGGTTCCACTCGCTGGCTAGTTTGGAACCATCTTCAATCTGGAAGATGGTTTCAAACTCCACCGCATCAGATCTTCCCAGTAAGCCGTGGCCTGACCTCAGTGTATCGCCCTTAGAGAGCTGTTCCGCCATAATATACTCTTCTATCTTAGTCCTCAGCCTCATTCAAACATAACTTATGCGGTCGCTCAAACACCCGGATGACGCTGCCACGGTCTCTTGTGGTCACAGCAAATACTAAATCAGAAAATATCATCGAATTCAATGGAGGAATTACACGTACCCGGTGCAATGTGTTGCCTTGTTCCTGTCAACCTGTGGCGTGGAATTTTCAAAAACTGGAAGCAATAGATGGAACGATTTCTTGAAAATTTTTCTTTATTTTTATTAAATAATTTATTTTTAAATAACCTTATAAATAGTAGATTGTGTCGTTCTAAACATTGAAGGCCTTTTAAATGCGTTGATACGAATTTTTTTGATAGCAAAGAGCTGATGTATTCGCGTAAAGTTATTATTAAGAAATCATAATTAAACGCAGGCTTATAGAAAATCTTATGTGTTACGGATTATTTAGATGATAAAAATGCTTGGAATTGAATTGCATGCACTATACGATTGTGTTCTTAGTTCTAGATAAAAAATGTCAAATGGTGATAAACAAAACAAAAATAAACCTGGCTGAGTTTGTGGCTCTTCTCGGACTAAGGCGCTTTGGAACCCTCGTAACTAAGTTTTCAACCAATTATTCACCGTTCACCAATTATTATCACCATTATCTAATAATATTATTACCTGACGTTTCGAAAGTGCTTATAAACTAAGCATAACTGTAACTAATTGAAATAAACGAATTTTGACTTTGACCTATAATTTAATGGGGAAATGCTCTTAGCATGCGGTGTCCTACACCTGTCAACGCGAAGAATGTTGAAATTTGTGACGTCATTTAGTAATGGCTCTTAGCATAATCACGTACAAATAAGGTGGCTAATGCTATGAAATTGGAACAAGAAAAATATCAATTAGTACGCCGATTAAGCCAGCAGGGTCGGCTTAAATGCAACGTCAGCTATCTGAGCCATATATGAGCAGACAATGATCGACCGAACAACAAAAACTGTCCCACCTTGGATTTATTATAATTACTTCGCGATCGATAATGATCCTTAAGGCTGTTTCATACAAAAAATAATATTTTCATTTACTAGATATGTCATCATCATCATCATATCAGCTGATGGACGTCCACTGCAGGACATAGGCCTTTTGTAGGGACTTCCAAACATCACGATACTGCCACCTGCATCCAGCGAATCCCTGCGACTCGCTTGATGTCGTCAGTCCACCTAGTGGGACTAGTACACTAGATATGTATATAGCCGTTTCTCTGGGATGTCGAAATAATGATCATTATACCCTAGAGCGTGAAATGGCATTTTGTTCCCGGTCTGGTGAATCATAACTATTGACTTACTTTTTGAGTAAGAGGAGCCTGCAGCTGAGTGAAGTATCTTCTATAAGCAGCCTATTTTCTGATCTTAAAGATTCCTGAACTCAGGTTGACAACATGAAGCCAGGAATCTTTAATCTTGTCTCTCATCAGGAATCAGAAAAAAACAAGGGAGTGCATCGCAGTTTCTATAAAATATTTTTTAATTGTTTCTGTTTGTTGTAGGGTCTAAAGGACCATAGAAGAATAAATTTGAAGACTTTGTGTTCGCTGGCGAAGATTCATTAATTTTTTTACCAGATTGTGTAAGTAATGGGACCTCAGCGGCGTCGCCGGGGGTTTTGGGCGAGCACAGAAGTATCGCCTGATGGGGCCCGAAGGCAGAAGCAGAAGATGAGGGCGGAACGACTCTCCTTAAAGGCGTCTCTTCTAAGATTCGACTTCGGCTTAAAGGGTCATTTTGGAAGGGTGTTTTGGCCTGAGTGTATCAGTCCGGTAGCCCCCGAGAGTCTGGGTGACGTCAGATATCGGGAAAATCTTTTACTGATATAGACTATCGTCATTCGTCACTAATTAATAACAGATTAAGTCACTTGTTCTTAATTAAACAACTTGTGTGAGTTTGCTGGTAATAAGCTTCTATTATTTAAACAGTTGGTTGAAGATTTTACGTCGACATTAGGCTTTTATATATTTAAGTCATCGGGGATGTAGCTCAGTGGTAGAGCGTTCGCTTTGCATGTGAAAGGCCCCGGGTTCGATCCCCGGCATCTCCAATTTTTTGACCTTTTGTCTTCGAATAAAGTGTGTAAACATGTTTTTTTGCAGCTGAATTACTGAGTTGATGTATTGAGATGAGAGTATGACTTTACAAGTTTACATAAAGACTAGATGTTGGTGGTCAGGTGCCGATTGGCTTTAATGAGCTATAACCTTAAATCTTCTCTAGTAGTAGGTACGCAATATTAGGAGGAGAACGATTAATGTGGTATTTCTTCTTATTGTAACTTGCTTAGTAACACCTGCACTTATTTCCTAAGTTAATGTGTTTTGGGAGGTTCTGTTATTTCAGAAGCAGTTAAGTTAGCACTCACCTAATGGTGAGTGAAGATGCAATCTAAGATGAAGCGGGCTAACCTGTTATGAGGAGAATGAGAATCCACGCTCCTTTCAGTTTCTACACGACATCATTCCGGAACGTTAAATCGCTTGGCGGTACGTCTTTGTCGGTAGGGTAGGTAGCCACGGCCGAATCCTCCTACCACCCAACCTAGACCAATTAAGAAAATCTCAATCGGCCCCGCCGGGGATCGAACCCAGAGGACCTCCGTCTTGTATATCTACCGCGCAGGCCGTCAAAATTCTGAGATATGGCTAGAACAAACTTGGACTTAGACCAATTAGATTACATCACTCACTTACCACCAGGTTGGATGGGTCGTGGTAACTTGTTGGTAATAAACTTGTTATTTAGACAGTTGTTTTAAATTAATGTGTAAAGTAACTAAAGTAGATATAAGGCTTTTAGTAATATATTTCATGGGGATGTAGCTCAGTGGTAGAGCGTTCGCTTTGCATGTGAAAGGCCCCGGGTTCGATCCCCGGCATCTCCAATTTTTATACCTTAATATTTTTTAAACCGATAGTAAGCAACGCATTTATTTTGCAGCGTATTTGCTATGGAGTTAATGTAACTACTCATAGCGTAATTATACATATAAAGGCTTTCAGTAGCCTTTATATGTGTACTAGCGGACCCGCTCAAGCTTCGCTTTGACTTATTAATTTATTTATTTGCACTTCTTCCCTATCCCTTACACTACCCTACTCTACCCCTACCCTACCCCTACCCTACCCCTACCCTACCCCTACCCTACTCCTACCCTATTGTATAATGTGTATAATATGTTGGTTTCACTTCACGTTATTCACATAATTGATAATTAGATAGCACAACGAAGATTACTACTGGTATGTCCCTTTATTGCGATATGGTAATTTTTGCGATATGGGAATGCGGAAATAGCCGATCGACTTTTTTTTTGTTTTTTTATTCTTTACAAGTTAGTCCTTGACTACAATGTCACCTGATAGTAAGTGATGATGCAATCTAAAATGGAAGCGGGCTAACTTGTTAGGAGGAGGATGAAAATCCACACCCCTTTCGGTTTCTACACGGCATCGTACCGGAACGCTAAATCGCTTGGCGGTACGTCTTTGTCGGTAGGGTGCTAACTAGCCACGGCCGAAGCCTCCCACCAGCCAGACCTGGACAAATTAAGAAAATCTCAATCTGCCCAGCCGGGGATCGAACCCAGGACCTCCGTCTTGTAAATCCACCGCGCATACCACTGCGCCACAGAGGCCGTCGTTTTGTGGGTAACTGAATATATTATTGTCCAATACCTTTACTATACATCGTGCCCACAGCAATTAGTCTTATAAGAATTATAAAAAATATGACATTTGAAACTTCCTCAAGGTGGGTTATACTTTCTTTTTATTGTATTCCATTACGGAACACCTCTCTAAAGTATCATAGACCTCTCTAATAACCGAGAGAGTTAGTTTTCAGGTAAGGGTTAATTTAGAATTTATATATTGTTTAGGATTCAGCCATCTCCGCCACGTCAAACGTCGAGCAATTTATATTGGGGTTTTATAATTTATGTTGCTATGCAAAGTATTTTGGGTAGCATAAACCTGTATCTGACTATGGGCCTTATTAGAAGACTTAAAGTCATTCAGCGGGCGATGGAGTGAACTATGCTTGGTGTTTCTCTGCGTGATCGAATCAGAAACGATTAGATTCGCAGACGAAACAAAGTCACTGACATAGTTTAACGAGTCGCGAAGCTGTAGTGGCAATGGGCAGGCCACATAGTTCGAAGAGCTGATGGACGTTGGGGTCCCAAGGTGCTGTAATGGCGACCCCGCACCGAAAAGCGCAGTGTTGGTCGACCCCCCACTAGGTGGACCGAGGATATCAAGCGGGTTGCAGGGAGCCGCTGGATGCTGGAGGCTCGAGACTGTTGTGCTTGGAAGTCCATGCAAGAGGCCTATGTCCAGCAATGGACGTCTATCGGCTGATAAGGTAAACCTATACCTATAACAAGTTAGGCTACTGCATCATCTGCAACACACCAAGTTGGATCGCAATCAAGCGATATTTTGTCAAAAATAAGCTTCTGTTATTTGGACAGTTGTTTAAAATACGTGTGTAAATTAAAATCAACGTAAGGCTTTTAGTGATATATGTCATCGGGGATGTAGCTCAGTGGTAGAGCGTTCGCTTTGCATGTGAAAGGCCCCGGGTTCGATCCCCGGCATCTCCAATTTATGTCTCTAAGAAAAACATTATTTATTTTACTAAATTTACAAATGAAATAATTTCTGTTTTCCTCGCAGTCACTCTACGAAAAAATACGTTGTTTTATTTTTTTTATTAAAAATAAAATAATTTTATAGTGATATCTGATAGTGATAGTCCAAGAATCACACAACACCCTATATTCGCCAACTAAGGCAGCCTGGTGGGTTTAAGCTCTATAAACCCTCTTAAGCAGCCTGGCTTAATAATGGGCTTTAAAATAGGCTGACAATGACAACAAGTTTAAGTCAGTGTGAATGAGGCCTTACAGTCGTAGATTTAGTGAGCGAAACATTCTCACCTTACACTTTATAGGTGTTGTTAATATTCGCCATTGTTTGGAGTGTCCCTTCTTGTGGCTATCATAAAATAGTTACATATATTAACGATTTATATTAATGTGTATTCAACCTCTCACTGGTGGATCCAGAATTCTTTTATTTATATTTATGTTATACTGATTATAATTTTTCAAATAACGTTGGCAATGTTTTGAATGAACGTTTAAATTACTCAGCCATTTACTCATTATTATTTTACAGTACCTACATACAATATATCGAAATTCTAACAAAATTACAGCAATATTCTTTACTCTCAGACTAATTATATAAAGACCTGCCTCGCAAGACATTATTTTTCTGTCAAAGTATATGATCAACGATCTTATGCGATTATAAACACTGTCTCCAAAGAATCGATGTTTCATAGTTTACAATCGTGTCCGTCGGTTAAAAACCTCCATAAAAATACCTTTTTATGTAGTTATATGGTGTAAAAAACGAACAAAAACTGCTAGTTTAGTATAAGATATGTATAAAATCTAAGCTCGTTTTCCTTAGAAAATGGCAGAAAATTTTGTTCGTGAATTTGGGTGCGATACTAGTCCTTATGTATTTAGTCTGAGTCTTTACTAGACGACGCCGTGCGGTTTTTCCCGCGTGGTATTCGTTTCCGTAGGAATACGTAGGAGGAAATAAAATAGACTATAAATGGGCTCCCTTCCTCGTTAAATGGGCTATCTAACCTGAAAGAATTTTTCAATTCGGACCAGTAGTTTTTAAGATTCGCGTTTAAGCAAACAAATAAAATCTTCAGCTTTATAATATTAGTATAGATACGAACCTATATTGGCGAAGGAATTTTGTATTCTACTTATTGGCTACTTAATTTAAAAAGCGTGTGTATATTGCCACTGGTCAGGGCTACAGAGTGAGTAATTTGCCCACAATACGCGCTGTTACGAGGACTTCTGTATCGGACCTTCGATTCAACAGCCAACCGAGAGGTCGGCCAATTCTTTTCGCAATATTATGATCTTTGTACGGAACGATCAAAATATTGGTGTATAGGATATAGGAACGATTGTCTGCCAGCCCAGGGGATATGACCTCTGCCTCCGTTTCCGGAGGGTGTGGGTTACAATTCGGTCCGGGGCATGCACGTCTAACTTTTCAGTTGTGTGCATTTTAAGAAATTAAATATCACGTGTCTCAAACGGTGAAGGAAAACATCGTGAGGAAACCAGCATACCAGAGAATTTTCTTAATTCTCTGCGTGTGTGAAGTCTGCCTATCTGCATTGGGCCAGCGTGGTGGACTATTGGCCTAACCCCTTTCATTCTGAGAGGAGATTTCAGCTCAGCAGTGAGCCGAATATGGGTTGATAACGACGAGGGCAGTTAAACTATAAATGCTATTTTCAGCAGTTATGCTGAAAGGAATTAGACAGCTTTTTTCCATTCTGATCAAAGGAATTCCTGGCGCGAATGTTGTCATGCCTTCCTAACGAGTGTTATCGAATCTCACTGTTGTTAAACTTGGTTTCTTGTAGACTGGCTTTTTGAAATATTCCTAACTAGCAAACGCGCGAGACTCCGTTTATATGAATTTCTGTTTTCAAACCCCGCAGGAACCATGGATTTTTCTAGAATAAAAAGTAGCCTATATTCTGTATCACAGTCCTATTTATCTCTTTACACATACAAATTGTTTGAGTAGATAGGATAGACCTATTTTTGCATTTATAATATTAGTTAGGGTTTCTTTCTGAGCAGAGAAATACCATCGTATGAAGTCGCGTTGAAAGTCTTTGAAAGTACGGATCATCATTTTTGACGTTAGGATGCATCAGATGAAATTTTTGGATTCTCAAGAATTACATTTTTGTATACCTTGAGGACTTTTTACGACGAGACAGTTTTTGATTAACAAGACGTGTTAACACGTTCGCAGCACTGATATTTCTATAATGTACTTTCCTTTGGTGCGGTACGAGGTCTTTTGACCTCATACTAAAACTTTATGTGGTGTAGTACGAGGTCCCATCGACCTCGTAACTCTTGAATACGCTAGACGTACGAGGTCAATTGATCGTACCGCAGCGACGTGTTAAGCGAGTATACCTATAGGTGATCAAGATCGTCTACGTAGTGCATATAACAGTAATAAAAATTGTTACTTTTAAAGCACCGTCAATTAAAACTGATTGCCTAAAACGAGTCGACGCCTAAATGTTTCCAACGAAACATATCCTACAACCGATTTCCAATACATCACAATCGTCGATAAAATCGAAAAGCACCGGCCTTTGTCAAAGCGAATTCGCCGCACAAAAAACCCCTGTAATTATTTCACTCAAAGGGTAATTTCGACTCATTGTTCTTGAGAAATACCAATTATATACAATTACTGGTATATGACAATGTTCCGTGGCATCGCGCGCGAATACCTCGGTATCGATACTGAATCGATGTCGCAGATGACTCGGATGTTTGGCGAGTCCGCTTCGGTGCCTTTGTTGTTGTAAAAAGTGGGACAATACAGAGGGTATAATGCTGCCTCATGGTGTAGGTGTGAAGAATTTAGGGGCATTTCTAATGTTTCATAGTTTTTAGCGCGAAATCTTGATTATCTGTGGTTTTTTTCTCCGAGGAACGTGTCGATCCGGCTGGCCTTGACAATGCCCACATACCGTTCCATTTCAAATTTCTTTCAAGTCACAGATAAATAAGATGCTTAGTAAAGTCATAATTTGGTACCTAAAATAAATATTACCTATGACATAAATGAACTAACTATAACTGCATATGTGGTTAGTCTGTACACCGTAGAAGTAGGTGAGAGAGGATTACCAGACGAATATCTCTATAACTTGCTTAAAGACCTCTCTAGAACTGCATTAAGTTCTATTTTAGAACGGGTATCTAAAGTTGCCCTAATAGGATCTGACTAAATTTGACTAACAACACGAGTGGAGAAGGGAAGTGTTAATTGATAGTCAAGGAATTCCTTAACCCTACATCCGTTGGTCACAAGTCCTGGACTTTGCTCGTAGTTTTTCTCTCTGCCACACGATGGACCAGGCAGTCGCACGGTGAATCCATGGATCGCTAAGATATTCGTCTCAGGACGAAGTGGAAGCGGCAATGGACGTTAGGTCTTAAGGTGCTGGAATGGCGACCCTGCAGTCCCTGCACCGGAAAGCGTATAGTATTGGTCGATCATTCACAGGTGGAGCGAGACCTATGTCCATCGACTGATAATGATGATGATTTTGAGTAGGAATTATTAGCTCGTTCAGGGTCAGTTGTGGCATAGTAAATTTCTGTAGATGAAGGCTCCAGAAAACGAAAATTCTCCCTTAAGAAAAACCTGGAAAAGATTGAAGAAATAGTTACTTAGAGAAAATTCTCTTTAAACAAAAATCTGAAAAATATTGAAGAAATACTTAGAGAAAAATCTCCAAGTATTTCTTCAATATACCTAATTACGTAAGTATTTTATTAATAGAAATAATATTTAGGTTAGTAAGTTATTAGCAATGTTATTAAACATGACATTTCTAACTTCTCTATTCTACTATTATTAATTCTAGTCAGTAAAATGACAAGTGCAACTGCCAATATATCGGTTACCCTACCGTTTCGTAACTTGAGATAAGCTTTATCACAAAATACCTTAGTAACTAGGTCCAAATATTGTGCTATTTGTTCCACTTCTGCGAGTTTAAATAGGTATAGCATCTGCATAGAAATCAGTATACATACCCTAGAAACATTTTTAACCGACTTCAGAAAGAAAGATATTCGATTCATATTGATGTATGTCTGCCTCTGCTATGATTCTTTCAAAGAATACTAAATTGTGCCTATGTACTTGCCCAAGTTGTACATTACATCAAATTATAAATACCTATACAACTTAAAATAAGTGGGATAATTACTTTACTAAGACTTGTGGAACAGGAATTGCGGAATATCTACGTCATTCCTACATAATAAAAAAAAACTTGTAAGTATGTATTGTATGTATCTACCTCCCACTGCGTTGAATATAACCTCCATAAACGGATAGCAGATATTTAAAAAAAAAGCTACAACATTCTCATACCTATTTGTAATTAAATAGATACTTAGGTATGGGGTCCTAAAAGTCATTAGGTATTTAGCAACAATGAAAAGAAAATTAATTGCTCACTAAATTATCTTTTTATGTGAAACTAGCTGTTAACGCATGCCGACATTGCCACATATAACATATTTTTATGGTATTTTTATTTATCGAATAGCTTTTTATCTCTACGTTCGATTTCAATGAAACAAAGCCTAATTGTGTATCACAATATAGTTCGTTATCAACCCATATTCGGCTCACTGCTGACCTCGAGTCCCCTCTCAGAATGAGAGGGGTTAGGCCAATAGTCCACCACGCTGGCCCAATGCGTATTGGTATGCAGGTTTCCTCACGATGTTTTCCTTTATCGTCCTTTCTTCCTATCCTTCCTTCATTCTTCACTGTTTGAGACATGTTAGCGACGCAAATTCCAATAATTATGTTATCAGTGCCTAACAATAAAGGGCCAAAAACGGAACGTATATGGTGAAAGCTAATGTCATACTTTGACAGCCTTTTGAACCTATAAACGACTTTTACGCCAAGCGCCTAACCGTCAGCATTTACGTTTCCGATTTAAGCCGTTTTTAATAAAGTAAATCTGTGTTTCATTAAGCCTGGCAATAAAACACAGATTTACTTTATTAAAAACCAAACTTACAAATTGGTCCTTCGAGCCGGATATTTAATTTCTTAAAATGCACACAACTGAAAGGTTGGAGGTGCGTGCCCCAGACAGGATTCGGACCCTCCCTCACATCCCTCGGAATCGGAGGCTGAGGTCATATCCACTGGGCTATCACGGCTTAATTAATGTAATTGTAAAACTATGTTAACTATGGACCTCATCTAAGAAAGCTCAGCATCATACAACGGGCGGTGGAACGAGCTAGGAGTTACCTCTGCGGGATCGAATCAGAAATGAGGAGATCCGCAGGAGAATCAAAGTCACATACATAGCTCAATGAGTCGCGAAGCTAAAGTAGCAATGGGCGGGGCACATAGTTCGAAGAGCCGATGGACGTTGGGGTTCCAAGGTGCTGGAATGGCGAGCCTGTACTAGTAAGCGCAGTGTTGGTCGACACGGCCGAAACCGTGAGATTCTGTTATAATTAATTATTATTGATTATATAATGATTTATTTATTTTGCTATCATCCGCGAAAAGTCGACGAAAAGTTGACTCTACAACGTGCAATTGCACGATGTAGAGTCAACATCTCCTGAGGATGCTCCGGTTTCGGGGTGAAACATACGTAGAGAGTATTTTGTCGGACCTGGGTGACGTTGTCGCATGGGTTCGTCGACTTTTCGCGGATGATAGCAAAATAAATTAATCATTATATAATCATGATGAACTTCCGCAAAGTAACGCCTGCTTCTATCCAATAATTATTATTGAACTAGAGCAATTTACACTTAGTACAAGAAGTAAGTGAAACCAATAGCTACGAATAACAACGTTTTAGACGAATCGGCAACTGTAAAAAAAAACAAGAAGGCATTTGTTAAAGAAAGCTTCCTTCTACAATAGGAAATACCTACCACACTGTAAAAGGAGCCCGTATATTTATATCGTGCAGAAAATCTCCAACCAAACAGTTTTTACATAGTTTATGTTAAAATCGGAATCCATGGTTTTTGTCGGCGAGGTTTATGTTAGCCCCCCACTCGACGCTTTTTCCCATTTATTTAAAGCTTTAATGAATAAGAATTGAGCTGGAAAAAGAGCGACGTTTGATTTAATACTTATCTGTGTTTCAGATAAACGGGAGATTGTCATCGGGTACATCGTAAATCGGTAATACTTGGTAACCGACCTATTTGTACATGGTTTGTTTCAAAGTACTTGTAAGTTGTTTGAAATTACTTTTTATAAGCCTTTATTTATAGTGAAGTACCTAACCCAAAGACGTTGTCTTGCCTTAAACAGATAATCTTTCTATATAAATCGCATTTCATACAGAAAATTAAAAAAGGAAGCTATAATGCAATTTATTTAAAGCAATTCGTGGTGACTATTAAATTATCAAATGCCTTAAAACTATCTGCTTATCCCCAGTGAGTAGGTATACAATAGATATATAGTATAGAGATAGTATACAATAGATAGATAGTGTAGAGATAGTATACAATAGATAGATAGAGTAGAGAGAGTATACAATAGATAGACAATGTAGAGAGAGTAAACAATAGATAAATAGATTAGAGAGAGTATACAATAGATAGATAAAGTAGAGAGAGTCTACAATATATAGATAGAGTAGATACAGTATACCATTGATAGATAGAGTAGAGAGAGTATACAATAGATAGATAGTATAGAGAGAGTGGTTAAGTATACGATAGAACCTATGATGGCCAGAGCTTTGTGATTTCCAAAAAGCTCAAAAATTATCAGTCTTGGTTTTTACAATAAAAAAGTAGTTTAAAGGGTCCATAATTTTAATCTTATGCTAGCCACTCACCATCCAATAAGTCAAGGCAGGACATCCAATAAAACTGATCGTGTGTTAGTCGCGATTTGCATGATTTCGGATGTCCTGCCTTTAGCGCTGCAGGGTTGGGTGCATTGCACTAATTAAATAAATAAATCTCCCAAGTGCAGTATACATTCAGTTTTCTCTTTTGGTATTCCGTGGATTGATGGTGACTTTTCCAATCAACAGGAACATACCCAAGTACCTATTTAGGAAAGTACATTCTATGAAGAGGAGTCATTATAATTTGAGCCTATCGAGCCGCTGCGATGTCCTTTAATTACTTTAATTGGGGCATCAATAAGCCAACATGGCGACTTATCTGATGAGTTTAATTAACCCGTACATTAATTACATTATAATTACCGTCGGACAATGACGCCACCTGTCGGCGGAATGCCGAACTAACGACCGATCGATCGGCGTATTGATCCGCCGCTGAAATGCGTTGCGCCCGCGCATCCGTTCGTATTTGGAACAAAAACTTGCCAAGCGCGAGTTGGACACTATATTCTGCAATTTCTGTCTATTGTCTATTGTAGATTTTCAAATATATAACCATTCGTGGTTAACTGTGTGCCTAGTGGGAGTTTTCCATATTTTCATACTGTTATTATCACGTTGACTGTTATTATTATCAGTTGTGCAGTAGTGCTAATAAATGGCGCTGTTTTAATTCCTTAGAAATTCCCTCTGATAATGATTTGATTCACGGATTATCAGTTAACCACGAACGGTTATATATAAACGAACAAAATTGAATTTATAGCAAAGGCTAAGGGAGCCTTTTAGTTTTTATTACGAGTATCTAGATATACATTGCGTCATATTATCATCTACCATAAAAGCAAGAGAAAGGCTTAGAATAGACGCGTTCGAGATGTGGTGCTGGAGGCGTTAAGAATACCTTGGACAGCCAAGCGCAAAGACGTGTCTATTCTATCGCAGCTCGGAATCAAGGTTAGGCTTTCCTTATGCTACCAACGCATACTGGGGTATGTCGGACACATTATTTGGCGTGGTGACTGCAGCTTTGAGAAATTAATAATAACAGGCATCACTGACGGGAAAAGACCGAGGGGGCGCTCACCAACACGATGGGCTGGCCAGCTGAAGGAGGATAAAGGGACCAACAGAACCCGATGGAAGACGTGGACTCCAGGAAGCTGGGATCTTACCAGGACCATGATCTTCAGTAATGAAGGAACTACTAGACTGAGATCTTCTACTGAGCTAGATAAGTATTATAAATATTTACATATTAGGAAATTGCCGTCCGAATTTCTTGAAATGGTTTCTTTCGGTTCACTGAAATGGCTCGATATTAAGAGCTAAGGCTTTCAAAGACATAACTGACTGAAAAAAAAAAAATAATGAAACATCAGTTGTTTCAACAGTCATTTTTACCTATCAAAATTGTTTGAAGATTTGACCGATGTTCACAAAACTTACAGTAGGTACCTATCTAGTTCGAAATGCACATTCATGCTCTTGTATTTGACACCGTTAAGTGAATAAGTGTACTTATATATGAACATATCGATTTCATGAAACATATCGGAGAATCATCGGTGGAAATCCAGCTTTCAAATAAAAAAAACCACATCCAAATTGGCTTAAAGAGCATAAAGCTTAAGAGCACCCCTATATTTGCGTCGAGGCTTGAAACTTGCATTTCAAAAAGACCGACCATTTTGGGTCCAGCACTTAAAAAAAACAAAAGTCCTTCATTATAATAATAAATCAAAACCACCAAAGAATTCACTAGTAGATAATATTTTTTAAAAGTGTGGTTTTTGTTAAAGTCGTGTATTTTATAATGCCCATATTGCAACTAAAATTAAACCAGTCTATTTAAAATAAATTACATAATTTGGACATTGTAACAGTTCATTTATAAAATCTGCTGGCCTAATCACTATTGTAAAAGGCATCTCAGAAATGATTAATTAAATAAAAATCATTTTATCACAATCACAGATTTGACCGTTTATTCAAACAGTATTCGTGTTCACAAAATTAAAATTAATTACGGAATAATTCATGATGTACCTACTTCGCTATTAATGCTTTATTAGTATTTAACATTAATTAATATTCACAATAAATCAACTAAAATAATGTAGATCACAATTAATAAAAATAATAACACTCAATTACGCACCTTAGTTTTTACAATCCGTTCCTCCCTGTCATTCCAAAAAATAAAACATGGCGACCGACATAGAATACAACCACAGACAACATAGAAATAGTGAGTAAGAGTACTATAGGAAAGTCATGTTACACTATATTGGTCATTAAAATCAACTGAGAAATATCATCTACTTACTGTATGATATCCAGTATCCACTAAGGGCACCGGATGACATTTGTTACATAAAATCTCAATTTGGTATATCTATAATGGTAAATTGGTAACTATCAGACGTCAAGGTTAGTAAATTAGCCTCCTTGGTCCAGCAATGTATTGAAAATGGTTTACCTTTAGTTGTTCGAAACACGGAACCCAAAGAGAAAAGTTTGAAGTGGACACAATCAAAAGTGTACCCTTTTATTTTATTGTTAAAAAGTTAGAGAAAAACTCATACCACTGCAGCTGCTGCCGATAATAAAGGATTTGTTTTTCATTAATTAATTGGGCTTAGAAGTAATTCGATGACAATTTTATGGTTCATTTTCTTTTGGCCTGTGTAAGTTTTTTTTTTTTTTTTTATTCTTTACAAGTTAGCCCTTGACTACAATCTCACCTGATGGTAAGTGATGATGTAATCTAAGATGGAAGCGGGCTAACTTGTTAGGAGGAGGATGAAAATACACACTCCTTTCGGTTTCTACACGACATCGTACCGAAACGCTATATAGCTTGGCGGTACGTCTTTATCGGTAGGGTGGTAACTAGCCACGGCCGAAGCCTCCCACCAGCTAGACCTGGACCAATTAAGAAAACAATCGGCCCAACCGGGGATCGAACCCAGGACCTCCGTCATTAAATCCACCGCGCATACCACTGCGTCACGGAGGCCGTCAAAAGTAATATACAGAAGATGTGTAATCACTAATCAGCTTTGTTGGTCCAGTGCAGTGGCGTTCACAATGTTTTTTACTAGGGTAAGCATTATAAGTACCTAAAGATAATGGAAAATTCCTTCTTCGATATACTCCACAGGGTATGTACTCCACAGCGCATGTATGTATAAAGTGCACGCCATTGGTACAGTGGTAAGCCTATGTGGCTTCGGATCATGATGTCTTGGGTTCGAGGGGTCGGGCTGTCATATACTGAGCTTTTATTTCTTTTAAGAAATTTTCAGTTTTCTTAGTCCGGAGTTGGTAAGTTGGCGAGTCTGTTTATTATCATTAACGTCTGGTAATGGTCGTTAGTGAAGTTAACATTCCGTAAGCCCGCCAATCCGCAGTGCAGCAACGTGGTGCGTCCAAGCTCCATATCCCGTTCTCCATATTCTGTAAGAAAGAAGGCCTTGTTCTGTAGAGAGCCGTTTACATAGGATGAAGGTATAAAGGTGCCGAGGCAAATATTACGTAAAACTCTAAGCAATGATATTTTATACTATTAGATATGTTACATACTTCCAAATTCACCGTGTGTCCGAATTTAGCTACTCCACACATCGCACACACACAATTTTGTGTTTGCTTACTTTATATATTTATGTTTATATAGTTTTTACACTCGACATTGTAGACAATGTTTAGGTATTACCTATTTGTATAAATAACTTTCGTTGTTTAATATGCGACTCAATGAAATTAAGACAATTCGTCACTTCGTCGCGTCATTCGCCTCAGTTTTGGCGCGCTAGTGTCATATCTCCATTACAAAATCTTTTGTAGGAACCATAGTTAGCGACCAAGTCTGGGACCCGTTGTGTTCTCAAACCAATTATTGTATAGGACCTGCCTCGCTAGACGTTACTTTTCTGTCAAAGTATATGATCAACGATCTAATGCGATTATAAAAACTGTGTCTATAGAATCGATGTTTTGTAATTGTGTTCGTCGGTTAAAGAGCTCCGTAAGAATATCTTTTGGTGTAATTGACTGGTGTAAAAAAACGGGCAAAAACTTCTAGTTTAGTATATGATATATACCAAATCTAAGCTCGTTTTCTTCAGAAAATGACAGACAATTTTATTCGTGACTATGAGTGCGATACAGGTTTGTTTTTTTTCCTTCTATAATTGGTCTGAGGTTGTGTTTGAAAGTCCATGCAAGATGCCTATGTCTAGCAATGGAAGTCGACGTCGATGATGATGATGATGATGATGATGACTCTAAGAATATTGAACATAACATGCATGACATGAGAATGACAAGTGATTTAGTCCATTTTAATCTGTGAGAGGAAATGTTATTAAAAACTTAAAAAAAGTGCGGAAAATTTTACAAGGACGAAAACGCGGGAGTCCGCTAAACCAGACTAAAATAAAAACTACGCTCCTTGCGATGGCCGCTCGGAAACACGAAAGGCGTAGAAAGAAAAGGAACTTCCTTATACAAAGTTAATTTACTTAAATAATCGATAAATTTAGCACCCGATCTTCGAACGTATCGAAATTCGCTATACTTTCCTGATATAAGACTTCAGAGACTCACAGTAAATATCTTCTACCGATATAACAAACTAAAAGATATGAAATACCTTTTGTAATTTACTACTTTTGATTATCTACCTATATTGATTATTAAGTGAGAAATTAAGTCAAATTAACCAAAATCTTAAAAATGAAAACTTAATTAGTTGAAATTCTTACATATTAGCTTCCTTGCATTTAATGCCTGACATTTTTGAGAAAATACATAAAACAGAACAGATTTCGTTAATCTCTTAAAAATAGTGAGGAGTAAAATCAACCCCCGTAGACAGATGCTCATGTCCACGTCAACCCCCTATTATTCTGTGCTACCCAAATACTTTATTTGAAGATTTTGCATTATATTATGATGATTTCTGTCAGTTCCGATACCTAATCTAATTCACTAAGTTTGACGTTTGCAGGCTAATTCACTAAGTTTGACGTTTATTAGTTGACATAGTATATACGAAATGACGAAATAGAAATAGGTATGTTGATATTCTATGTAACAAAAGTAATCGGTTGCCTATTGACAACCCTTTTCTGAATATCATATCATACAGTAGGTAGTATGTTTATTTTAATAGGTTGATAATAAAGATCGAATTACTACGATCGATACTGATGTGAGTCCCATAAAAGAACTTTGTACCAAAATCGAGAAATCAATTTGAATTTTAATGATGACATCTTGGGCTAAGTATATCAATGTACACTCCAGTATCAGCCGATAATCGGTACAACAAAATACGCGAAATCGTAAAAAGATCGAGCGTACGAAGCGGTGTGCACCGACCGACGGTCCGACCGCAAGAAATCATTATTACTACGGAATCCATACAAATAATTGGCCCGTAAACATGTCAGGGCGGCGTCTCTGCCATGTATGCGGCGCTAGGGTTGGCGATGGAACAGTTTTAAAAAACGAAGCTTTTTTTTTTTCAAATGGGAATAAAGGCAAAGATCGTTTGTCATACAGCCTATAAAGTTATGTATAGAACCTTTTTAATTGTCTCTCGAAAGTAACACTTCGGAATAATAGGAGTATCTAGGTCATAGGTAGGTAATCAGATAGCTATTGTTGTATTTGAGTCACATCACCATTTTAAATTAAAAATATACAATCTATGTGGAAACTGTACATTTATAAACAGTGGAAGCAGTAATAAATGTCTTGCATTTATTTGATTTCTATCGATAGCTATGTTATAGAGACATTTTAATTAAGATCTTTTGTTTCTAATAAGCTTCTATTATTTGGACAGATGTTGTACAAAATGTACTCGTAAGTAGGGTTATTGTAGTAGGCTTCTTCGATATTACGAAAGTCATGTCCACCGGCTTTTATATAATTAAGTCATCGGGGATGTAGCTCAGTGGTAGAGCGTTCGCTTTGCATGTGAAAGGCCCCGGGTTCGATCCCCGGCATCTCCAGATTTTTTTGATATGAAACTTTACTTTAAGAAACCTAAGTGATACATAATAGTAATGTATGTATCTACGTCATGTAAATTGAAATTTTGGTTCAGTTAAACACCTGATTTTTTTTATAGATCAATAGGTATATGATTTATATAGATAACTAATAGACACCGCGCAGTTTCACCCGTCTAAAGCCTTCCTCGATAAATGGGCTATCTAACTTTTTCAAATCGGACCAGTAGTTCCTGAGATTAGCGCGTTCAATCAATCAATCAAACAAACAACTCTTTAGCTTTATAACTTTAGTATTGGGAATATAGAAAGTACCTATAAGTTGTGAAAATTAAGTAAGTTCCATTTTGCTTTCTCCATTAAATGAAATTATTGAGTATTTTAAAAGATTTTTTGTTGACTCTTCTCAATGGAATCTGCCTTCGGAGTTAGGTGTTGTTTTGATTTTTCAAAAGTACTTATGAAAAAAAAACGAATTTTGAATATGAATTAAAAGATGTTTGGCAACCCTATGGTGTGTCCGAATCCGTCAATGTCACATCAATAGAGTGTGGCGCAGTTTTTTGTGTTGCGCCCAGCTGACCGACACTTGTGATATCTTCATTGTTATCTAAGCTGAGATCGTTTAGAGAAGCACTATATAAAATATTTGAAAACGTTGTAAAATACTAATATTTTCCTCTGATATTACTATGATTTTGATATGGGAGATCGTGTCCAAGTTGCCGTTATTTATAGCTTGGCTACTTCGTTCGTAACACTCCCGATGCGCGCGGGCCGAGAGAGGGGTAGCGATGAATGAAAAACCCACGACTGATGCACGTCACTTCCCCGCGCTCATACGATTTCCCACCCGCGCAGTCTTTCCCCCTGTCGCCCGCTTAACATGGGAGTGTTATCAACAAACTGGCCAGACTACAGCTTGGCGGCAACTCTTCGAAAAACACTGTTAAAGGTCAAACATAAGTGTCAAAATGAAGTCTCTAGCGAAGGGCTACCTCTAAGTCAAGTTCTGACGATTGGAAACCTGATTTTACATAATATTACGTCGTATCATAAAATTATGTCTTATACTCTGACATTGAGGATCTGGACCCTCGAACCTTGTTACCTTGTTATCTTTGATTGCAACTTTCGAAGATTTGGTGGCCAAAAAAATGGAGATGCCGGGGATCGAACCCGGGGCCTTTCACATGCAAAGCGAACGCTCTACCACTGAGCTACATCCCCGATGACTTCAGTCATTAAAAGTCTATAGATGATGGAAAAGAAGTCCTACGAATGTACCTATAGGTACCTACGTCTAGGTAACATCTGTCCAAATAACAGAAGATTATTACAAACAATAGCTTACTTTTAAAACTAAGCTATTGTTCAACCGTGATAGCCCAGTGTATTTCCTCTGCCTCCGATTCCGGAGGGTGTGGGTTCGAATCCGGTCCGGGACATGCACCTCCAAACAACAATAAATATCACGTGTCTCAAACGGTGAAGGAAAAACATCGTGAGGATACCTGCATACCAGAGAATTTTCTTAATTTTCTGCGTGAGTGAAGTCTGCCAATACGCATTAGGCCAGCGTGGTGGACTATTGGCCTAACCCCTCTCATTCTGAAAAGAAACTCGAGCTCAGCAGTGAGTCGAATATGGGTTGATAATGATATGAAACTAAGCTATTGTTTATTGTTTAATCTTAAACCGGAACGCTAAATCGCTGGGGCTTAGATACATGCGTCTTTCAAGGTAGGGTAGAAGCTAGCCACGACCGAAGCCTACCACCAGAACCAAACCAGACCAGCAGGGTTATTATGTATATCAGTGTACCATTCAATCAATCATTCACTACATAGTTTTTCATCGTATTTTCATCTAGCTTTGTTTTTATAAGGAAATTACATAATTATCCTCATTTTACGTAAAATTACATTAGTATAGCAGTGGTAATAGCACAGATAACATATGTACAAGGTAGGTAATAGCAAGTTACTTTGTACATATGTTTACGATATTTTACCAAAACACTGGTATTTACGTAGGTAATTTTTTACGGCCTCCGTGGCGCAGTGGTATGCGCGGTGGATTTACAAGATGGAGGTCCTGGGTTCGATCCCTGGCTGGGCAGATTGAGATTTGTCCAGGTCCGGCTGGTGGGAGGCTTCGGCCGCGGCTAGTTACCACCCTACCGGCAAAGACGTACCGCCAAGCGATTTAGCGTTCCGGTATGATGCCGTGTAGAAACCGAAAGGGGTGTGGATTTTCATCCTCCTCCTAACAAGTTAGCCCGCTTCCATCTTAGACTGCATCATCACTTATTATCAGGTGAGAATGTAGTCAAGGGCTAACTTGTAAAGAATAAAAAAAAAAAAATTTGGTTAAAATATTCATGACGATCGTTAAAACGAAAAAATCACTTTTTAACATCATTTGCCATTTGATGTGAAATGGCGTAGTCAAGGTAATTTCGTAGAAATAACTATGTTAGATGATCACAAAAACGAAAATACGATAAAAAAAGATGTCGTGATTTATTATTTGAGTGATAGTTACTATACCTACGCCGAGATACATAATAAATAAGATCGTTGGCTTGTCCCGTGATCAATATCGATCGGATCTGTCATTTCCATACACATTTTTTTAGGACTCGAAGCGTTAGCGTTTGTAGAAAGAGAATCGACGTGCCGCATGGCTCTGAACTATTTTAGAAAACACAAAATCCTAAAATGACCCGAACTGGGAATCGTATTCAGGGCCTCTGTTAAAACTACAGCATTATTGCACAAACATGTTTTTCAAGTTTAAAAACTCATTTTTTCATTTTAATAGTAATAACATTCAATTAAGGTCTTTTGTTTTTAATAAGCTTCTTTTGTTTTATCAAGTGTTTTCGATACGAAAATAAAATATGGCTTGCGCTCTTGCAGACATGTCTACAGGCTTTTATACGTGTATGTCATCGGGGATGTAGCTCAGTGGTAGAGCGTTCGCTTTGCATGTGAAAGGCCCCGGGTTCGATCCCCGGCATCTCCAGAATTTTTATATTTAAACATTTTTTTTCTTAAGATAGGTAGGTGTCGGTAGGTAACTGCATATGAAATAGGTAGGTAGGTAAGTATGTACTTCATCATTATCATCATTCACCTAGTGGGGGGTCGATCAACTTTGCGCTTTACGGTGCGGAGTCGCCATTCGAACTATATCTTTTCGAACTATGTGTCTCGCCCATTGCCACTTCAGACTGACTCGCTAAGCTATGTCCGTAACTTTGGTTCTTCTGCGGATCTCCTCATTTCTGATTCGATCACGCAGAGATACTCCAAGCATAGCTCGCTCCATCGCCAACTGAGTGACTTTAAGCCTTCTATTAAGGCCCATAATTAGCGACCTCAGATCCGTAGGTCATCACTGGTAAAGCGCACTCTCTGAAGACTTTCGTCTTCAGGCACTGAGGAATTTTGAACGCAAAGATGTCGCGGAGTTTCCCGAACGTTGCTCAGCCGAGTCGGCGATTCACGTCTTTCTAGAAATTGGACCTACCTAACTGGACTGTGTGTCCTAGGTATATAATCTGTTCGCGTCATGTTCCTCATTATTGAGGGTCGTGACCCCTATCACACATTCACGACTTTTTCCCACACGATGTCACGCCATGCGGTTCGGCTTTTCGCGACTTGTAGAGCTTCGTGTACTTTTGTATCGAGAGTGGTGCGGATTTGATCTGACTAACGTAGGCTACGTCCTCAAGGTCTCTTCCCTTCCACTTTGCCAGTGATAACAAGGTATATAATATTCGTCTACAATTTCGAGCGCAGTCCTCAACAATAACTGGGTGGAGCGGTACATTGTACATGCAGGTTTCCTCACGATGTTTTCCTTCACCGTTTGAGATACGTGATATTTAATTTCTGAAAATGCACATTAACTGAAAAGTTGGAAGTAGGTACATGCCCGGAGTGGCTATAGGTTTACCTAACTGATATAGAATTCTACAAACACTGTACCTTTGTACATTGTAGACTTCCTCATTTGTAGACGACTTCAACAAGCTATCACGTATTTTGATATTTTCATTCTACCCGCAAGTAACAACCGAAACTGCCTTCTACCGTCTACCTACAGATCGATACGAAAACGTGACAAGAGTTCTAACTCTCAGTGCTATACAAATGGCAACATTCAATATAATTATACGCTAATGTAACCTCTAAGCATAGAGAATAAGGGTGAATATCGTTTGATAATTTGATGATTTAAAGGGAGGGTGTATGAGGAAGAAAAATTTGATAAAAAGTGTATTAAACACGTTAGCGACTAGTTCATAAGAAGGTGTTTTTTTGTTTCATAATGGACTTTTGTGGTTTTTTTTAAATAGGCCAATTTTCCCGTTCCCCTCCAATTTGTCGAAAAGTACTGTGTTAGGAGTGGGCGACATTATCGAACCCACGACCTGTCGGTATTGAATCTGGCCCCTTTACCGTTTGACTATTGAGGTTTCATTATCATTTTGTTATCTGCCTCATTGGTTTCGAGTTTAGCTGGCTCGGCTATGGACAATAAGGTCCAGGGTTCAAATCCAACAATAAAAAAAGACGTCATACTATAATGCTCGCCACTCACCATCCGATAAGCCCACATGTTTTTGTTATCACATGCACAGTTGATCGCGATATGCATGACATCATGCCGATCGCGACCAACACACGATCAGTTTTATCGGACCTCAAACCGTTAGCACTGCAGAGATCAGCGGCTCCCTGCAACTCTGATATCCTCGGTCCACGTAGTGGGGGGTCGACCAACACTGCGCTTTCCGGTGCGTGGTCGCTATTCCAGCACCTTGGGACCCCAACGTCCATCGGCTCTTCGAACTATGTGCCCCGCCCATTGCCACTTAAGCTTCACGACTCGCTGAGCTATGTCAGTGACTTTGGTTCGTCTGCGGATCTCCTCATTTCTGATTCGCTCACTCAGACTCCAAGAGAGACTCCAAGCATAGCTCGCTTCATTGCCCACTGAGTGACTTTGAACCTTCTAATATAGGCCTTATTAGAAGGCTTCTACTATTATGAGTAGGTAATTTTGTAGGTTTACTACGAAACTTAACCTAAACATTTTTTCTTGTCAACCCTGGCCTCGAACCCAGTACACAGAGACAGAAGAGGCACTTTTTATCCTGCATTAGGTAATCAAAAAGGTAATTTTGCTATTTTCAGTTAAAAGGTTTGAATTCCATTGCATCTTTGAGCCTTATCGATTCCCGCCTACGTTACTTGAATGCCTAATGAAGCTTTGCTAACTTACATTTGCAGTTCACGTGAACTCTATTGCTTGGGAAATTAGTGTCAATTTTCCTTGATTATTTGAAAAGGTGTTGGTTTTGTAGAAGGTCAACCAAGTGCTTCAGGAGTTTTAGTCGTGGAAAATCCAGATTTCAGTAACAGGCTGAGACAAAGAATATCTAATTAAATACTCATCTCATTTATAGGTAGGTAGGTAGGTATTTACCTACCTACCTACCTATAAATGTAAACCTAGTACCTAGTATGGTTACGTCATAAATAAATATCCACAGTTATATTTGTTTACCACCTGACAGTTCTTGAGCGTCAAATTTGACATGCAAAACCTTTTTGTGAATACCTACTTAAACTTAGGTGATATTTTAGTCTACCTGCTATGCTATAGGAATTACGTTTTTTTATTGTAAGTAATTTGTTGTTCATGAAAAATGATCATAACGAAATTCTGTTTAAATACAATGAAAATTAAGCATATGTTTTATTGGGTAGGATTCTACTTTATTTGTACTTCGATAACTATGTAGGTACGTATTAATGTATTTATTTTTATATTGTAACCTACCTACGACGTAGCAACGTGTATTGATATTATTTTTTTTTTTTGTTCATTTCTGAAATTAGGCACAACAGACGATGACCTTTGCCACCCAAAATAAAATCAATATAAAAAAATAAACTACGCCGTAGCGCCGTAGCTCATAAAAGTAGCTTATTCTGTAAACCAATTTATTATCGCGCGCCAGAATTCGCACGTCAGTACCACGCCCACCGCGCCCGTAACCCCACGCCTTCTCCACACGTTCCGCCGCCAATGAGCGCCCGACATTTGAATTTCAAATCGACGCTCGCTCGATATAGCCGTTTCGCTCGTTCCGTTGCGATCGGTTGACAGAATAGCGTCGATGATTACGCGCGTTCTTTTTTTGAATATCCGATATTCGAATAACAAAGCGCTTTGAATAGGGCTATAGATAAAAAAAAACAAAAGTAGAAAAAAAAGTGTTGTTCTGATTTTGAATATGTGGTTTATAGAATACATACGTTAATAGAGATTACACAAATCTAATTCAGAAATAATAAAATAATAATAATAAAAAAAAGATTCCGAGGATAACCTCCTCCTTTTTTTAAGTCGGTTAAAAAAGAAAAAGAGTGGAAATTTTAATTAAAAGTCCTCAAGGATTTAATCTACTATTTGGGACAAACAATTTTCAAATAAAAGTATTTTTTTTTCATTTTACTATAAAACAATACAAATTAAAAATATTTTTTTTTAAATGAACCCTCGTACCTAATATGTTTGTCTACTAATTTATCTAAGTAACAAACACAAAGTCCCTCAGTTTATGCACAGTCATGATTTTTTTAGGGTGAAAAATTATTTATTTCCATAGTATTCCGTAACAACCCTTTCCATAATCCTTCCACAGGATAAAGAAATGCATTTTAAAAAATTGCATTTTTTATTTTAGATGGATACCGTTAGACATGGAGATTGAGGAGTTACTTCGAAGGCTTTCTGGATTAGTGCGTTGTTCTGACAAAGATGTCTTGAGAATATTATAAAGCTGAAGAGTTTGTTCGTTTGTTTGAACGCGCTAATATCAGGAACTACTGGTCCGATTTGAAAAATTCTTTCCGAGTCAGATAGCCCATTTATCGAGGAAGGTTATAGGCTATATATTATCCCCGCATTCCTTCGGGAACGGGAACTAAGCGGGAAAAACCGTGCGGCGTCAGCTAGTGTAAGATAAACTTCATAGTTTGAATTTATTTAGGAGTTTATATTTTGTGAATCTGGTAAGGTCTGTGGTTATGAATCTACTGACAATGGCCTACCTATTGCTAAGCGATTAAGCTATTATCTATGCTACGTAGGAATTAGATAGTCAAGGGTTCTGGTAATAGACTACAGGGTCGTGGCAAATCAAATAAAATCAAATCAAATCAAAAATCATTTATTTCAAGTAGGCTCAGTTTACAAGCACTTTGACACGTCAGTTGACTATATGTAAAGATTCTACCACCGAAAGGCAGGTTCTGCTGAGAAGATACCGGCAAGAAACTCAACAGTTGCTCTTTTGAAAAAGTCATACAGTATTATAATTTACAATTGATAACAATTACAATTTCTTATAGTTTTATTTCCTGTGTGAAGGTGGAAGCTGATCCAATAGCCTCCAAGCGCTGGCAAAAATTTATAGGTCATTTTGTACCACCAGGAGACTTGATCATTGTTATGAATAATAACATTAAGCATAACGCCGTCATTTGTAAGCTGTCCAACTGAGTGCAGGTGTGACTTCAAAAGACCAAGTTTAGGAACATTATGATTATATATTTTTGTACGGCATTCTTACAATAAATATTTAAAAAAAAAATGAAAATTCATAGTGTCGTACAAAAATTGCCCCACAAAGTTGGGAAAATTATTAATTTTCCGGCGATTTTTGCCACTTACCTGTACTTAGTCTATAAGGAGACTTAAATGCCATCACAAATACTGTCATTATAAAATTTATCTAATGTGGGTATATACCTATTTATACATGCATTAAAGTTAAATGTTAGACCATAGCTTAGAGTAAGGTTTAAAATAAGCTAAAAAGTTTGGAGATGCCGGGGATCGAACCCGGGGCCTTTCACATGCAAAGCGAACGCTCTACCACTGAGCTACATCCCCTGTACTACTGTAGCGTGAAAGCCTTATGTTATTAATCAACGGCTAAATTTAAACACAGCTGTATAAATAAAACAAAGAGTGGAGTGGTTTTGGGCCGAACAAATACCAAGAGGTCACTGGTTCGATCCCTGATAGCCCAGTGGATATAACCTCTGTCTTTGATTCGGAGGTTTGAATCTGGTTCGGGGCGGGCACCTCCAA
Source organism: Bicyclus anynana (assembly GCF_947172395.1). Taxonomy (NCBI): domain Eukaryota; kingdom Metazoa; phylum Arthropoda; class Insecta; order Lepidoptera; family Nymphalidae; genus Bicyclus; species Bicyclus anynana. The sequence goes on along the minus strand of NC_069104.1, from coordinate 3,972,746 downwards.
CTTTTCAGTTGTTTGTAATTTAAGAAAATATATTTAATGTGTCTCAAAACGCTAAAGGAAAACATCGTGAGGAAACCTGCATACCTGAGAATTTTCTTAATTCTCTAGGTGTGTGAAGTCTGCCAAGCTGCATTTGGCCGTGAACTAAGGCCTAACCCCTCTCACTCTGAGAGGACGCTCGTACTCAACAGTGAGCTGAATTTGGGTTGCTAATGATGACTACCTATTGTCTTTACGACTAATTATATTTTTTTTGTGTCGGTGGTGTTTGCTGTAAGGATAACCAACTATCTGAGGGATTACAAATTGTAACGTTTATTTTGAAAGAACATCTGCTGAGTTTCTTGCTCTCGCAAGCTCTTCTTTGCAGGATTTGCTTTCCGAACCGGTGGTAGAGTCACTACTCACTGACAAACTAATGACTTTCGAAAGTGCTTGTATAAAAGAATACTTGCAAAAGTTGAATTTGGTTCATATTAGTTAACTAAAACACAAAGTCCATTGAAATGTTACATTTTTAGGCCTTACCCGATGTTTTTAGAAAACGTGTTTTTTTTTCTTTAAAGAAAACCAAATGGGGTCGCCATCTTTGTCCCACAAGTCAAGGTGTCCTCTAAAAAACGCAACTCCAAATATAACTTTTCAATGGACTACACAATTGAAAACTATTCTACTAATACTAACTAATTCCGAAGCTCAAAATAGAACCCAGGCTCTTCCGGTTACTAATCTTAGTAATAGCCTTAATAACCATCATAACCTATAGCTAATTGCTTTTTTCACATACTTTATTCGCATATAATCCAAACACCGTTATATGACTGTTCGTACAGTATCATTTCTTCGAGCAATTACTGACGAAGTATCCAATATAACTTGACCTCTCCCTTGTTATACATGAACCCTTATTTCGTCTTAGTTTGTGAGAACGTAGATGGGGGGTACAGTTCAAACGAGACTGGTGGTTCATTCACTTGAAAATTGCTTTGACAGTTAGATACAAAACGTATGAGGTTACAGGTTAGGTCATACTTAGGTTTAATGTCGTGAGAATATTTCTTATCGTATTTATTGTCAAACATTTTGAAGATAATTGCACATTTTTAAGTCTGTCGTATGTCATAAATTAGGTTCTTTATTGGTGGACGCGGTTGGGTTGTCACGTAGAGCTAATTTCGAATTGAATCGCTGAGACTCGAGACTTGCTTAATAAAGTACCTCGTTGAAGATCTTTTGTAAAAATCTTCTTGTTGTGTAGTTTTTGTCTTAATAAGTAGGTATTTCTGGAATAATATATCACATAACTGGATACATAAAATGATTTTTAAGGATGTAAAAGAAATTTGAGAGCCGTGATAGCCCAGTGGATATGAGCTCTGCCTCTGATTCCGGAGGGCGTGGGTTCAAACCCAGTCCAGGGCATGCACCTCCAACTTTTCAGTTGTGTGCATTTTAAGAAATTAAATATCACGTGTCTCAAACGGTGAAGGAAAACATCGTGAGGAAACCTGCATACCTGAGATTTTTCTTAATTCTCTGCGTGTGTGAAGTCTGCCAATCCGCATTGGGCCAGCGTGGTGGACTATTGGCCTAACCCCTCTCATTCTGAGAGGAGACTCGAGCTCAGCAGTGAGCCGAATATGGGTTGATCATGATGAAAAGAAATTTACCTTAATTTTTTGATTCTAAATAGAGCTAGAATAAATAATGCATGATTTTTGAATAAATTTTAGCTTATTAAACCTCTGACATGCCCTTAACGATGACAGCATTTGATGGATGGATGGATGGATGGACCGATCAGGAACTGGAGAGTCCTTTAGGACTTTAACAACTGAGACCGGCTAAACTTTCTTTGCATCTTCAGTGACTATCTTCCTTCTACTTCTAGTTTCTTGTCCATCTCATTACTTAGTTGTTCTACTTGGCCCTGCAGACTTTACAAAGGGATTAGAACGAAGTTCCGGATAGTGCTAAACTGTGAAACTTTATTGACCGTAGGGTTGATAGCCGGAAAAGCTGATAGCATGGTCAAAAAGAATGGGAAAATTCTCTTCCTTTCCTCAACAACTCCTACTAATAGAGGTAGCAAGTTAGTTGGTGACAATTAATAGATGATATGAAGGAAATACCTTAATGGATCACTGATGGAAGGTTTATGGTGATATATTTAGAGCATTTTTAAATATATGTAAGTAAAATAATATTTTGAGCACTACAAATACGTGTTATATTTATTATTCCAACAAAAACAATTAAAAGTTAATTTAATTTTAGTAAAACATTGCGAAAAAGGAGGATTTTCGTTGTGACTCGTTTTTTTTTTCACAAACACGTGAAGATTAGCGAAAGTCGTAATTGGAACACACCCCCGCCGGCGCGCGACGTGACGCTCCCGCGTGTCACGTAAACGTAACCCAATTACTGCAGACGTGACGTTAGGTGCGCTAAGAGCTAGCGGAGAGAATTGGTGAGCCACTTGAACAGGTTACTTAGTTTATTTATCTATCTATATCTACCTATATATTGCAACAAGAGAGTAGAAATCAAAGTCTAGTACTACTACCAATAAATATAAGTCAATAAAATTAATACAAAAAAATATGTATTTTTTTGTATGTCTGTCTGTTTACATTTTGATTGGATTTTAAAACTACTTAACGGATTTCCATGTGGTTTTCACAAGTAAATTATGCAACGTAAAGAGGACTTACTACATACAGCTAGGCTTTGTTATATTATTAACTTCGTATATAGGTAAAGAAAAATTGTTTGTTAACTGTAATAAAAATAACGCAGAGTCGTATTGCCTTAAATTGTAATTGTAACTAGTAGATAAGAATTAGTAGTATATTAACCCTAATTTGAAATTACAATTCCCATACAAACTTATCAATTGAGATTTCTGAATTATGTTGGCTGTTTCTTTGGGTTTTCTCTATTGTTTATATTATAAAATGTGCTGTTAGCGTGTTTGTATTAGTAAATAAATAAAAATAGTAAACAAAATCATTTTATATAACAGAACGTCAATATGCAAAACACGTTTTCTAGGAAAACGTCCTTCAATAATCTGTTACCTTAAGTTTCACCAGAAATTTAGGGTGAAAATGTATACCTTGAAGTGTACACATTTCACCCTAATTTTCTGGTGACGGTAATGTCAATAAAACTATACAGACCGAAGATTTATTAGGAAACAGACACCTATTCATTTTAATCAAAGATTTTATTGTATTTATACAGCTGTGTTTAAATTTACGCGAGGATGTCTTATTAAGGTAAGAATTTCACGCTACAGTAGTACAGGGGATGTAGCTCAGTGGTAGAGCGTTCGCTTTGCATGTGAAAGGCCCCGGGTTCGATCCCCGGCATCTCCAAACTTTTACCCATATATTTTAGGAAGTATTTATAAATTAATTAACTATTTATGCTCCAATTTACATATTATGTATCTATAATGGAGAAGCAAGCCGTGATAGCCCAGTGGATAGGACCTCTGCCTCCGATAACGGAGGGTGTGCGTTCGAATCCAGTCCGGGGCATGCACATCCAAATTTTCAGTTGTGTGCATTTTAAGAAATTAAATATCACGTGTCTCAAACGGTGAAGGAAAACATCGTGAGGAAACCTGCATACCAGAGAATTTTCTCAATTCTCTGCGTGTGTGAAGTCTGCCAATCCGCATTGGGCCAGCGTGGTGGACTATTGGCCTAACCCCTCTCATTCTGAGAGGAGACTCGAGCTTAGCAGTGAGCCGAATATGGGTTGATGATGGTGATGATGAATGGATAAGTTCTATATATATTAAGTAAGTTAGATTATATTTTTACTTAATTTTCTGTCTACGCCGTCCCCCCCTCCATACCATGTACGCCTATGATTGTAGTCAAGCGCAAGTCTATTCTGAATTTATAAAAGTACGGATTTCTGTTTTATCAAATGTCGAGCGAAATACGTCCACTCGCTCTCGGTAAAGTTCCGCCAGCACGCTCGTTCGCCGCGGCGTGCCGTGTTCGCAGCGACTTGCGAGGCTCGTTTCGTATGCCCGCCGCACGCCAGGGCCGGTTCGCGCACACATCCACCGCACGCCGTATAGTTTTGATAGCAGATCCTCTCAATGACCGCTGGACCGACAGACTCGGCACACGTGTGCCCCGCGCGACCAAAATGCATGTAAATATTGTAAATGCATGCACGCGCGCGCGTTTCAGAACGTATCACGCGCGGGGAATCCTCCGTGCTGTTTGACGTTTTTTTTTAATTTTTTAACTGCTTCAGGTTCTTGTTCGGACGAAAAAAAAAATTCTAATTGTAAAGTTGTGGGACAAATTGTTGTGATATGATTTGAGTTTTTATAGTGTTTTGAGGGAATTGTCTGCGTGAACTGTGGTTGTGGTATTTTCAGTGATTTTCCAGTGATGTACTTACAGTGAACTAATTTACGTTTTGTAACAATTTTCATGAAAGGACATTTTGAGTTAGTAGCTTGTATTGTTCAAGAAAATGAGTTGATAAACGTATTTTAAGTAAGATAAACGTATTTTAAGTAAGTTCAAGATTTGATTTAAGAAACGTCTCGATATCTAACTATGCCGATTTTTAGCGAAATATTTGGTTAAAAAAAACTCAATTTTCTTTTAAATACACTAATCATAGATTAGGTAAGGGTTGCAGCCACCTACAGTTATGTTTATGGCGCATTGCATTAACAAGCTTATAGCTAAGAGCTTCGTACGGTTTCAAAATTCGGGCATACTCTGACAATAATAACATGATTTTAGCCATCTATTGAATATTCAAAAAAAAACACTCACGAAAGTTTAAATTCTAAAATAAATGAGGGTTCCACCATCATCATCATTTGAAGCCGATGGACGTCCACTGAGCTGAACATAGGCCTATTGTAAGAGCTTCTAAACACCACCATAATCATCCAGCGGTACCACTTGATATCATTGGTCCACCTACTGGGGGTCGATCAACTGCGGGGTCACTATTCCAGCATTGGTGGACCCTAACGTCCACCAGCTTTTCAAACTATGAAGGTTTAGTAAGTTACAATTGCCGTAAACCCGTCAAAGGCTTAAAAACGAGCAAACAGCGAAGTTTTAGTGATTCTTACATTCGTGCGCACTCCCGCGTTTTGAGCCAAGTCAAACAGATGTTATTGCTTGACAAACACAAAAACCCGTAATCACATGAGGTTAACAAAACATTAACGCAATAAATACTTTAGCCGAAAGCAAACATCACATCGGCTTTACTAATAGGTGCTGATAAATAATACTAAAACAATCACCTTACGTATGCCCGCTGAGTAAATATATCGTATGTTGGCTCCTAAGTAACGTACACCGTAAAGAACTAATGAATTCACGATTCCAAATTCAAATTAGATTTTTTACATTCTAATTAACTTTTTTTAAATGATTTTACAGCTCAGTGTTCTGACCTTATTATTTTGATTTCAAAAAGATTTTTTTGCATATTTTTTAATTTTTATTTTTAGTAAAACTGATATTGTCTTTACTAAATAAGGCTAAAACAACCACCTTACGTATGCCCGCTGAGTAAATATATCTTATGTTGGCTCCTAAGTAACGTACACCGTACAGAACTAATGAATTCACGATTCTAAATTCAAATTAGATTTTTTACATTCTAATTAACTTTTTTTTTAATGATTTTATGGCTGAGTGTTCTGGCCTTTATTAACCCGATTTCAAAAAGATTTTTTGTTTTTTTTTTTAATTTTTATATTTAGTAAAACCGATATTATCTTTACTAAACAATCACTTTATGTATGCCCCTAGAGTAAAAATATCGTATATTGGCTCCTAAGTAACGTACACCGTAAAGAATTAATACATTCACGATTCTAAATTCAAATTAGATTTTGTACATTCTGTTTCACTTTTTTAATGATTTTACGGCTCAGTATTCTGGCCTTAGTACTGTTAATTGTTCCGATTTAAAAAAGGATATTTTCTGTGTATTTTCAAAATTATTATTTTTAGTAGGTAATGCCCATGTGTTATTTACTAAATAAGAATAAAACAATCACCTTACGTATATCCGCTGAGTAAATATATCGTATTTTGGCTCCTATTGTAACGTACATCGTAAAGAACTAATGAATTAACGATTCCAAATTCAAATTAGATTATTTTTATTAATTATTTTTTTAAAAAGGAGATCTTCAATCCAATGTGTATGTTTTTTTTTTAATTTTTCTTAGTAAAACCGATATGGTCTTTACTAATAAGACTAAACCAATCAAACCTTACGTATACCCGCTGTACAAACATATCGAATGTTGGCTCCTAAGTACTGGCCAACATAATTATTGAAAAATACAGTGTAATGAATTTACCTGACGAATTCACGATTCCAAATACAAATTAGATTTTTTTATATTCGAATTATTTTTTTAAAGATTTTGATTATGGCGTAAGGTTATCAATATGATTATCAATCTACCAATCTACTTACAATTCACTTGATATTTTAGGTAGGTACACCCGAATGATTGTTTTATTGATTTTACGGCTCACAGGTAAATTTTTCTCAGATTCCAAAAAATATATTCTCAATGGAGTGGTAGGTATTTAGGTTGGTTATTTTTAGTTAGGTACCTGTACTAAAAATATCTTTATACATAACCAATTCTAATACCCAAGTATAGCCAGGTATATACCAGCCAGGTTTACAGTTTTATGAATAAATCAATATATATTTACCTATAAGTATATAGATATATGCATAAATACACAAATATAATATTGAGTAAATAACGCATCCACACATTCATATAATACTATGTGTTAATTTAAATATTTTTCCGATTACGTAGTAATAATATCTAAGTACTCATAAAGTTCGAATGTTTCTAACCAACTAGGTAAAGTTTAAGTACTTCAGTTAAACTATAAATAGAGAAAAAACAAATTATTAGTTTCAAGAATAATATGTGACACCATATGTGCGAAAAAGTGACGAAAATATAACAGAAAGTGACAAAAGTGATGATAAGCGACTGACGAGGTCAGCATGGAGCACGGCGGAGGTTTCGCATCGTCGCCGTGGGCAGCCATGATGCATGGCATGCATAGCATGATGCCGCATGACTATGCACATGCTGCGCCCGTGCCGATGGACCTGCATGTGCCACAGCCGTTCCCTTACTACCGGTGAGTCACATTTTTTTAATATCATCATTTTACTGAGCACCAAACATTAAACAAAAAAATTAGAATATAATTGCTTCAGTTTTCAAAAATTTCAAAAGAAACTTTTAGACAAATAAATCTTGATAAATGCGATCGAAGCGAATAGATCGTTTTTTTTAAATATAAATGTCCAATTTTGCTTAAATACTATATTTTATTTAAGCGTATTACATTTTTTTATAGCTAAATCTGAAAAATACTATATTTTTCTGAAAAAATGTTACCATACCTACGCCCAGTGCTCAAAAGGGCTACCTTATACCAACCATAAAAAAAATATTTTCACTACTCTTGCTCAAAAACACTGTCATATTACCACTCCACAGCGGGGCTAAACAAGCATTTTAGCTTCTAGGGGCTAAAGTAATTTTGTTTTTTAATTCTTGTCTGTTACGAGTACTAGCCAAGTACTAGCCTACTATAAAACGGAGGAGGTTTTATTCGAAAATGGAATCATTATAGGTAAGGCCCCGATTGTTTTGAAAAATAAATAAAAAACTTTAAATTGGAATGAAATGCAGCGTTCTTGTCTGTGGAATGCGTTTATTTTTTTATTTAATTTTTATTGAGTTGCGAATAGAGCGTGATTTGAAGACATAGGACATCCTTTACGGTGTAATACCTTTGCCTTTTTCTCATGTGAAAAAAAATTAAATTAAAAAGCGAGAATTTAAAAAACAATTGGCGTGAATAATACACACTTGATTTTTTTAAGAAATTTATTGTAAATTTGTGACGGTAACTTATATATTGTCCAACATTAATTGTTATTGTTGTCTTCATCTAGTAAGAATGGTGATCCTAATTTGGAGATGGATGAAATTTTCAATCTGTTACCATCAAAGTCGAGACGCATTTACTTAAATCCCTACCTAGGTAAAGTGGAGAAAACAACACGAATGGATTCAATTACGAAAGGAGTTTTTTAAACTATTATCATTATTCATCTTCACAGTATTCGGAAATTATGTTTCCGGGTAAAAGCATCTCCCTTAATATCCAAAATTGTAGACTTTGTACATTTAATTTTCAATTAAAATAAAATTTTTCCATATCATTTCACCGCGGCTTGTTGCCTCGACTGGTGACAGAAGGGCTGGCTCATTTTTTGCGCAAAGGATCAGCTTGGCTGTCCAGCGCGGAAATGCAGCCAGTATTCTTGCCACCATTCCACGTGGGCATGATTTGTATAGTTATTAGGATAAGTTAGCTTAAGTTCCTTATTGTATTCTTTCTCAATAAAAAAAAAAAAAAATTAAAATAAATCATTGAATATTGTACTAAACTATTTTAATTTCTCGCAATCGTAGTGAAAAGCAGAGTGTAACACGTGGGGCTAAACCCATTATAAACTGGGTTTCTATTTAGGCGGCCCGAGACGTAATGGGTCTTTTTAGCCCCTTGTATAACAATCTACTATTTTCTACTATAATTACGTTCTAAATTCGAATTGATTTTCCTGTTGCATCATAAAGGACTTTTGCTTGCTCATTTCGCGCACAAAAAACTTACAATTAAATGAGATGAAAGTTAAAAAAAGCGGGCAAAGGCAAGTTATTAATATGAAAGAATTATTATCTATACTTCTAATAAAGCTGGTTGAATTCTATACATTTATTCACAATTTGAGATTTTACTTATATCATTTGTAACAACAAACGTTAGCGTGACATAAAGGACGCTAGCGCCATCTAGAATCTATACTTATAATACAAATTCTGTACATTTTGTACATTCTGCACATTGAATTTTTGTTGGGGTGCATTATATAATCGATACTAAAGCTAAAAATTTTTTTTGTCGATTTCTTGTCTGTCTGATATAATTCAAAATTTTTTTAAATTCTAAAGTGGTGAAATAGGGTTTGAAAGTTTACATTGATTTACACGCAGACGAAGTCGCGGGCGTCCGCTAATAAATTGATATAATTGCAAGGAAATCAGACCAATTACAGTCGACAATGTAAAGCACCAACATTTCCGCACAATTGTACAAAGAGTTTCAATGTCATTAGACATTCTTTCACCTCAACTGAGAGCCAATTGGGTGGTAATTAACATGTCTGCAGTTCCCGAGTCAAGTGACACCTTAAACTGATTACGAATCGCTAAAGTGAAACTTTGTCTCGTTCAAAATCTTTCCTTTTTTATTCATCAGAATTTACAACCCATATATGGCTTACTTTTGAGCACGAGTCTCCTCTCAGAATAAAAGGGGTTAGGCTATAATAGTTTTCCACGCTGCATTGACCCAATGCGGACTTCACACATGAGGTTTCGTCACGATGTTTTTATAATACTAACTATATGAATTCTGTGGTCCAACATAGGTTATTTGTATTCAGCCCTTAGGGTAGGCAGCGCATTAGTGCATATACGAAGTGCAAGCCACTAGGATTAACGTACTCTGCAAAGTACGGGGGTGTATTACCACCAACGTCTTGACTAATCTCAGAATGAGAGGGGTTAGGGCTTAGTCCACCACACTGGCCCAAAGCGGATTGGCAGACTTCACACACGTAGAGAATTAAGAAAATTCTCAGATATGCAGGTTTCCTTACAATGTTTTTCTTTCACCGTTTGACACACGTGATATTTAATTTCTTAAAATGCACATAACTGAAAACTTGGAGGGGCATGACTCTATCTAAGAAGTCAACGATAGTCGTCCAGTTATTTGCCGTTTCCAACATTTTGGGTACAAGGTTTTCTACCGAGATATCACCCACTTTCGCACAAACTTCTTCTCTGTCTTTACTCCACCGTGAACAGTGGAATATTTTATGCAATGCGTTGTCCGTTTCACTACAGCACATACACGTCGCATCTGGCCTTTTTCTGATTCCTGCGAGATAGTCCATAAACAATTTCCACTGGGCTATCACGTCTCTATTCTCCATAGTTTGGACTATTAAATAAATAGTAAATACGAAATCTGTTGAACCAATAGCTAGTTGGTAATGACAGTTTTTTAAATTGTATATAAATTATGAGTATACTAATAGTAAAGCAATTTTGTAAAAGGAACAGGGTATCTGCGATCATTACTTTCGGAGCTACAGGGATTCAAAGAGTCAGATCTCTGAAAAACGCCCCATACAAAATGGCACGAACTGATGACGTCGTAGGCAATGTAATGATCGTTAGATTTGTATGTGCGTTCAAACAAAATTACTAATATCTTTGTTATTTGTGCGTTTATGTTTATAGTTCAAATATTAAAAAATGTCACATTTAATGAAAGGAAGCCAAAACTGTATGAATTTTCATCTAATTACGATAAAATATTTTTAATAAATTTTGAAATTTTATAATCTCATTTATTTTGCAAATATCCGGACAATCTTTGCTTTTTATGTATAAATTAGTTAACATTGACCTTATTTACCCGAATGTATCATTTTATTCAAACCTAGTCATCATCCCCATTGGGAAATATCATCTCTACTCTAAAATATCCGAAGAGTTGTGTTGTAGGTAAACGTAAAAATAAATTTTGGCTGAGTATGTTGTGAGCTCTTCTCAGACCAAGGCGCTTTGGAACCCTCGTAACTTTATTAACTTTCGACTATTATTACCACAATTAGATTAAATTAAATTATGACATAACCTGACTTTTCAAAAGTCAAAGCCTAATTGAATTAAATGAATTTTGAATTTATATGTCCACAAGATGTACCAACAACAAAGTTAGTGAATTGGTCTGCAGGAGCTATTTTAATCGCCATAAACTATTACTATAATAATGCAGGTGCTACATCTCAGAAGTTATAATTGTCTATCAAACGATGCGTATAGGAACAAAATCGCCACACAAAAAGCTGGCAGCAAAGATAAGCTTTACTTATTAGGGCAACATGCCAAGAGACCAGCTTTTTGCGCGCGCCGCATAAAGCACGGGAAAATAAGCATCCAGAGAAAAGTTACGAGTGTTTACGACTTTGTTTTTAGCTTTTTTTTCAACCTCCCAGAGCAGTGACGGATTTGATAGTAGGCTGGTTTTAATGGGTGGCATATTTGGCCTAAAATATATAACAGAAATAAAGAAAAACTAAGGTTCATGCATACCTAGAGAAAAGGAGTCTAAAAAATTTTATTAAAAAATTTCGGTATTTTAGTATTTACTAGACGTATTGTACAGTGGTAAAATATTAAAATTTTCTATTTTATTAACCCCTGATTTCTATTATAAATTTAATAATTACGACAATTAATATTTGATAACCAAGTGGTCCATACAAGAGGCCTGGTTTACGCAAGAGGCATATGTCCAGCAGTGGACATCCATCGGCTGATAATTGATGAATAAGTGACGTAGTGGGTTGTGACCCTACCTTCTGCATCCAAAGCTCTGGGTTTGATTCCCACAACTGGAAAATATGACAATACCCAAAATAATGCGACCCTTATTATTATCGTAAAACTAGAGTCCTTATTCTGTCTTTTCCACATACATTTCATATCTGTACGGCCTGATATAGTTTTCATATTTTAGTGCCCGTTGTCCTTTAAAAAAAAAAGAAAATAAAAAGGCTATTTATTTATTTATTTATATGTCCTTTGTGAATCCGCCACTGTCCCAGCGGTGGAGAGTGAGGGAAATATTCGTATTGTTCGTAAATTCTTTTGTAAGTAGCCGATATATCTACCTACGAGATCGATCCCGCTTTTTAGTGGATTGAAATTTGTGATGTTTGGAAGATGGTTTTGTTTAAGAGACTTTTGTCTTTGTGTGAATGAGACTTGCTTCTCTGGAAAGTTCAAAGTATTTCAGTTAAAGTATAATTTGTTAGAGTGTCACAATAATCACACTAACATTATAAAGGCGAAGTTTGTGTGTAAGTGTGTAAGTATGTTTGTTCCTCTTTAACACTGCAGCTACTAAAGCGATTTGGCTGAAATTTGGAATGGAAATAGAGTTTACTCTGGATTAACACATAGGCTGCTTTTCATCCCGGAAAAGTCTATGGTTCCCGCTGAATTTGTGAAAAACTGAATTCCATGTGGACTTAGTCGCGGGAGTCTGCGAGTATTTAATAAGGGTAGAAGTTATGGAAATGTAAGTTTTTCTCAAATATTTCGGGAAAATGGTACGATTGTCTATCTGATATAAGTGTCGGAATCAGTATTTTGGTGTCTACAAACTAGAGAAATCTTTCATAACAAGCTTGAGCAATTTGAAAGCTTATACACCCATTCTTTTTTAATTCAACTCGACTCTGTAATCTGTAATACTCTATCCAACAGATGAGTCGCTTCAGTCAATGATCTTATAGCGAAAACCTTCGACCAAGTCCTTTCGCTTGACCTTCGGATCAAGGGTCGGAGACAAAAGGTAATTTTTGTATTAAAGTAATTTTTGAGGCTGCGCATATTGTTAGAAGATTCCTCACTCTGGAACTTTGACCATCGGTTTTATGTGCCCTCAAATCGTGGAGCAAGCATCGATATAAATCTTTAGATGGGCTCCTCCATACTAAAGAACGCACAATTTTATGTCATTATCCAAAGACGTGCACGCACATCTTATCATAGTACGTAACAAGCGCATGCTGTTAGTGGATGTGGACTTAAAAAAAAATTACTAAAAGATTTACTGTTTTGTTTCATTTTAATCGCTTTATTATTCCTACGTGTTCATTTTGGAAGTGTAAAAACACAAGCCACAACATGAATAAAGAGAAATGTGTTACGAGTGATGACGTACTCAATTTGCGAAACCAATGACAATTTCGCGACACTTTGAGGCCCATCTAATGATCTACGATCGATGGGAGCAAGGCTAAATTTTTTACAAAATTTAAATCGTATTTTGTGTAATACGATTTAAATTTGTTGATTTAAAAATGTTGTGAGAGAAAAAATTAAAGCGATTCCTTAATGTGATTCTCCGAGGATTACTTTCTTATTTTTGGTCATACTTTTCCAAAATTTCAACACATTTCAGCCATTCATCAGCATTGGTATCGGAGCGCTATCCGCACGCACCGCACTATAATCTGTGCGGGTCCGAAATTACTATCAAAATGACGGCAACCGTGTCATTTCGCGGGTCGCTGTGGTCATCTGATCCAATCCTAATTACAGATCCGCCCGTTTCTTCCGATATCTTACTTGGATATTAAAGCTACCTAAAATCAAAAATCGAAATCAAAATGCATTTATTTCAAGTAGGCTTCCTTTACAACCACTTTTGAAACGTCAATTTTGTGTATTTGTAAAGACTCTACCTACTACTCTACTACTCTCTTCTGAAGGCAGGTTCTGTCGAGAAGAGCCGGCAATAACAAAACATACAAATAGGTACATGTCATATTTACAATGGTTAAAAATCGTTACGATTTCTTTTTATTTTTACTGTGTGAAGCTGATCCAAGGTATCTTTATCGTTAAGGTAGATATTATAGATACATAAAATCGAAATTCAAAATAAATTTCAAATAGGCTGAGTTACATGCACTTTTGAAACATTAAGTTTCAGTATCTGTAGAGACATCGGTTCGTAAGGCAGACAGACAGACTCGGGAATAATCTGAACAGTTACTCTTTTATATCACCATTCTTAACAAAGTTCATTATCATTACTCTAAGCTTTTAAGACTCATACTTAGAGACTAACTCTCGGATCCATATTCTGAATTCATAGTCTTAACGCAGGAAATACATAGAATAGCTATATTTAGAAAAGTCATAGTATAATGTAAATTTATCAAAAAAACTTCCGATTGAAATGCTATTTTAGTGCAATGATGACTGGGAATTTAGTTTTAGACAATATTTATAAAATGGACCATGGTGATAACAAAGAAAAAAAAAACCTTAGCTGAGTTTGTTGTGGGCTCTTCTCGAACTAAGGCGCGTTTAGAACCTTCGTAACTTTTTTATTTTAACTTTATTTAACATACACATAAACCTGACATTTCAAAAGTGCTTGCAAACTCACTTGAAATAAATGAATTTTGACTCAAAAAAGCATTTGTTTCTTCAACGCAGCAATGAGTGGTATTTTTTTTGTTGTGCTGTGATTCGGCGTGTTGCATTTCAGACTGCTTCATTAGTGGCTGGTGTCGATTACTGTGGATGTTTGCCTCAGCCCAGCTTCACTTTGTCATCAATAATTAATGATGGCCCAAACAGATCGCATAATTAAAACAAATGCCTCGTATTGCGAATGGAATTTTAAATTTTCTTTTCGCATTCTGTGCTCAATGTTTTTGAATTCGGATAAATTGATTTCAGATATAGTTTGGGAGGTTGTGGTTAAAACTTTAGCCTCCGATGCAATAGTTTTTTTTCTGATTGTGTAAGTGCTCTAAATTCTCAGAAACAAGGGTTTTGGGTTAGCGCAGAAGCATTGCCTAATAGGGCCCGAAGGCAGAAGCAGAAGAGATGGGTGAAATTCTAAATGCGTCTCCTCTGGGTTTGAGGGCGTTCTGGGAGGGTGTTTTGGCTTGAGTGTATCTATCGCCATGGAGGTTTGGTATTATTATATAGATATGAAGAGGACGATGTTGATTAGTATAGGTATTTATTCACTGATTGTAACAGTTGTATATAGATATAAAATAAAAGTACTATCAAATAGGTGATGAAGCGGTGTGGAATGGAGAACTGGTTAAGATGTAATGAATGGGCGAAACAATATATCCACGCATGCGCGGTCGAGGGAATTCTAAATATGAAATGAATCTGGAATGTGAATGTAGATGGCCTAACCTGAAGTGGGCGAACGAAAGAGTTCGTTCGCCACATATCCGTCTGGGCGCCCCCAAGATCTTGAGAGGTTGTTGTAAGTTTACCGCGTGTATGTAATGACGTGCATAAGATTTTTGTCTAGGAAAGGGTAAATGTACACTACGAGTATGTGTAAAATTAATTCCTTCTCCATAACTGATTCATAATGAGTCTTTAGTGTACCGAAAAGGGCTGTGGATTTTCAACCTCCTCCTAACAAGGTAGCCTGCTTCCATCTAAGATTGCATCATCACTTACCATCAGGTGAGATGATGCAGAATGAAATAAACTATAAATAAATTAAACAAAATAATAAAAAAGTACTAATCCGTACACAAATTGCCTACCACTGTGTATGGTAAATCTACGTTTTTAGCATCGTAACTCACGAACGATTTATATGTAGTTTTTATGTAAAGAAAGCTGATTTAGGGGATAAGATTTAAAAATAAAATTTAATTTTCTTTTTGCATTTTTCGTCATTGATGTTTTAACTACAGGTACTTATTTGGTATATGTATTATGTAGGTTGGTTAAATTCTAGTAAAGGGGTGTTTAATAATATTAACATTTTTATGTATACTCATACATGTATTTTTATTTAACTAATTAATTATTATTTATCTAACCACTTTATTGCATGTATAATAAAAGATACAAGGAACTTGTAAGTAAAAAACATGGTGTAATGTTTTTATTTATATCATTTTCATTATTCATTAAATGTTTTATTTATCAGTCTTATAAAAGAACATGATACAACAAAAACATGTTACGTTGAACTATCTAGTAATTAACTAATTAATATACAATATAATTAATAATATACTTCTCATCAAAAAAATAGAAACACTCCGCCTGAACAGTATTTGCGGACTGTTGCGATTTTTTTGATGAGAAGTATACTACGTAAATAAATAACAAAAATCAATATCTCTAACGACGATAAATACGTTTTTGTAAAGAACTTTTGATCGCCAACGACACTTAATAACTTTTTTTTATCTGTCCCATAAATCTGTAAGAAACTCATGGAATAAAGTTATAACGACATCACCACCACCTCCTGACCTATAAATACAATTTCTTGCAAATTTTTAAATACCGGAATTATGGTTGTTGGTAATTCAAATTAAATTTTTATTGGATATCATTTTCAAGAATCCCATTGAATTTCTTTTTAATTCAATTCAATTTAAAGTATACTTCACTTCAGATCGAGTATTACAAATTCTTTTTTCATTCGATTTCATTTAAATTTTCAATGCTTCTCAAGTTCTTTCTGTGCTATATGAGGTATGCTCTTTGATTCAAAGCATTCTTCTGATATTTTTACAAAAAGATTTCAAGTATTTCATAATTTACCGATCCTCTTTTAGGTAACTACTAACTGTAACTTCACAACTCCTGACTATATATGACACAGTGTCTGAAGTCAAAAGTCTTCGAACACTGCAAGTTGCCAGTGATGAATTATGGCTCTGAAACTTGGTCGCTAACTATGGGCCTCATAAGATGACTCAGCGTCACACAGTGGGCGATGGAACGAGCTATGTTAGGAGTATCTCTGCGTGATAGAATCAGAAATGAGGAGATAGACAGAAGAACTACAGTCACCGACATAGCTCAACGAGTCGCGAAGCTGAAGTGGCAATGGGCGGGGCACATAGTTCAGGAGCCGATGGACGTTGGGGTCCCAAGGTGCTGGAATAGCGACCCCGCACTAGAAAGCTAGCCACCAGGTGGACTGACAACAGCAAACGAGTCGCAGGGATTCGCTGAATGCAGGCGACTCAAGGTCGTGATGTTTGGAAGTCGCTACTAAAGGCCTATGTCCTGCAGTGGACGTCCATCTGCTGATATGATAATGATGTATAGATATTAAGATTTTATCATCGCGAATTCCATTCCATGTATAATGGGCTTACCACCCACTAAGACTCTACATACCGTTAAGTAAATTACAGATAAAGAAACCACGAAATATATTAATACATCAGAGATCGATTTCCTCGAATACGTGTTGGCGAGTCTTTGTACTAAGCCCTCATAAGAGACAGGGACATTATCCTTAAATGGCCGCGAAGGAATCCGCAAGCTTCATAAATCGATGGCGAACCAAAAAACTATACTATCTTCAATTGGTCTTTAATTCTTCTTAACGTGCTCCGCTCGTAAAATATGCGACAATTAGTTTGGACGGGTTTCTTTTTAGTCACTTTAGTGTTTTAGTAAATAGTCTGTGGTTTTGTGACGTATTTGTAATGATTTATTTCTAAAACTGTGACCGTAGACAGAGAAGTAAACTGTGATGGATTATTTTGTGTTTTTTGACGTCGATTGTTTTAAGAGCGCGCAGCGTGTCGGTACGATATGGATAAAATTCAAAGCGCAAACAAGACACCGAATTATGACTTTCACGTGAGCAAAACATGTATTTTTCAAAAAAATAAACTATCGAGAAAAGTTTTACAAATTGTGTATTTTGTATAGTCATAACAAAGCTAACACTTTGAAATATCATTTACCCAAATATCAGGCTCCTAACTTTTCCAGAATCTGAGATCCAGAACTATTTGTAACCACCAAATTACATTTTGCACACTCTTAAGTAAATATCCTGTGGCTTCGCGACGCGTCTATAACGATTTATATCTAAGACTTGTGGATTATAACTACATAGTAAGTACAGAATATATTGGACTGCATCACACTTGTATCGCACTCAAATTCACCAGTAAAATTGTCGTTTTTTGAGTAGGACGAAGTAAACTCACACATCGAAAATATTTAACATCAATAAATCCTGTGTCCTTACACTGTGTAATAACACGTTAGATTGTGATCATATACTTTTGACAGAGGGCTAACGTCTAGCGAAGCAGGTCTTATGGTAATTTGTCTAAGACCAAATCCAATAATCTAATCTAAATAAAAAAAATCTAATCCTCGACGCTTGAGTAACACGGTAAGCGACTTCATGCGCTTCAAGATAAACGCCTTTGCAAAAAGTGGGTCCGTCTGTAGTCCAAAGAGAGGGGATTCCTTAGCCACATACCTATTCGTATCTACTGCATATCAATTCGCAGCTGTGTTAACGTGTGTAATAACTTAAAATCAAACAAATTGTTGCAAGTTGCGGTTGCAATCGAAATAAATATCATATTTAAAGCGATAAACATGGTCGCTTCTTTGTTTATTATCGACATTCGCTGATGGAGTTATTGTGCTATTGTATGTTATTCGGTATTTTTTTGCGATTGTAAGTAATTTGTCATGGTCCTTTTTTTCTCTTGTGATATTGCATACATATGTATTACATTTATACTTCAGGATTTTCCATTTTTTTTTTCTTGTAAGCCACAATATTTTCAGTTTTAGGATAGACCCGAAGATCTTTAACGTATTTAATAACATTACATTATTATTATATTTTTTTTAATCATTACAAGTTAGCCCTTGACTACAATCTCACCTGATGGTAAGTGATGATGCAGTCTAAGATGGAAGCGGGCTAACTTGTTAGGAGGAGGATGAAAATTCACACCCCTTTCGGTTTCTACACGGCATCGTACCGGATCGCTTGGCGGTACGTCTTTGCCCGTAGGGTAACTAGCCACGGCCGAAGCCTCCCACCAGCCAAAATTGTTATTGTTATTAGCGTTATCCTAATAGTATAACAACCTAATACTGCGCTATTGTATGTTATTTGTGTGATTCGGTATTTTTTTGCGATTGTAAGTAATTGGTGGCTCTTTTTCTCTCGTGATAGTTCAGGGATTACCAACTTTTTTGTCTCGTAAACAAAGTCCAAAAAGCAATGTTTAACATTACCTTGTTATTGTAATAATACAACAACTCCGAGATGCGCTATTGCATATTATTTGTGTGATTCGGTATTTTCCGCGATTGTAATTATTTTATCAGGGAGATCTTTTTTCTCTTGTGGCAGTAGGTATTACGTTCGAATCAGAGATTCCCAACCTTTTTGCCTCGTAGATCACAAGATTTTAAGCATAAAAAATTGTATTATATGTAACAATTCAAATCCAAATTTCATTCAACTTATTGAACCTACTCATATAGTACTCATATTATGCAATGTTATTCGGTATTGTTTTGCTCTTATTTATTTTAGTATATATAATATCAATTTATCAATCAACTTACAGGCGCGGTTGCACCCGCGTGGTTCCCGTTCCCGTAGCAATACAGGGATAAAATATAGCCTATAGCACTCAGCCTGTACCTTCCCATCAGTAAAATAATTTTTCAAATTACTTCAGTACTTTAAGTTCAATGCAAACAAACAAAGAAAAACTTTCTTCTTCATAAGTAAGTATAGATTTTTTAGATCCTAAATAAAAGTAGGTACTTAATGTCTGTTAGTCGAGAATTTTATTTTTAAAGTCGTATATAGTCCAAGAGATGTTTTTGTCTAGACTAGACTCAGATGTCTAAGATAAAGTAGTAACAGGACTGCTTTATGACTTCATCAATCCATCAATGTCCCAACTTAATACAAGCATTTCTCGTTTAAAATACGCCGGGGTTATAGATAACTTAGTGCATCTTTTGCAAGCACTGCCATAGCGAAATAAAAAAGTTTTTGCTATAAGTTTTTCAATTAAAGTTTCTTGCAGTATTTTTTTTTCTTCACAAGTTAGCCCTTGACTACAATGTCACCTGATGGTAAGTGATGATGCAATCTAAGATGGAAGCGGGCTAACTTGTTAGAAATAGGATAATCTACACTCAATACCACTGCGCCACGGAGGCCGTCCATTTTACATCAACAGTTTACACGTAAGCTAAACCGACAAAATTTTTGGCCTAAGGAAGGCCCTTCCCAGAACGCTCTAAGCCGAGGTCCGAGTCTCAGGACGCCCTTAGTTCTTCCTATCTCTTCTGCTTGTGCCTTCGGGTCCCATCAGGCGATGCTTCTGCGCTCAAATCCTCTGGGGACAATGCTGAGGTCCCATTATACAGTTTATGGCACTTACATAATCAAATAAAAAAAATAATAGTTAAGATAGCTAAGATATAGCTGGTGGGAGGCTTCGGCCGTGGCTTGTTACCACCCTACCGACAATGACGTACCGCCAAGCAATTTAGCGTTCCGGTACGATGTCGTGTAGAAACCGAACGGAGTGTGGGTTTTCATCCTCCTCCTAACAAGTTAGCCCGCTTCCATAGATTAGGTACATCATCACTTACCATCAGGTGAGATTGTAGTCAAGGGCTAACTTGTAAAGAACAAAAAAAAAAGACTTTACTTACTATAAATGGATACATAAAATAATCTTTTCAACATAAAAATGGAACCGACTTCAAAGACGTATTTCAGTTATTTTGATTTTAATAAAAAAATACTAATCTATATCTAGAATTATATAAGTACTTACTACCAATCTGAAAGTATACTCTTTCAAACAAAAAAAAAATTTCAAAATTGGTTAATAAATGAAGAAGTTATGACACAATAGAGAATGAGATAATAAACAGACGCATCGAATTGAGAAAATACTCCTTTTTTGAAGTCGGTTAGTAAATATAAAGTAGCATACGCAACGATATCTTGTAGGCGACCTTAAGATTAGGTAGGACATGAGAACAACGGACTCCAGGTGGTGTATAATAAGGAGAAACACACATTCTAATAATAACATGATAACACATTAACATAACAACACCGATAATTGTAGATTATGGAACGGTCGTATAATAGAGGGTTTATAATGTAAAGTTTATATTAAGACACTGAAATGCTTACTGATATTAGTATAATCAGCGATCGATTCTCCTTCTACGATCGCAAACACTTCAAAAACTAGAAAAATGTATGGGAACGACATTTACTATCGACAGGTCACGTGATCGTAGAAAGAGAATCGACCTGCCAGTTGGCTGAAGGGGCTGATCAATTCGAATCGAATCAGAAATGAGGAGATCCGCAGAAGAACTAAATTCACCGACATAGTTCAACGTGTCGCGAAGCTGAAGTGGCAATGGGCGGGGCACATACTTCGAAGAGCCGATGGCCGTTGGGGTCCCGTGGCTGGAATGTAGACTACGCACTAGATTGCGGAGTGTTGGTCGGCCCCCCACCAGGCGGACTGACGACATCAAGCGAGTCATAGGGATTCGCTGGATGCAGGTGGCTCAGTATCGTGATGTTTGGTAGTCCCTACAAAAGGCCTATGTCCTGCAGTGGACGTCCATCGGCTAATATGATGACTGGTATGAAAGTTAAAGCTCTTCTTTATAAAATTTTCTCAGCTTCACTCGACCTACTCGGCCTTTGTTTTACTGCGGAGATCGTCGGCCCGCTTCACTTGCCACCTCTCCGTTACACTAAGCCTCGTAGGTTTGCTTCATTTAGGACCTTAGTAGGTAGACGTCTGCTAAGAACCGATTAGGCGAGAGAGCCAGATTAAGGAGGTCTAAAGGCGGACGAAGTCAGGGGCGTACGCTGGTTATTGCATATATCAATTGCACACAACTGCTTTCCACTACGTCTAGGTATACTATTATTATAAAAGGAAAGATTTGATTGTTAGTTTGTTTGCATTGAATAATAAAAAAATACTGAACCGATTTGGAAAATTCCTTCACTGTTGGGAAGCTACACTATCCCCGAGTGTTATATGCTATATTTTATCCCCGTATTTCAATGGGAACGGGAACCACGCGGGTGAAACCGCGTCTGCAACTCCATAATAATTTCCGGAATAGATAAACTATACCCACACAGTTTGCGAATGTATTGACGTGCCAAATTAAAATAATCTAGATATACCATTATTGCCCCATAAAGTGTCATGCAAGTTTGTGCAAGGCTTAATTGCCCCATAGAAATTAATTTGAGGCGGTAGCCCTGTCAACCGCGGAACTGCCATATGAATGGGGGCACTGTAGCATTGATAACGGGGCAATCTGATCACATTCATACTATCCGCTAAACTATCATCTTGTTAGGATACTAAGATATTTACGTGTGTTCCTCTAAACACAGATATTGCGAGAGCTCCGGATTAAGAAGTGGGGATGATGCCTAGGTTTGAATGTATTAGTTTTTATGATACATTCGGGTAAATAGATTGTTAACTAATTTATATATAAAAAGCAAAGATTGTCTGGATATTTGCAAAATAAATGGGATTATAAAATTTGAAAATCTATTAAAAATCTTTTATCGTAATTAGATGAAAATTCATACAGTTTTAGCTTCCTTACATTAAATGTGACATTTTTAATAAATGAACTATAAACATAAACGCACAAATAACAAAGATATTACTAATTTTGTTTATACGCTCATACAAATCTAACGATCATTACATTGCCTACGACGTCATTAGTTCGTGCCATTTTGCATTGGGCGTTTTTCAGGGGTCCGCGGCAGCGCTGCAAATCTGACCCTTTAAATCCCTGTAGCTCCGAAAGTAATGATCGCAGATACCCTGTTTCATTTTACAAAATTGCTTTACTATTCGCGTACTCTTAATTTATATACAATTTAATAAACTGTCATCATCCCTGTTATAAGGGCGGACGTTATCTAAGACATCGATCGTAGATCGTTAGATAGGCCTCAACGCGTCGCGGAATTGTCATTGGTTTCGCACATTGTGTACGTCATCGCTCGTTACCCATTTCTCTTTATTCATGTTGTGACTTGTGTTTTTACACTTCCATAATGAACACGAAGGTATAATTACGTGATTAAAATTAAAAAATCAGTAAATATTTTTTTTTTAAGTCCACGTCTACTCACAGCATGCGCTTGTTATGTACTAAGATAAGATGTGCGTGCACGTCTTTGGGTAATGACATAAAATTGTGCGTTATTTAGTATGGAGGGGCCTAACGATTATCGATTATCTAAGGTATATTACCTTAAAATACGTCCGGCCTTAGAACTCCTTAATCCGGCCTTCCCGCAAATACCGTTTTTGAGGATGTCTACTAACTATAAACTCCGCCATGCCAAATTTTAACTTGGTAGGTCAAGCGGTTTTCAAAATTTTGTGATGAGTATTTTTCGCTTTTATACAAGGTGTCCCGTAATTAATGGATAAAACGCAAATGGTGGATACTCCACATATTTATTTAAAACTAATTTTAAAAGCTTTTAAAAAATCCCTGGGGTGACCAAGTTATATTTATTTTTCGAATTCTTAAAAATTATCTTGAATCCGTGTTTTCAATGCTGTAGCTGATGTAATTAAGATTTTAAAGATCTAATTTTTATTAAACAATACTGAGTAAATATATATAAAAACTATTTTTATATAAATAATACTATTTATATAAAAACAGTATTATTTATATAAAAATAGTAAAGAATTATATTGTACTCAAAGCTTACTAAATATTATAATACTTTTGCTTTTTTTATAATTTTAAATTTTATAATGCTTTTAAATATTATAATACTATTTTTATAGTATTAAAATACTATTTTTATAAACAATGTTTTATTTTTTTTGTAGATGAAGCTTCGAGTACATAATAATTCTTTCTTTCATTAAGATGACCCTATAAAAAAAAATCATGTAACTGAAGTGTTCCTACCATAATTCTAAAACTTATACGCTAACGAGGTTTGACAATTTATATAAAACTTGTGTCTATTATTTGCAGTTATAAAGTTTCTGTTAAAAATTCATGAGGTATGCTAATAGGTCGGATTATAAAAAAAAAAGTTATGAAAATATAATTTTTTTGTAACGTTATCATTGCAGACTCCGCGCCACGAAAGAAGTCCTGCTGCTAAAACCTGAACTAAAATTGACAGTGCCTTACACAAATGACCGCCATTACCAAATGACAAATTAGCGCTGCGTCTAGAGGACTTGTTTCGTGGCGCGGAATATATATTAAGCCATCGTTGTATATTATGAAAATTTCGGGCATTTCGTTTTTTTTTTAATTTTTAACTTATTACGTATATTTGTTAAGAGCAATCCACAATAACATGGGCAGTTGAGCAATCAAAGCAAACCAGTCAGCAATAAGAAGCAATGATTAAGCAGCATTATGTGGTTGCGCAACCCGCGCCGTGCGGTGACATTGCGGTTGTCTAACTATTGCATGCCAGTAACCAGTTGTTATGGACTTAGAGCTTGCCATAGCCAGACATACCTCATTTTGTGAAGATTAAGTCAAAGTCAAAATTTATTTATATAAATTAAGCGTAGTTTACGAGCACTTTTGAATTATCAGATATTGATAATAATAAAATAAAAAAAATTTGTTTATTTGACACACAGAAACAATGTAAAACCAAAAAAAGTAATTAAACAAGTATTACATCATGACAAATCTTACATTAAATCATGACATAACTTAACATTTCTGAAGTGCTTGTAAACTAAACCTAATTGAAATTGAATTTGACTTTTATGGGTCTGGTCAGACAGACAGACACGATTTCTCATGATATAATCAAAGCCCGTATAAAATATCAAAAATCTGGTTTTATACTCAGACACGTGAAACTTGCTACTTTCCTAAGATACTACTTTCTAAGCTCCATAATTGGCTACCGTATTTACTACAGTAGGAGCTTGAGCTGAAAAATATCAGCTGCTGGGAGGCTTCGGCCGTGGCTAGTACCGGGTTCCGGTACGCTGTCGTTTCGAAACCGAAAGGGGTGTGAATTTTCACCCTTCTTCTAAAAAGTTAGCCCGCTTCCATCTTAGATTGCATCCTCACTTACCATCAGGTGAGATTCTAGTCAAGGGCGAACTTGTAAAGCATAAAAAAGTCACCCACTTGGGAAGAGTCGCTGGCAGAGATCTCATATAGAGATAAGACTTTTGTGTGTGACTAATATTAGTACCTACCTACTAAATCTATAATATAAAAATGAATCGCAAAATGCGTTGATAACCGAATAACTCAACAACGCCTAGACCAATTTGGCCAATTCTTTTTTAAAATGTTCGTTAAAGTTCTAGGATGGTTTTTACGGCGAGAAAAATTTAAAAGACTAAAAAAAAATTATCAACCCATACAAACGATTCGTAATAATTTAGTAAAGTAGAGTAGACATAAGGTAGGTGTAGGATATCGAAGAAGTGCACAAAAGTCAAAGCGAAGCTTGACTGGGTCCGCTAGTATAAAATAAAAAAAGCTTTCATAGAATGAGGTAGGTCTGAGTATCGCAGGCTGTCATACAATTATTACTAGACGTGTGCTACAGTAGCAGATAGCTGGAACAGGCAGGAATCAAAGATTAGTACATATCTACCTATCTAATGTAAACGAACAATTCTCGTTTCTATGAGTTTTGTATTTAGATGAGGTTTGCATATCCGTACTTTTATATACTAACTAGTAGACGCCGCGTGGTTTCATCCGCGAGGTTCCCGTTCCCGTAGGAATACGGGGATAAAATATAGCCTTCCTCGATAAATGGGCTATCTGCTACTAAAAGAATTTTTCAAATCGGCTATATATATGGCTTTGTAGTGGTAAAAGAATTTTCAAAATCTGTTTCGTAGATCCAAAGATTACCCTCTACAATAAACCAAACTTTAAGTGCATTAATTGCATGAATTCCATTTATCCGATGGTTGTCTAGTAGATATTGCTACAAGCAATAAGACCGCCTTTGTACATACTTGTTTTCTATGTTTTCTTTTGTTTTTTGTTATTGTTTTTGTTTTGTGCAATAAATTATAAATAAATAAATAAAATAAACAAACTTTACCTCTTTATAATATTAGTATAGATATAGATAAAACCAGAAATTGCCTTACAACGCGGATACCTACACGCTATTCAAAAAAAAAAATGTCATTATACACAATTTTGTAATAATTAAGTAGATCAAATTAGCCAACGCCATAAACATAAAACAATGAACATAAAAACGGGCAATTCAACTAAATAACTGTTTAAGACGTAGCGCCAATTTGCCGTGACCTTATAAAAAACGTCAAAAGAATTCCACCTTTCATTCCGCCCCTAGGGGAGAAAATAAATAAATTTGCGACACATAATTACTGCGAAGGTAATCTTAATAGACATTCCTTAAAGGGGGAAGTTTAAAAGCGAAAAAGTGCAAATAAAAGAAATGTGCTCAAATGACGCGCGATTTAGCAAATGAAAGGACCGAGGACGGAATTAGGAAAACAATAGGAATAGAAATGGTATGGAGTGTCTACGTTGTAATTTTTTTGTGATTTATCATTTTTAGCTTATTTTAACGGCAAATTGAATGCCAGGCCTTCTTCCTTATTCAACAGTGGCGTGCATGAGGTTGTCGATCAGGGTATGCACTAGTAAGAAAATAAAGCAATCTGGGAAAATCGACATTTAATAAGCATTAAGAAGACAACAATAAGGGTATTCAGTACTTTAATGTATGTATGAAGTGCACGCCACTGTTCTTCATAACAATATTTGGAGCTTACACCCACCACGCTTCTTCAGTACGGGTTGGAGGGCTTAGATAATAATGTTTAATCTATAACTATTCTAAGAACTATGTTGTTTGATGATAATGAACGATGGGAACGATGGTCTTTAGTTTTACGTGCTATCCGAGGCACGAGAATCTTAACACTGCTAACTTCTCAATTCTGAGAATTTTATTAAGAATTTCTTGGGGAAAATAAAGCATCTAAATTTTAATTATGCCTACGAATCCAGGACTTTGTGATCTGAACCCGCGTAGGCAAACTGTAGCAATTATTACTAAATTTAGAAAAAAAACAATGTTTGACGGCCGCGTGGCGCGGTTGTTTCCGGCATCCACGGCCGTGGGTTCGATTCCCACGAAAGGAAAAAAATTGTGATGAGCATGGGTGTTTTTCAGTGTCTGAATGTATTTATACATTAAGTATGTATTTAAATGTAGTTTATAAATATCCTTAACACAAGTTATACGCTTACTTGTATTGTGTAAGTACCTACTCATATTTATTTATTAAAAATAAATATGAGTAGGTACTTTTTACAATTAAGCTACTCTATAGACTTCGGTCATAACTGCAAGCTGCGAGCGAATGGGGTGTTAGGCCGGGACTCCACCAAAGCGGAGACGAGACGAGCGGAGAGGAGATGTTTTTTAAACAACCAATAGAATTGAGTTATTGACACGTCTCCTCTCCGCTCAGCTTCAGTGGAGATCGCTGTGCGGAGATGTTTAATATTTGTATGTCGCGATGGAAGCGGAGATGTGAGCTGTGCGCGGACGACGCGCAGTGGAGACGAGAGATGTGAGCGGCGTGCAGTGAGCGATGTCACCCTCCCCCCTCTCGCCCGCTAGCAACCCGCAGAACCCCGCGCGCGCGCCGGCCGGTCATCTTGCTAGTACCGTGCGCGCGAGCACACGCTTTTATCGTGAATAATTTGTGCAGTTTGTATTTTTCAACGTAAACAATTAGTTAATTTAAATAAAACGTAATGGATGAACAATTTATTGAATCAGTAAAAAAATATCCATGTCTATGGAACACATCAATAGATACCTATAAACTTACTGACGTCAAAGATGCAGCTTGGGAGAACGTTTTGAAAGAAACTCAATTATCTGACGGTAAGTGCAATTTATTATATTAAGTATTTCGTTCAAGTAATATTGTAATACGAGTGTCTTGCCATGGAACGGCGCCCTCGTTGTTGAAATAACTACAGAATTTTTCTCGAACTTGATAGGCATCCATATTGTCATTCGATAATAGATTTTCCACGTTTGTGTCGTTAAACATAGTCGTGGCCAAACCCGTTTCATTATTATCTAGATAGCCAGGCATCTTGTCAATTAAAAAGTTGTGTAGAACACACGTTGCTTTTATCACTTTTTCCACTGTTTCTATTTTACATTCAAATTCTTTACGGTATACGTACCATTTCCGTGATAATACACCAAATGTAGCTTCCACAATACGACGAGCTCTTGAAAGTCTATAATTGTATGTTCGTTTTTCGTTATTTAAATTATCGCGTGGATATGGTCTCATTAAGTTAGTCATCAAAGGGAAAGCTTCGTCTCCAATAAAAACAAACGGTACAGGTTCTCCATTTTGGTACAAGGGTTGTGGCTGTGGTAGATTTAGTCTGTTTTCTCTCAAACGAATTCCGAATATACTATCAGCAAAAATACCACCATCGCTGAACCTTCCCATTGAACCTATATCTACCATAATTATTCTTCGGGTAGCGTCGGCTACGCACATCATTACAGTTGAAAACCTGTGTTTATAACAGTAATATGAGGACCCAGATTTTGGGGGTGCAAACATGTACACATGCTTGCCATCAATGGCCCCGACGCAGTTTTTGAATTGCCAGATTTCTTCAAATTGCTTTGAATTTTTTTTCCAATCATTTTCGTTAAGTTCTGGCATAACCAAAGGTTGTAATACTGTCCACAAGGCATCGCAGACATCTTCTATAATTCTTGGAACAGTCGATTTTCCAATCCTAAAATTTTCAGCTATTTGTGAAAATTTTGAACCAGTCGCCAAATACCTGTAATAATTATAATATAGATTTATATTTATGTGTCGTGGTTTCAGTTAGAATAGAAGGGTCATTTCAAAATAATATCTTAATCAGTGTCGTGTTGTTTCCGGAACTATAAAAGATTAGGCATTACTGAAATTATGTATTTACAGAATTTTCACTCGTTCAAAAGTTATAGCCATTTTTAAATAATAGAAAAGAAACAATTAAAAGTCTAAGATTCACACTAACACAATACATTGAAATCAAACAAATAAAATGGATTTATCACTCGTTATTTATTAACATTTCAAATTTCGACGCCGCCGTCTGCCGCGACCACGTACGAGAGATACAATCCGTTTTGTTTGTTTGATTTCAGATATTTTTTTTAATAAATTGGTTTCCCTTGAAACTCTGGTATTTTTTAAATATTTATAATGGTTATAAATTCTGCATGAGTGATAATGCGGTAAGTATATTTTGACTATGGCAATGTCAACATTTAATATTTATAATGATTTCAATTATTTTTATTTCAGTAAAAACGGCTAAATCTAAGTGGAAAAAGTTGAGAGACAGCCACCGGGACGCATTAAAAAGGAAGAATGCCACTAGAAGTGGACAGAGTGGTAAACAAATTCGTGAATGGAAATATGAGAAGGTAATGGAATTTTTGATACCATATATGACGAATAGAAACAGGACTACAAATTATACCTCACAAACAAATATAAATGAACAGGAAACAAATTCATTGGAAAGTAATGTAACCGATGAGTTTTTTGAAACATCAAGCAATCATACAAGAAGCACTCCAGAAGATCGTCCATCTGTACAACATTCGCCGTCACCGACATCAAGCGTCTCAGCCTCGACATGCAGAAATGCAACAAAAAAATCGGATGAAATAAGTAATTTACTTATACAGCACCATGCAAACCGTGAAAGAATAGGCCAAGAAAAACTAGAAATACAATCATTGATAGAGAAAAATAATACCCTTGACGAAATGGACACTTTTTTTCTGTCGATATCAAAAAGTGTAAAAAAACTTTCTCAATATATGCAGCTTCAGGCTAAACGTAAAATTTTCAATGTTCTTTTAGAATTGGAAGAACTTGAGCTACAAAACACATGGTATAACACAAATGAAAATAATTGGTATTCCCCCGGTTACACTTCAGCACCGGGTCCAAGTTCGACACCGGGTCCTAGCTCAACACAGGCACCGGTTCTTACATCAACACAGGCCGGTGGTCCTAACTCAACACAGGCACCGGTTCCTAGCTCAACACAAATACCGGGTCCAAGTTCGACACAGGCACCTGTTCCAAGCTTGGAAGATACGCACATGACCGATGAACAGATAGAAGCATTCAGAAACGAAGAAGTCACATATGATAATTTGTAACTATATGGAAAAGAAAGCAATATGTCTCATGTGATTTACTGTTATAATTTTTTTGTACGTTATGTTTCTAATATAACCTTACGTTTTTTTTGCTACTGCCAGAAAGGCAGTTGGTTTTTTTGTTTTCTTTATGAATAAATAAGATAATATAAAAATATATTTGGTTTTTACATAATATGCATCACTCCAGTCTCCCGGAGGGGTAGAAAGAGACAACGGATCTCGATTTCTCGTAATCCTTACATACCTCAGTTTACATAATATTTTTCATGTATTCTCGTACTTCTTGATTCTCGTTTTGAGTACTTCTCACTTAGCCCTTTTACACAAAAAAAAACAAACACTCAAAAAAGACTGATCACATTCAAACGCAGATAACACACATAAACACAAACACACATTAACAAAAACATAATTAGGTAGGTACTTACTTCAAACATACTGCTAGCCGCTCTTGGGTACAGATAGATCTCCTGTAGTTAGTATCTTGCTTAAATATATGTGGTTTAATTAAGTTATGTAGTTCGTAGAATATATTCCTCGGTAGTCTGTAGGACTTGGTAAAACTTTCATCATCTAACTCATTAAACAGAGTAAAAAATTCTCCATGACTGGTATGGTAATACAAGTGACTTCTTTTCCAAAACCGATGTTTTCTTTTGTTTAGGTAGTATAAAGCTATCAATTCTGCTTCTTCAGACTGTAGTTCTTCTTCAAGTAAAAGAAGATACTTTTTTTGTAATAATAGCGACATCGTCTACCTTTCGTGTCAGAATGCGTACTGAGCACTCAACGCCCCGCACCCGAGCTGAAAAACATCTCTTCTCGCACAGCACACAGCACACCGCACACATCTCCGCTTTGGTGGAGTCCCGCGAGCTGAAAAACATCTCTTCTCGCACAGCACACAGTACACCGCACACATCTCTGCTTTGGTGGAGTCCCGGCCTTAGAATCGGCGCTGCGTTTCCTCTATTAGCCGTTTTGATTATTGGATGACATTTTAAAACGAAATTAGCGCAACTGTTTTGATGAAACTTTTCTTTTTATAAGTCTTTTAATTTTGCTATTGCTACTTCCTTTGTGTCTAAGAAGGTATGTGTAGTCAAATCTTGAAAGTGAAATCAGAATTAGACGTTCGAACGGACTCAAATTTAGTATTATTTTATGATGTGGTTGATCTGTTTTCTGTGGATAAAGAGTTCAAATTCAAGACAGGACAGGAGGTATTTGTCACTACCATTAGCATTCAAACAATGCGCGTCTTACGCATATTAATTAGTAGAGTAATGCGATAAAAATAATTAAGCATGGTGATCAATAAAGTGTTTTGCATAATTAACTTGTGCAGTCATGCTCATGTATTGCAGGAAGGTTTATGGATAAGTAATTACTCGATATTTCACTGATTTTAAATAGTTAGGATAATGGTTTGAATTGATTATTGTTATACTTATCTATACCATATATTATAAAGCTGAAGAGTTTGTTTGTTTGTTTGTTTGTTTGAACGCGCTAATCTCAGGAAATACTGGTCCGATTTGAAAAATTCTTTCAGTGTTAAATAGCCAAATATTGAGGAAGGCTATAGGCTACTTTATACCTGTATTCCTGCGGGAACGGGAACCACGCGGGTGAAACCGCGTGACCTCAGCTAGTACGCTCATAAAGTTATTTGAATTAGTTTAAAGTCGACGACCCGGGACTTCGTCCGCATGGAATTTAGTTTTTCACAAATCCCTTGACAACCAAAAGTAACCTATGTGTTAATTCAGTCTATAATCTATCTCTACTTCAAATTTCAGGTGATTTGGTTCAGCAGTCGAGGCGTGAAAGAGTAACAAACATTCCTACCATCAGAATCATTGTTTACGCAAATCTTGGGAGTCCATGGATTTTTTCGGGGAAAGTACCCTATGTGTTAATCTAGAGTAAAATCTACTTCAATTACAAATTTCAGTCAAATGAATAAGGGCCCCGTATGGGTTCGAAACTAGTCGGGCATACTCCGACCTTATATCACGTGAGTTTTAGCCTTATTTCATAATCAATCAATATGAATAACACGATAGTTTAAATTCTAAAATATTTAGGAGTAGGTATGTATTGTCAAACTTTTGGCTTTTATAAAATCGCGAAGGTCTGGCAAAGACAGGCTCTCTATACTACCCAACCTATCGAGTTACAATATGTTAATAAAATATTTGTAACAAATTGAATCGTTACCAATTTTATATACGAGAAGCCATTATGATACGCGGCAAAGTTATGATTTTGTCACATGAAAATTAACCGCGTGTTAGCAGGACATCTCGGGGATCTTACCACATTGACTGGACGTTGGGTAACTTACGTTTGGGTGCAGTTTAGATTGATAGGAATGTAAATCATCATTAACAACCCATAGGCTCACTGCTGAGCTCGAGTCTCCTCTTAGAATCAGAATGAGAGAGGTTAGGCCAATGGTTTACCACGCTGCCCCAATGCGGATTGGCAGACTTCACATACGCAGAGAATTAAGAAAATTCTTAGGTTTCCTCACGATGTTTTTCCTTCACCGTTTGAGACACGTGATATTTAATTTCTTAAAATGCACATCATTGAAAAGTTGGACCGGATTCGAACTTACACCCTCCGGAACCGGCGGCAGAGGTCATATCCACTGGGCTATCACGGCACTAGAAAGGAATGTAAATAAAACCTCAGAATACACAAGATGATGATCGATGGTACCAAAAATATATTTAATATAAAATTGTGACTATTTATTTTGCTATTATAGGCGAAAATGATGTACGTATACTTATAGGCAAAATTAGTCCAGGTGGGCTGATGACATCGAGCAAATCGCAGGGATTCGCTGTATGTAGACGACTTAGGTGTACAAAGGGGCTATGTACTGCAGTGGACGTCCATTAGCTGATATGATTATGATGATGATGATGATAATACACGAAAATACGTTGAATACAAGTAACAGATAATGTTACGCAGAGAAGACTTCGAATCGGAATGTTGTAGAGTCAACATTAGCCCCTAAAAATGGTTTTGGGAAAAAAATGTGCGCATAGGATTTTCGTGTCGTATTCCTCTAAATTATTCGTCGGATTTTGACAGATTTTAACAAAATAATTAAAACTATTCAATAATGATAAATAAGACTGTTTAAGAGACTCGGTCAACAACCTAAACAAAGAAAGTCTTAAACTTACAGTAGGTACGGTACGTACTTGCAGAGCTTTTTTTTTAATTTTTAGCTATTTTTTAAAATCATGTTTGATTATAAATATTGTTATTAGTTCTGGATCTAATCAACAGAATCTACAAACGAATTTCTGTATCCCCGTCATACCTCCGTTCAGTATTCCAGTGTATGTGCACAGACCCTGCCGCTTTATTTATGTCCGCCATTACGGCGAACAAGGCAACAGTGGGAAAAGTAACACTTTATACTATACTTGTTTTATTGGGTTAAATCAATAAAGATATTATTTTTATAAATTGTTTTTTTTTTATTTCGTTACTCTATCACAATCTTTTTGAATATTTTTATAAAGAAATCTAGCTGGCGCAAAGCTACATTATAAGCGAGTAAAATAGGTTATATTTTATCCCTGTATTCACAAGGTAACGACAACTACGCGGGTGAAACCTTGGGGCACCTATTAGTGTAAAATATTATCACGAAAACCCAATAAACCAGCGCACAAGCGGGGCGTTATCTCGACGATATACTTTCATTAACTCGAACAAAATCGATACAGCAAAACGAATTGAGCCATTAATTAACCGACGCCAAGATAATAAATCCAGCGAGGAGCTGATAAAGTTTCATTCACAAATTATTCTTAAAGTAATGTGAAATAAATGATTGCAACTTTGTAAAAATTAGTAGTTATTTCTGCATATCGTCTCCAAAGAGTAAAAAAATCTTTTGTAGGTTTGGGTGTACTCTTCTATAACAAGATCCCCAAGACTGTGATGGACCTGCCAATGCATAACTTTAAGCAATGTGTTAAAAACATTTACTTAGTCGAGGTTACTACAACATTGATGCGTTCCTTAAAGATAAAAGCGCTTGGAGGCCATTGGATCAGCTTCCACCTTCACACAGGAAATAAAACTAAAAGAAATTGTAATTGTTATCAATTGTAAATTATAATACTGTATGACTTTTTCAAAAGAGCAACTGTTGAGTTTCTTGCCGGTATCTTCTCAGCAGAACCTGCCTTCCGAACCGGTGGTAGAATCTTTACAAATGGTCAACTGACGTGTCAAAAGTGCTTGTAAACTGATCCTACTTGAAATAAATGATTTTTGATTTGATTTGAAAGCCTTAAAAGAAATCCGGCAAATCTATAGTAAAATTCTAGAGGGGTAATCTTTGGTTCTACTGAATTGATTTTAAAAATGCTTTTACCGCTAGAAAGCTACATTATTTGTGAGTGTCAAAGGCTATATTTTATTCCTGTATGTAAGTACTCCGAATGGATTCAAGATTATTGTTTTGAAACCATTATTTTTGACGGCCTCCGTGGCGCAGTGGTATGCGCGGTGGATTTACATAGTCCAGGTCTGGCTGGTGGGAGGCTTCGGCCGTGGCTAGTTACCACCCTACCAACAAAGACGTACCGCCAAGCGATTTAGCGTTCCGGTACGATGTCGTGTAGAAACCGAAAGGGGTGTGGATTTTCATTCTCCTTCTGACAAGTTAGCCCGCTTCCATCTTTGACTGCATCATCACTTAATATAAGGTGAGATTGTCTGGTAGTGAAGAATAAGTCAAAAGAAAAATCGGCACTCGGGTAATAAAATCGTCTTGCAAAAGGATATCCCACCTCCTGCGGATATGGCTGTGGGGCCGATATGTTAACTTCGACTGCATGCTGGGAACATTGATGTTTGGTTTGGTGTACTCCACGTTGCAAAAACACGGTCATGATTAAGAACTCCGGATGGATACAAGATTATTGTTTTAGAACCATTATTTTTAACTAACTCAATGATGTTAAAAATACTGTTAGATGAAAAATGAGGCGCTGAAAAGAGGAAATTTCCATAACTCAATATTAGTTGTAGACAACCGATCTATAATATAAAATTATCATTATACTAATTAACAAAACGTGTTGTAACCAAAAGGTGAAGTGTTGACTCAGTAAGAATCTCTTACTTGTGATGTTTTGTAGAGAAAACGTTGATCAATTTGTTTATACATATATTAGGATGTAGATTATTTGTATGTATGTATTCTTATGTTTGTTTTACACCACTTGTTGATGGCCTTACGTTTTCCTAAACCATAGGTTACCTGAAAATCGCTATTTATGGATAAGGCCGTCTTTTGTACCTACTCTGATCTCTTCTATGTGTTCTCTTGTTTTTGTAATTGTGGTGTACAAATCTATACTAATATTATAAAGCTGAAGAGTTTGTTTGATTGAACGCGCTAATCTCAAGACCTACTGGTTCGATTTGAAAAATTCTTTCAGTGTTAGATAGCCCATTTATCAAGGAAGGCTATAGGCTATATTATCCCCGCATACCTATGGCGTTGGCTACTAAAGTATATAAAAATGAATAAATAGTCGTTCATAATAAAATTTCAAACAGTAATACCATCTTCTGTTCAACAAAATAAACCAAAAAGTCGGGTAAAAACGAGTGTTATAATTGACGCTCTCTAAGTAGCGCTTGTACCCATTTGAATATCTAAAGAGGTTCTATATGTATCAGATTTCCTTATTTATCTGTTTGTTATCTGTGGTATAAGCGAACAGCGCTGCAGTTAATTACTACAATCTCAACTTTATGCGACCAGATTGTCATGGTAATAAGTAGGGTGGCTAGGATTTTGGTCACTTCTTGGAAAGGTTTCTTTCATATACTGGATGGCTCGGAGAATTTCCCGTTGCAAGACACTTTATGGGTTTCAGGATTTCGTCCCATTGTCGTTGATGATCCTAAATCTCATACTAAATAGCGTTTTGCGACAACTTTCTCTTTACGCTCGGCTCACGAATGTGTTTCCGAGGATGAAAACCTTAACCTTTCCTTAAAACGCAAGTGAATAAGAATTATCTAAGTAATCAAATACTTTCTTAGGCCACATTTTCCGTCAGGTGTGAATGTCATATTGAACGAACTTATAAATTGTGCTATAGTATTTATTTTATACTCGCATTTGTTTGTTATTATTAGATTATTCATTCATTTTACTTGCAGTGCTCAGAAAAGCCGGTATGAGCTTATGAGTACAAAAAGTTCATATTTTTGTAATGATATTATAATTAAATAAAAATATAAAAAAACTATCTAAAACAAATACATCACTTAACAAAAGTTGTCTAAACAATCGTCTTCCTAGAAAGGAGAGGAAAATTGAATTAATAATAATGAGTATGAATTGATATTACACTATTTTAAACAAGCAACTGTTGTATTTATTGCCGGCTCTTAGTATCAGTTGTCTTCCGGTAGTACAGTCAATATCACAAATAGACTATCTTGACCCTTTTGCACTTAATTTATAAATATATAACTTAATACATACATCACCTAATGTTAGAATCGTGCCGCGTTGCAAGAACCAGCTCATGACTAAGAGCCCCATATAGGTTCAAAACTAGTCGGGAATACTCCAACCTAATATCACGTGAGTTTTAGCCGTGTTTCATAATCAATTAATACATCACCTAATTATCAAATATTAATTTGTTTAGTTAATTACCTAATCAGTGAAAAAAAACAACGTGATGTTTTTTTTTAATTTAAGGTTTATCTATTGTATAAATGCATGTCCTAGTATTTGTTGTATCTTGGTTACCCTATTAATAAGTCTTCTCAATGCCGCCTTTAAGTGGCGTTTTCGTCGATTTGTTACAGATAACACGTATCGAAATTTATATTAAAAATCCATTTGAAGACATGTTTTGTGTCGCTTATGTTCGCTCCTGTTTTGTTTTTTGTTCTTTCGACGGCTAGTGGTCACATTTTGCCAGTCACACTGCACCTAACTATTTAAACAGTGGTCCTAAACATTTTTTGACGTGAATTGAAACTCTATAGTGGGATTACTAGCCACACCAGCCACACTGTACCTAACTTTTTAAACAGTGGTCCTAAACATTTTTTGACGTGGATTGAAACTCTATATTGGGATTACTAGCCACACCAGCCACACTGTACCTAACTTTTTAAACAGTGGTCCTAAACATTTTTTGACGTGGATACTTTATTGAAACTCTATAGTGGGAGACAAACAATATACGAATATAGGTATGTGTATGTTACCGTAAAATTGTAAAATACGTTAGCTTATAATCGCACTCGCGATATTGTAATCTGTCATTATATTGTGAACTGAGCATACTGATTACAATTTAACGTGTTATTTTTCGGTATATTATAATCTATCAAAGCGAAACCGTTAAATTGCAATATTAAAACGTCAACTTTCCGAACATGTCAGGCCGGGTACCGGGTATGTTTTTTGTTGTTGCTAACCTAATTTTAGGTTTGACAAAATTATACTTATAATAAGTAACAAAAATAACATTTTACTAATGAAAGAACAATGTTTAAAATTAAGTGTTTATAAAAATTTTGAAACGCACTAGTCACCCCTCCGATTTTCTTTCTTATTCTCTTTTTTTTTTATTTGTCCATTGTAATTTTTTACTATTTTTATTATGCCCGCTGAATATTTTTGTAACTCTATGGTAAATTCATCCTAATTACTGTTTGGCTGTTTCACTCGATAGATTATAATCTACCGAACACGTTAAATTGTCATCAGTATGTTTAGTACACAATATACTAACAGATTATAATATCGCGAGTGAGATTATAAATTTACGTATTTTACAATTTAACGATGACATATACAAAATCCGAGGATACACTTTGGTGTCCAGCTAGGTAATTCCGACAAAAGTGCAACAAGAATTGAATCTAGAACTTTTCGACTATAAACAGAGGCGTTTTTATAAACTAATTTCTACAGAAACATTTTTTTGTTCAAAGACTAACTTAAACGCGTCCCACAACTATACTTTTCCCATATTAGGCAGGAAATCGATTTGACCGAGCTCAAATCGAAACGGCTTCAAATCGAAATTCGAAAAATAATCTGTCATCGAAATGAATCGAATCATCGTCCGACAATTTCGCCACCCGCAGCCAATCAGACGCACCGATGAGATCGGGTGCGTAGGCGGTGCACACACATAAGCGGCAGCGGATTTGAATAGTTCTATCGGAGTACATAATATATAATTTATAATGGCTTGTCAGTAAAAAACCCTGTAAAAAATATCTATAAAAACTTAAAAACAAAAGTTGTCTAAACAATCGTCTCCCTAGAAAGAAGAGAAAAATTTAATTAATAGTAATATGCATGCTGGCTCTGGAGCCTTGACCACCGGTTGCTTGGGCACTCAAATGTCCCGCAGCGGGAGGGTTTATTTTTTTATAAATTTTTAATAGTGTTTTATTATATTTTTATGTTAACATTGTTAGAAATTTAAAAAAAAGGTAAATAAATAAATGAGAGAAAATAAAAATGTATGAATTGATATTACACTATTTTAAACAAGCAACTGTTGAATTAATGGCCGGCTCTTAGTATCAGTTGTCTTACGGTAGTAGAGTCAATATCACAAATAGACTATCTTGACGATTTTAATCTTAGTTTTTGAATTTAAATTATTAAAACTATTTTTTTTTAAATAACAGATGCGTAAGTCCTTTGTTTGTTTTTGTTAGAAATAAAAACAGAGGACCTAGGTATCTGTTTATTTTAAAAATCAAACTAATTCGTCTACAAAATTTTCTGTCATTTTTTTTTCAAGGATTTAGATTTTTTGAGATCTAAAAATCTAAATCCTCGAGGACGAAGTCATGGATGATTAATCAAATTTATTGATTAAATTTATTAATCAATAAATTTGGGCAAAATAAAATTGATACTCAAAAAATATTAATATTGGTTACGTTGAATATAGTGCGAGTAAGCTAACACGTCAGTCGCTCGTCACTTGTCCCACACAACACACAAGGTCTCGAAGCCGCCCTGTAATTCCAATACTTAGGAACATTACCCGGGACGACTATTATAATGTATTACGGAATATTATTTTACGAGCACACGGCTGGGGCGCATTACGGCCGTTTTGAACGTCTCAAGATACCCGCAATAACACTGTACGCACATTACGTATATTCACATTGATTATTATCGATTAAGCTAGCCGCACATCTCTTTCAATCTATTTTGTTTATTAGAACGAAGCTCTTTTACGCGGCTTTAGGTTGAACTGATTTTATTATCATCAATTGGCCCGCTAACTCGCAGTCACAGTGTGGTAGGTCTAAGCTCGACATCTCTTGTCTTTTGAGTAGGGTACTATAGTTTGGCAACTTCGTTCGTAACACTCCCGATGATCCGCGCGGGCCGGGGGGCGTATAGCGATAAATGAAAAACCCACGACTGATGCACCTCACTTCCCCGCACGCACCCGCACAGTCTTTCCCCCCGTCGCCCGCATATCATGGGAGTGTCATCAACAAACTTGCCAGACTATAGGTTCACTATTACACTGTCTGTATCTCTGTATGTCTGTACATATGTTTTCTGTGTTTTAATACTCGTTCTATCTGTAGTGTATTAGTTGGTCGTTAAAATACAAGGAGAACTCCGCGGATTTATCCGCGTAGTTCCCGTTCCTGTGAGAATACGGAGATAAATATAGTCTATGACACTCACACATCACGTCGCTTTCTAGTGATAAAAGAATTTTCAAAATCAGTTCAGTAGATCCAGAGATTACCGCTACAATACCACAAAGTTTACCTCTTTATAATATAAGTTGAAACTAGTAAAACTCCACGTTTTCACCCACATAGTACCCATTTCCGTGGGAATACGGTGATAAACTACAGCCTATGTTATTCCCTGATAATGTAACTTTCTATTGGAGAAACAATTTTTTAAATCGGTTCAGTAGTTTTCTTTCCTCTATATAATTTTACTGTAGAAGTACTTATATATTAGACTAGTAGGCGCCCTGCAATTTCGTTCTCGTGAAAGTCCGTTTTATTTCAAATCCCCCGGAAACCGTTCCCGGGATAAAAGTGGCTCCGTTCTGCTTCATATTCCAATTTTTCTCTATAACAAATTTTATCCAAACCGGTTCAGCGGTTTAACCGTGAAAAGGTAATGGATAGACAGATGGACATGCTTTTGCATTTTACTAGTATAGATTTGGAAAAAAAATACCGTTCACATGGGTTCGACTTGTAAAGCAATTAAAACTTGTAAAATATAATATGTTTCAAAGTTAAAACAAATACTTTAAATATTTAACATTTTCGTGTTATTATCTGTGAAAACGACCTAGCGATATCCCGCGAACTTTGACACATCCCACAATATACTGATAATACCGAAAAATACTGAGAAATGACAAATTGTGTGTGAATATTACTGTATACCGTTACTGTACTATACTACTTTTACTTTATGGTAAAAAGTTTTTCGAATTTCAACTTTATGTGAATTACATTAAAGTTTCTAATCCGTTATTTTAAATTGTTAAAGTTAACAATGATATTCAAATGTACTAGTATAGTGATAGATAGGATATTAGAAAAAAGAGCAATAAGTAAGCATCTTTTTTAGCTTCAATTTCATTCGCTTTTCGCATCTGTCTCATGTCATGAAATTTTAATTACCTGTGAAATATCTTGTCTTAAAGTTAGAATTTTCAAAAAATGCAATTTATTTGTTATTATTGTTTTTTAATATTTACAAGTTGATGCCCTTGACTACAATCTCACCTGATGGTAAGTGATGATGCAGTCTAAGATGGAAGCGGGCTAACTTGTTAGAAGGAGGATGAAAATCCGCACCCCTTTTCGGTTTCTACGCGACATCGTACCGGATCGCTAAATCGCTTGGCGGTACGTCTTTGTCAGTAGGGTGGTAACTAGCCACGGCCGAAGTTTCCCACCAGCCACAATTTATTTTCGGGGGCTTTGAAGTTTTCCTTCTTTTGATATGCTTAGATCAAATGTTTGTTGAATTACACACATTATTACCACCGAGCCATATTAGACCAGCATGATGGGTCTAAGCATTAAATCTGACTTTTTATTAGGTGGTTGACCTAGATACAGTAGTTACTCGTGACTAACCGTCTGATAATGTTACATTTACTAGAATTTCATTAAAGTTTGAAAATTCAAAGTATCATCGTGAAGAAAAGTCATAGACAATCAATCTTTATTTTATTTTAATCTGTATGACTATCAGTATCAGCTCTGCACGCCATCTATGAGTTGTGACTTTAGAATATGAAACAGTTACACTGCAAATTGAATTCTAAGATCATATCTGTTATGTTCATTGTCGATTGTAAGTGTAAATAAGGCGTGAGTCATACTAACAACTATGATTATTGGCACAATAATTGCACATCGGATTGCGTTTCGTGTGAATTTGTCAGTTCATTTTTAAATAGACGATTGGAGGTTGTTTCTATGAGTGGATACTTGAGAGTGGGAAACTATAATTTAGTGTTGCTCACTTTCATTGAAAGCCTCGTTGGTTTAGTGATTAGTTAGTGCATATGTATGACGCTCAGGGTTCGAGTCCTAGGTCGGGCAATGAAATATATATTTTTTTTTTTACTTCCAATAAATTATTTATATTCTGGTATTAAAAAGTGGTGTTATATATTCGGTATTGAAACTCAACATCTCAAATTTGCAAACTTTCATCGTGTGATATAATAATTATCAAATTAAAAAACTTGAAAGAAGATCTTAATAATTTTGAAATAAATAGTAAAATAAAAAGTTATTCTAAAATTGATCATTTTTAGCAACCAAGCAAGCAAGTTTAAAAATTAAAGCAAGCCTTATCTATGGGACTACTGAATCAAAACATTTGAAAAAAATACAGGAATACTTTAAAAATACAGGAAGCTGTTTACTTGAATATTTCCAGAAAACACAGTCTATGTAAGTCAGTCACAGTCTAACGTGTGTCCAAAAATAAGGTAATAGTGATAATAAATAAATAAATACTTAAACAATACACATCACTATCTAGCCCCAAAGTAAGCATACAGAGTAGCTTGTGTTATGGGTGCTAAGATAGTTGATATTATAATATTAATATACAATTATATACTACATATAAATACTTATATAATGTATAAATACACACAGACACTGGAAACACCCATGCTCATCACACAAATATTTTCCAGTTGTGGGAATCGAACCCACGACCGTGGATGCAGAAAGCAGGGTCACTACCCACTGCGCTACGCGGCCGTCATGAAGCATTGATGAAGCATGAAGTGATGAAGCATTGAAAATTATAACTTGAGCTCCTTCATAGACACTACACATTGGCACACCGTATGAACTTGTAATAACGTACCAAACTAAAACAATTATGTATCGTCCAGTTATCATTTCCACCTGCAAGTACACTTGCGCACACGATACAATAGGTATGTTAATGTACAGTCGCGCACACAATACAATATGCATGTAAATGTACAGTCGCGCGCAGTACCGCGCTCGGGTGTGAAAGGTTATGCGCTTTATGGGAATTATTATAGCTATCTGTGATTTTACACCACGGACCATCTTAACTACGTGATGATGTTGTGGATAAGACTTATTGTTTGCATACATACATTAATCATATCTAGGAGCCCGAGCTCTGCTTGGTAAAAAAATTGGCACCTCTTTACTTGGGACGCTTAATCTTAAATTTTTGAAATAGATATCTAATCTAAGTATCACTATCAAAGTTACATATTACCTACTCGTAATCCAATTTGTATGCGGCAATATTAATTAATATATATTAGTTTTACAAACTTGTATGAATAAAA
This sequence comes from Bicyclus anynana, assembly GCF_947172395.1. NCBI lineage: Eukaryota > Metazoa > Arthropoda > Insecta > Lepidoptera > Nymphalidae > Bicyclus > Bicyclus anynana. Next base: position 3,929,992 of record NC_069104.1, on the reverse strand, counting down.
TAATGTTTTAATATTTAATTTATTTATTGTCTATGGCACATTAAAAACAAGATCACCCTAGACCTACACGACGCTGAAATAGTTTACGAAAAGGTGCAAAATCGGTTTTAATGCAATCTCTTGCAGCAAACAACAGATTAATTATTTTGCTGGAGAGAGAGTTGATATGAAGAGAATAACTGTTGACGATGAAAGAAATAATCGTCTACTAATTTATCTATCTACAACAATAATATTTTGGCGTGGGATAAAAACAAAGACGCAATGATAATAATTTTCGAGACAAATTTTTATAGTGTTTTGTTTTGTTTTGTATCAAAATTGTTAAAAATTTAAAAAGGATATAAATAAATGATAGGAAAAAAAATTAGAGACAGTAAGTATGGTAATAATGCTCGATAATATAAATCATACCTAAAGTTACTTACTAATCAGTAATTATGTAGTGGTAGTAGTAAGCATATTTTTTCAAAGTAAAGTATAGATTATAATGGACAGGTGTATAAACCCCCGCTATATTTCATACCAGTTATGAGTTATGACCGCTGTGAGTGAAGCCTGCTGAATAAATGCATAGCGCGCGCGTAACAAGTGACAAAATTTTACAGCTATAAATTTTTATCGTATGATTATTTTAATCGTGGGCCTTTAGCGACCGTTTAGTGTAATTAGTAAGTGCACACTTTATGATACATAAAGAGCGATGAACTAACTTAATTAATAGGTTTATCTACTAGGAGGGTAGAAACGGAATGTCTGTTCTTTGAATGAAGTTTATACATAGTACAAAAAATGTTGAAAATCGTAGACAGAGAAGTAAATAGACGAATAAATAGCATCCATTGACATTGTATTCCCTTAAAAGTACAAGTTAAAGGTGTCGTAGACTCTGTAAATAAACAAGACGAAGTGAAATCGATAAAATCAAAAATCAAAATGAAGAAAAATCATTTATTTCAATTAGGCTTAGTTTACACGCACTTTTGAAACGTCAAGTTATGTAATGATTTAATGGTGGTAATTAAAGTCGAGCGAGGGTTCCAAATGCGCCTTGGTCCGAGAAGAGCCAACAACAAACTCAGCTAAGATTTGATTTTTTATAATTTACCACCATTTTACAAACTTATCTAGAACTAAGTACACTTACTCATAATTAGTGGAGTTCAACACTAAGCCGATAAAATGGCGGCTAAAATAAGTTTGACAATTTTTGTCATTTAATAATAGATTTTCATGGTTTTTCAAAATAAATATAAAATAATATAAACGTGGTGTAAGCACAAAAATGCTAGTACCAGTCCAATATTATAATATCACACAGAATTCAGACAAAAATAAATCAATAGACAAATGAAATATGACACAACTAAAAAACTCAGGAATATTTTTTTAATTTAAAACCTTATCCAGTTTTTTCCATCGCTCACAGCGTCTACAATCCCGCGTATAGTTATTATTTTTTCCGATACTAATAAGCGGTTGTTGCGGTCATTGATAGAAAATTATTGATTGCGCCCGATCGAATGGCAACCCGGCCGATAATGGCGCGCTGACTGGCGTTGGCCATTCGCGCCGCCGATCAGTTCCATTTCAAATGATATGGCCGAAAAATTTGAATTTGGAATTATATTTAAAAATCAAACTATTTCAGCACTTTAGTGAATAAGTTTGCGCTGCAATCCTTGAGTCCAGTTTCAACTATTTGTATTTGAATTTCGAATTCGAATTTAAAGTCACAATATTCAAATCTCTTAATTCCATAGCGCCATCCTATCAACATGCTATCTTTTGATTATACGATGATAATAATATCGAATGGCAACCGATAATGGCGCGTTGGCTAGCTTGGTTGATTGACATGCAAGTGAACTGACATATTTGAATTTCGAATATGAATTTCAATATTTTGAACTGTTTCATCACTTCATTGATTGATGATACCTACTCTAATTTAATATCGATACCAACAATTTTGAATTTGGAATTAAAATTCTAAAATTAAGTTGCCAAAGTTTTCACCACAATCTTTGAGTCCAGTTCTAAATATTCACCAATAATTGAATTTGGAGTCGGAATTATAGATTCAACATTGAATAATTTAATTTTAATAAATTCTAAATTTTCATTTCTATTTTAATAAATGAAGTATTAGAAGGGCACTTACAATAGAAAGAAAATGCACTGAAAACTTTAGGTATTTCAGGCAAGAACAAAACGGAATTGAACCCACCCCTAAAACTACGAACTTTTAAATCGAACATTAAATGTTACTTGTCATCAAGTGTTGAATGTAAATCTCCTAATTTGCGCGCCCTGCGCGGATATGCGCATAATATTACAATAACATAGCAGCTCACTTTGGGATGTGTAATTATTTAAATTAACACATTAAACTTATTTATCAATTATCGATACTCGATACATATAAACAGGGCCGGCCCGTCCATACGGCGAACGGAGCGGTCGCTCCAGGCGCCAAATCCTAGAGGGCGCCAAAATGGTAAAGAAAAATAAAAGAAATTTCTTTCTTTTCGATTCTATTTTAGGTTAGGCTACGAACTTTTCAAATGTCCCTAGTATTATGTTAGGAGCAAACAGGAGAGGCGCCATAATTGGATCTCGCTCCATTCTAAAATTTACTTCGGGCCGGCGCTGCATATAAATAAAATTAAAGTGTCTATCTGTGATTTCAAAATAACTGTGATGGACCTGCCAATGCATAGCTTTAAGCAATGTGTTAAAAACATTTACTTAGTCGAGGGTACTACAACATTGATGAGTTCCTTAATGATAAAGATGGTTGGAGGCCGTTGGATCAGCTTCCACCTTCACACAGGAAGTAAAACTATAAGAAATGTAAACAGTAATTGTTATCAATTGTAAATTATAATACTGTATGACTTTTTCAAAAGAGCAACTGTTGAGTTTCTTGCCGGTATCTTCTCAGCAGAACCTGCCTTCCGAACCGGTGGTAGAATCTTTACAAATAGTCAACTGACGTGTCAAAAGTGCTTGTAAACTGAGCCTACTTGAAATAAATGATTTTTGATTTGATTTTTGATTTGAACTGTTTTCTAAAGTGCTTGTAGTTATTTACACGATATAGTACTAATATTATAAACATGAAAGTTTACTAACATTATAATCGCGAAAGTTTTTATGGATGTTTGTATGGATGTTTGTTTGGATGTTTCTTATATGTTTTGACATAGGTACACCGCACCGATCGTACAAATTCGCACCGACTGCGTACGTACGGTCTAATGTGATTATGCTAGGAACACTTCCATTTTATATTAATAATGGCTATACCATGACCATTTTTGTTCCTATGCATCTCTATTTAGATCTGAAATATTTTCTTTTTTACGTTTTTTTTTTTATATTTTCTTGTTACGTTTTTTTTATTATTATTATTCTTACAAGTTAGCCCTTGACTACAATCTCACCTGATAAGTGATGATGCAGTCCAATTTGAATTGGAAAATTGGATGAAAACCGTAACTTGCATCCCAATGCATCAGGCATCTAGACTATAGTATTTTTTTACAAGTTAGCCATTAACTAACTCACTTGATGGTAAGTGATGATGCTAACTAAGATGGAAGCGGGCTAACTTGTTAGGAGGAGGATGAAAATCCACACCCCTTTCGGTTTCTACACGGCATCGTACCGGAACGCTAAATCGCTTGGCGGTACGTCTTTGCCGGTAGGGTGGTTACTAGCCACGGCCGAAGCCTCCCACCAGCCAGACCTGGACAAATTAAGAAAATCTTAATCTGCCCAGCCGGGGATTGAACCCAGGACCTCCATCTTGTAAATCCACCGCGCATACCACTGCGCCACGGAGGCCGTCAAAAACGTTCCTTTAGACCCCTTTTTATGTAGTCGGGTTTTTGAACTTTATTTTTTATGTAAAACACTAACTTAATTTAATTGCTCACCGCGCTTTATTCAATCACTTTGAGAAGCATTGCCTTAGGGCGATGTTTGATACATATCACGTGTGTTTTATGGGTTTAAGTTCGCTCGTTTTGACTTCCGCTTAAGCCCATCTCTAATCATAGCATTCAGCTTAATATAAGCGACGCCTGAGCGAGGAATGGTTTGAATGCTCAATGAAGTCATGTCATGTCACAGCGCTAATAAAACGTTGACTACAAGACTAAATCAAAATCATGATGGTTACAAAAGCAGTTGTTTAAATAATATATTAGGTAGTCACAGATTAATCAATAATATGCAGATGGAGCGCACGGAATATGACGGTGTCGTTTTTTTTTGTAATATGCGGATGTCAAGGAGACGCGTGATTTTGTTTTTTTTATGGGTTTCATCGGCTTCAGCACGCAGTTTGTAAAGATTCACTATGGTTACTCTGTGTAGGTCTCAGACCAATTATAGAAGGACCTGTATCGCACTCATAGTCACGAACAAAATTGTTTCATTTTCTGAAGAAAACGAGCTTAGATTTGGTATATATCTTATACTAAACTAGAAGGTTTTGCGTTTTTTACACCATTCAATTACACAATAAGGTATTTTAACGGAGCTCTTTAACCGACGAACACGATTACAAACTATTTAACATCGATTCTATAGAGACAGTTTTTATAATCGCATTAGATCGTTGATCATATACTTTGACAGAAAAGTAACGTCTAGCGAGGCAGGTCCTATACAATAATTGGTCTGAGGTGTAGGTAGACGAGTTATTTTATTTTTAACAATCCAGATCCATGGGATGCTGCCATATAGTCTATTCAAGGTCGGGTTTCTTTAGCATTTCTATATTTCCTAAATTGGCATAGATAGCTTTTGTTAGTAAACTGTTTGAAAATACAGGGTGTCCCGTAATTAATGGATAAATCCGAAAAATAATATAACTTGGTCACCCTATGGATTTTTGGAAAACTATTCAAATTAGTTTTAGATAATTAGGTGGTGTATTGCGTTTTATCCATCAATATGAAATTCAAAATTCAAAATTCATTTATTTCAAGTAGGCTCAGTTTACAAGCACTTTTGACACGTCAGTTGACTATTTGTAAAGATTCTACCACCGGTTCGGAAGGCAGGTTCTGCTGAGAAGATACCGGCAAGAAACTCAACAGTTGCTCTTTTGAAAAAGTCATACAGTATTACAATTTACATTTGATAACAATTAAATTACAATTTCTTATAGTTTTATTTCCTGTGTGAAGGTGGAAGCTGATCCAATGGCCTCCAAGCACCTTTGTCGTTAAGGAACTCATCAATAGTGTAGTAACCTCGACTAAGTAAATGTTTTTAACACATTGCTTAAAGTTGTGCATTGGCAAGTCCATCACAGTCTTGGGGATCTTGTTATAGAAGAGTACACCCAAACCCACAAAAGATTTTTTAGCTCTTTGGAGATGATTTTATGTTTTTTTTACACTTGCTGAACACACAACTTAACATTGTAGACAATATTTAGGTATTTGTTCAAATAACTTTCGTTGTTCACAATGAGACTAAATGAAATGAAGACAATTAGCCACTTTTGTCCGCCTCAGTTTCGAAGTGCTAGTAACATATCTGATGGTATAAAATCTTTGCTCCTAAGACCTTTCCACTTAGAGTCCGGTGCCTTTAACCATAGACCTTATGAAGGCTTTAGCTTTAAGCTTTATCTAAGTCTTGTAATCATACAATGGTATGATGTGGACGGCCAGAAATCGAACCCATCTCTGATTTGAGGTATTCCCTTAACCATGACGCCATTGAGGCTTCAAATATAGGGAAAAGTGGTATTTTACGATCACATGAAAGCTATAGGGATTATATTGTTCACATCTCTATTCTCTCGCCCTCGTCGATGGTTCTTTATTAAAATTTTTCACAGCGCGTAAAATATGTACGGTGTATTGATGCTATTTACTGTGTTCTTTATTACAGGAAGTAGGTATAGGTATTCTATTTATTTTTCACCAATTTCAAAAAAGAAGGTTTTGTATTTTTGTAGTTATGTTTTCGTGATTTTCTCAAAAGCTTTGATCTAATTTGAATTGGAAAATTGAATAAAAACTGTAACTTGCATTGCATCAGGCATCTAGACTAAAGTATTTTTTTACAAGTTAGCCCTTGACAAACTCATCTGATGGTAAGTGATGATGCAATCTAAGATGGAAGTGGACTAACTTGTTAGGAGTAGGATGAAAATCCACATCCCTTTCATCTACACGACATCGTAACTCTAAATCGCTTGGCGGTACATCTTTGCTGAAAACTAGACACGGCCGAAGCCTTTCATCAGCCAGAGCTGGACCAATTAAAATAAAAAAAAAACATCAATCGGCACAGCAGGGGATCGAACCCAGGACCTCCATCTTGTAAATCCAATGCGCGCTACCACGGCGCCACGAAGGGCGTTAAAATATATTACAAAGAGTATTTTAAACAGGAAAGATTTATATTTTTGTATGTACCGAATAAACTCAAAAACTACAGAACCAATTTGATAAATTCTCTCACAAATAAAAAGCTACGTTATCAGGGAGTAACAAACTATATTTTATCCGCGGTTCTGCTAGTAATTTATAATATGTTATATTTTCATGGATAATTTTTAGTTTACATTAAGAAAGACAAGTAAATAGTGTAAAGGAATTAAATATAAATTAAATACCTGAAAAATAGTAATAATTGTGCACATGAAACAAATTATTTCGAAAAAACATTTTAATGAATAACTGAACGCATTCGCTAACCCTATGCATGTACCCATCAGATTTCCCCTAAACTCCTCAACCTATTTTTATTTATGGCAACCTTTAAATCTTTAAAACAATGAAAACCGAATTTGGAACGAACGTTTGAATCTCGAACTCACGTTCGAAATTCGAACGTCATAAAGTGTAATCGGATTCAGTTTTCGCGACAAGCTTCGCTATTGTCAGCACTTGCGTCCTGTCATTTTGCATTTTATATCACTCGCCTATCGTTTCTGAACGCTTTGTCGACATGCTAATGTTGCTATTGATTTTAACTTTCCACCATTTACGTAAGCCATTACAAAATGTTCTTTCGTTATTTCCTATATAAAATTGGATGGATTTTTATTGGACTTCAAAAAATAGGTTAAGTATTGGTTTGGAACCGTCTGTATTATTTGTATTTGTGTAAACTCAAAGGCAAAGAAGATCTTAGTGATACGATTATGATGATATTTTCTTCGTTAATGCATATTAAATAATTAAATTTTTTAACCAATTTTTGTTTGTATGTCTGCGATTTTTTTTTTAATTGGGGATGTAATTTGCATCAGTCTGCATGGTATTTTCTTTGTTAATACATCTATCTTTACTAATATTATAAAGCTGAAGATTTGTTTGTTTGATTGAACGCGCTAATCTTTGGAACTACTGGTCCGATTTGAAAAATTCTTTCAGCGTTACATAGCCCATTTACCGAGGAAGGCTATAGGCTATATATTATCTCTGTATTCCTACGGAATCGAGAATCACGCGGGTGAAACCGTGCGGCATCAGCTAGTAATCTATATGCATTAACAAAGAAAATATCGCAGATAAAGAAAAAAATATACCTTTGTATATAAGAACAGTTGCGTGGACTTCATAGATGCAAATGTATTGCCTACTCTGAAGTCCTATTACTAATCTGTATTCGACTAGGAATTTCCCATTTTGTACAATTTTTACATATAGTGCCTATCTTAGTTAACAACCATACAGACGCCACTGTTTCAGAGAAGGTTTTAGTATTTAATTTGAATATCGAAGGTTGTTCGTTGAATATTCTTTATATGAAAAATACCTGTTTTCCTTCTACGTATATTTGAAATAAGAACTCCTAGCGCCCTCCCGACAAATGACTCGGTAATGCCCCATCTGTATGCACGGCGGGAAGTCTTCCTATATTAGAGCGAGTCTGGTATTACTGCTCATATTTCGTATATTGGAATATAATCCTTATTCTAAGCGTCGTAAAAGTCATGGTTATGGCAAAATTACGCTACGTGTTCTTCTCAGTTATGCTCTTTGTTGTGAGCTGATTTTTTTTTAATTTTGCAGTTTTTTATATGTATTTAAACTATTATAAGTCTCGTTGGTCTAGACCAACTAGGTTGCTCGAGGTTAACCTCTAGGCTCGAGGGAACTACGGGGCTAGTTTCTTATTAGAAAGAAAAACCTGCCCTCCGTGGCGCAGTGGTATGCGCGGTGGATTTACGAAACGGAGGTCCTGGGTTCCATCCCCAGCTGGGCAGATTGAGGTTTTCTTATTTGGCCTAGGTGTGTCCAGGTGGGAGGCTTCGGCCGTGGCTAGTTACCACTCTACCGGCAAAGACGTAATGACAAGCGATTTAGCGTTCCGGTACTACGTCGAGTAGAAACCGAAATGCGTGTGGATTTTCATCCCCCTCCTAACAAGTTTGGCCGCTTTTATCTTAAACTAGCGGACGCCCGCGACTTCGTCCGCGTGGAATTCAGTTTTTCACAAATTCCGCGGGAACCATGGAATTTTTCGGGATGAAAAGTAGCCCATGTGTTAATCCAGAGTAAAATCTATTTCCATTCCAAATTTCAGCCAAATCGCTTCAGTAACCGCAGCGTAAAGGAGGAACAAACATACTTACACACAAACTTTCGTCTTTATAATATTAGTGTGATTGCGTCATCACTTGCCATCAGATGAAATTGTAGTCAAGAGCTATAGCTTGTAAGCTAGAAATAAATAAAATCCAGGATTCAAACCTCGTGATAACACCCCACATGCTAATCACTGCACCAACGAGGTTACAAGAGTTAAGTAACTTACACATTACGTCAAATACATTTAAAGGTGGAAACAATCTGTTTGTCTAGACATTCTCGTTAATACAACAAACAGCGCCGGGTGCAGTGACTACAGGGGAAAGCAATTAGCCAATTATCCCGGCCACTGAGCGCTGGCGATAAGCTAAGATAAACACGAGATACCTGACACCATCTTAGCCTAGACCGTAGACAAAGAAAAATTTAGAAGAGTTATTAAATATCACGTGTTTCCAAGGCTCAGACCAATTATAGAAAGACCTGTATCGCACTCATAGTCACGAACAAAATTGTCTGTCATTTTCTGAGGAAAACGAGCTATGATTTTGTATATATGTATATCTTATGCAAAACTAGAAGTTTTTGCCCGTTTTTTACACAATTCAGTTACACAAAAAAAAAAAAAAAAACATACATACAGCCGAACGTAGAACCTCCTCCTTTTTGGAAGTCGGTTAAAAAGGTATTTTTGGTAGTAAGTAAGTAAAAGGTATTATTAAAGGAGCTCTTTAACGGACGAACACGATTACAACTATTTAACATCGATTCTATAGACACAGTTTTTATAATCGCATTAGATCGTTGATCATATACTTTGAAAGTAACGTCTAGTAAGGCAGGTCCTATACAATAATTGGTCTGAGTTCAAAAGACCGGAAGAGTTTTCTACACATGACCGCCAAACTTCAGCTGGAAGAAGGCACCTAATGATGATGACCTTAAGGATATAAAGCACAGTGCACATCAACGCTTATTCTGTTGCAAACACATCTTAATGTATAGAGGGCGCCTTACCATATTCATAAATGGCTACTTAAACTTTAAGTGAGCTTAAGTCTTCATTCTTTATGCCTAGGCCTTACACTTATTAAGTTATTCCTTTGAGTAAACTTCGTGAAAGCGCGCGTTAAGTTAATGGTTGTGGGTTTTAAGGTTAGGAAATTGACTACCATTTTAACCGACTTTTGTATTGTTTGAAGGGTTTCCATTTACAATACCGGATGTACGAGTATTACTTAGACAGCAATTATTAACTGGCGTATAATAAGACAAGTTAGTAAAATTATCAACAAAGCTAAATGCATATGAAGTGACAACGGGGCACATAGTTTGAAAAATCGATGGAAGTTGAGGACCCATCATTACTATGGATTTCAAGGTTAAATCCTTTAAGCCAAATAAGCACCAGTTCACCCATGAATAAAGAAAGGGAGCAGAAATGCTTCATTGTATTATAGGAGGACGGATGCAAGATGAGAGCGGCAACGAAGGAAAGTTGCCTAAAAGACAATCTCTTCCCGAAGTAATGTTCACATCGGTACCGGGAAGGACGGTGAATGTAGGAGATTTTAATCCGTAACGCGCTGTGTATCGGTGAAGTCGGACATCATCATACAGGCTACGTCATCATAAGCAGATTTCAAATTAATTAACGTAGTAAGAAAATCGAGTGATACATCACAAGTCAACATTGCGAGCGAGCAAGATGCGTTCGGCGCTTATTAATATTACCTTGTTTTCCTTAGACAATAGAGATAATAACAGAGATATCAACAGAGATAATAAGTAATTACCTCATTCGCAGGTCTTCTCTTATAAAGCAGATTTCAAATTAATTAACGTAGTATTAAAATCGAGTGATACATCACAAGTCAACATTGCGAGCGAGCAAGATGCGTTCATCGCTTATTAATATTACCTAGTTTTCCTTAGTCAATAGAGATAATAACAGAGATATCAACAGAGATAATAAGTAATTACCTCATTCGCAGGTCTTCTCTTATAAAGCAGATTTCAAATTAATTAACGTAGTATGAAAATCGAGTGATACATCACGAGTCAGCATTCCGGCATGCTGGGCGAGCGAGATGCGTTCGGCGCTTATTAATAATGTAGCCAGTACTTACCGGACCGTTGTGAATTATTCATCCGCCGCCGGGAGGTCGTAGACTTTGAAAATGGTCTAGCTCATTGTTGTAGAGATACGCGATGTGGTAGATTGTGTGATCTATGAATTTTAAAGGAGCAACTGATTTTCTTGCCGGCCTAAGAAATTTTGTCTTCCAAACTATACAAAATTAGGCTAGATATAATTTTATGAAACATGGTTTTTTTTTATCGTTAGAAACCAAATCACATGGAGAAGGGCATTAATTAAGAAGGTAATTGTAATTCAGGGTAAAATCGAAGGTATATAGGAATAACAGATCTGATCGACCACTTGATCACGTGAAATGTGGCCCATACATTCTTTTAATTTTCGAAGCGTTTGCGTTTGTAGAAAGAGACTTGTCACGTGGTTAGGTACAGGCCCACAAACGCAGTACAAAATTTGTGTAGAAGAATTACAAAAATACAGGAGAAATGGCGACGGGTTTGTGAAGTGTGCCACAAGCCCTGATATGGCGACCACAACCTCACTCAAGAGTGTGACGATGAAGACAAATAAAATCCAAACATCACGATACTGAACCACCTTGATGTCGTCAGTCCACCTGGTGGGGGCTCGACCAACACAGCGTTTTCTAGTGCGGGGTCGCCATTCCAGCACTTTGGGACCCTAACTTCCATCGGCTCTTCGAACTATGTGCCCCGCCCATTGCCACTTCAGCTTCGCAACTCATTGAGCTATGTCGGTGACTTTGGTTTTTCTGCGGATCTCCTCATTTCTGTTTCGTTCACGCAGAGATACTCCTAACATAGCTCGTTCCATCGCCCGCTGTGTGACTCTGAGCCTTCTTATGAGGCCCATAGTTAGCGACCAAGTCTCGGTACCATAGGTCATCATTGGCAACACGCACTGTTGAAATTCTTCAGGCACTGAGGAATTTCGGACGAAAAGACATCGCGAAGTTTCCCGAATGCAGCCCAGCCGAGTTGGATACGGCGGTTCAATTTCTCGAAACCTACCTAACTGGATAATATGTCCTAGGTATATCTATGTATTCGTCTACAATTTCGAGTGCAGCGTTCTCAACTATAACTGGGTGGAAAATTTGTCAAAATGAACGGAATTTCGTGTAGTCAAATTCGCGGGCACAGCTAGTGTACTCGTAATTCAGAGCATGCCGTTTATATTAATTCAAAGAACCACCTGATTTGGTTAACACCATGCCACTTCCATTGTAAAAGATCTTTGTCAATTGCAAGGAATTGTAGTGTTTATCTCTAACTTAGAATACAGAGGAATATTTCAGTATCTGATCCATTATCGCCCATCTCATGCCTTATTGAGCTGTTTTTTTCTAAAAAAAACCCCAACTCGTATAGAGCTATCGGTATAACTTGACGGTTTTATTATACTGTTATATCTAGGCTGTGCGATTTGATGCCCTTCTATGGTCGCATCTAGTCGTCAAGCAACACGGGGAGGTGATAAGTTAGGTTCTCGTTTGATACTAAAGCTTACAGTTTGAGTCAACGCATAACGACAAACTGGTTCGGAAGCAGTAAATTGTTTTTTATTACTGAAACCAGATGGTGAACCACCGTTTTGATTTGATAGGTGATTATTATCTAAACCTCTTAAATGGAAATGCCGACTCGAATTGGGTTTTTCCTTTGGTTTTTTTTTAACCGTCCTATAGTATCCCATATATAAGTTACCGTAAAATTGTAAAACATGTTAATTTATAATCTCACTCGTGATATTGTAATCTGCCGTCATTTTGTGAGCTGAAAATACTGATTACAATTTAACGTGTTATTTTTCGGTATATTATAATCTATCGGAAGTGAAGAAACATAAATACAGTATTGCGCATTAAAAGATATTAACAAAACAATAATGGTTTTTTGCAAGCGCATAATTAACATAAGCGCAATAATACAGACAATATGCCTTGTAAAGGTGTAATAAGGATTTTTTTGACGTGATACTAAAACGAAATCTTTATATGACGGGATACTAAAACGAAAATAATTAACGTATTTAGTATTTTTATTGCATAAATCTCAGAAAGCGTAAGTGTAAGGTTATAAATAAACGATAGTTTTTATTGTTGAACAAACGAAATACTCGATTAAATAAAATATTAGTAATTTGTAAAATATTTTAGTAATCCTTTTTGTAATTTAAAAGGGAAAGTTATATCGAATAAAAAGAAACTATTTTTATATATTCTTCAGAACAACATTGCAATTCTGCTATAAAATGCAATACGTTGATTCACTACAGCTCAGGCGCATTTCGATTAGGTACTCTAATTGACCCAGTGGTCCGGTAAATTGGTAGGAGGGGTAAGTAGCACATTCTCCCCCGTAACGGCTACATTTCTTTATGTATGTAGTGAACAAACAGTATATTTTTTCGTTTTCTTTGATTGGCAAGCCTGTTTATGTGTCACAAACTACTATAATAGTTCACAAAGTTACTTACGCACACTATTAAGAAAGTAAATTGTACTTACAACTGTGGCGAACGAACTCTTTCGTTCGCCCACTTTAGGTCAGGCCATCTACATCTTCATCTACATTCACATTCCAGATTCATTTCATATTTAGAATTACCTTGACCGCGCATACGTGGATATATTGTTTCGCCCTTTCAATACATCTTTACCACTTCATCATTCCACACTGCTTCATCTATTTGTTAACCTTTTATTTTATATCCTTTTACAATATTGTTATAATAAGTAAAGTGAATAAATCTACATACCAATACAATCGTCATCTTCATATCAATAAACGAATATATCAAACCTCCATGGCGATACAACGCTAACGATATTTGTTAAGGATGGATATAATACTTTAACAGGTATTAAGAAACATCACGTTAAATGATATATGAAACTGGGTTTGTAGCTATGTGGCGCGTCGATTCTGTTTCTACAATCGCTAACGCTTCGAAAACTATAAAAATGCATGGGAATGACAGATCAGATCAATAACTTGATCGCTTAACCTGTCGGTTACGAATGTCACTCTTATACATTTTTTTAATTTTCGAAGCGTTAGCGTTTGTAGAAAGAGAACCGACTTATAACTGCAGGTCCTGGTTAACTTGCATATGAAGGAACTTGAATTTCAATTTAAAAAAATATTGAATTTAAATTTTTAACTGAAGTAAGTAATATATATTATCTATTTCTATAATATAAGGCTGATTAAACGGGCCAGGCTACCCTCCTTACAGGAGGATATGGAGCTTAGACCCACCACGCCAATGTGAGTTGACGGAGTCATGCTTACATACGCCAATGAGAATACGCATAATTTAATATAAATAATATTTGTTATCGCATCAAAATTCATTTATTTGAATTAGGCTTAGTTTACAAGCACTTTTGAAAGGTCAAGATTATGGCATAATTTAATTAAATTTAATGGTGGTAATAATAGACGAAAACTTAAAACTAAAGTTACGAGGGTTCCAAACGCGCCTTGGTCCGAGAAGAGCCCACAGCAAACTCAGCCAAGGTTTTTTTTTGTTTACCACCATTTTACAAACTTATTTAAAACTAAGCACACAGTCGTATTTTACAGGTTACCGCCAAGCTTTTTTTATATATATTTCTAACTAGGAACTTTCAATAATCTAAATTTTAATTAATCAGGATCATAATTTTAATAAAACCGTTATCTTTCAGGTATAGAGACGAGGCGTTGTGCTGGTCTGACAGGTAATAAACAAATATACCTATTATCCTACTTCCTACACTATCCTACTAATATTATAAAGGCGAAACTTTGTGTGTAAGTGTGTAAGTATGTTTGCTCCTCTTTTACGCTGCGGCTACTGAAGCGATTTGGCCGAAATTTGGAATGGAAATAGATTTTACTTTGGATTAACACATAGGCTTTTCATCCCGGAAAAATCCATCGTTCCCGCTAGATTTGTAAAAACTGAATTCCACGCGGACGAAGTCGCGGGCGTCCGCTAGTATAACATATTTCTTTAATAAAAGACGGTACAGAATACTGCAGCGTATAACCTTGATGATGGGCTGGACCGGCTATCTTCGCAAGTCACCACAGTCAGAATGTTTATTCGAAGTGAGGTTTTTTTATTCTTTGCAAGTTAACCCTTGACTACAATCTCACCTGATGATAAGTGGTGATGCAATCTAAGATGGAAGCGCGCTAAGTTGTTAGGAGGAGGATGAAAATCTACACCCCTTTCGGTTTGTAGACGACATCGTACCTACCGGAACGCTAAATCGCTTGGCGGTACATCTTTGTCGGTAGGGTAGCCATGGCCGAAGCCTCCCACCAGCTAGACCTGGACCAATTAAGAAAACCTCAATCGGTCCAGCCGGGGATCGAACCCAGGACCTCCGTCTTGTTAGTCCACTGCGCATACCACTGCGCCACGGAGGCCGTCAAAAAGTAATGTTTTTTTTTATTCTTTACAAGTTAGCTCTTGACTACAATCTCACCTGAAGGTAAGTGATGATGCAATCTAAGATGGAAGCGGGCTAACTCGTTAGGAGGAGGATGAAAATCTACACCCCTTTCGATTTCTAGACGACATCGTACCGGAACGCTAAATCGCTTGGCGGTACCAAAAGCCTCCCACCAGCCAGACCTGTACCAATTAAAAAAACCTCAACTGGCCCAGCCGGTAATTGAACCCAGGACCTCCGTCTTGTTAGTCCACCGCGCATACCACTGCGCCACGGCGGCATATATCGGGTATGAATATAATTAATACCAATTTATTAAGTGATTCACCTTGGACAGTTATTTGGATGCCTTTTTTCGTATGTTTGTTTTATTGATCGGTCAAATAAACGTCCGAAGGCCAAGGTTAATTTCTTGTGGACAAATCGTTCAATTTATCAAAGCAAACTTGAAGAATCGGTCAACATTGATCTAACTAATATTATAAATGCGAAAGTTTGGATGGATGATTGTTATTCGATCACGTCAGAACGGTTGAACGATACCTACCTACTGGATGAAAGGAGACCATCTCCTTTCATCCAGTAGGTAGGTATCGTTACATACTTATTACAGGTCCACTCTTGTAAGGATTTTATTAAAATCTAAATAGGTAAGTGAATAAATCTAACTAAATAAAAAGAAATAAATAAAATTAAAACCCAAGATTTCGACTTAAATCAAGATGGCGTATTTTTCAGATTTAACTTTAAAAAATATAGAAGGTGGTAGAATCTTTACAAATAGTCAACTGACGTGTCAAAAGTGCTTGTAAACTGAGCCACAGTAGATATAACACTGAGCCTACTTGAAATAAATGATTTTTGATTTGATTTGATTTGATAGTACGCTTAAAAAAATATAGTATTTTTCACATTTAACTATAAAAAAAATATATTATTTTGTGGGCTATGCAAAAAATCAACAATAAAAACAATATTCATTTACTCTAGTTGCATTTTTCAAGATTTACTTGTCTTAAATAAGAGTAGGTAGGTATGCTTTTTCACATCTGATTTAAAAATTTTTGAAAACCAATTTTTTTTATTTGTTTGTTTAATGTTTGGAATAATAAGATAGACAAATTCGGATAGGCTAGATGTTGCATCTGCCAAAAACTAAATATTAATATCAGTGTTGAAAATATAGTATTTTTGCGTAATATATATTTCTTTCAACAGTATATACAACGTGTCCCAAAATTCAACGATAAGCGGGCGCCAAAAGATTGACCTGCTCATGAGCACTTAAGGAAAAATAATAAAAAAAATATACCTAAATTTTTTTTTTAGTTACAAAATAAATTTTAAAATTCTTTGAAAATTTACACCTTGTATGATATTTTGAACTACCGCAGCTACAATTTCTTAAATATGCTTAAGATTTTTTTTGTATCGGAACCTAAGTAGTACTACTATTCACCACAACTCTTAAAAACACCACAATGCCCGCAGTTTTTACACAAAAAAATATCAAAATATTTTTTTTCCCTCAAATTTTTAAAGATTTTTACTTTCAGTCTACTTTGACTCATGGTCTTGCAAAAAAAAGTATGAACACCGCTATGGCAAGTTATTTTCAAAGTTGACGCAACTAATCAAGATTTCAAAATAGTATAATACCCTAAGATAACTAGTCGCAAAAAAAAAATATGCGTACCATTTGTAAACAAGAACTAAATTTCTAAAATGTTTTTGCTCCTAGAAATCACTTTTACTTTATGCACAAAATGATG
Source organism: Bicyclus anynana (assembly GCF_947172395.1). NCBI lineage: Eukaryota > Metazoa > Arthropoda > Insecta > Lepidoptera > Nymphalidae > Bicyclus > Bicyclus anynana. The sequence continues at coordinate 3,913,075 of NC_069104.1, read as the reverse complement.
TGAGTCATACGTTGCAATTTCCTAGAATTTTAATGGAACGAACGATAACATTTAAAAATAAGAGAGAGAGAGAGAGAGAAAGATAGCGATAAGTATACGTTAGAGAGGGATAGACAGATGTTCTTTGTTGAATGACAATGATGCAGGTAAAGAAAATCCTGTTCCCAGCAAGTCAGTACGCTCTGCTCCTTTGTTTACTGCGCAACTTTCCGTATTCAATTGACGTGGCTCTCGTACTAACGACTTTTGGCTTTGCATTTTGGACTGGACTTAAGTGATCTGCAAACTGAACTGACCTGGCATTATTTTGGACTGTGCCTGTGTTTTGTGAATTGGACTTTTGGTGTATTTTGGACTGTTTAGCGTTATCATGCCGCAACCATACACGCCGATGGAATACGCTAACATGCATCTCATTTATGGAGAATGTCGGTGCAATGCTAACGCTGCTAGCAGATTGTATCGAGAAAGGTACCCAAACGCTCAAAGATATCCAGATTATCGGGTATTTATGAATGTGCATCAAGCGTTTTCGGAGGGTCGTTTGCCGTCAGCTAGAAGAAACGCTGGAAGACCTAGATCGGAATGCGATGAAGAAGTTCTCAATGAAATAAACATTGATTCAACTACCTCAGTGCGTGCCATAGAAGCAGCTACGGGAATCCCAAAAAGTTCAGCACATCGAATACTAAAACGTCATCGGCTACACCCATATCATTACAGACGTGTACAAACGTTACTATCACGGGACTATCCACTGCGGATCGCATTTTGCCGAGTGATGCTTCAAAAGCATCGGGAAGATCCTCAGTTCTTGGATAAAGTACTATGGTCGGATGAAACAACCTGCAAGAAAGATGGCTATTTAAATCTTCACAACCTACACAGCTGGAGCAATGAGAATCCGCACCTGATGAGAGAAGACAAATCCCAATATCAATTTAAGGTCAACTTATGGACGGGCATTTTAAATGGAAAAGTGATTGGGCCTTTTGAATTACAAGGAAACTTAGATGGGGACAGTTATTTGAACTTTTTACAAAATGATTTGCAAGAATTACTAGAAGACGTCCCCCTAAGCGACCTTCAAAATATGTGGTATCAAAATGATGGTTGCCCAGCTCACTACGCTCGTCCTGTGAGACAATACCTAGACCACGAGTATCCGGGGCGTTGGATCGGGCGACTTGGTCCTATCCTATGGCCACCCCGATCACCCGACCTAAACCCCCTGGATTTCTTTTATTGGGGTTGTCTCAAAGACAGGATCTACGCAAAACCGATTACGACATTGGACGAGCTTCGGCAAAAAATCACTCAGGCTGCGGCACATATCAATGCTAGAAGATATGCGCGAAAAATAAAACGGTCGTTTTTAAGGCGATGTCGTGCCTGTATTAATGCCGGTGGAAAACAATTCGAACATTTACTTTAATGTTGTGTAATTAAAATAACAAACACATTTTTGGAACATAGTAAAATTTATTACTAACAACAAGAACAATTAAGAAATTTGGTTCTTGTTTACAAATGGTACGCATATTTTTTTTTGTGACTAGTTATCCTAGGGTATTATACTATTTTGAAATCTTGATTAGTTGCGTCAACTTTGAAAATAACTTGCCATAGCGGTGTTCATACTTTTTTTTGCAAGACCATGAGTCAAAGTAGACTGAAAGTAAAAATCTTTAAAAATTTGAGGGAAAAAAAATATTTTGATATTTTTTTGTGTAAAAACTGCGGGCATTGTGGTGTTTTTAAGAGTTGTGGTGAATAGTAGTACTACTTAGGTTCCGATACAAAAAAAATCTTAAGCATATTTAAGAAATTGTAGCTGCGGTAGTTCAAAATATCATACAAGGTGTAAATTTTCAAAGAATTTTAAAATTTATTTTGTAACTAAAAAAAAATTTAGGTATATTTTTTTTATTATTTTTCCTTAAGTGCTCATGAGCAGGTCAATCTTTTGGCGCCCGCTTATCGTTGAATTTTGGGACACGTTGTATATAGTACGCAGATTCGAAATATAGTACAATATATTTCGTAGTATATATATATTTCGGAAAGTGCTCACGGGATCTTTTTAATCTAGTCCCTCCATCCCCATTCTACTACAGAACAGCGAGACTCCGTGCAAATTGGCATCCTTTTGTTGTCGATGTCCAGTCGACTCGCACAAAACGTTTCGCATCGACGTTTCTAATAAGAACAGCGAAGATGTGGAATGCCCTTCCAGCTTCTGTGTTTCCTAACACTTATGATTTGTGCACCTTCAAGACAAGAGTGAATAGGCATTTTCTAGGCAAGCGCGCTCCAACCTAGACCTCATCATTGCTTTCCACCAGGTATGATTGTAGTCAAGCGCAAGTCTATTATGAATAAAAAAAATACTATAAGTATGTATTACTTAATAGTACGGTTGGCAACCGTAGCTACTGGGTATCAAAACCTAGACTATTCATACCATTGAGCTATAGAGACTCAAAGTTTTGTTTGCCAGCTCAAATTATTCGAACACAACGTCATGACAGCAAACACCGCTGTCCACTCTAATATTTTAATCTCGGCCACACAAATATTTGCACACCGAACTAATCCCGTGGATTTCGTGTACAATTTGATTTAGGAACGGATAGTGGACTTTGTTTTGTTTAGCCCCGGATTTGTCTGTCTTGAGAGGAAGGGAAGAATATCTAAACAAAAATTATAAAGAGGAATACTTTTTGTATGTCATTCAAACATTACTGGGCCGATGTGAAAAATTCTTTCACCAATAGAAAGCTACATTACAGTAACAAAAGCTGTGTTAGGAGTATCTCTGCGTGATCGAATCAGAAATGAGGAAATCCGCAAAAGAACCAAAGTCACCGACATAGCTCAAGTTACGAAGCTGAAGTGGCAATGGGCGGGGCACATAGTTCGAAGAGCCGATCGGCGTTGGGGTCCCAAAATGCTGAAATAGCGACCCCCTACTAGAAAGAGCAGTGTTGGTTGACATACGGTCCTACTTCCGTTGGAATACCGGAATAAAAAAAAAACATAGACCCTAATTGAGAAGCTCCCCCTTTTTTTGAAGTCGGCTTATAAGTAGCCTAAGTTACTCCTAATATCGTTAGCTATCTGTCAAAAGCCGTGATGGCTCAGTATATATAACCTCTGCCTGATTTCGGAGGTTGTAGGTTCGAATCCGGTACGAGGCCTGCACCTCCAACTTTTCAGTTGTGTGCATTTTAAGAAATTAAATATCACGTGTATCAAACGGTGAATGCAAAACATCGTGAGGAAACCTGCATACCAGAAAAATTTCCTGCGTGTGAGAAGTCTGCCAATCAGCATTGGGCCAACGTGGTAGACTATTGACCTCTCTCATTCTGAGCGGAGACTCGAGCTCAGTAGTGAGTCGAATATGGGTTGATAATGATGATGATGATGATGATGATGATGATGAAATGCCAATTAAAACCAGTCTAAATCGGTCCATCCAGTCCAACCAATAAAATTTACCAGATGGTTGCATTACAGAAACTGCTCTATCCTAGCTCTTTATTTTGGTATAGCACTGTAATGTTTGAAGAAAAACAATATAAAACCCTCCGGATGCATACAATGGGTCAACACATCCCACATTACGGTTATATTAAAGTTGAGACACTTGAACGGAACGGGGCAATCATGCGGTTTCAATTGGATATCGACATCCCCTGCCAAGGGGCGGTCAGCGATGGCTTATTTTGTGGCTTGGAAAACAATGGCTATTTGTTTAGGGTTGTGCCAACATCACACTTTGTATTTCACACAATTTTAATCAATAAATTATTTATTTATTTGTTTAAATATTTGAAAATCGTTGCAGAGGTTAATCTCAAAGTAGAATTATTTCCCTGGGCTCTATGTTTTAACACGATTAATAAAATAATAAAGTAATTTGACAATATTTTGAAACAAGTGTAGTATTCATTAGTTAGGAATATTAATATGCATATATAAATGCTTGATAGCCCAGTGGATATGACCTCTGCCTCCGATTCCGGAGAGTGTGGGTTCGAATCCGGTCCGGGGCATGCACCTCCAACTTTTTAGTTATGTGCATTATAAGAAATTAAATATCACGTGTCTCAAACGGTGAAGGAAAACATCATGAGGAAACCTGCACACCACAGAATTTTTTAATTCACTGCGTGTGTGAAGTCTGCCAATCTCTCATTCTAAGAGGAGATCGAGCTCAGCAGTGAGCCGTTTAAGGGTTGATAAAGATGATATAAGTGCTTTTTCGAATTAGCTCTCTGGCACAAAAAGCTCCATACTCACAACTACTAAAATATAAAAGTTCAATGAATAGTAGCGGTTTCCTTAAGTTTTCTTAAAAACTACAGGCTCGCTGTTCGTTTTTATTTTAGAAGTTTGATTACCAGTGAAACTAAAATTATATTATGCTTATTATGCACCAGGATGAAGGGTGCAAAGTTCATTTTTAAGAGTATAATAAGAGTAAATTGCATTTTTAAGAGTATAATATGTTATAGGCCATGGTTTTCTTGTGTTGAGTCAATCAATAAATTTGAAATAAAAAGAAAGTGAAGAAAATATTGTGTATCTTCGTTGTTCAACCCTAAAACATTGGGTCAAACCGGTCACCGTTTAAGGGTTAGGGGCGCTATGTATCGCGGTGAGCAATTACGGCGGATTTGGGGCCATAATGACCGCGTGACGCCGCGGCGGGTTGCGATTGTTGTTTAATTGTTTTATAGCTTGAATTACGATACCACATCCGGTGATTGTTGTGCTGAAGTTGAAACAACATATAATACACGTTTAAGTTTAGGAAATACATAACTAACTGCTAAGACCACAGATTGTACAAGTAATGGCGTTTTTAAAATGGTTACTTAACTTTAAAATTAAATAAATTGACTCAAGGCACTCAAAAAAACCCAAAATCCTCGTTTACTACAAGGAAGCCCAAACAATAGGTGTTTGTGTCAAACAACAAAACATGACACATCGTACTTTCGGTCCGAGAAAAATGCACTCTACAAAAAGTAAATAATCAATGTATTTGCACAAATATATTTAAATAAAACAATCGATTATAAACTTTATGTAGTAAAACATAAGGGCTGGTTTAACTGCAAATTAATATAGGTAACATGTTCCGGTACACGCATATTATAATTGTTGTTTTAACGCGTGTGACGTTCAAGATATGTTGTAAAAATTGACGGCTCTGTTCAGAGAATAAATACCATAAATTAATTATTTCTTTGATAATAGTATTTTAAATCAAATGTATTTGCAATATGACAATTATCACAAATGATATTTTTTATAAAGCGCACGCTGGATTTCTTTCGGCCCATAAGAGAAGATGCAACCCAAGAATGTTTCATGTTTGTAACCTCATAACTTCGTTATTTATTAACTAATTGTATTTTTTTTTGTTTCAAAGAATCACATGCTGTGTTAAATGTTGTTTAAGGAAGTCCTGCCAGCAAAAACGCAAGATTATTGTACAAAATAGTTAAAGATAATTTAGATAAACGTAGGTAATATTAATTAGTCTTATATATTTTGACGGCCTCCGTGGCGCAGTGGTATGCGCGGTGGATTTAAAAGACGGAGGTCCTGGGTTCGATTCCCGGCTGGGCAGATTGAAATTTTCTTAATTTGTCCAGGTCTGGCTGGTGGGAGGCTTCGGCCGTGGCTAGTTACCACCCTACCGGCAAAGACGTACCGCCAAGCGATTTAGCGTTACGGTACGATGCCGCGTAGAAACCGAAAGGGGTGTGGATTTTCATCCTCCTCCTAACAAATTAGCCCGCTTCCATCTTAGACTGCATCATCACTTACCATCAGGTGAGATTGTAGTCAAGGGCTAACTTGTAAAGAATAAAAAAAAAAAAAAAATAGCTTTAGTCAATGGATATTTTTACCTTATGTAGCATAACGAGAGCTACATAGTCACTTTAGTGACTAAGCTCTTTAAAAGAGAATAAAAAAAAAAGAATCACAATATTTTATCAACAAAAACACACATTAAAAAATAATAACAACTGTGAATTCTAATTTTTGGTGATTTTGATTTAAATAAAGGATTTTTCGTAACTTTTTTTTAAAAAGCTGGGCTCAATACATACATAAGCGGAAACTAAAGAATTATTTTTTGGGACAGCCTGTGTAGCGTCGCAGCACCGGTTCACTCACACTTTTATTTAACTACCCTATAATGATTATTCTTGGTATTTATCCTCTTCTGTTTGTTAATCTGTTTATTTATCCTCTTCTGTTTGTTAATAATGTTCTGTTTGTTCCTAAATATTGTATTATACAATATATTATAGGACTCAAAAGGTGATTACAAATATAAGAAAACTAATGTCGAACAAAGGTTATGATTCACAACACTTGTCAGGACAACTTAATTAATAAATCAAACTGTAACCAAAATAAGTTCCTAGAATGGCAGAGAATGACCTTGAGTGGAGTCACGTACTTGTGAACGATGTGAGTAGGGTTAAAGGTACCTTTGACTGATATCAAACACTCCCCTTTTCCACTCAAGTCACTCTCCCCGCCTATCCCAAGTAACCCATAAAGAATTACACAACAAGAGATGTGGACGGCTCGAACGCCACGAGCACACTGAAGCCAACACAAGATCGAGCGACGTCATATTCGTCACAGACTACTATTTCCAACACTAAACGGCGATAACAAATAATAACCTGTGCACAGTAAAACTAACTGTGGTTTGTGTTGCACTATGGTTAGGCTTAATTTCAATGTGTTGTTTGTTGAATAATAAATAAATAAATAAATAAATAAATAAAATAAATAAAATATCGATCTCGTTTTCAAAATTAACATACTCAATGCGTATACGCAGTCAATATTTATGATAAACATCCGAAACTGACGGCAATTTGGTGCGCTCTGAGTGAGCTATAAATCAGGAGCAATTATTTTCCCATTAAGCTCCACTTCCAACACACGTAGCCTTAATATTCTATTAGTGCTGACGTGACGGTTTTTTGGATTTTGATTAATGTTTGGTTTTAAAATCTTTATTTTTGACTGTCGTTTTGGTATTTCAAACATGTATTAGGTATGTGTTTTTAACTAATTTCATAAATTAAAAGGCGTATTTGGAAAAAATATCTAGCGTGTAGTGGTCTTTTTCTTCGCCCGCATATATTTTTTTATTCATCATCATCATCATCATATCAGCCGATGGACGTCCACTGCAGGACATGGGCCTCTTGCATGGACCTCCAAGCACAACGATCTCGAGCCGCCAGCATCCAGCGACTCCCTGCAACCCGCTTGATATCCTCGGTCCACCTAGTGGGGGGTCGCCCAACACTGCGCTTTCCGGTGCGGGGTCGCCATTCCAGCACCTTGGGGCCCCAACGTCCATCGGCTCTTCGAACTATGTGGCCTGCCCATTGCCACTTCAGCTTCGCGACTCGCTGAGCTATGTCAGTGACTTTGGTTCGTCTGCGGATCTCCTCATTCCTGATTCGATCACGCAGAGAAACTCCAAGCATAGCTCGCTCCATCGCACGCTGAGTGACTTTGAGTCTTCTAATAAGGCCCATAGTTAGCGACCAAGTCTCGGATCCGTATGTCATCACTGGCAACACGCACTGATCGAAGACTTTCGTCTTCAAGCACTGCCGATTTTTGATTGCCGTTTTGGTATTTCAAACATGTATTAGGTATGTGTTTTTAACTAATTTCTTAAATTAAAAGGCGTATTTTAAAAAAAATATCTATCATTTAGTGGACTTTTTCTTCACCCGCATATATTTTTTCATTTTAATAATTGACTTGTGTATAAAAATTAAACGTAACTGCAAAACCTCAATTTTATATTAACTTTACGGCCTCTGTGGCGCAGTGGTATGCACGGTGGATTTACAAGACGGAGGTCCTGGGTTCGATCCCCGGCTGGACCGATTGAGGTTTTCTTAATTGGTCCAAGTCTGGCTGGTGGGAGGCTTCGGCCGTGGCTAGTTACCACCCTATCGGCAAAGACGTACCGCCAAGCGATTTAGCGTTCTGGTACGATGCCGTGTAGAAACCTAATGAGGTGTGGATTTTCATCCTCTTCTTAACAAGTTAGCCCGCTTCCGTCTTAGATAGCATCATCATTTACGGGAAGTAGTCAAGGGCTAACTTGTGAGGAATAAAAAAAAAATACTAGGATGAAATAAAACCTACAAGAGTCGCTTGGTAAAGATGCAGCTTTCTAGTGGAATTAGGAATTTTTCAAAATTGGTAGCTTAGTTTTTCAGTTAAATGGTTACAGACTCGATTGATTTTCAAGTTATTTCGTTACAAGCAAACGAACGAAAAATCAAAATGAAGTTAGATGAGATGATGAGAAAAATAACCAAGAAACCGATGCACAAAGCTAATCATTAAATATTATTATAATTAGTTTACCTTACTAATTACCTTATATTTATTTAGCCCGTGGATAATATTAAAAAGTAATTGCTTCATACAGTAATTTTATGTTACGTCCACTGGACGGACAGATGTCGTGATCAAATTATGTCAATAATAAGACTGTAATTTTCATAATAAGTTACAGGAAATTAACTTATGGTTAAATTAAGTTTCTCGATAACTATCCGACATTGAAGACAAGTTATATAGTGAATTATTATTATCATAACCGGTGTTTGCTTTAACTAAGTAAAATCCAAAGTAGGTACTGAATAAGTAGGTCATCTTCATTATAAGCCGATGCGACACAAGCCTCTTGTCGTCGTTACCAACCCATATACGGCTCACTGCTGAGCTCGAGCCTTCTCTCAGAATGAGAGGGGTAAGGCCAATTGTCCACCACGCTGGCCCAATGCGGATTGGCAGACTTCACACACGCAGAGAAATTCTCTGGTGTGCAGGTTTCCTCGCGATGTTTTCCTTCACCGTTTGAGACACGTGATATTTAATTTCTTAAAATGCACACAACTAAAAATTTGGAGGGGCTTGACTCGGACCGGATTCGAACCCACACTCTCCGAAATCGGAGGTAGAGCTCATATCCACTGGGCTATCACGGCTCTACATAACAGGGTTCTTAGACATGCTTGATGAAAATCGGTTGAGCGGTTGTGAATGTCTTCAAATATACCTATACATACATATATATATATATATTCGAGTGGTGCCTCAAATGAAAGATAATACTTACGACTTAAGACTTAAGTTAAGAGAGTACATTACTATATGTAGGTATGTGTGACGTAAATATTTGATTTGCACAATAATGTACAGAATGGAAAATTAATTGATCTCCAAAACAAGTTGAAATGATGAGTCCATAGGATAGGCAAAGCATTTCAGCTCCTATGAAATGCACGGCACTGCAATTTGTTTTACGGAAGACATTGACTTTACAATGTCAATAAATTTTTAATGCTTAAAAACAATATGTCATCAAACTATTAAAAAAAAAGAATGACACACAAGATAGTCTGCGCAAAATTTTCATAAACGCATCAAATTGCCGTCCATAATAACACGTTTATATCTCCGTCTCTATCGTTCCTTTGATCGAAACATTCCATCTCAGTCACACCTCGATCGATCTTGCTCGATCCAAGAATAATTATATTAATTTCTCAGGACGCGGTTATTATTAGCTGATTGTGTACTGTAAACCATTTTGGAATTATTTTTAATCGGAAAAAATAATGTTAAACACTAAAACAGTAGATTATAAATACCAATAATTGAGTGGTTCCAAAAGTTTTTATCTGTCTCGGAATCGGTGGTCGCTAGTTACCACCATACCGGCAAAGATGTATCGCTAATCGGTTTAGCGTTTGGGTACGACGTTGCGTAGAAACAGTCAGAGGCATAGGTAACTAGCGAAGGCCCTTTGACCTCCTTAATCCGGCCCTATCGCAAAATCCGTTCTTAGCGGACACCTACCAACTAAGCTACCTCCCTGCCAAATTTCATCTTTGTACTGTGTAATCCCGGCTGGGCAGATTGAAATTTTCTTAATTTGTCCAGGTCTGGCTGGTGGGAGGCTTCGGCCGTGGCTAGTCACCACCCTACCGGCAAAGACGTACCGCCAAGCGATTTAGCGTTACGGTACGATGCCGCGTAGAAACCGAAAGGGGTGTGGATTTTCATCCTCCTCCTAACAAATTAGCCCGCTTCCATCTTAGACTGCATCATCACTTACCATCAGGTGAGATTGTAGTCAAGGGCTAACTTGTAAAGAATAAAAAAAAAAAAAATAGCTTTAGTCAATGGATATTTTTACCTTATGTAGCATAACGAGAGCTACATAGTCACTTTAGAGACTAAGCTCTTTAAAAGAGAATAAAAAAAAAAAAAAAAAATCACAATGTTTTATCAACAAAAACACACATTAAAAAATAATAACAACTGTGAATTCTAATTTTTGGTGATTTTGATTTAAATAAAGGATTTTTCGTAACTTTTTTTAAAAAGCTGGGCTCAATACATACATAAGCGGAAACTAAAGAATTATTTTTTGGGACAGTCTGTGTAGCGTCGCAGCACCGGTTCACTCACACTTTTATTTAACTACCCTATAATGATTATTCTTGGTATTTATCCTCTTCTGTTTGTTAATAATGTTCTGTTTGTTCCTAAATATTGTATTATGCAATAATAACCAGTGCACAGTAAAACTAACTGTGGTTTGTGTTGCACTATGGTTAGGCTTAATTTCAATGTGTTGTTTGTTGAATAATAAATAAATAAATAAATAAAATAAATAAAATATCGATCTCGTTTTCAAAATTAGCATACTCGATGCGTATACGCAGTCAATATTTATGATAAACATCCGAAACTGACGGCAATTTGGTGCGCTCTGAGTGAGCTATAAATCAGGAGCAATTATTTTCCCATTAAGCTCCACTTCCAACACACGTAGCCTTAATATTCTATTAGTGCTGACGTGACGGTTTTTTGGATTTTGATTAATGTTTAGGTGTTAAAATCTTTATTTTTCACTGTCGTTTTGGTATTTCAAACATGTATTATGTGTTTTTAACTAGAGTTCGACCTAAATTGGTTTTCTGGCCGAAACCAAAACCGAGTTTCGGCCGAAATTGAACCGTAACCGAAACTCACGTGGTCAAGTATAAAATTTCTTAAAATACTGAAGTTTGGTGCATTATTTTGCATTAATTAGGATAAGAAATGGACAGTATATTGACTTTCTTATAATCATTTATTTGTTATTTTTATTATATTTTCAAATGAAGTTCTCATAGCAACATGTTTATCAGTTATCAATAATCAAATCACTTATTGTTACTGTTTCATTAAATACTAAGTATCTGTATTGGTATTTTAAAATATTTTTAATTAATAAAAACCAATTACATCAAAACATAACCCTTAAAAATGTTTGCGTTGGACGATAACGTACTAAGTTTTGTTGCTACATACAGAGCTATTCTAACGGGGAATGACAATAGGGATAATGACAGTTTTTTAAATTGTATATAAATTAATAGTTAAGCAATTTTGTAAAAAATATCAGGGTATCTGCTATCATTACTTTCTGAGCTACAGGGATTTAAAGGGTTAGATTTGCGGCGCTGCCACGGATTCCTAAAAAACGCCTCATACAAAATGATACGATTTAATGACGTCGTAGATACATAATGATCGTTAGATTTACATAGGCGGTCAAACTAAATTACTAATAACTTTGTTATTTGTGCGTGTTTATAGTTCATTTTTTTTTAAAAATCACATTTAATGTAAGGAAGCTAAAACTGTATGAATTATCATCTAATTACGATAAAATATTTTTAATAGACTTTGAAATTTTATAATCTCATTTATTTTGCAAATATCCAGACAATCTTTGCGTTTTATGTATAAATTAGTTAACATTGACCTTATTAACCCGAATATATCATAAAAATCAATATATTCAAATCTAGTCATCATCCCCATTACCGAACAATGCCACTAGCGTCTGCCAACGCCAAAGCGTTGCCGCGACATAAACGAAGTTAAGCGAGCGTGCACTACTTCCGAAATCAGTTTCGGTTTCGGCAAAAATTTCGGCCTATTTTGGCCGAAACTGGAACTGCCCCCGAAACTTCAATTTTAGCCGAAACTCGACTGAAACCGAAACCGAACTTCACAACGTGTGACAAGCAAACAAACGAAAAATCAAACCTTACATCTTCGTTATAGCTTAGATGGAGTTAGATGAGAGAAAAACAACCAAGAAACCGATGCACAAGGCTAATCATTAAATATTATTATAATTAGTTTACCTTACTAATTACCTTATATTTATTTAGCCCGTGGATAATATTAAAAAGTAATTGCTTCATACAGTAATTTTATGTTACGTCCACTGAACGGACAGATGTCGTGATCAAATTATGTCAATAATAAGACTATAATTTTCATAATAAGTTACAGGAAATTAACTTATGGTTAAATTAAGTTTCTCGATAACTATCCGACATTGAAGACAAGTTATATAGTGAATTATTATTATCATAACCGGTGTTTGCTTTAACTAAGTAAAATCCAAAGTAGGTACTGAATAAGTAGGTCATCTTCATTATCAGCCGATGCGACATAGGCCTCTTGTGGTCGTTATCAACCCATATACGGCTCACTGCTGAGCTCGAGTCTTCTCTTAGAATGAGAGGGGTTAGGCCATTTGTCCACTACGCTGGCATGGCAGACTTCACAGAGACAGAGAATTAAGAAATTCTCTGGTGTGCAGATTACCTCACGATGTTTTCCTTCACCGTTTGAGACACGTGATATTTAATTTCTTAAACAGCACACAACTGTTGAAGGTGCATGCCCCGGACCGGATTCGAACCCACACCCTCCGAAATCGGAGGCTATCACGGCTCTACTGGGCTAGACATAACAGGGTTCTTAGACATGCTTGATGAAAATCGGTTGAGCGGTTTTAAAGTTGTGAGGGGTGAAAATGGGAAAGTATAACCGAACGTCTTCAAATATACCTACTCGAATGGTGCTTCAAATGAAAGATAATACTTATGACTTAAGACTTAAGTTAAGAGAGTTTTGACGGCCTCCGTGGCGCTGTGGTATGCGCGGCGGATTTACAAAACGGAGGTCCTGGGTTCGATCCCCGGCTGGGCAGATTGAGATTTTCTTAATTTGTCCAGGTCTGGCTGGTGGGAGGCTTCGGCCGTGGCTAGTTACCACCCTACCGGCAAAGATGTACCGCCAAGCGATTTAGCGTTCCGGTACGATGCCGTGTAGAAACCAAAAGGGATGTGGATTTTCATCCTCCTCCTAACAAGTTAGCCCGCTTCCAACTTAGACTGCATCATCACTTACCATCAGGTGCGATTGTAGTCAAGGGCTAACTTGTAAAGAATAAAAAAAAAAAAAACGTTACTATATGTAGGTAGGTATGTGTGATTTAATTATTTGATTTGCACAGAATGGAAAATTAATTGATCTCCAAAACAAGTTGAAATGATGAGTCCATAGGATAGGCAAAGCATTTCAGCTCCTATGAAATGCACGGCACTGCACTTTGTTTTACGGAAGACATTGACTTTGCAATGTCAATAAATATTTAATGCTTAAAAACAATATGTCATCAACCTATTTAAAAAAAAAGAATGACACACAAGATAGTCTGCGCAAAATTTTCATAAACGCATCAAATTGCCGACCATAATAACACGTTTATATCGCCGTCTCTATCGTTCCTTTGATCGAAACATTCCATCTCAGTCACACCTCGATCGATCTCGCTCGATCCAAGAATATTTACATTAATTTCTCAGGACGCGGTTATTATTAGCTGATTGTGTACTATAAACCTTTTTTTGGAATTATTTTTAATCGAAAAAAATAATGTTAAACACTAAAACAGTAGATTATAAATACCAATAATTGAGTGGTTCTAAAAGTTTTTATCTATCTCGGAATCGGTCGACGCTAGTTACCACCCTACCGGCAAAGACATACCGCCAATCGGTTTAGCGTTCCGGTACGACGTTGCGTAGAAACAGTCAGAGGCATAGGTAACCATCGAACGCCCTTTGACCTCCTTAATCCGGCCCTATCGCAAAATCCGTTCTTAGCGGACACCTACCAACTAAGCTACCTCCCTGCCAAATTTCATCTTTGTACGTCAAACGGTTTTAGAGATTTCGTAATGAATGACACATATTCCAAATAAATGCGCTACCATCATACTGCGCCTGCGTTGTCACTTAACGTCAGGTGAGATTTCAATCAGTGATTTACTCGTCATTGAATGAAAAACTCGGATATTTGGAATAAATGTAATATTCATTTTTAATTGTGAAAGAATACTATAGAAAACTCATGCAAATTTATCTTAATAACTATACTATTCATGCCCACGTGGACAAGCTGAAAATGAGCCAGCCCTTCTGTTATAAATGGAATTTCCAAATCGATTTACCCAGTATCAGATGAAAAAGTTATGTTTGAAATGTCTATAGATTTATAAAGATACAGTATGCAATGTAGATGGAATAAATCACAAGATAGACGTAAAAATAAAGCTTACATAATTCCGGAATGATTAAAGAAATTGTCGCCATATCAGCTTTAATTATTCCAAATATAATTGCCGGTTAATATCTCTAGCTATTCGATAAACAAACTTACATTACACACAAACATGCTAAAATATACCTTAACTCATAAGTAATAGAAGACAGTGTGATCGCAAAAGTGTTGTGGCAGTATGAGCCAACCGAGACAGCCTATTATCGAATAAAAAAAAATAATAATAAGGGCTTATTTCGATGACATTGAGGATTGATTGGTTTCTAGGTATGGATTTTAAGTGCCCTTAATAATACTTGGAAATATCGTAACTGCATACTTTTTAAATGCATTTATCTGTATATCATTGCCAAGCGTTTTTGCGTTCCGGTACGATGCTGTATTACATCAGATAGCTTACACACTAATGACATAAGTAAACCTTATAAGTATAATTAGTAAATAATTTATCACAAATCCTGACTGATATTTAATTAATCATAAAAAAATATTCCAAAAAAAGCACTATGTTTTTCAATTATTCATTTTCATTTTAGTTATTTTCATTTCATTAACTAGTTATTTTTATTAATATTGAAATCAATAAAACATAATCAACAAAGTACATCTCATATTGTTCAAAGGAAAACCATTCTTCTTCAAAGGTTTTTTTAAAAACTTAAATCATCCAATTATCCATGGAATCCCGTGTATTCAGTCATTTAATCATTAAAAGGAATAAAAATACAACGATTTTAAGTTTTTGATTAACTAATAAATCAAATATTTACGTCACATATCTTTCATTAATAAAAGACCAAGGAAATTCTAAACTTATATAGAGATGAATAAATCAATGAAATATAATTAAAATGAATGAAATACATAAGTACCTACATCTCATACCCTTCACTGACAAAAGCCAAAGGAAAAGACATTGATCAATGAAACAGATTTGAAAAACACGCAATTATAATCACCGATCACACATAACAATCACAGGTGGAACGAATACGATTAATAAAATCATAGATATTAATCAATAATATTATTCACTGAACGTACCAATCGTAATCATTGATCATTAATGGAACAAAGTAACAACGTTCGAATTTCGAACGCGCCGATAACCGAAATAATCATCTAATATCATGTTATAATAATCACAAATATTATTAAACAGAAAAACGTTCCAATCGTAATCATTGATCATTCATGGAAATCACAAAGTAAAATTCGAATTTCGAACGCGCCGATATTGCGATCATAACCGAAAAATTAACAAGATAAAGTGCGCGTTCGATCTAATTCCGCAACTGCCCGAAATTGATCGAACGAAAACAAATACCGAATCCGATAGTATCCAGCCATTGTTGCATTCCGTGTTTTTGAGCCGAGCGGATTCCGAACATTGCCTCGTCGAGACATCACTTCGTTTTAAAGTGACTCTTTTTGCACGCATTTGACGGAACTGGTCGAGTTTGAACACAATAGTCTTACACCTTGTAAGTAGGCTTGAGCATTTCATAATAATTGGCTGGAAAAACTATTTATTCCGTTCCGTAATGCCACGGCTATTATTTTTATAATTGAAGCCGGATTTACGGATAATGGAAGTCTCATTCCTTACCCAATGTGTTGCAGTTAATAAAAATGATTAACAATCTCTCGTATTGTAAGATGTGGTGACTTGAACGTACCTCATTATCCGTAGTTAAATTAATATTTGCTAGACCTACTAGGGATTTCAATAAGTTGATAAAATCTTTGATAAATTCCTATTCTGTTCTATTGTAAAAAAAAAGAAAATCGAAAAGGTACCGATCTCAAACTGCTAAGACTACTAAATTTTTTTTTGAATACTGGTGGTGGTGATGGTTGGTGTAACTATGGTTTCATTTCAATTATACTTTAGGTATAGTTAGTTTATTTTACGCCTTGTAATAGTTTCATTTATATTAATTTAATTCATTTAATTCATTGTGAGTTAATTAATTTAATATTATATTAGCAATGTCCTGACATGGCCTCATGTTCATGCATGCTAGCATGGAAATCAATGTATTATTGAACATACAAATACCATGTACCTGAGTAAATAAATAAAATTAATTGAAAAAAAAAATACATCTAACCATTGCGTTGCAATAAACTTCCATTAGCCATTTATTTCAACATATTCAACAACTATCAGACGCCGCGTGGTTCCCGTTCCCGTAGGAATACGGGTATAAATTAATATAGCCTATAGAAATCGGGGATAGCTTACCTATAGCACCCAACAGTTAAAGAATTTTTCAGAGTTAACAATTCAACAGTGAATGTTTAGTATAGTTTCAGAGCCTTTTTAATGCATACAAACAAAAAATCAAATATTTCCTCTTTGTAATATTAGTATAGATAATCCTAATCATCATCATCATCATTATCAATGGACATCAACTGCAGGAAACAGGACTCTTAAAACCACAGCGGTTCAAGACACCATGGTCTTGAACCGCAAACGCAATCAATCATCTTTCAGGGATTTTTCAGGGATTTTACCTATATGCCGTAAAAGCTTATTTTTCAAGTTTCTTATACTAAAATATACTAATATATACTAAAATATACTAATATATACTAAAATATTTAAATATCAATTAAATATTTTAGTTCGATCAAATAGTACGTTTTGTGGGACAAATATTTTGTAGATCATGGACCATTAAGTAAGTTTGCGATTTATTTGACCCCTGTACTATTTATTGTGGTGCTATAGAGTAGAGGCTTTATTTTTTTTATTGTAGTTAAATATTATGAGTGAATAAATATAGAATCATAACTATTGCAGTAAGACATAACGAATGTGGGTCGACATTGCTACATATATGATTTCGTTTTCGGATTCCACGAAAGCAGTATTACACGTACAGTCGACATGTCAAACATCCTAGTTATGCTATTATCACCGTTATGTCTATGGGAACAAGGTGTGGATATAGTTTATTGTGTGCTATTGTCGCCGAGTGTACCGTACAGTGTCGCAATATTTGTCATTACGTTGTAAATGTCTGTCGTTAGGACAACGAGAGGAGAAAGAAGTGTTTTCGTTCCATGCGGATGTACTCTCGTTTAGGACGGCGGATTATACGCTTTGTTAATAAATATATATTTTTATTTTATTTTAACCTTATGTTTACCAGATTACGTTTTCCCTGCCATTTACAATATGTTATTTTCAAGTCACGAGTGAATATAGGTAAGATATACTTTATTAAAAAAGTATTCCCACATTAAAGAAAAATGTTAATTTTTTTAAAAAATATGGGTTGATAATGATGAGTCAAATCAAAAGTCGAAATGTATTTATTTCAATTAGGCTTAGGTTACAAGCACTTTTGAAACATCGGGTAATATAGATTTGTTCATAAATAAAAAAAAACATTTTCTACATAAATTATTTCATCGTGAAATGTCTTCACTTCACGATTAAGGCTTAAATCTCCGCTCGATGATTTTTATTGTCGTACACATTCCCAGGACAAGCTTTTCCTTATTTGAAAGGGAGAGAGTAATATTAGTATTTACTATCTCTAGGTCAAGTATAAAAACAAAACAAAAAAAAAAACAATTTTTAAATATATTTCCCGCGACTGTAGCATTCAATCCCACGACAGAGACGCGAGAGACGGCTTTGTTTAGGCCGTCGACCGAGGTTTTCACACTGTCCCCAACCGAAGCAAGCGGTCAGACAAAGGGGGTTTTGTACTAATGTAAATTTTTATTATTCTCAACACTTAACATGCAGATTGGGAACGCAAAGGACCACCGATTGAAACTTTCGAACCGTCGACTGAACAATGGAACACTTTTCAAAAACTGTTATTAATGTTGACCAAAGGTTGACGATCACTTCTTCTCATGTTATATTGTGTTTAAATGGCACTTTTTGAACTGGTTATTAATGTTGACCAAAGGTTGACGATGCCTGACGTTATGTTGTGTTTAAATACTTTGACATGTGACAGGTTTTTTATGGGTTTGCATAATTTCTCGGTCACCGTTGCCTAATTTTTTGCTTTGGTGTACGTAACTCTTTTGTTTAATATACGTTTTTTACTGATAACGTAACAAATAATATAGGTATTTATACGTTACGTTGCGTTTGTTTTATTACCTTTGCTGTAACATTAAATTTAAATGTTAAAAAAAATTACTAAGTTATTTCATACACCGTAGAAATTCGATTATTTTTATTCAGTGACAAGGTTGCCTTTGACTGCTATCTAATGTAATGTTAAGTAAAGATATAGAAGCAGGACTTTTATTGAAAAAGATACCTTATATATGCACGAAATACATATTATGTAGGTACAAGAAAATTATTCTACCCATACCTTTGCGGCTCATAACTATGGACCTCATAAAGATGTTCATAGTCACACAGCGGGCGATGGAACGAGCTATGCTCGAAGTATTTCTGCGCGATCAAATCAGAATGAGGAGATCCGCAGAAGAACCAAAGTCACCGACATAGCTCAACGAGTCGAAGCTGAAGTGGCAAAAGGCGGGGCACATAGTTCAAATAGCTGATGGACGTTGGGGTCCCATGGTGCTGGAATGGCGACCCCGCACAAGAAAACGCAGTGTTGATCAACCCCCACCAGGTGGACTGGCGACATCGAGCAAGTCGCAGGGATTCGCTGGATGCAGGCGGCTCAGAATGGGGATGATGACTAGGTTTGAATATATTGCTGTTTATGGTACATTCGGGTAAATAAGGTCATTGTTAACTAATTTATACATAAAAAGCAAAGATTGTCTGGATATTTGCAAAATAAATAAGATAATAAAATTTCAAAATCTTTTATCGTAATTAGATGAAAATTCATAGTTTTAGCTTCCTTACATTAAATGTGACATTTTTTAATATTTGAAGTATAAACATAAACGCACAAATAACAAAGATATTAGTAATTTTGTTTGAACGCCCATACAACTCTAACGCTCAATATGTAGGTACGTACAACGTCATTAATTCGTACCATTTTATATGGGGCGTTTTTCAGGGACCCGCGGCAGCGCCGCAAATCTAACCCTTTAAATCTCTATAGCTCCGAAAGTAATGATCGCAGATACCCTGTTACTTTTACAAAATTGCTTTACTATTAGCATACTTTAAATTTATATACAATTTAAAAAAAACAAAAAACTGTCATCATCCCTAGTCCCTACAAAAAGACCATGTTCTCAGTGGACGTCCATTGGCTGATTAAGTCATAATAGTTTCGTTATATTAAGTTTTCTACGATCATAATAGTTTCGTTACCCCCTTATTAGTAGATAATACGGGAAAGTAAAAGCTGTTCCAGACCTGCCAATTGTCCGTCTGCGCCGAAGCGCGCATATAATGGCCGAGTGACGTCTTCCACCTTCGGTCCGCGCTTGCGCTTTGCATTTCAAATGCCGACCATTGTATGCACATTTTTACTGACTTATTACTCTCTCTGTACCGTTCGCAAAAATTGCCACTACGAATGACACGATCGATCATTCGTATAAATCGCTCGATAGATCATTTTCTTGTTTGTTAGTCGTGTCTTTATAAATTGTTGTACGCCAGTAATGGTTTATTTATATTGTGTACTAGCTGACGCCGCGCGGTCTTACCCGCGTGGTTCCCGTTCCCGTAAGAAAACGGGGATAATATATAGCCTTCCTCGATAAATGGGCTATCTAACACTGAAAGAATTTTTCGGTCGCGCGTTCAATCAAACAAACAAACTCTTCAGCTTTATATATTAGTATAGATTATATTCTCAACAAATGTATTATATTCTCATCAAATAGAAATAAGAATATAGAAAAAAAATTCAAATCTAAGAGTTACAGTAACCTTGCCTAATAACAGCATGTATGTAACGTCTGTAACCCGTAAAAACCTTAAAACCTTACTCATGAAAATGAATAACAGATTGGTAAACGCCATGGGATTTTTCAAATCTTAATTGTAGCAATTGCTTAATCGTAAATCTTAACGCTGTCATTCGTTCATCGAATTTTACTGCCCATTTTCATACTGGGGGCTACACTTATATGAAAAATCGATTCTTAAGGAGTAGGTAAACTGTTTTTCAGGATCCAAAATGTTTTGTCAGGATTTGGCGTTCTCCTTTATGTCATGGTAATTATCTTATATTATAGAAATAGGTCATTTAGGTTGATGATAATAAATTGGTCTAAAATAAGACTTGGTTCACATAAAATATCTTTCTGTCAACGGTACAAATGTAACGAAGCGAGCGCGGGATCAAATCGTCCCGGGGAGTTTTGTTTAAATTGTGACTGATATACCCCGTTAGGCGCCTCGCTCAGCTGGCCCGATGGACAGCTATCTTTATACGTTTAACATAAAGTCACCCTTAACAGACCCTTAACTTGACTCCACTTGAGATTACATAATTAGGTGCAACCTGTATTGATGCAAATAAGTCAATTGAATTATATAGATCTGTGTCCATCGATCTTCTATTAAAATGTGGATGCACAATCAGCGACCGAAA
Organism: Bicyclus anynana; assembly: GCF_947172395.1. Taxonomy (NCBI): domain Eukaryota; kingdom Metazoa; phylum Arthropoda; class Insecta; order Lepidoptera; family Nymphalidae; genus Bicyclus; species Bicyclus anynana. The sequence goes on along the minus strand of NC_069104.1, from coordinate 3,891,986 downwards.
GACGTCCTCACTTAATGAGTGCCAAACACAACTTCTTGGCACTCAATTCAAGTAGTCGCAGCTGCAAATTCAACCTTAAACTCAATACTTTAGGTTGAATTTGCTCTGAATTTGGGATTTTATTGAATATTAATTAATATTGGTTTAATTTTCTTTACCAACCAGTTTTTAAGTGACATTTTCTGCATGATTGTGCGTCCTTTTATTATAAGAGGTCAATGTGTGTGTCACAAAGTTATTAAATTGCGCTTACATCTTTGACGGTAGGCTGGTAACTAGTCACGGCCGAAGCCACCAGCGTAAAACTTCGCGGTTTCACCCGCATATATCCCATTCCCGTAGCAATACGATACGGTCATAAATTATAATCAATGTTACTCCCTGATAATGTAGCCTTCTATTGGTGAACCCGTTTGTTACAAAACCCGCGGGAACCACGGATTTTTTCGGGATAAAAAGTACTCGTTGCTTACATTCAGTTCCAAGACCCAATTTCTTCTAAATCGGTTCAGTCGAAAATACTTGAGCATTTGTAATATCAGTGTCGTCGTCATCAACCCCTATTCGGCTCACTGCTGAGCTCGAGTCTAATCAGAATGAGAGGAGTAAGGCCAATAGTCCACGCTGGCCCAATGAGGATTGGCAGACTTCACACACGCAGAGAATTAAGGTAATTCTCTGGTATGCAGGTTTCCTCACGATGTTTTCCTTCACCGATGAATATAAATATATATAAGCAAGATGAATATCAGTGTATGGATATTAAACTTTTGAATAAACTGCAACATAGGTGAGTTACTGTAATTTTTACGCCATTAAAATAATTCATCCCCCTAACCCATATTTCTTACAACAAGCACAGTTCCTCAAAACAAAACATTAAGGCACTTAAGCAAATGTGCGCTGAAGCTCGGTGGATGCCATTTTAAAACGAGCGTAAAGACTTAACTATATCCTCGACTTAATACAAAAGATTTAAGGAAATATTACGACAGTGGCAACTTTTTTAGGGATAACGGGTTTTATATGACAATTAGGAAAAATTTAATTTTTACTAGTTGATAAAACAATAAGACACAATGTGTATTTTAATTTAAGAAATCAAAGGGCCTAGTGACAGTTTGATACTGTTACTATCGCGTTAACGTAAATGCGAATTGGAACAGCGCCATCTAGTGGCACTTCTGCACAACTGTTTCAATTCCATATTTTTGCGTTTACGTCAACGCGATAGTAATAGTATGAAAATATTGAAAACTCCCACTGTATCAGCCGATGGACGTCCACAGCTGGACATAGGCCTTTTGTAGGGACTTCCAAACATCACAAATACGCATCCAGCGAATCCCTGCTTCCTTGAATCCTCGAAGTATAGATATGAATAAAAAGAAAACACAAAAGACTCTGTTGTACGTATATTGAGGAGCTTTCAGAATATCCAACTTAAAGCTCCTCAAAGTTTGGAAGTAACGTAAGTAAAGTAACTCCCTGGCTAACAGAGAGGACATTAAAAACTTAGAAGACGGCGAAGTTTGTGGATTTCACTAATTACTTTACGAGATTACGACCGTGTTGGGAGTTTAACCTGATTCCGGAGTTTGCTCTTTGTTATAATATTATAAAAAAAAAATAAACTATAGTCGAATAATGAATTCAGCGATCTCTTTTGAAGTTTCCTGTGATACCATTTTTTATTGAATCAAAAATAGTGATGTGACAAAGTGAACGATCATGATTCACTCAATATGTTCTGAACCAAATTAGTAAATAATTTTAATAAATAACAGTTACATCTGTTATTTATTAAGAAATTTGTCAGTCTAAGGCTTAATAATAAACGTAAAACCCTTTTTTGAGTCACAGTGATAAAAATAAAATTATTCTAAGACCTTATTTAATTTGACTTATCTCCCATGAAGAACAAACAACTAAAGAAGTTAACAGAAGAATAGCAAACGGCTGGAAGAAGTGTACTGGTCACTAAAAGAAATCATGAAATGTAACGAGCTAAGCATGACAATCAAATTAACTGCAGGTAATCACTGGAGGAGGCCTATGCCAACAGGCACTCCGAATTACTCGACATAATATAATATATATGTGTATTACTCAACTCGTATATTCGGAATAAAGGGCTTATTATTATTATAAGTTTAAACTAGATATTTTAAAATGGAAGATAAAATGTAAAGAAATATTGAAGGAGTTCCGATACCAACACATTAGTCCCTGCTCAGTATAGAACCGTATGCACTCTCGTTGATCTTCGGAGTTCCGATATTAGACTCATAAATTTATTGTTATTTTTTTCTGTCTCTACTTTTTCTTCATCTTTATTTTCATCATCAGACGATTCTAAACTTAGTGTTTGCGTTGGCTTAGGCTCTAGATATTTGTTTTAAATTGTAGTTTTTTGACCATCACAGAGTCAAACATTTGAATAGTCATTGTTTATTCAATGCAAACAAACAAACAATCAAATCTTTCCCCTATATAATATTAGTATCTATATTAAGTCGGGTTTGTTACAATACTTACAACACAAGAACGGCTGAACCTTGGCTCACAATTGGTGGAGAGGTACCTTAGAACCAGAAGGACATAGAAAAGGGTACTTACTTAGGGTAGCGGTGGGCTTGAGTAGCTTGGCTTAAATTTTCAAATCGGAAGTAGTGGTACCCTCAGAGATCAGGGCAAATAAGTAAAAAATTTATCAATTACATAATTTACACAATTTTTCTTTCAACCGTCTGTCACTAAGCGCTATGATAGAAATTTCTGTTCAAAATTCCTCTTTGAGAGTGAATGATCTGGGGCACTATTTTTTACCTATACAGAACAGGACATTACTATGACAATAAATATGGTATCATTATTTTACAAAGTGACATTAGCATCTGTCAGAAAATTCGCACGATTATTGATTATGCTATAGCTATTTTGTTTTTTTTTTACTTTACAAGTTAGCCCTTGACTACAATCTCACCTGATATTGAGGATGCAAGCTGAGATGGAAGCGGGCTAACTTGTTAGGAGTAGGATGAATTCGACACTCTTTTCGGTTTCTACACTTCGCTTGGCGGTACGTCTTTGTCGGTAGGTGGTAACTAACCACGGCCGAAGCCTCCCACCAGCCAGGCCTGGACCAATGAAGAAAATCTCAATCGACTCAGCGGGGAATCGAACCCATGACCTCCGTCTTGTAAATCCACCGCGCATACCACTGCGCCACGGAGGCCGTCATGTTGGCATAGATTACTGATTCATGGTCTATAATATATTGCCTGTGTTTGAACAGATGACTAACTTCATTAGTGGCGTGCATAAGGTTTTTAAGTAGGGTAGGTATGCACTATAGGTACAAAATGTACAACATGCGAAATACCTCCTCCAATACAGATGTATAATGTATCCTCAGGGTATGCATTGCGTTTATGCAAGTATGGAGTGCACAGCACTAAACTTCATAGATTTAGAGTTTAAGACTGTGTTAATCGTTCTTTAGAGCCATGATAGCCCAGTGGATATGACCTCTGCCTCCGATTCCGGAAGGTGTGGGTTCGAATCCGGTCCGGGGCATGCACCTCCAACTTTACAGTTTACAAATGTGAACTATAAAAAAAATTTACAGCAGTGAGCCGAATATGGGTTGATAATGATGAATGATGGTACTTTTACTCTGTCTATGGTAAAAGTTTAAGGAATTCGTAAAAAAAACAAACAGGCAAATTATCCATGTCCAAAAAACGAATAAAAAGACCAGAAGTTATAACCAAAATATTCTAACAAGAAAAAAAAAAAGCGAAAGTAATTTCCTCCGTACTTTAATCACCTACTTACCATGTTACCGCGATAATATGCTAATCGAAATCGAAAATATTGATACGCGATGGGAGGAATAACGATTTTTTGCGCTTCAAATAATGCACTATCCAAATAAATATCTAAAACGCTGCGGGGTGGAGCGATTTGTATCGTGCCATAGACTTTAAAGATTGAGACAGGGCGTTGTTTTAGTAAACTTTTAATTTGACTTTGCTTTCTGCATCCACGGCCGTGGGATCGATTCCCACAACAGGAAAATATTTGTGTGATGAGCATGGGTGTTTTCCAGTATCTGTGTGTATTTATACATTATATAAGTATTTATATGTAGTATTTAATTGTATATTAATATTATAATATCAACTATCTTAGCACCCATAACACAAGCTACTCTGTATGCTTACTTTGGGCTAGATAGTGATGTGTATTGTTTAAGTATATTTATAAAAAAAAAATATATATGCCTTGTTTGTGGGTCAAATCTTCGTTTCATTAAGTAATATATTATTTGTGGTAACTATTGAAAATAAAGGGCATGCCATAGAATGGTTTCTCCCTTTACAATGTCTGATTGAATTTATCTCTTGTTTGTATCATAATTTGCAAAAGTCGTAGAGAGAAGTGTTTAAAAAAAATTGCGGTTCAGGAATACTTAGTGAAATATTGACGGTATGTGTGTGCATTATCACACCAATTTTATAAAAGACAAAAATTTGTGTGTAATTGTGTATGTTTCTTCCTCCTTTGCGCTGCGCACTGCAACGATTTTGCTAAAATTTTGAATGGAAATAGATTTTACTCTGAATTAGCACATAGACTACTTTTCATCCCGAAACATCCATGATTCCCGCGAGATTTATTAAAAACTGAATTTCACGTAGACGCAGTCGCGGGTATCCGCTAATAAGCAATAAACCATAGACTATTATAAAGGCCGTTTAAAGTGCTAATTTAATCTACGGAACACTTCACTGCGCGTGGCTCGACACGCACTTCGCCAACCAGCATCGCTGTATTTAGACCGGCAATTTACAGGTATAACACCTATCCCACAGAATTCATAATGGTACAACTACCTATGCCTCAAGTTGACATGGACTCTGGACAGGGCATTGTAGGGCGTGTTTCTAGTGTGCCATGCAAGGCGATGTCCTTTTACAGACCAAGTGTCTGCGACGGTCAGATATACCTCAGATATTTAATTGTTTAAGTATGTACCTATTCAGAACGAAACTGAAATGAAAAATGTACTAAATATCATATATTTTTTACTAGATTACTCTATTTCAATGTTAGACGAAATAATATTGGCCTACAGGGAAAATAAGTTGATTTATTTGATAGGATAATAATCAAGTTACGCAAATGCACCTTTAAAAATTAATTTAATAAAATGTAGATTTTTCGGTAAGCTCTGTGACATCTTTTCGTCTGAAATTCCTCAGAGCTTGAAGACGAAAGTCTTCAAACAGTGCATGTTTCCAGTGATGACTTACGGATCTGAGTCTTGGTCGCTGACTATGGGCCTTAATATAACGCTCAGAATCACTCAGCGGGCGATGGAACGAGCTATGTTGGGAGTTTCTTGGAGGTCCATGCAAGAGGCATATGTCCAGCAGTGGACGTCAGACGGATGCTGTATCTTTTAATCGGCTGATAAGGTAAGATTTTTCTAACAATTGGTCTCATGATCTCTTCATAAATGTTCTAATTTATGGCCCTTTTTCAGCATTGTAGTGTATGAATATTTTGGGCCTGAGTTTGTAGGAGGCTGGATTTCTCCTTTTCATTTCATTTAATTTCAAAGTATAAGGAACTCTATCGAAGGTCTGCCACGAAGCTAAGGGTCTGGCAATAGGTAACATGTTTCCTCAATGATACCCGTTAGGTATAGTTTGATACTTGGGCAGTAAAGGATGTGGATAAATATCTTCATACCATGTGGTATATCAGACTACCGCAGGCCCATTCTATTATGGGATGGTTTTCAATTAAAATCAGATAAACCATCTACGTGTTCCGTCATGTATTGGTATAAAAAGTTACAAGCAGTTTCGTTTGATGAAATTAGTGACCAGACTTAAAGGGTGAAAACCTTTAGAGATGTGGATAGTTATAGGTTGAAGTGTTGCTAAGTTAAAATGATTTAATGAGAGATCACCAAAGACTAAGTAGATTTTAACAGGTATATGGACTGTGCTATGAAAACCTTGTGAAAATTCATTGAGTGGTTCCGGAGATTGGTATAGAACTTTGACTAGACCTAGAATTAGTCGACTATGGGCCTTATTAAAAGGCTCTAAGTCACTCAGCAGGCGATGGAGCGATATGCTAGGAGTTTCTCTGCGTGATTGAATCAGAAATGAGGTCCGCAGACAAACCAAAGTCACTGCCAAAGCTTAGCGAGTCGCGAAGTGGCAATAGTTTGAAGAGCCCCAAGGTGCTGGAACGGCGACCCCGCATCATAAAGCGCAATGTTGGTCAACCCCCCAGTAGATAGACCGAGGGTATCAAGTGGGTTGCAAGGAGTCGCTGGATGCTGGCGGCTCGCGACCGTTGTGTTTGGAAGTCCTAAGAGGCCTATGTGTAGCAGTGGACGTCCATCGACTGATAATGATGATGATGATGACTAGATATTTATGATAATGATAATGCTTGGAACCGACGGATTACTGAAACCCAAGACCTCGTCATCCGAAGCCACCTAGGCTAACTACTAGGTCATTATCATCATTTCAACTCATATTCGGCTCACTGCTGAGCTCGAGTCTCTTCTCAGAATGAGAGGGGTTAGGGTAATAGTCCACCACGCTGGCCCAATGCGGATTGGCAGACTTCACACACGCAGAGAATTAAGAAAGTTCTCTGGATGCAGGTTTTCTCACGATGTTTTTCATTCACCGTTTGAGACACGTGATATTTAATTTCTTAAAATGCACATAACTGAAAAGTTGGTGCATGCCCCGGACCGGATTCGAACCCACACCCTCAGAAATCGGAGGCAGAGGTCATATCCACTGGGCTATCACGGCTACCCACAGGGCTATCACGGCTACAGACAATGCCATTCCTGACTTGAATACTTTCTTGTTAGTAATTTTTACTTCTATGGTCCCAATATAATTGGTTCCCTTTGTTTGATAATTTGTGTTAAAACAGTTATATAAACATAATATAATACATATATTTTTGAAAGTGTCTTTTGACGACCTTTCATTAGATACCCATATTATTAGGATAAGGTAAAAAAAACTTACCCACACCCCACCTTTTTTCATTTACGGGCGCTATTTTGAACCGTGTCACTACCACAATTCTAACGAACTCAATATCTTATATGTCAAAATCCGTCCAGTCCTTTGGGCTATAGGGCGTACCAAGGAAATGGATATACATACACACAAACACACACACATACATACGCTCGAAAAACATTACCTTTCTTCTGACGCAGTCGGGTAAAAATGCTTGGGACCGACGCCTTATTCAAACCCAAAGACCTCGTCAGCGAAAGCTACCTATACTAACTACTAGGTAGTTATATACAAAGAAAACATAAAGAAGGCTACATTTAAAGGTAACATCCACATGAAAGGCTATCAGAGGTTTGAGTGGCGTGCGGCAAGGCGCAGTACAATAGCAATAAGTCGTTTTACTATCGCACTGGGACGTACGGGGGGCCTAATGAGGATTTATGTGATGTGTATTACCAGCGCCAGGGAAGACGCATTTGCGGGTTTTGGGGATTTTGAGTTGTTTTTTTTTTTAAGATAGAACTGTCCTTTTCTCTCTATTATGCGGCACGCAGAAGACAATGAAGAAATTGTAGTAAAATCAAAATTGACTATAACCTAAAATTTACTTATTTAATAAAATTTAATTGCCTTCATTTTATGTATGAATGTATTAACAGCAGGGTTACTTATAGACATGAGTCAGGCATTTGATCATGTGTCGCACCCAATTCTCTTAAGTAAACTATACAATTATGGCATTAGAGGGAATGCGTACAACTGGATTAATAGTTATCTAAACAACCGAACTCAATTTGTAGAAGTGACCAGAATTGTTAAAAGCCAAAAAAAATTATACAGATCAGAATTAATTTATAATCGTGTAGGAGTACCTCAAGGAAGTATTCTGGGACCTCTCCTGTTTTTGCTATACGTAAACGATTTGCCATTTTGTACTGAACAAAAAACAATTCTATTTGCTGACGATACTACGGTGATCATTCAAGGTGAAAATAAGCAAACCCTTGAAATTGAAATAAAAAAAGCTTTGGGAAATATTGATACATGGCTAACTAAAAACAATCTTAATATTAATTTGGACAAAACACAATTAATTAATTTTAAAACATATTATAAGAATAATTTAACTCCATTAAATATTACATATAATAAAGTAAATATAAAAGAGACTGATACTGCAACCTTCTTAGGTATTATAATAGATCAGCATTGTAATTGGAAGGAACACATAAATAAAGTCTGTTCAAAAATAAGTAAATTTGCTTACGTCTTACACAGACTACGAAGAACGGTATCTGAAGCAGCAGCACTCTTAGCTTATCACGGATTCGTGTCTTCTGTCTTGCGTTATGGTCTAATATTATGGGGTAATTCTGTAGACATAATACGAGCTTTCAGAGCTCAAAAAAGCTGCCTTCGTGCTGTTTGTGGAGCTGATTTTATTGATAGCTGCAAACCACTATTCAAAAAAATGAAAATATTGCCATTGCCCGCACTTTATATTTTCGAGCTGTGCATATTTGTGAAAAAGAATATTACTCTATTTCCTAAGAAAAAAAGTGGTCGTAAAAGAAATAACATTGAGATACCTGTACAGAAACTATCTCTTTTTAAAAGAAATGTATACTGCATGGCTGTAAAAACGTATAATCACCTGTCAGAAAAAACAAAAGGAATGTCATTACAGAGTTTCAAAAAACATATTTTTAATGCCCTCAGCCAAAATAGTATTTACGAATTAAATGACTTTTTTAAAATAAAATCAATTTGACTAATTTATTATATTTCACAATTTGACATGAACTTTATTTAAATATTTTATTATTTTCATTACTTTAGAATTATTTCATTATTGGTAATTTTCCTGTATGTCACTTTATTTTCAATCAAATCAACATGTAACATATATTAATAATTTGAACATTTATATTGTATTACTGGATTTAAAAATTTGCACGCCTAATTTGTGGCAAAACATGTTTGGCCCATTAATAATTGTGAATTGTATTCATTGTATATGTTATAACCCATGTTTTAGCAAATAAATTATTATTATTATTTATAAAAGCCTTCCTACTTCTTACTGATCATCGTAATTATAAGCCTATTTAACGGAACATGCCCCCCTTTTTACAGGAAAGGAGCTTAGATCCACTATGCTGCTCCAATGAGGATTGGTGGGTTAATGATGGGTGGGTTAATGGTGGTTAATAAATGATAACGATATATAAAGGAATACTTTTTGGGACAGCCTGTGTAGCGTCGCAGTAGCGGTTCACTCACACTATAATTATGATATTTATTTTACTACCCGCTAATGATTGAAAAAAAAAATTAAAATAAAATTAACTCTATAACAATCATCAGATGTTAACACGGGAATGTAACACACGACACCAACTTCCCAACTCTGAGAATTTTTACTGAAAATTTCTTACAAAAAAGATAAGTTCAGTATATCATTGCCCGAGCTAGGATTCGATCCCAGGACCTTGTGACTCAAAGTCATATAGGCTAACCGTAACCATTTGATAAATGGGACAATTTAAAATAATGCATCTAAAAAAATAAAAAAATATTTTGAGAAAATCCGGAATAAGTTACAATTAACAACCTACCTAATACTTTATTGATTGAAAAGACATCCCCCTTTTCAAAGTCGGTTAAAAAAATACCCCTCATATATCTCAGTAGGGTAACAGTTCATATGTTTGATGCCATGACATTACTCTCTCTGTATTATTTGGTCCTTGTTTTATTTGTTTTTACACAGGTTTATTGTCAAGGCTGCGGCATACAAATTATTCAAGACACAAATTTTGTTTAAGAATATCAACCCTCTGGTATAAACCTTGTATTATTGCACCCTATACCTATTTCTACCTTATCTACCCAATTGATCTAACAATTAGACTGTTTGACTGTGTATTATTAAGTCAAGAGTCAGAAGTTTTTGTTATTTATATAATTAGCCAGGAATTGGAGATTATATTATTTATAGATTATCTTATATTATTAGCCAGGAATACCTATGTAGAGAAAAAAAATCCAAAGCTCCTCAGTACCTGAAGACAAAAGTCTTCGAACAGTGCGTGTTGCCAGTGATGACGTACGGATCTCAAACTTGGTCGTTAACTATAGTCCTCAAAAGAAGGCTCAAAGTCACAAGTCAGCGGGTGATGAAGCGAGTTATGCTTGGAGTTTCTATGCGTGATCGATTTAGAATGATCCGCATATGAACCAAAGTCACTGACATAGCTCAGCAAGTCGCGAAGCTAAAGTGGCAATGGGCAGGCCACATAGTTCGAAGGGCCGATGGATGTTGGGGTCCCAAGGTGCTGGAATGGCGACCCCGCAACTGAAGGCGCAGTGTTGGTCAACCCCCATATGGTGGACGGAAGACATCAAGCGGATCGCAGGAAACCGCTGGATGCTGGCTGCTCGATATCGAGTGTCCAGCAGTGGATGTCCATCGGCTGAAAATGATGATGATATTTAGAATTATTATTGTTTAGCATAAGTATCTTGTAATTAAAAAAAATTAAGTAAAAAAAAGTAAAATTAATTTAAATTTTTGTTATTAACTGGTTTCGTGCATTCTGTTCAGAGTTCCTGAACTTAGCAAGCTTTTAAAAACCGACTGAGTTATAAAAAATAGTCATTGTATGTCGTGACAAACATTATTTGTTTTAATTAAATATAAAACTAAGTCAAAGGCTGTTTTACATTATGAAAGTATGCATTTTCATTACGTTACAAGTAAGTACATACGATACTTGGTATAAAATAAGTTAAATATTAATCGTACAAACAAATATGGTATGGTGGACATGTTTAATAAAAAAAGTACGCATAATGCTACATGCGCCGAGGAATCTGCTATACAACTTTTTCTTGTACGAATTGAAGCTGTGTGAATTGGCTTAAATATGTACTTATATGTATTTATATAAATAATAATTAATCTATACTATACTAAATCCATTCTCGAGGAGTTACTAACAAAGAAATAAGTAATGAAGGCAGAAAACGCATGTCATTTCATAACTTTTTTATTTTAAATTATGTATTGTTTTACTATTAAATATTATTCAAAATATATTGGCTATATCTAATTATTTTAAACTTATTATTCAATTATTTTTTCATTAATTTAAGAACAAGTTAATTATAATAGCTATTAGGTGTGAAATGATTAGTGAATTATACCCTCATTTTTAATACGTGTGTCGGTAAACAGTACTTCTTAAGTATGGCTTTAGTATAGTATTATATATAATCTTTTTAACATAAAAATAGTACGATATCGTGTAGAAACCGAAAGGGGTGTGAATTTTCATCCTCCTCCTAATAAGGTAGCCCACTTCCAATTCCAATTCTAATCATAAATTGCAATTTTAACGGCCTCCGTGACGCAGTGGTGTGCGCGGTGGATTTACAAGACGGCGGTCCTGGGTTCGATCCCCAGCTGGGCTGATTAAGGTATTTTTAATTGGTCCAGGTCTGGCTGGTGGGAGGCTTTCCGTGGCTAGTAACCACCCTACCGACAAAATCGTACCGCCAAGCGATTTAGCGTTCCGGTACGATGTCGTGTAGAAACCGAAAGGCATGTAGATTTTCATCCACCTCCTAAAAAGTTAGCCCGCTTCCATCTTAGATTGCATCATCACTTACTATCAGGTGCGATTAGGGCTAACCCATCCGCCATCAGGTGAGATTGTAGTCAAGGGCTAATTTGAAAAGAATACAATAAAAAAAAGCTAGATTATCAGTGAATAACCATAATTTATTTCCGTTTTCCTACGGGATCGGAAACTATGCTGAATCTATATACTAATATTATAAAGAGGTAAAGTTCGTTGTGTTGTAGGGTAATCTCTAGATCTACTTAACTGTTTTTGAAAATTCTTTTACCACTAGAAAGCCACATTATTTATGAGTTTCACAGGCTATATTTTATCCACGTTTTCTTACTTAATCGTAAATTATGCGGCATAAACCGCTAGTAGTCTATAACAATACGTTACATAGTTCTCAAGGACTTATATAAGTCCGTTTGAATGTTGGTTTTCCCCTAACATCTGTGGAATATTTTGCCCAATATGAGGGTAATATGACAACGGCGAGCAATACCGTGAATAATAGATGCACACTCACTGCTCGGAACGCGTGTCGCGCGCTGTCAATTATTTATCCGCAAATGATGTAAGTGCGACGCTATCTTTATTTTTGTACACAAAAAGAATCAGATGTTTTTGTATATAACCTACTTGAAACAACAATGCAGAAATAATAAAATTCCTGGGTTCAATCCAAGCCTGAAGGATTGTTGCCATAATGTACAATTTCAAAGTTTTACAATTAATTGGAGGATAAAGTGAATATTAGCCATATTTAAATAGGCTATAATATTCTTTACTAGCTATGACCCGCGGATTCGCTCGCAAATATATCGCGTATTAATGGGGTATTTAACACTCATAGTAGTTTTAAATTCAAAACAGTATTTCTTGAGAATTTAAAGCGCGCTAGAACTCAAATTCTTCAGCATTATAAAATACCTAGTATGTATTAATGATTACCCCCCTAGTTATGATTACATTATAAGTAAGTAACACTTGGAAAATTTCCTCCTCTTTGCAATCGTTTTCGCCAAAAGTAGTTTTATGACTAATTGCAGGAAAAAGGAAATATTCTTCATCATCGTCATCATCATCATTTCAATGAAAACGAATTTCCAAACTCCAAAAACTTATTAAGTAGAACTTCATCATAATTTAAGTACTAATAACCTCGACATCGATAATGTTCCAAATTTAAATTAAAAAAAAAACAAACATTAACAAAGGTTTAAACCTTGTTTAAACAATACCGCATTAATATTCGAAATTCAAAATTAATTTGAATAACATTCACCATAAACAAGAACCGTTTAGACGCGATGTCATATAAACCGCAAACTTTCCTTCAACTTCCAAAACCGCAAAGTCATAGGTCGCAAGTTGGAACAGCATGCGCATGTTGAGAGGAATTAATGACTCATTATGGCTGTACGCTTTGTTATTCGATTAAGGATGTTCATAGATATCTACATACAACATAGAGGGGATATTGTAAGCAATTTTGTAAGGAAAATTCAAATGCGTGAATTCATTGTGAATATTATATTATTAATAACAAAGAACGATTAAGTTTGTACGTTTAATATTCGTGGATCAAGTTTTCTAAAATATCTATCTGGATATAACATAGATGGGGATTATTAAAAATGCAACGGCATTGTTATTTTTCAAAAAAATACTAGGTACATCAAACAGTTAAGAAAATTAATTTTAGTTACAGAATATTTACGTTAACAAATAGTGCTCGGCGTGGTAGTTTCATTGACAAATAGTTTTTGGGTATTCCCTATTCTTGGAAACTATATTTCCAGACTAGCGCGATTTATATATTGTTATTCTTTTATTGAATAAACAAATTATAATACCAACGTGACCTCGTTTATATTTTTGAGACTTTATTGCATTAAAACTCATAGTATCAAACGTGACCCACGTCACTTTAATTGCCTATTAAATTAGTTTGGGAGATAGGACAAAAGTCCGAAGTACTTTTGTCCTATCTGACAAATTAATTTTATTAAATATCCTCCCAACCCACACATGTACCCTGTAGGTTGTAAACACAAATGCAAGGGGATGCGAATTTTCCGGAGGGCGCGTGCAATGTCGACGCATAAGCACGTGACACGCCGCGACGATCGCAGGCCTACGCGTTCCAAGTTTGAAATCCAAAAGTTCGAAAACCGTGTGTCAGAGTTTAAAAAAATAAGTGAGATGAAAAAAATATCTTTGAAATTAGAATCTTTATGTAGTTGTCATAAAGGCGTACGCGTTCTAAGTTTAAATAAGATTGGTGGCAAAAAGCCTTGAATCCAGATTTAAAAATAAAATCCGGAAGTGAAAAAAACTTAGTTACATGCCTGTTAGTCAGTACGTTTCAGTAAAACATTCAAAAATACGTTAGCCAAGTCTTTTAAAAATCCGAAAGAAAAAAATAAATACTATAACAAATTAAAGAAAAACAAAAAATAATTCGAATTTTAAACGTTAAGTTGACTAAGAGACGAATGTAGAATTTTGATTAAGAAATTAGATTTAGAAATTAGAATTAATGAAAGAGGTTCATTTTTAAAAAGTGTTTGAATTTAGATAAAAAATTTCAATAATTTAAAATTACGAACTAATTTATTAGGGAAGTTTTTATCATCGTACGTTAGATGTCAATGCTAAAAAGTTCTCTACTTTGAATAAAGTTTTAGCGTTGCAGATCTGTATAAAAACTTTTTTCTTTTCCCTATATCGAGTTTAGTGACGGAGAACGGGTCTGTGATCAATTGCTTATTCGCAATGTCCGATTAATCACTGGCAGACCATGTTCGATTGATTGTGGTTTTTGGTGTTTTGGGGAGTTTTCTCGGAAACCAGCGATGTGGGAGTTCGGTTTTTGTACGAAATACCGGTCGAATGTAATGAAGACATTTGTATTTGCTTTTCGACCACGTAAATGAAGGAATTCTACTTGCATTACGTTTCGTAATTAATCAATATAATCAATTATACACATTAAATAAATTTGAAGCGTCTGTTTGTTTTTTTTAAAACAACTGTGTTTTTCAAGAGCTTATTTACACGATACTAAAACAATCAAACCTTTTTTAATTTTAGTCTGTCTTTCTGTTTGTCCGGTTTAATCTCCTGAATCTAGTTTAGTGGTACTTTTACTCAAATGAATTTATTGAGCAACATATAGGCTACTTTTTAATCCGCAAAATCCATGTATAGCACGGGATTTAGAAGAAAACTGAATTTTACGCGGACGCAGTCATAAACATGCGCTAGTTAATACATATAAATAATAAAGTGTCTGTTTATGATTTCGAAACAACTATGTTTTCTCATGTGGTTATAACTATACACAATAATAAAACACATTCTTTAAAAAAAATGTCTATAAAATAATTTATTTATTTTGCTATAGTATCCGCAAAAAGCCGACGAACCCATGCGACAACGTCACCCAGGTCCGACAAAATATTCTCTAAAAGTTTCAACCGATGTTGACTCTACAACGTGCAATTGCATAGGTTCGTCAGTTTTACGCAGATGATAGCAAAATCAATAAATTATATATTCATGATGAACTACCGCAAAGTAACGCTTGCTTCTATCCAATATTTAAAAAAAAAATCTATTTGTTCGGGTTTATCTTTTGAAACGATTTAAATGTTTTTTTCAGTGGAAGGTAGAAGAGGTTGAGAAACATATAGGCTACTTTGTATCCGAAAAAAAAACCATGGTTTCCTCGGGATTTGTGTAAAACTAAAATTCACGCAAGCGAAGTCGCAGGTGTTCGCTAGTTTGACATGTCTTTAGTTACATGACGTCGAGGGAAATTGTCTCAACATACCAACGGCGCGTTTTCTTTCGATTAACGTCGCATCGCACATTTAATTAAGATTTGCGGACGAGTATTAAATTACGCAAATTGGCAGACCTACCTCTGCGTTAAGAGAATTATTACGTTTTTTTTTACTTTCTTTTTTTATATTTCAACTCTGTTTTTGTAACACAAATTAAGTTGATTTTATTTTATTACCAACTTGTTGACTCGGTGGTCTTCGTTCCAGCGAAAACAGGTAAAGAGGCGATTTTGAATATGAATTGAATATTGAATATACATGAAAAAAGTATCGAAATATCGAGAAAGTCTACGTAGGTTCTGCTTTATCTTTGGTTTTCATTCTCCTTTGTGTTTATATGAGCAATCAAAGCAAAATTTAATGTTTACGTCAACTACGCAGATTTGCAGCTAAGAATGAGAGGGGTTAGGCACTAGTCCACCACGCTGGCCCAATGCGGATTGGCAGACTTCACACACGCAGAGAATTAAGAAAATTCTCTGGTATGCAGATTACCTCACGATGTTTTCCTTCACCGTTTGAGACACGTGATATTTAATTTCTTAAAATGCACACAACTGAAAAGTTGGAGGTGCATGCCCCGGACCGGATTCGAACTTACACCCTCCGGAATCGGCAGAGGTCATATCCACTGGGCTATTACTGCTCTTTCGCTCTTGTTAGGTAGAGTATATTGCATAGATAATTGAGGCATTTTTTATACCCAAATCTCCATTCCGATTTGACCATTGCCTTTTCAAAAAAAAGAAGCGGCACAAAAAGTTGTTGTTTACGGTGTCTTCATGACGGATTCCTTCCCTTTGATGTGACCGACATCGGATTACAATCGATTGTGAATCACAATCACAATCGGATCGAAGTCGGTGGCTGCGGTTGTTGACGGTTAGATCGATTTGTGATCGCTCTGTGATTGCGATTGCCGGTACTTGGATATGTCGATCTTGATACTTGATGCGATTGGAATAAATGTGCTATTGATTTGCAAATTGCAAAAATTTTCGAATTGCAAAAATTAAAAACAGATGTTTCAATTATGATAAATTCAATTTGTGTTCCAGTTTAAAATATCAATTTTAATACTTGATGTAGGTAATACATTGTATTAGATATTAAATATGTTAATACCTATACTACAATTTAAATACTACGTACGTTCGGAACCCTAAAAATAATTAACATGGTTCTATTTTTTTTTTGCAATCGCTATTTCGTAGGATACTATTAAATATAGTCCTCGTATACCTATATAGGTAGGTATAGTATAGAAAGTAAAGAATAGGGTTTTCACTGGTCGATTAATACAGAACTTCCTTTTTCGAATTTGTCGAAAAAAGCATCACATTATTTGCCTACACATTTAAAGAACCTAATTATTCCCGCTCTAATGACTAATGACGGATTTCAAATTCGAAATTCAAGATCAATTTCTTATAGTGCGAGAGCCAGTGGTGGTTAGATATAGTAAAAGCTTGAAGTTTCAGCATGATTATACGATACGGTCCAAATCTTTGCGTCCAAGGCGCGTCTCAAGATATTTCGTTATAAAAGACCATTCATTGTCAAGGATACGGAATTGTCATCGAAAACATTGCTCTCTATATCATCTCACTAGATGACGCGGCGCGGTTATACCCGTTCCCGAAGGAATACGGGCATAATATATATTCTATAGCCTTCCTCGATAAATGGGTTATCTAATACTGAAAGAATATTTGAAATCGGACCACTAGTTCCTGAGATTAGCGCGTTCAAGCAAACAAACAAACTCTTCAGATTTATAATATTAGTATAGATTTCAACGAAATAGAGAGCGATATTTTAGATTTAGCCGCTATTTGTCGACGATATGTATGTTTCTCAAGGCCTTCTTAAATCATATCAAAGCGTAGTTAATGTTTCTTAATACGTACATAATAATTGCATTGAAGGACTTAACTTTTTGAGGTTTTTTACCTGTTAGTCGTTACTTTGAAAGCTATCATGATCTAACAATGCTACTACCAGCTTTTATTATCTATCTAGAAATCTATCTATAGACAAACTATCAGCTTTTAGAGTTTGGCTAATGAAAGTAAAGACTGAAATCCCCCGCCAGATTAAAAAAAATCGAGGTAAATTCTGAAAATTACAGTGCAAATATTGGAATAACTGAGTTTAATACTTATTATAATATAGTAGTAATGTATTCTTTAGTATGTACTTATTCAAAAACAAAAAAAAATATTTAAACAAAGTATGAAAACGCATGTTTTTTTTTTTAATTTTTGAAATGATTTTTTTAAATTTGGCGGGCGATTTCAGTCTCTACTTTCATTAGCCAGACTTTATTTATTGACACATGTCTGGCTATCACTTGCTCTTAGTCTATTATCACGCACTCAGCGGGCGCTAACGACATCTTGCGCCGCTAAGTGGAACTATAATGCGATTCGATTCGGTCGGCATTGGTCGGGAATCCTCGTCGGCACTTCTGTCAACTAGCTGCCGTTTAGTGACGGTTGGTGTATTTTAAATTTGGAATGCATGGGTTTTTGTTGAGCTCACTTCTTAGTGGACCTCCTTAGGGCTTATTATCTGTGGTCTGTTGCAAGAGCGGTGCATTTACAATCGTTTTTTATGGCCACACTATGAAGTAAGATCTATTTAGCTAATACTTCTTTAATAGCTTATAGTAGGTTCGTATCAATACATCATTATTAAAATGCTTTCACATATTTGATCAATTTTCAATATCTAGGGAAGCTTAGGTAAGCAACCTAAATTTCAATACCTTAACTTAGCTTTCAATTAAAAATGATTACCTAACTTAGCTAAAAAATAGGTTAGATTAACTTAGTTGTCCATAAAAAAAAGATTACCTAACATAGCTAAAAAATAGTTTAGGTTAATTTAGCTGTCAATAAAAAAAATGATTACCTAACTTAGCTAAAAATTGGTTAGGTTAGGTTAAATAGAACACTACAGGGCCGAGCCTCCCTTTTTATAGAAGAGAGGAGGAACTTAGATAATAGGATACTCTATAAAGAGGACCTACCGTCTCTACCTGTCTGTCAAGTTCGTTGATGACACTTCCATGATGTGCGAGCGACGGGGGGATAGACTATGTGAAATCGTGAGTGCGGGGAAGAGAGATGCATCAGTCTCGGGTTTCTCATTCATCGCTACACGCCCTCTGGCCCGCGCGGGCCATCAGGAGTTTTCGAACGAAGTTGCCAAGTTATAGTCCTCGTCTAGCATAAAAAATAGTAAAATCTATTTCCATTCCAAATTTCTGCCAATTCGCCTCAGTAGCCGCAGCGTAAAAAAAACAAACATACTTACACACTTTCACACTTGCACACAAACTTTTGCCTTTATAATATTAGTAGGAAAACACTAAATCCAAAAATGTGTTTGTCTAAGGGTTAAACTGAATACTTTTTAGCAGGTTAAAAACCTCAAGCGAAAACTTATCTTAAATGTACTTATATAATATTAGTAGGATATTAGTAGGAAGTAGAAAAACACTAAATCAAAAAATGTGTTTGTCTAAGGGTTAAACTGAATACTTTTATATCAGGTTAAAAATCTCAAGCGAAAAGTTATCTTTAGATGTAAAAATATTTATTATGAAGACAAATTGAGTGATACCAATAATGTATGCGATGCCTATGATGAACCTCTGTGCACCGTACCTGACCAGTCCCTACGGTGGCCACGGCCCTGGTATCCCGGACCAATATTGGACGTAAGTACCTTTCACCAAAATAAAACCTTCAATTCACCCTAACAACCCTCGAGAGTCGATAATTTCATAAATCCTTAGAAAATTAAAAAAAAATAAAAATTAATTTATTTCAAGTAGACCTAGCTTACAAACACTTTCGACACGTCAAGTTTGACTTGTTTGTAAAGACTCTATTGGTTTGGAAGGCAGTTCCATTTGTTCCAGACAAAAACCTTGGTCTATTTATTGATGAAACACTGTCTTGGTCATCTCAAGTGGGAGAGGTAAGTCGTAAAATTTTTGCTTCGGTTAGTTCTTTAAATAGATTTAAAAATTTCCTTCCAATTAAAACCAAAATATCCTTAGCTCAGTCTCTTCTTCTTCCGTTATTGGATTATGCCGATTCTTGTTACCCAGACCTAACTGATGCACAGCTCGACAAACTCGAACGCCTTCAAAATTTATGCATTCGCTATATATATGGTTTGCGTAAATTTGATCACATTTCCGAGTATCGTGCTCGTCTTAAATGGTTACCAATACGATTTCGCCGTCAGTTCCATCTTCTTTGCCTCTTGTTTTCTATCCTTTATAACCCTCTGTCACCTTCCTACTTGAAAGATCGTTTCCGCTTTACATCGGAAATTGATCTTCTCAATCTACGTTTTCGAAGTGATAACCGTTTGGTCCTACCTTGTTCTAAGACAAAGTTTTTTAGCAAGTCTTTTACTTCTGAGGCTGTCAAATGTGGAATAATTTGCCGTCTTTTGTACGTGCCAGTAATTCACTTGCCATTTTTAAGTTTCGTTTGAAACGACATTTTTTGACGTTGAATTAAAATTTAATTTTTCGAGGTATTTATTTTATTGTTATTTATTATTTATGTAGTATATATTAATTATATATTTGTATTAGTTGTAATATATTATGTAATACATATGTAAATTTTAATATTATATTTACGTATATATTATATTATATTTATATATATTTTTTTTAATTATTTATATATATAATTACATATAATGTATTGCACCTTCCCGCTCTTTCTTCGCAAGTTCAAATGTTTCAATTTATAATTGTATTTTTGTGTGCAATAAAGTATTTCTTCTTCTTCTTCTATTTTGTGAATGATAAATAGCACCCCTATTTTCCTACCATTAAAGTAAAAACTTATTTTTAAATTTATTTAGGACCAACTTTCAAGTACGAGTATACTCTTTCCAATAAAAAAAATAAGTTATCAAAATCGGTAGGTACTAAGAAAAAAGTTACGCGTGTTCATACATGAAAAAAATATATACGCCTCGAATTGATAACCTTCTCTCCGTTTTTTCGTTCGTTGAAAAATGCATGGACGTTTGCTTTCATGTTTAATTTAACCATATTGTGGCCTCGATTATCAACTGACTTTAATTAACTAAACAAAAACACCAACTAATCACCATCAACTAAAATTAACTACAAGATGCAAGTCGGGGATTAAACCCATGACTCCTCGGTGTTGAATCCGGCCCATTTACCTACCGTGGAGGTGTAATTTTAATTACGAACCGTTGAATTTTAATTTGTAAATGGTAATTTTAAAATTTTCCTGTTTCAGAAAACCGTCAGTAGATGGCGTTAGCAACGCAGCTTCTGTAAACAGTCGGTAAGCTGATCCTGATTTATAAAATTGTTTCTTTTTAATTTACATTATAATTATTGTAAAAGTTCATTAAAAAATCGATTACTTACACATGTAAGTACCTACTTTATCTTGGATACAGAGGTGAGTGAACCAACAAAATAAACAAATGTTAGATAAATTTCTGCGGGGAACTCAAAGCCAACCAAAGATATTAGAGTAGGATAGAATTTAAATGATTAGTTATGGTTTGTGGTCTTTAGAGATGGCTGGTCATATTTTTTGATTTTTTAAATTTGTTAAATAATTAATTGTTGATGAATAGATTGTGGAAATTCATTCATTATCGTGTTCCCGTTCCTGTAAGAATACGGGGATAATATATAGCTTATAGCCTTCCTCAATAAATGGGCTATCTAACACTGAAAAAAATTTTCAAATCGGACCAGGAATTCCTGAGATCTGAGCCTGAGATTAGCGCGTTCAACCAAACAAACGAACTCTTCAGCTTTATAATATTAGTATAAATTATAACACCACTTCTGTATTGCAATACAAGATATTCTTTTGTTAAAAAAAATGGCTACCTACTGTATCCAATCAAACCACACCAATTATGATGACATAACCGCCAGCAGCGTTATTCTAAACCATAATCTCCGCGATCGCTCCCGTATCTATAGCGATCGAGTTTTGAAAACTGCCTCAAAATCCCACGTATCCGATAATCCAATCTCTAAAAATGGTAATTTCCGATCCGCCGTTCTCACGGGTGAAACAAAGGATCACGAGTTGAAAAAATAATGGTTAAGCGCGAGTTGAAGTTTTCATTAGGGGTTCCGGTTATTTTATTTTTATTTAATGACAAGTGAGCCCTAACTGCGATTTCACCTCATGTTAAGTGATGATGTGTAGACTTAGATCAAAGCAAGCTTACTTAGAACCCACAGAATAACGATGATCAATAATTAGTCATTACAACAGCATGGTAAAACCCATAAAAAACAACCGTCACGCGTCTCCTTGACATCCGCATATAACGAACTTTTTTCATTATTTGAATTTAAAAATTTAACAGCTACAATTGTTAAAATTAATATAATAATCAATAATTACCAATAAAATATACTTATATATATTTTTTTAATCTAGTAGAGCGCTAATACAATTTAAAAAAAAGGTGTTAACTAGCCTATTGCAATGAATGACGAGAGGTAGATATGGTATAATAAAACATTTTACCGCAACGACGTGTTTGTTTCTTAAAAGCGGACGCCCGTGATTTCGTCAGCGTGGAATTCTTTTTTTCACAAATCCCGCGAAACCGATGATTGCTACATTTTAGTAGCCTACATGATGCTCAATAACCCAATCCCATTAAAATCGGTTCAGCCGTTACAAAGATTAACCCAGACAAAACACCCCGGCAAAAATTTTAAAAAAGCTTGGTGTTTTGGTATCGTATAAATAGCGAACCATAAGCACTTCAGAAAACATAGTTATTTTGAAATCGCAGACGATTAAAAATCACAGGCAGTCAGGCATCTTCAAATTCATTTATATGTCTTGATTTATTGATATTAATATCTTTGATTGACAGTTTGAATGAAAATGTGGCCAGTAAAAAGTAAAATATCATCTGTTAATATTAAATTAAATATTAAGTTCATTTATTTTTCATTAAGTCCAGGCATACGAACTCAGACGTGTACGTATAAAAACTATAAAATATGTTCGAAATATTTATCGTCAATAATAAAGTAATTTGAAGTCTGATTTAAAAACTTGAGATTTTTCTCACTCCATTCATATTTCATCGAAAAATCCAATGCACTAAGAAATCTTCATAAGACATTTCAAGCATGCCACTTAATTTCTTCATAAAGAAAAATTAATTGCTTGTTAGTTTTTATTCAATTCATCAAGAGAACAATACGTTCAATTTGGGTCAATCAATCAAAATATTGATTACTATTTTTTACTTCTTCAAAATCTTAAATTAATTACACGGCAATAAAAACATGTTTAAGGCTGGAAAAAAATTAAAAAAAATACAAATAGTTCATCTTTATTCAAAACTATTTTTTTTAATATTTTCTTTAGTTAAAAGTTAAAACTATGAACGGCATTATTAAATTCATATTAGGTAAATCGACTGACATGTCTGTTTTCTTGTGGCATGAATATTTACAATAATATAGTAACCATAATATTCTAATTTCGGTAAAAGCAAGAATATAATGTAAAAATAATTGATAGGTATGTAATATTTAATAATGGAGATATTTAATCAATTAGCTGTATAACACATGGTTATACAGCGTTTTTATGCCCTGCCAAAGGAACCCTAGTTATACTCGATTTAGAAAAGGGAAAAAGAGACAATATCCAATCACAATTATGTCGATCGATACGTAATTTGACGCTCGACGCTTGATACGACCTTCTAATAACTACAATATGACATTGACAATGGTTGTGTATTCATTCAAATATCTGCCTCATTGGTTCTGTAGTTGTCTGGTTCAGCTGCGTACAATGAGGTCCAGGATTCGAATCTTTAATGGCATTTTTCTTATACAAAATCTTAATAGCAGTCTACAGTTGGGAAGTTGGGTGCCTCGGAGAGCATCGTAAGCCGTCGGTCCTACGCCTGATCTTTCACCGGTCGTGTCGGTCTGCCATCCCATCGGACAATTAGAGTCAATAGAGAGTGCACCTGTGCTTGCGCTCACACTTGTGCACTATAATATCTCCTAGTACATGGTTACTCTCAACATGAGATTGGCCGCCAAAAAAAAACACTCAGTCGGGAGCATATTATTATTATTCTTTTAAATGCCTCAATGGTGAAATGGTTAGCTTGGGCTATGGATCCAGATAATCAGGGTTTAAAGTACCTTGTAGGTTATTGGTCTGTGAATTCTGAAGACCAGGGTTTAAAGAGTCAACAAATCATTATTATCATCATATCAGCCGATGGACGTCCACTGCAGGACGTAGGCCTTTTGTAGGTACTTCCAAACATCACGATCTTAAACCGCCTTCATCGGGTCTAAAGTTGAATTTCCAATGCGACTACTTGAAAAGTTTACCCAAAAGTTGTTTTAACACTCATTTAGGAAGTTTTTTGGTCTCTGATTGTGAGTCTATCTTAGCTATAGTAATGTTATAAATGCGAAAGTAAGTCTGTCTGTCTTTTACCTTATCACGGTTAAACAGTTGAACCGATCAAGGTGAATATTGGTATAACGGTAAATGTGACCTTGGAGCAAAACATAGGGTACTTTTAGACCCTAAAATACAAATAGAAGAGGGTGAAGTAGAGGCTGAAAGTTTGTAAATGGAAAGTCCTTAGTTTTTAGAGTTACAATTTTCTAAACTTGTTCATAAATCATAAAAAAATACAAAATATAATGTGATTTTTTTTGTGAATTTTTAAAATTCAACCCCTAAAGTATTGAAATAGGGGATGTATTTTGATTTTGATTTTTTGACATTGATTTCCACGCCGACGAAGTCGCGGGCGTCTGCTAGTTATTTTATAAACGGTCAATGTATTAAGAAATTCAAAATTCACTTTAAAAGCACTTTTGAAAAGTCAGGATTATGTCTAATTTAATTTAATCTAATGGTAATAGATAATTAATAATAGCCGTAAACTTAAAATTAAAGTTACGAGCGTTCCAAACGCGCCTTGGTCCGAGAAGATCCCACAACAAACTCAGCCAAGGTTCATTTTTTTTATTACCACCATTTTACAAACTTATTTAAAACTAAGCACACAGTCGTATAATATAGTTTAACACCAAGCTTTTTTATCATTTGTATAATCATTAACACTATAAAGACTTTCCTAAAAGCTTGCGTTTAACACACACATATTACTATCATGTTTCGATATGCGAAAACCATTCCCGTATTCATATAATAGGGACTCGTACTAAGTGACCACTGACCAGCACGTAGCACAAAGATCTAATTAGTCTCAGCTTAGCCGCGTCGGGTTTTTCATTTTCATCCAGTGTCTTTAAGCCTCAGCGTCCCGGACGCCGCGCGAATGTTAATGAGTTATGAAGATTAACTTAGCACTGTTTTTGGAACATATTCGTTTATTTTTTAGCACAGCTCTGACATACTTAAAGCTAGAATACAATTTTATTTTGCCGTGAAAATTGCCGAAAGAATTTTCGTATAATTTTGTATATTTAATCTTAATTTAACTTTCAAATAAATTGTCTTGTTTTAACTTAAAAACTTCAAACATTAAGTTATTTTTCATACAAATCCCTACTAGTATTACAAATGCAACCACCTTTTTGAAACAATTGAATAGTTTTGTGAGTTAAATCAAAATAACAAACAAACAAAAATCAAATCGTGCAGTCGGAGCTATCTTTATAACTTTTCCGAACATCGTGCGTAAGCTGTGCAATACAAAATTTTAGGTATCATCGGTTATGTATATCACATGCAGGTAGAAACACCTGCGACTTATTTCGGAGACGTCATAAAGATTGTACCTCTACCTCTTTAGAGTATTAGTTTAGATTACTCGCAAATATACAAATGAATTCAACTTATTTCAATAGTTTCAATCCATTAGCATAACCAGATTACTATCATTGCTTCTGTACAATTAGCTTTAAGAATAAAAACCCATTCAATTTTCCAAGCAGTTGAACATAATTTGAATATCTCTCCCATAACTTAAACATGCAACAGAATGATCCTCATAACTAATAACTATCGTATGCAAATAACTTTTGATTAAAACAATAACAATAAACCAACCCGAATCGAATAAGGAATCGATTCATCGGCGAATCGATACAGATCTAGTCGATTCTTGTCCCCTACTAGGCATTCTGTAATTACTCGCAACTATTGTTAAGGAATTTATCATCGATGTAGGTTTAGGATATGTTTTAATGAGCGAGGTTTATTATGCTGATGTTATGATTGTAGATTTGAATCGAGTAAATACTCGATTCAAGGTTTAACGATGGGATTTTTGTATGAACCAACTGCAAATTATATTTGTTGGGCTTTATACGTACATCGTCAGTTTGCATTCTAGATAATGATAATAATTTATTTTAGAATTTAAACTATCGTGAGTGTTATTCATATTAATTGATTATGAAACACTGCTAAAACTCAAGTGATATTAGGTCGGAGTATGCCCGACTAGTTTTGAACCCATACGGCACGATCCAAACTGATCGTGCCGCGATGCAAGAACCAGCTCATGACTAAGGGCCCCGTATGGGTTCGAAACTAATCGGGCATACTCCGACATAATATCACGTGAGTTTTAGCCGTGTTTCATAATCAATTAATAATTATTTATGTTGGATTGATTTAAGGTTTTTTTTTGTGGATAACTAATTAAGCACGACGGCTTATCTACTCGTAGTTCCTCGTTTTATAAACGAAATACCAACTAATATATTACAATTGGTAAACGAGCGTAATATTAAAAAAAATAATAGTTTCCTTTGCTTGCCCGGGATTTAAACTTGACACTCGTCAATGATTATTTTATATTATAGATATGTTACGTGTCTACAAAATCACCGCAAAAAGTGATCCGAATTCAGCGATTCCATACGCCCTATTTAGTATTTACTTACATTATACCTATATTTATGTATATATATATATATATAGTTTTATTACACTTCATAAATCCACAGCTCAACATTGTAGACAATATTAACTTGTTACAATAGTCACTTGTTTAAATAACTTTCGTTGTTTAATAAGCGACTAAATTAAATTAAGACAATTATGCACATTTGTCCGCCTGAGTTTTGATGCGCTAGTGATATCTTTAGTATAAAATATCATTTTCACTCGCAGCAAACACGAACTTCACTCTTTTGATGAACAAATAACTATTACCTACCCACCTTTATTTACCTAACTGGTAAAAGTGTCTGCAATATCTCATAAAAATCACCGTTCAAAGGCACCAAATTTTAGTTTAAAAATCCTTTCAGATTATTCCACTATGCAGCCAAGAAATGCTCGTGATCTTTATAACTAAACTATTATATCCAGGAAGCTCATTTGAAGGCGCCCGGTGCTTGGCCAGGTGATTTTTCATGGAAACTGCCATAAAGTAGGGAAAACTGGGAAAACTTCACGTACTAGTACGCTAGTCACGTGCCGTGGAGGGAGAGGAGGGCACGTAAGCTTGCGGGTGGGAGGGGGACGGCGTTTGATGTATTGGAGGTATTTCTTAGTGAGTCTAGTCAAATTTAGTCATTTGTTGGTAGTTGAAATGAGCTTAGTAGTTATTTTCGTTTGAAGGCTGATTGGTGAAGATTGCAGAGTAGTAGGTAATCCCACTGCATCCAAGGAAAATAAACAGTAAAATAATCAGAGAATTAGTTTTGCCATACAACGTGGCAATACTGCCAGCCTTCTGGGCATTTTACAAATGAACATCGATTTAGACGAGTTCTAGGACGCCTAAGTCTTTAGATTTAATTTAAGAGTAGTATATTTCCTTTTTTTAATTGTATAATATGTAGTTTATATAGTTTAATTTAAGTAGGTAGTTTAAATATTATTTTTAATTTTGTTGGGTGGCTCACAAACTCTAAAATATTTTTTTATTGCGTTTTTCTCCTAAACCATGAGTTTTACACTAAAGTTTATTTGACAAAAAATGTAGTCTAGTAAAAATTTCATCTACAATTAATGTACATTTGATAGCCTCCGTGGCGCAGTGGTATGCGCGGTGGATTTACAAGACGGAGGTCCTGGGTTCGATCCCCGGCTGGGCCGATTGAGGTTTTCTTAATTGGTCCAGGTCTGGTTGGTGGGAGGCTTCGGTCGTGGCTAGTTACCACCCTACCGACAAAGACGTACCGCCAAGAGATTTAGCGTTCCGGTACGATGTCGTGTAGAAACCGAAAGGGGTGTGGATTTTCATCCTCCTCAACAAGTTAGCCCGTTTCCATCTTAGACTCCATGATCACTTACCATCAGGTGTGATTGTAGAGAAGGGCTAACTTGTAAAGAATAAAAAAAAAAGACTAACTTGTAAAGAAGGTAGGTGGCGCTGAAATTGCTTGAAATGTGTTTTTTCAGCATTTAGTGTATAAAAAATTATTTTACAACTAAGTAAAGTACAAATGAGAAAGTTTTTCCTCTCAAAAAAACCTGCATCAATTATCTAAAAAATGTTTTCGTCGGATTTATTATTTTTTTAATTCAACCCCTAATAAATTGGTGAACCCCTATTGTTGAAAGTTTACATTGATTTCCACGCGGCCGAAGTCGCGGGCGTCCGCTAGTATTCTATAGACGTCAAACAAATCTAATTTCACGGGTACAGTCAATCTCAGACGGTATGCCGCGTGTAGGTAGACGGTAGAGTGAACTATTGTCCGTCAGTATTCGTATGGTAATACGCCTTTTAGGGGAAGCTTTGGTATTTCCGCGCCATTTATTATATAAATTCTTATTTTTGTCTATCTGTATTTATGAAAACAGAGCCATCAGCTCTCGGGAACCATGGATTTTTTCGGGATAAAAAGTAGCCTACGTGTTAATACATGCTATAATATATTTCAATAACAAATTTCAGCTAATTTGGTTAAGAAGTCGAGGCGTGAAAGAGTAACAAACATTCATATCATTAAAGTCACCAGTTTTCGCAAATCTCGGGAAACCATGGATTTTTTCGGGATAAAAAGTAACCCATGTTAATCCAGAGTAAAATTCATTTCCATTCCATTTTACCATTTTAGCCAAATCGCTTTAGTAGTAGCGGCGTTAAAGAGTAACAAACATCCAAACATCCATACAAACTTTCGCGTTTATAATATTAGTAGGATAAACGCAATGCTTACACTGAGGACTCATTACATATACCTGTTTTGGAGGAGGAATTTTCCGTATTGTGTAATTTGTACCTACATGCATACCTGCATACCTTAGTTAAACACCTTGTGCACGCCAGTATTTGGTTTAGGGCGCGTAGGGTCGAATCCGGTGCATGCACCTCCAACTTTTCATGTAATTTTTTAAGAAAAAAAATATCACGTGCTTCAAACGGTAAAGGAAAACATGGTGAGCAAAGCTGCATATCTGAGAATTTTCTTCATTTTGCTTAACAAAAGTTGGAGGTGCATGCCCCGGACCGGATTCGAACTCGCGCCCCTCTGAATCTGAGGCAGCGGTCATATCCATTTGTCTATCACGGCATCCGTTGGGTATATTCCTTTAACTAATGTCTAACCACTGACCAACTGGCATTCAAAGGTACAATCGTTGTTATCAACCCATATTCGGCTCACTGCTGAGCTCGAGTCTCCTCTCAGAATGTGAGGGGTTAGGCCAATAGTCCACCACGCTGGTCCAATGCGGATTGGCAGACTTCACACACGCAGAGAATTAAGAAAATTCTCTGGTATGCAGGTTTCCTCACGATGTTTTCCTTCAACAATTGATACATGTGATATTTAATTTCTTGAAATGCACATAACTGAAAAGTTGAAGGTGCATGCCCCGGACCAGATTCGAACCCACACCCTCCGGAATCGGAGGCAGATATCCATTGGGCTATCACGGCAACGGTACAATAGCAAATATGAATTAGTGCTACAAGTGTCCAAAATCCCGGTTTAATAATATGACGTTGGTCATCCGAGCCGAGGATCAATTCCTTAATCCTTGGACTAATAGCCTAGAGGGGCCACTTCATTTAGTAAGACGACATAATACAAACAAATATGAACTTTATTTCTATTACACTGAAGCTTAAATTTGACTGTCTCGATTTTTCTCCGGAACATTTTAAACTTAAAGCCATACAAAGAGAAGTCGACTTTATTGCTGATATGTATGGTTTGAATTTGATTGCAGAGCGAGGTGTTGCCAAAATGATTTTTAGGGTGGCCAAAAAGGTGGTTGAAATGTGAAAGCATTTCTATGTAAGATTATGATATTACTCTAAGTTGTAGTTATGGACTACGGTAGCGTGACGTATTTATGCTTTGAAATATTGTCCTTTTTTTGAAAATACCTTAAATGAGGTAATAAATCCTGGATTTAGCACTGTTGTTATTTACTTAAATTACTAACTTTAGAGTAAGTTCAGTTAGAGCTCAACCATTGATTACCTTATTTAGCATGTGAATTAAAGTAATGTATGAACGACAGTGTAATTTTGCAAAAAATAAATATACCTCATAGTCGAAATAAATACATTTTGTACCAATAATTTGTTTGTAGATACTCGTATCGCAGAGCTTTAAGATTATTAATAAGTAAAACTAATTGCAGTAAAAACAGCTGTTAGTACAGTAAATTAATTACTATTTTCGTACCTCCACCGTACCTAAACCAAAAATATACACAGTCAAATAATTGATTCTAAAGCCACTAACGCATATAATTAAAATCCTACTTAATATTATAAACGCGAAAGTTTGTATGGATGTTTGGATGTTTGTTACTCTAAAACGCCGCTACTACTGAAGCGATTTAGCTGAAAATAGATTTTACTCTGGATTTCTGGCTACTTTTTTTCCCAAAAAAATCCAAGATTTCCCGAGATTTGCTAAACTGATGATTTTGATGATATGAATGTTTGTTACTCTTTCACGCTTCAACTACTGAACCGAATTAACACATAGCCTGGATTAACACATAGACTATCCCGGAAAAATCTATGGTTTCCGAGGGATTCGTGAGAAACTAAATTCCACGCGGACGAAATCGCGGGCGTCCGCTAGTAACAAATAATAGAAATACATTTTGATAACTAAATTTTCATTCCGAGTTTTTAAAAGTGCTTAAAAAAGAAACTTCCTTCAAAGAAAAAAAGGAATTCCGAATTTTCTTATAAAGAGCAAATAAATTACTCTCGCCCAACTAATTGGTACTTCGTAGCGTTTCCGCGAAGGAGGAATTTATGCTAAACACCGGGCGGACAAATTAAAAGCGCAAATGTAAAAAAGTATAAATTAATGCACCCAATACGCTTTCTTTTTAATTATGTCGCGTCAGAAACAACTTAGGGATACGGTGGATAAATTTTTTTTTTATTCTTTACTAGTTAGCCCTTGACTACAATCTCACCTGATGGTAAGTGATGATGCAGTCTAAGATGGAAGTGGGCTAACTTGTTAAGAGGAGGATGAAAATCCACACCCCTTTCGGTTTTCACACGGCATCGTACCGGAACGCTAAATCGCTTGGCGGTACGTCTTTGTCGGTAGGGTGGTAACTAGCCAGGGCCAAAGCCTCGCACCAGCCAAAATGTACAAAAGTTACATGTACATCTTTCTTTAAGAATCGAGATTTTAACTAACTCTATCCTTAAAACTTATAGATTAAAAAAAACTAACTCTTATTTTTAAGGTTATGTTTTAAAATCTTTCTTAATGCCTTAGTCACTTTTATTTAAAGTGATTGCCATGGTGGACAAGTAAGGAAAATCCTGACCAACCAGGTTCGTTTGAGTTGTTAAAAAATGTAATAACAATAACAGCTTTATCTGTGTGGTACATTTCATAACTAATTCATAATCGAACTTTTTCTATTTACTTGAAGCCACAATGTTGTGGTCACTGGTATAATGTTATAAAGATTGTCGATAATTGTAAAAAGTTTTAAGGAACCTAAATTGGTCCTTGCAGAACACCCATTAAAGTCGGGGATCCGGTGACATTAAATCAGCCATTCGAATTCTTTCGACAAGATAATAAGCAATGGAATTAAGAACAAAGTTTTATTTCGACTTAGTTGCAACAAAGTCGTATGATCGATGCACTCGAATGCTTTCGACAGATCGCAAGAAATGTGGCATCCTGCGACCCTAGTCAATCACGAATGGTTTTGCAACTCTTGTTTAAGGTTGTGCAATTGCTGTTAATTTAAAAAAACAAACATCTCTTTTTGTTATACAAATGTAATTTGATACTAGAAAACTTCTAGATGATATGAATGGATATCATCATAAATATATATACCCTAACTACAAATAGATTACACCATAATCACAATATATTATAGTCAACCATACACAGTAATCATTACTGGTTTTGATTGTAATACATAATTATCACAGTCATAACCATTGTCTTTATACTAAAGTTAGTAATATTGATACGGCATATCCATATTAAAGCTTTGATGTGCTCAATGCAAATCAACAGGCAGGGGTCAAATGGCGTTATAATCGAGACAATAAATTTAACTTTCTCTAATTACAACTGTGCATTGTAAGACAATTTACTAAGGCATTTGTCAAGAATGATAGATATAGTAGTTTCATGAAGGGAATTCTAATACCTAATCGAAAAATTCCGAGGTTTTGACTCATTAACGAAACTACTGGGGAAATTATTTTTCTTATAATGTTCTGCAGAATATATTTAAAATGTTTTATACTTGAATAATTGAGGTTCTTAACACTTAGAAATTGCTAAAGTCCGGCTGCTCAGATATTGCGTTGCCGACAAGTCGTCGATGTAACATGAGAGAGAGACAAAAAACTAGGCAATTGTAATTGAGTATGTTTGTCTTATTCAGTCTGTCTGTCAGAAACGCAATCTCTGAGTAGCCGGACTTTACCTTCCAAAGCCACAGAGGTTAAACTCCATAGTTGCCTACTATACTTGTCTATAGTAAATAGGCTATTTTTTTTTGGTTTTGAAAAATGAGAATGGCTCTTGGGTCAGATACACTCAGTCAGTTGCATAGTAATGTTTTAATTATTGACAATAGAACTGTTATAAAAAATCTGCACACGACTCCTTATGCGCACTATTTCATAAAGACATGTTTCTCTTCCAAAACTTTCTATGGCTCATAAATCATAACTCATAAAACCATAACACAGATACTTGTAGATAATACGTGTAGAAACTTTACTTTTCAAAGAAATAAAAGACTAGTAGGAAAATCATCTCTTTGTTTAGTTCTCCAAGTATATATTACTCGGAAAACCATTGCACAATTAGAAAATGTAATAAGTAAGCAAACTTTTGAAGCAATAAAAAACTACCCCGCAAACAAGTATCAACGCAAAGTGACATCCAGTCTGGAGCGTACCTAATTCCTCATAAATATTCATGTACCTGTTATACTCGTCATATTGTGATACTTTGATTAAGTGTCTTCCTTCTCAACCCTCCCGCCTTCTGATTAATGGAGGTCGTCGATTGTTCGGGCGGCACCTTTGAACAATTTTTTCTTTGACGCTACTGTCGCTTGTATTTCGTCTCCGTGTTGACACTGAGCGATGTTTGTGACAGTTTTTAAACGTTGTTACAACGCTGTATTGTTCTTTTCTTTTTCTTTCTTGCATTTGGAGTTTGTAGAGATTTTGTCAAATAAAATACTATTAGAAGTCTCGCGGTTTCATGTCATCCGCGTAGTTCCCGAGTGAATACGGGGATGAAATAACGTGGTTTTCCAGTGATACCTAAAAGAATATTCAAAATCGGTTCAGTAGATCCAGAGATTGTCCTCTACAACACCAAAAACGTAACCTATTTAATACGTACAAGTGTAAACGTGGCAGGTTTGACAGATCAACCATGTCGGTGATAATTTTGTCTCTATTTGAAATGGGGTAAAATAGAGAATGATATTTTCGGATTGATTTATCGGATTTACTCGTACAATAGCTGATATGATATATACCCTCATGACGCTCAACCTACATGTGATAATCTATACTATTATTATAAATATAGTTTGTTTGTTTGAACGCGCTAATCTCAGGAAATACTGCTCCGATTTGAAAAATTCTTTCAGTGTTAGATAGCCCATTTATCGAGGAAGGCTATAGACTATATATTATCCCCGTACTCCTACAGGAACGAAAACCACGCAGGTGAAACCGCGCGGCGTCAGCTAGTTTAATATAAACTATTTCAAGATCATAGTCATTTGATGTTGCAACTAGCTAACATATATCTTTTGCTAAAACTCTTCTACAAAACCATGCCACAAACTTGCCAAAATCCACAGATCCATTTCTGAGTTATGGTTCCAGAGATCAACATTCAAATATACAAGATTAGGGGGGTAAAAATTAACAGAATTGTACTCGTTTATCTTTTATTGGGTGCAATTTGTCAAAATCATTAAACTCGGGCGTCATCGCCTCACTCCGACACCTAAGAGGGGAGTGATGTTTTAAATGTTTGATTTTAATTAACTCGATTATCGCTAACGGTTTTAATAATAGACGAAGAGACAGCGGATATTTCCGCTTCCATCTTAGATTGCATCATCACTTACCATCAGGTATGATGATTGTAATCAAGGGCTAGTTTGTAAAAAATAAAAAATATATATATTAATTTTATTTATTTTAATAATTTTATTGAATAAAATATTAACGTTGGAACATTTTGACCTTTACTTAATAGTACTGACTTTTATTGAAGTACTTCGAATTTTATTACAGTATATATTTCAAAAATAATTTAGCGTTGTATTGTATTAATTCATCATTAAATATTTGATTCATTTATTAATTCTTATGGTTTCATTTTTATTATAAACTAGTCGGGATGTGTAATTCTATTTCTTACATAAAAAGTTAGTTACAAAATATTTTATATCATTGAAACATTTAGATGCAACGAATATATTGTGTTAATAGTAAGTTAAATATTGCAGTTACAAGGTTCTAGTAAAATTGGTATAAGCTACTCGCCAACCATTGGTACTGTAGTCTGTTAAGCATTAAACGCATAGCAAATTTTGCTGTCAGCTCTTAGCCTATAAAGGTATTAATAAGCCGCTCGTCGGTTGTCGTGTCGTACGTCATCGCTAATCATCGTCGCTTACTCTCTGGCCCCACCCTTTTCTCTGATACGGAACGTAATAGATTGAAGTTTTCTTATGAAGAGCGCTACCTACTTATAATTATTTCTTGCCTGTCTATTTTAATTTGATTGGTTTGTTTTTCATTACCATTTTAAAGTGTGTAATTTTTTTTATAATAAGGCAAAGGCAACTTACGGTGGAATGCACTTGCCTAGACGGTGCTTATTCACTCTTGACTTTCAATACGTAGATACGTTGTAGGTTTAAATAGTTATGTCAGCCACTGACGACCAAGTAATCTTACATGCCTGCAGCGCTAACGGCTTGACGTCTCATAAAAGTGATCGTATTTTGATCGTTCGATCAACACACGACCACCAACACACGATCAGTTTCATCGGACGTCAAATCATTAGCGCTGCAGGCATGTGGGATTACTTGATCGTCAGTGGCAACGGAAACTGGTAGGGTATTCCAGATCTTAGCAGTAAACCTCTTGTTTCAAAACAAATAAATAAATAAATTAAAAATTAAAAAAAAGGCATCTCCGTCAAAAAGTTCTTCAAATGACACGCTTAATTACTTAAATAGGTTTCTTTTGGTGGTAGACAGTGCATATATGTATGCATGATGTGCCATTGCACGTAACTTGGAAGTAAACAAATTAGCTCATGCTAATTCTGTGAATTGGAGCCAAGACATCAAACTTCAATAATCAAAGTCAACTCCCTCGGGAGGAAAGGGGCTTCTTTGTACTTCAATGTTTATTAGAGCGAAATATCCATACCTACTCGTACCTACGTAGCCGTGATAGCCCAGCGGATATGACCTCTGCCTCCGATTCCGGAGGGTGTGGGTTCGAGTCCGTTTCGAGGCATACACCTCCAACTTTTCAGTTGTGTGTGTTTTAAGAGATTAAATATCACGTGTCTCAAACGGTGAAGGAAAACATAATGAGAAAACCTGCATACCAGAGATTTTTTTAATTAGAAAGAAAGAAAAAAGCTTTATTAGAGAATTATGCCACACAACACAATTTGTTCTTTAACAATATCCTGCGACGTGTGGCTTTAAATAAAAAAAAAATAATAAAAAAATACAACCGACTTCAAAATCACAAAAATGTTTCTAAAAAAGCTTCAAACTTCTGATCAGCTTGAAGGCGGTACCAAGTTAGTGTTGTGTTAATTAAAGCCGTATCTAAAAGAAATTACTGAAAATCCAGTTAAAATGTTTATGATTTAAACGGCTTTTGAGTAGGGTACTATAGCTTGGCAACTTCGTTCGTAACGCTCCCGATGATCCGCGCGGGCCGGAGGGCGTGTAGCGTTGAATGAAAACCCCACGACTGATGCACGTCACTTCCCCGCACGCACGATTTCACACCTGCGCAGTCTTTCCGTCGCCCGCATATCATGGGAGTGTTACCAACGAGCTTGCCAGACTATAAAGGATGGAACCATATTATTAGGACAAAAATTTTAGAAGACAAAAATAAACAAAGGAAGTTTATTGTCTCATAAACAATGTTCTTAAATTAACGCTTTTACCCCAAAAACCAACCCTTCCATATTGGCTATAATCCGGTAAACATTTGACGCCCCTTCCAAGATGCCACGGATTTGCTTAACATATGAAGTGAGGGTAGGCCATAAATAATAATAACTTCTTTGCCAGATAAATCGACGTATGCTAATAGCTGCATTTTCTTGACCAAGTTATCAGTGAAGAGGCATTTCTAGGGTGAGCGAAGCGTTCCAAAGGATTTTAACTCTTATTTATGTTTGTATGTCCGCGATTTTCTCAAAAATTATTCATTCGATTTGGGTGGGCTTTTCACTAGGTACTGATAAAGTATAAGGGGTGCTTTTGGTAAGTTTTCTTTGAAAAAAAATTCAATATTGCTTTCCTTATTCTATCTGTCTGCCTTAATAATTATCCTACGATCACGAGGTCCTAGGTTCACATCCTGGGTGAACTGTGAAATACTGAGCTTTTTTTCCTTCTAAGGAATTTTCTTTATTAAATACGGTACGCAAAAACTCGGTTTGAAATACTGAGCTTTCTTTCTTCTAAGGAATTTTTTTTATTAAATACGGTACGCAAAAACTTGGTTTGAAAAGTCAATAGAATATTGGAACCAATGTTAGGCCAAATATTTGACGTTCTCTAAACTTGATATTAATTCGAATTATCATAAAACGGCGTAACACACACATTACGCTAACAATTTTTTGACAAGTCAATAAAACAGTGGTGGAAGTTTGAACCAACGTTGGGTCAAATATGTCACGTTGAAAATTTGAAATTAATTCGAATTTCTTATAAACGACGCAACATACGCAACACGACAGAACACGGTGCGCAAACACTTGTCTTGACAAATAACGCCAATAAAACAACAGAGTATTGGCTTAGCGAGAGTCACTTTATCAGGCGACGGGGCCCGTAACATATTACTGCTGTGGCGCCTCCGCAAAAATGGGATAAATGCGATTTTCTACATATTGTAACAACTAAAAGAAAAAAAAAAAAAACTAGCTGACGCAGCCCGGTTTCACTCGCGTGGTTCCCGTTTCCGTAGGAATATGGGAACCTCGATAAATGGGCTATCTAACACTGAAAGAATTTTTCAAATCGAACCTGTAGTTCCTGAGATTAGCGCGTTTAATCAAACAAACAAACAAACTCTTCAGCTTTATAATATTATAAAGATAAAGTACCTATTCTCATACGAGGTTAATTTAAAAATTAAAGGTAAGCAAAAAGTTTTAATAGATGTGATTTAATAAATGTATTTTTTATCAAATATATTTCAATATTTGCTTAGAAGTGTATGTCTCATTTTTGGCACATTCTATAAGCTAGTTTTTCACAAATTTTTAAGGCGTCATTAATTTTGTCTCTGTAGGGTAAACTTTCATTTATTTTATAATTTAAAAAAAGAGTTAGAGTAGCAGGTACTTTGTAGTATAACTTTAATGACTTAAGAATAAAGTATATCCAATAATTTATTTTTAATATAATACTATTTTTCAATTATATTTTAGCTTGTCTGTCTCACACACAGTCATCGGAAGTATTGAATTTTTATACAGTTATGATTGAACTTATCTTTTCTGTAACGTAGGGATCGAACGAAGGGACAAAAACTAAAAATATTCGACAAAAAACTGTGGAATGTGTAATTCAACAAAAAAATCGAAAAAAAATATTTTTTATGGTAAATAAGTTCATCGCCGTATTTTTAGTCATCATACATATTTGTTTGAGTTTGTATAAAATTACCCTTACACCCATCTCACCCTTGGCTGTACGGATAAGGTTTACCCCTCGATAAATAATTTGGCATCATATTAGCATATGTCGATTTATCTAAAGTCGAGCAAGAAATATTATATTATATTCAAAGCTTTTTTATTTTGAATAATTTTTTTTTACATTTTGAGTAATTAGGCATATTATTTTATTGCAATTATTATGTTAATTTAAAAGTTAAGTTAATCTAACCCTAAAAAGACAAGTCAGTGAGTAGCATATAATAGAAAAGTACATCCCTGACGTATTTCTTTAAAACTAAAGTAGGTTAAAACACTAGTCTGCGGTTAAAAAATTAAATTAAGAAAGTAGGTAGCACTTAAATTAATGAAGTATTGTTGTTAATAGTAAATATTTTAAATAACATAATGTCTTTTTATTTAATTTATTCATCGCATAAGTTATGCATTGGCTTGACGAATAAATAAAATCTGCAAATGAATAATGGGTACCTATTTCTTATGACAAAAATCCGCATTGTTAAATGTGGCATGAGTTATTGCAAGCGTTCTAATCATGAATGTGAATTTGCATTTCCCATGCCATTAAACGCACTCACTTGGATAGCTAATAATATTACTAACAGCTCAATAGCTCAAAGGTGAAGGGGCTAAGTTCATTACTAAGAGGGTACCATCGGTTCGAACCTGAAATTTATTCGAATTATTATCTATCATGCCTTATAAAACAGTCCTTCCGACTGACAAAGAATTTGAAAGAAACGGTTATATTAGTCATATTAAAAAAAAAAGATTTGAAAAAAAATAAGCTAACACAACAAATGCCTCGTTGGTGCAGGTTTTTCTGTATCGCTACGGATTACGATGTCTCGGGTTCGAGGCTTGGTCGAGCTATGAAATATTTATGGTTGGGGGGTATGGTTGAGGATCTGGAGGATTAAAACCTGCTACCTCCCAAAGCCATCACAGTCCAAACTCTATAATTGGCTACCGTACATTATGGAGCATGAGCTGACAAACAAAAAAAAGAAATAGATAGTAGGTATAGTTAGGTATTTGGAAAAATGTGAAAATGTCCGTGCACTCAGTAAGGGGCATTAAGACAGCTGTTGAAGTGAGAGGTCGTAAAAAGACATTGGATTTTTTTCGACCCCCGGCCGGGCGGGGTTTAATTATTGTTTCATTGCGTGTCGGGGGTCGTAGCATCATGGTAATGTGATGGTGTGATCTTGCTATGGAGTGGAATTTACATTATTGACACTTCATTTGTGAAATAAGAGTTTTAAACATTGACGCGATTTTTTTTAAAGGTGCAGGCAAAGATAACATGTGCAGGCTGTTGCAATTATGGGGTTAAGATAGTATACAGTTTTGTAACATTTGATAGTGATCGGTGAGAATACGTCAGGCCTGATGGCCTATTCACTAATTTGGTAATTATTATCAACCTATTGAATATAAATCAAATCAACTGATAAATGTCGTCTACCTACTGTATGATGGGTTGCCAGTGTCATTTGGTACATAGAATCCTAACTTTTTGGGATTCCATGTAACAAATGAAATCTGGGTCTGGGTTAGGCACCTCCATTATGTGCATTTTAAGAAATTAAATATCACAAACGGTGAAGGAAAAACATCGTGAGGACTCTGCGTGTGAAGTCTGCCAATCCGTATTAGGCCAACGTGGTAGACTAAGGCCTATCCCCTCTCATTCTGAAAGGAGATCCGTGCTCAACAGTGAGCCGAATATGGGTTGTTAATGATAATGATGAAGCTTAACCCTTAACCTCGTGATCCGAAGCTGGAGCAACGCGGTAGTTTTAGTTAGTATAGTTATAATCTTTTTTTTTCTTTACAAGTTAGCCCTTAACTACCATCTAACCTGATGGTAAGTGATGATGCAATCTAAGATGGAAGCGGGCTACCTTGTCAGAAGTAGGGTGAAAATCCTTTCGGTTTCTACACGACATCATACCTATATGTCTTTGCCAAAGTCTCCCACCAGCCAAAATTTAATTGAGCTTTGAGTCCTTATTCTTTTTTAGGGTTCCGAAAGTACAAAAACGGAACCCTTATTTAATATTTAGCGATCACATACACTTTTATATAGCTAAGTCAGACAAATCCGACCACGTCCTAATGCTACGAACAGTATAAGACTGCACAAAACTCCCAGTAGAGTCGTCTGAGAACTTTACGACGTTCTAACGACTAGCGGCCGGTTAATGGCTCTTAATGAGGACTTGCTAACTTCCTACTTTACTGTTATGTACTTATTTGTAGGTATGTATAAGAATTCGTCGTATTATATATCTATAGCTAATTGTCGACCTATGGATTCGAGGCTTGGTCGCTAACTATGGACCTTATTAGAAGGCTCAAAGTCACTCAGCGGGCGATGGAGCTATGCTTGGGGTTTCTCTGCGTGATCGAATCAGAAATAGTTAGATCCGCAGACGAACCAAAGTTAATGACATAGCTCAGCGAGTCGCGAAGCTGAAGTGGCAATGGGCAGGCCACATAGTTCGAAGACCCGATGGACGTTGGGGTCCCAAGGTGCTGAATAGCGACCCTGCACCGGAAAGCGCAGTGTTGGTCGACCCCCCATTATGTGGACCGATGACATCAAGTCCATGTAAGAGGCCTATGTCCAGCAGTGGATGTTCATTGGCTGATAATGATGAAGTTCGAATCCGGTCCGGGGCATACATCTCAATCTTTTCAGTTATGGGCATTTTAAATATATATTAAATGGAAATTAAATATCATGTGTCTCAAACGGTGAAGGAAAAACATCGTGATGAGAAACTTCTTAATTTTCTACGTGTGTGAAGTCTACCAATCCGCATTGGACCAGCGTGATGGACTAGCGTGATGGCCTAACCCCTCTCATTCTGAGAGGAGACTCGTGCTAAAATGGGCTAATATCGATTAATTTCAAATAGCACCATCAGATATAACTATAATATGTCTGTTTAACTTAGAAGAGTCTATATAAGTATTATAAAGGTAATTTATAAGAGTTTTAACGTAAGGTATATCAATATCAAAAGAAAAATCTCGATAGACGCCAGACAATGAGCACTTCACAATGACATCCCAACAAAGATCGCATCGTGATGTCGCGCGTCATTTGGAAAAAGGTATTTTCCGATAACAGTTCACTTCAATACGAGCATCGGTAACAAAGCGAACCCGCCATTATGAAGAACCTAATCCAACTTATATGAGATAAAATGCTTTTTTGAGTATTTCATCCTGACCTTTTATGTCTTACATCAATCTATCATTCGATTTTCAATTCTATTACCAATGAATAAAGTTTAATTCTATCTGTCTATTAATCGAATTGAAATAAATCAGTGGCATACGAAAACAAACTATATGTTAAGTGGATAAAGTGTAATTTCGTTTGTGTGGTGTTGAATTAAAACTTGCTAAGGAATGCCATTCGGATTCAGCGCGCAAACGTTGTTTAGTGAAAATGTGCAATCATATAGAAATCAGATTGTATGAAAAATATATTATCTGATAATATAAGAAACGTATTATTTAACTAGATATGCTGAATGTTTTATAGATTTTTATTTCATCATCATTCATTTCATCATTATCAGCCGATGGACGTCCACTGCTGGACATAGGCCTCTTGCATGGATCTCCAAGCACAACGGTCTCGAGCCAGCATCCAGCGGCTCCCTGCAACCCGCTTGATGTCCTTCACCTAGTGATAAATGCATTTTATCCAATAAAAACTTGAAAGTTAATTTAGAACCATTAAATTACTAGCGGACGCCCGCGACTTCGTCCGCGTGGAATTTAGTTTTTCACGAATCATGGATTTTTCCGGGATAAAAAGTAGCCTATTATTCTTCTAAATATTTAATTTAAGTTTTGTTTCAGCCCATGTGGTATTGGATTAGGAGTTCCTGGGGCACGCTATAGAATACTGAGCTTTTTTTTCTTGTAATTTTCAGTGCAAATCGTACGTACGTACCTCTTTCTACGATCGTAATCGTACTCTCAGTACGATTACGATACGACTATAAA
Organism: Bicyclus anynana; assembly: GCF_947172395.1. Classification (NCBI taxonomy): domain Eukaryota; kingdom Metazoa; phylum Arthropoda; class Insecta; order Lepidoptera; family Nymphalidae; genus Bicyclus; species Bicyclus anynana. The sequence goes on along the minus strand of NC_069104.1, from coordinate 3,849,952 downwards.
ATCGACTTGCCACTTGGCAACTAGGGGGGCTGACAATGATAGTGATCGTTGAAGAGTTTGTTTTTTTCAGGAGAAGGTTCTTATGACAGAAAACATTTAAAAATATGCGCAGAAAATTAGAAAAAGGGGTAGGTTAGGGGTAGAGTACGGGTAGGGGTAGTTGAATGCTCAAATCAAGTTTCGCGGACGAAGTCGCGGTCGTCCGTTAGTAAAATTATAAAAATAAACAATGCAAAATGAAACAATTCTAACTAAATAAACACTTACAATCGAATGTAAAATGTATAATTTAAACTTTTATTTGGATGTATGTTGGTTTGAGTTTATTAGTTTTTGTGTATTTACATTGCAATGATCATAAGGTGTGTCTGTACCACGTTTGTATAATATTATAGCCGTTTTGTTTTGCGTTAAGATGCCTGGAGCCCGAGCGGACGATACAAATATCGATTACGAGCATCGATGAGGAACAAGAAAGTGTGAATTTATCGTGGACTTATCGTTTATTCGTCTTATTGATATTTTGTGTTTTTACTTTGAAATATTCTTGGTAATTTTAGGCAATAATAAGGCAATAAGGAACAAGTCCAAGTCTCAGTCATCACTGGCAATACGCACTGTTCGAAGACTTTTGTCTTCAGGCACTGATGAATTTCGTACAAAAAGATAAGCTGAACAAAAATAATGACCGTTTGCCGATATTTAACACGGGCAAATTAAAAAGAAATCTTTAGTAAAAACAACCAAAGCTTTAAGCTTTTTTAATGATTCATTAAAAAAAATATAATCGTAATAGTAAAGGAAAAACATCGTAATTTACGTAGTAAAGGAAAATAATTTTCTTAATTCTCTAGGTGTGTGAATTCTGCCAATACGCATTGAGTAAGTATGGTGGACTATTGGCCTAACCCCTCTTATTCAGAGAGGAAACTTGTGCTCAACGGTGAGCCGAGTATGGGTTCCTAATGATGAATCCATTCCTGCAGGATCTTTGAAAAACTGGATTTCAGCGAGCAAAGTTGCTGATAAAAAACCTAATAACAAAAAAAAAACATACATACAGACGAACGTAGAACCTCCTGTTATCGCCGTTTAGTGTTGGAAATAGTAGTCTGTGACGAATATGACGTCGCTCGATCTCGTGTTGGCTTCAGTGTGCTCGTGGCGTTCGAGTTGTCCACATCTCTTGTTGTGTAATTCTTTATGGGTTACTTGGGATAGTCGGGGAGAGTGACTTGAGTGGAAAAGGGGAGTGTTTGATATCAGTCAAAGGATCCTTTAACCCTACACACATCGTTCACAAGTACGTGACTCCACTCAAGGTCATTCTCTGCAATTCTAGGATCTTATTTTGGTTACAGTTTGATTTATTAATTAAGTTGTCCTGACAAGTGTTGTGAATCATAACCTTTGTTCGACATTAGTTTTCCTATATTTGTAATCACCTTTTGAGTCCTATAATACTCCTTTTTTGGATGTCGGTTAAAAAACTATAAATAATATCGCACCCCGCTGTACCTACCTACATTTGAAAAACCGAAACATAGAACCGCAATGTAGGAGCGAACAGATAAAACACAAAAATAAAATATGGCGGGCGGCGGTGCCCTATTTATTATTTATCAATTGTATAAATTATTGAATAGAAATATCCTTTAGTGCGCTTGACCCTTGGCGCGGCGCGGGGTCACTTTTACGATCGGCCGCTCTTACTGCTTATGTCTCGATTTATCTCTCGCCGCTATTTTATGAGCTCTGCTCTTGTTTTGGCGAAATATTTTCGGGAAATTCGTAAAGTATGTGAATTTACTTAGATAAAAAAAAATGTGAGCCGTCACGGGACGTCTGGCAGATGTGAAACATCAACATTATTTTGTAAAAGTGCATACTTTCGACGGCCTCCGTGGCGCAGTGGTATGCGCGGTGGATTTAATGACGGAGGTCCTGGGTTTGATTCCCGGCTGGGCCGATTGAGGTTTTCTTAATTGGTCCAGGTCTAGCTGGTGGGAGGCTTCGACCGTGGCTAGTTACCACCCTACCGACAAAGACGTACCGCCAAGCGATTTAGCGTTCCGGTACGATGTCGTGTAGAAACCGAAAGGAGTGTGGATTTTCATCCTTCTCCTAACAAGTTAGTCCGCTTCCATCTTAGATTACATCATCACTTACCATCAGGTGAGATTGTAGTCAAGGACTAACTTGTAAAAAAAAATATAAAAAAAAAAAGGAGTATACACTATATGCTCAGTGTAACGAGAGAGATGGCTTAACGCCGGATCGAGTGGGAGAGAATCACACAATCGATTGCACATGGCGACGCGTCGCCACACCGTACACACTACTGCATATAGACTGTGTATATACTTATACCACTAGCGGACGCCCGCGACTTCGTCCGCGTAAAATTCGATGTCAACTTTACTACTACCCCTACCTCTACCCTACCCCTACCCTACCCCTACCCTACCCCCACCTCCACCCTACCCTACCCCTACTCTACCCCACCCCAAAACTACCCCTTCCCTACCCCTACCTTACCTATACCCTACCCCCATCCTACCCCTACCCTCCCCGTACCCTATCCCATTCCTACCCCAATCCCACCCGTACTCCTATCTCACACCTATCCTACCCCTACCCTACCATTTCCCTATCCTACCCGCACCTCTACCCTACCCTTACCCTACCTCTAACCCTACCCTACCCCTACCCAACCCCGGCCCTACCCCTACCCTACCCCTACACTACCCCTACGCTACCCTACCCGTAGCAAAATCGGTTCAGCCCTTCGAGAATGGTGCGATGACCAAGGGAAATAGAGACTTCTATGCTAATAATATAAAGAGGTAAAGTTTCTGTGGTTGTAGGAGGTAATCTCTGGATCTACTGGACCAATTTGGAAAATTGTTTTACCAATAGAAAGCTACGTTATTTGCGAGTGTCATAGGCTATGTTTGATCCCCATATTCACACGGGAACGGGAACTACGTAAATGTAAGCGCGGGACGTCATATAGCGGAATTTCTGCGTCTTTTAGAAATTTTGTATTATCTCCGAAACTATTTAAGTAATTAACATATTGTAAAGGGCAAATCTTATCTCCATAATATCGTTGTGATTATTAAATAATTTATTTTAATAAGGATTAAAGTTTACTTGTATAAATAATGACGTAAACCTAAGTATATAAAATTAATAATTTCTAGAACACAAAAGGTACTATATCTGCTAATATATAGAAGATAGATATATGGTGTCGCGGACTTTTTTGTAGATCTTTTAAAAAAATACATAATGTCTCTATACATTAATTTAAATTTTACACAATAGTTAAGGCAGCGCATGCGAATAAGTCTGTTTAACAGGATTTTCAGTCCGACCTGTATGACAAAAACTGTGATAACTCGACTAATATATATGATACCCATATAAAATATAGCCTATAGTACTCCCCGATAATGTAGCATTCTACTGGTGAAAGAATTTTTGAAATCGGACCAGTAGTTCCGAAGATTACCCCATTTAAAGAATGTTACAAACTTACAAACTTACAAACTTTACCTCTTTATAATATTAGTATAGATATAGATTACGCCACGCCAGAAATCGGTTTTACGTGCGGCTATAGATGTTTCACATCAAAAAATTTGTTACTGCTGTGAACCGTGATAGCCCAGTGAATATGACCTCTGCCACCGATTCCGGAGGGCGTAGGTTCGAATCCGGTCCGGGAGAAATTAAATTTCACTTTCTCGAACGGTGAAGGAAAAACATTGTGAGGAAACCTGCATACCTGAGAATTTTCTAAATTCGTGTGTGAAGTCTGCCAATCCGCAATGGACCAGCGTGGTGTACTATTAGCTTATTGGAGCTAACAACACTTACACAATCAAAAGAAAAATCTGTAAGTACTACGCCAATAACGCATTTAACTGCTTTAGTTTGTTATGTGTATCTAAAATGGCACATATTTTCTTTATCGGTAATCTATGGGATACCTTAACCATCATGAAGTATCCGCAAAACGACGGAAAACTACTCTGTGATGACCTCTAACGGCGGAAAAGCGGAAATCGACATTTATCCTAATCCACTGAATTGTATTATACAGAATAGATTGGTAGTTGTTTACGTCCAAGTCATAAGCGGTAAGCGTTTTCATAAATAAATAAACATATAACTACTTTTAAGTAAACAGTCATCTATTAAGCTACAAGAAATTGTAATGTTGTCATCAATTGTAAATTATAATATTGTATGATTTTTTTTTCAAAAAAGCAACTGTTGAGTTTCTTGCCGGTTTCTTCTCAGCAGAACCTGCCTTCCGAACCGGTGGTAGAATCTTTACAAATAGTCAACTGACGTATCAAAAGTGCTTGTAAACTGAGAACTGAAATGTCAAGTCGCTGTCAACGCTATATTATATCAAATCAAATGTTTGTTTAATAGTACAAAAAAATAATCAACACCAAAAAGTAATTTAATTAACTTGAAAAATACCCAAGGACCTAACCCAATTTTTGACGACCTCCGTGGCGCAGTGATATGCGCGGTGGATTTACAAGACGGAGGTCCTGGGTTCGATCCCCGACTGGGCCAATTGAGGTTTTCTTAATAGGTCTAGGTCTGGCTGGTGGGAGGCTTAGGCCGTGGCTAGTTACCACCCTACCGACAAAGACGTACCGCCAAGCAATTTAGCGTTCCGGTACTTGTCGTGTAGAAACCGAAAGGAGTGTGGATTTTCATCCTCCTCCTAACAAGTTAGCCTGTTTCTATCTTAGACTGCATCATCACTTACCATTAGGTGAGATTGTAGTCAAGGGCTAACTTGTAAAGAATAAAAAAAAATCTTTCTTTTGGCTTTTTACCTAAATGAATATTTTTTTTCCGTTCGTCCGCTTGCTTTATTCACATCGACCAACCCCCAACCGATTGTCTTAACCCAATACCGAGTGTAAAAATGCATCAGATAGTCGTCCACCGGACGGTTATGTCTCATAAAATGCGGGGCAGTCCCGATAAACGTTTGTTAGAGACCATCGGGGCAGTTAAATGGAATTCCGGGACAATAAAGGCAGTTGGGCAGTCATGAATGGACTGCGTACAGACCTTTCGTTTTCATAATGGAATAAGTAATTTTGCGGTGATCTTTATTTCGGTTACTTTGTGTAGAAACACAAGAGGGTAAATGGGGGTTTTCTTGTTAGGGACGTTTCGTCTATAGTGAAAAGTCTTGTCGATTGTGAGTAAAAGATTTACTGCTTTTCTTAGAATACTCAATTTTTATACTTCCTTACATCCAATGTGCGATTTCCATGTGTAGAAACACAAGAGGGTAAATGGGGTTTTTCTTGTTAGGAACGTTTCGTCTATAGTGAAAAGTCTTGTCGATTGTGAGTAAAAGATTTACTGCTTTTCTTAGAATACTCAACTTTTATACTTCCTTACATCCAATGTGCGATTTCCATATACAGAATGTCCCGTAAATAGTACGATATACAGGGTGAATCAACGCTAAGTAATTTTTCAGCACATACGGTGACTAAACTGCACTGAAGATAGGTAGGTAGGCAGGTAGGTATTTTTGTATCAGGGCACATAGTTCGTACAGCCGATGGACGTTGGGGATCCCAGGTGGTGTAATGGCGACCCCGCACTAGAAAGCGCAGTGTTGGTCGACCCACCAACAGGTGGACTAACGGCATCAAGCGAGTCGTGATTCGCTGGATGCAGGCGGCTCAGGATCGTGATGTTTGGAAGTCCCTACAAAAGGCAGTGGACGTCCATCGGCTGATATAATGATGAGTATTGATTATGAAACACGGCTAAAACTCACGTGATATTACGTCGGAGTATGCCGGCACGATCCAAACTGCCGCGATGCAAGAACCAGCTCATGACTAAGGGCCCCGTATGGGTTCGAAACTAGTCGGGCATACTTCGACGTTGTATCACGTGAGTTTTAGCCGTGTTTCATAATCAATTAATATGAATAACACTCACGATAGTTTAAATTCTAAAATAGATGATGATGATGATTATTTGTATTTAATTCAAAAAACTGTCATCATCATATCAGTTTGTGATAAAAGCCAAAGCCAACTCTTCCATAAATAGAATATCCATAACCAACTAAAGAATGAAGCAGAAGAACCCAGTTTTCTTACCACCATTCCACGTGGGCATGATTTGTATAGTTATTAGGATAAGTTAGCTTAAGTTCCTTATTGTATTCTTTCTCAATTTAAAAAAAAACTAAAGAATAATTCCCACAAGGTGATAAACGTTCAATATTAAAGTTTGTTTAACAAAATGCTAATCGCATGTATCTTTTAGATCAGCAAGAGAGGTGGCCACATTGATTTTAATTAACCACTTGGTTTTCAGAGGTACGCGACAAAAACAGACACACACATAATATTAGCCCGCTAATATTCATTGAATGCTAAAACGTTGATGAATAATTAATTAATTAAAACGCGAAAGTAAATCATGGAAATGTAAAAAGTGCTCATTTACTTTGCAAGCGCAGATGCTTTTGAAATTATTCGCGGAAGAAAGTCTTTTGACCGGGTTGTGAAAATGTTTTATACTGCACTACTTTTTGCACGCGGCTTTGTTATCTTTAATGTCACAATCATTAACTTATGTTTAATCTACTTCCAAAATGAAGAATTTCTACTATATGCTTGTTTTTATTACAGAGCACGTCATTCGCTCAGAGAATTTCTTGGGCGAAAGAAAACTCAATCTTTTTGCCTGATCCAGGCATTTACAAGACGGAGGTCCTGTTTTCGATTCCCGGCTAGGATGATTAAGGTTTTCTTAATTGGTCCTGGTCTGGCTGGTGGAAAGCTTCGGCCGTGTCTAGTTACCACTCAACCGACAAAGTCGTACCGCCAAGCGATTTAGCGATTTAGGATTTTCATCCTCCTCCTACCAAGTTAGTCCGCTTCCATCTTAGATTGCATCATCACATACCATCAGGTGAGATTGTAATCAAGGGCTAACTTGTGAATAATAAAAAATAAAAAAAATGCAATGCATTTTTGCATCTATGAAGTGCCATTGAGTACAGTCGGCTTCATCTGTAAGCTCTATGTACAGTGCACAAGAGTAAAGAGAGACGGTCAGCCGGAACGTTGGGTCAGCATCGAATTATGTAAAGTGTGGTCATTACGGTCAGATACGATTCCATCTTTAGTTGCTGTACAGCGCTTTAAACCTTTTGATACTTGCAAAACAATTCAATTTTCTATTTTTACAATGGTAAACGCTTTCTAGAAAATTACCAATTTAGCTTCCTTTACAAGTTTACATAAAATATTTCATTATGAAATAAGTTCAATGCATTAATTTTTTTTAGGCAATAGATACATGTCACAGATGCAATTGTACTTTATGACAAGCTACATAAATCACTGATACCTAAGTCGCATTAAATTATTTTTTATAGACTTCATTTGCATGAAATTCAGTTTTTCACTAATCTAGGAAACCAATATATTATACCAACATTAAAACTAGCCTGTGGGTTTAGATTCTGCAGTTGCAGCGTAAAGGATTAAAAAACATACCTACACCACACTTATTATATCTACTGTGCGGGCAGCCCTATCACATGTTTACGTACCGCGCGGCTGTAGGTATTTATTTCAAAAATACGGCCGAGTTACTATACTGCTTGTATATCAGATATCTTTACTGTGCCTACACACAGTTTCCGATCTCGTAGGAATACGGGAATAAAGTATACCTAACAAGACTAAATAAATATAGCCGAGTTGCTCATTTTCCATTATGACGTTATAGGGCGTACTTAAGTACCAAGTTACCAACGCTATATAAAGTATATACTAAGCTACTAACTGATAATGTAACTTTTTATTGATGAGAGAATTTTTAATATAGATCTTTAATTTCGGATCCTATTCGCTGCACACAAACAAAAAATGTTTTCTCTATATATGAATATTAGTGTAAATAAGTAGGTAAATAAATTACATTTTAGGAGTCACTCAATGGTGAGTCTTGCTTGTTTGTTATATGTTACGTTGATGCAAAATAAATAATGTTCAAGATTGTTTGATCCGTCTATACAGCACTAGTTTGCACCACGTGTAGTTTAGTGGGGTTGGGGTTGTTCTATAAGAATTACAATTATTTATTTACGCGATTCCACCATCGATGCCCATTTGTATGCTAATATAGATATATTTTTTGGATTGTTTATCTATCTGTTCTGTAAATCCTAATATTGTAAATAGAAATGTAAGTTTGTTACGCTTTTACGCCTAACTAAACCAATAAACAAATCTCAAAAATTGTTTCACCAATGAAAAGCTATATTATCAGCGAACAACATAGCATTTTTATCCCTGTATTCACACAGGACTCGCCAGATGAATCGCGGGGCGTCTGCTATATATCTTTCTATAGAATCAAGTCTACGTGTTTTCACCAAACCGCAATTAAGCAATGTGGTGGGTCTAAGCTTCATATCGGTACACATTTTTCCATATGAAGAGGAAAATTAATTTATTTATAGGAAAATAGTTTAAAATTTTGTAAAACGCCCCAGAATTCGAACCTACGACCTATGCCACATAAGTTAACAAACTCAAGTGGTGCAGTAATGAAGCAGGTTTTTCTATTATTTAAAGTTACTATCTATATCTAATAATTTTATAAAGAGAAAAGATTTGAATGTGTGTTTGTCTCTTCAGGTTCGTGAAATTACTAGACCGATTTTAAAAATTCTTTCTTCAATTGAAAGCTACATTATTGGCGAGTAACACAAGCTTTATTTCATCCCTGTATTCTTACGGGAATGGGAAGTATGCAGGTGCTAGTATTCTATATTCACCACGCCTGTAAAGAAAATTCCTTACAACCCATCGATCCCGACCCAATAAATCAACCATCCCTGACGCCCTTATCAAAGTATGTATCCTTGTTACAAGCCACCATATTATGCAAATCGGATTATTATTCATACTGTTTTTGCCTTCCGCTACCTTACGGATTCCTAATCTTACACTTAAAATTCTTACAAACTTAGAAATGCGTCTAATTTGATATCTGTCATTCAAAAGTAAGCTTTATGTCTTAGTGAAACAGTCCTAAAGAATTTGCCTAATGATTTGTATGTGAAATTTAGTTCTGCTAGTCGCTACTAGATGGCGCTGCTGGCTATGGAAATTCTCAAAGGTATTTTCCATTGATGAAAAATTGGGGATCGTTGAATTCTGATTGGGAAAACATATTCTGTAAGTTATTCCAAGTTATAATGTAATAAGATTATGGTGCGGGCTTTATTATTTCATAATGTCACTTTGATGGGGGTGTTGTTCGTTTGTTGTGATTGGAAAATGGTGCGGGGAATTTAATTTTGGAATCTGATGAGATTTTAATGTAAGTAAGCATTAGTGGCTTGTGTAATTTTAATTTTCATAATATGAATATTGATTTTTCTTTTATTTTTTATACTTTTATGATAACTGAGGTTTTAGTAGAACAAATTATAATAATGCAGCGTTCTTGTCTGTGTAGGTAATGCGTTAATTTTTTTTATTTGTTTTTTATTGACTTACGAATTTAATGAACGAGATTTAAAGACATGGCTGTACGGTGTAATACCTTTGCCTGTTACTCATGCGAAAGAATAAGGGAAAATATAAAATTTGAAAAAACAATTGGTTAATGGCGTGAATAATCCATACTTGATTTTTTAAAGAAATTGATTGTGAATTTTTGAACGTAACTTAGGTACATATTTCGCAATATTCATTGTTATTTTTTTATCTAGTGAGAATGGTGACCCTAATTTGGAGATGGAACAAAAAGGAAAAGAAATTTAAAAAATTTCAATTTGTTGCCAAAAAAACGAGACGCATTTACAAAAATACCTACTTACTTACGAAAATTTTAATCAACGGAGATCTCATGCTAAATGCTACAATTTTGTACCTTTTATTTTTAATTAAAATTAAACATTGAATACTGAATTATTTCACTTTCTCGTAATCTTAGTGAAAAGTATAGTGTAACACACGGGGCTAAACTCGGTGTCTATTTAGCGGTCCTCGCCTTACGGTTCGTGTCCTAAAAATACCTCATAAAATGGGTCTTTTTAGCCCCTTGTATAAAAATCTACTATTTTCAACTCCAGCTAAAACCTGCGACTTAACAATTCTCTAAGACCACTGAATTATAACTTAAATTAGACAATCAAAACCATACAATTCCCATATCATTTCATATGAGTATTGTACGTTTAACTTTCTCTCAAACAAATCTATCGAGAGGTCACGAAATGAAGCGAGATCGTGGGATTGGTAGGTAGGTAGGTACCTACCTATATGAGTTAATTTACGTAGATAGGTAGCTATATACACTGGTGCATGCGTGGATAAATTTACGCTATTTTAATGTTCGTATGTTTTTAAGAGAGTCGTGATAGCTCAGTGGATTGGATATGACCGGATCCGGAGGGCGTAGCTTCGAATCCGGTCCGGGGCACGCTCCTCCAACTTTTTAGTTGTGTGTATTTTAAGAAATTAAATATCACGTGTCTAATGGTGAAGAAAACATGCATACATGTAGTTGTGTGAAGTCTGTTAATTGGGCCAGCGTGGTGGACTCAAATAGGTTAGGTTAGCCTAACCCCTCTCAGTCTGAGAGGAAACTCGTGCTCAACAGTGAGCCGAATATGGGTTGATAATGATGATGTTTTTAAGATAGGTAACGGTCATTATTATTTTTACATGGATGGTTGAAAATCTGGTCCCTATAAATCAGCTGTCTTTTTTATGTAAGTAGACACAGTCTAAGATGGGACACGCTTGCCTAGAACGTGCCTATTCACTCTTGTTGTATATCCAAGTTCTAAAAGTCAGGAAATGCAGACTTTGGAAGAGTATTCCAAACTCTAGCCGTGCGTTTGAGATAAGAAGGGACAAAGCATTTTGTACGGTCCCTGAAGATATCAGGGGCCTTAACCACGTGGCACGTTTATTCTCTTCCTACAAATGCTAACGCTTTGAAAAGTAACAAAATGTATGGGGGTTACAGATCCAATCGATAACTTGACTTGTCGATTTTTTCCTTCAATCTTCATGACTGTAGGAAAACAATAAGCTATAATAAGCCCAAAAGTATTTAGTATAAAAATTAACTAATTAATTAATCAAGTAAAAAGTATTTTTTTTATCAAAATATCTTGTATGAATTCTAAATTAAATTTAGAATTCATCCAAGTTGTTCACAAGCTAGTCAGTAGAAATGTCTATCTTGTATATTCTAAGGTTTACGATTGCATATTACGAAAAATAAAAAAATACCCGCAGTAAAAATAATATCAGTCATATATTTCATGTAAGTTTAAAAAGTTCTATAAGATAAGCTTTCACTAGCGCCACCTAGTGGTGTGAAGCTCGTTTGAAACTGTTTGTACGGTTTAGTTCGACTACACTACAATAGGTGGCGCCCAAGTCAAATTACGTTGTAGATAAAGTTTATCAACAACGTAATTAATTGACTTGGGTAATTTTAACGTAATATTAAATGTATATTAAATGTAAATCACAATTTCAGTCATTAATTATTATTTAATTAATATTTGTACTTAATGTTTTATATTATCTTTATTTTATTTTATTCTTGTTTTATTTATTATTTTCTACTAACATTGATTTTAATTGTTACGTATATTAATAGTAAAATTAATTTGTTTCAGATACTATGCCCCAGAGAACTGGTAACTATTTATTAACATAAATAATAATTGACTATTTCCTATCATTATTTTATTAATTTTGTACATTGTTAGGTATATTGTGTTCTATTATAAACAACCCAATAATTTTTTGTTAAGTAATGCAGTTACTTAATAATCTTTCGTATATTTGGAAGAGGTACTTTATGAAAAACTATTAGGTAGGTATGCCTAAAAGTTTTTACTCACCATTCTGCTGTTATAAACATAAATTATAGGCAGGTAAGTACCTACTTAAACTTATCAGCCACACATTTTTATGTAATTACTAAATTTTCCCGTTTTTTAACCTGCCAACGAAGCGAAATGCAAAACTAAGAGTGGGTAAGAAAAGGAACTAACCCTAAATCTATGATTTCAGCCTTAGGTTTTTTATTTTAAGCCGAATTTTTCCCTAATAAAAATACATTCTTTAATTGCAAACAGTTAGTTTCCTTAAGGCGATACCTAATTTCTTTTATTGCGGACCAAAGAATTTATTTCAAGGTCCGTTAAGCCTTAACCCTTCCGTGGCGAATGGGCGTCGCACAAGGAATTAAAAGTGCTCAGTAAGCTCTGGGGGTTAAGACTTTATTGTTATAGCTGAGTGCTAATTGACCGTTTTATGACTTACAAACTTAAGTTTTTAAAAGTCCAAGTTTAAACTTGTATGTCTACTTCCTACTTATACCTATTATAAACGCGAAAGTTTGTATCGATGTATGTTTGGATGTTTGTTACTCTTTAACGCCGCTACTACTAAAACGATTTGCCTGAAATTTGGAATGGAAATAGATTTTACTCTGGATTGACACATTGGCTACTTTTTACCGAAATAAATCATGGTTACCCGAAATTTGCGAAAACTCATGATTTTGATGATATGAATGTTTGTTACTCTTTCACGCCTCGACTACTGAACCGAATTAGCTGGGTATTGAGATATATTTTATCCCGGAAAAATCCATGGTTCCCGAGAGATTTGTGAAAAACTAAATTCCACGCGGACGAAGTCGCGAGCGTCCGCTAGTATGGAATAAGTAGAGGGTTCTTCTTGGAACGAATTCTGTTTCTACGGCTCTCCCTTCAAAATATTACGTAAGTAGGTAGGTAATACTTCTAATTTAACATTTAAAAGCAATTTTATTTCGTTTTATCGTAACATCTTAACTACCCAAGTACTCGACCAATTATTGTTATGGTACCTATAGGCACAGTAGATATATTACAAGCAGTAGTTGGACTTCATACTAAAGGTCGAAACGCGAGCTATACCTACGCAACTCGTACGTGGGGTGATCGTGGGGTGAAGACCGTTGCGACTGTGCCGCGGTGACGAACGCAGTGTATTGGATTTTTTAATTATGACGACTAGGAAAAAAGTTATTATTTTTATAAAGTTTGATTAATATTTTGTATTCTAAAGGCATAATTTAATAAATATATATATATAAATAAATGCTTAAATGATAAAATTGTGTAAATATATTAATTTATAATTAATATAATATTATTAAATAATTATTTATTAACTTCTTCATTTAGGTTGTTTTCTTTGATTATTATGTAATACATAGATTTAAATCTTATGACATGTATGTTTTGTATACCTGTATTTTAAGGTAATAAAGAAGTTACGTAAAGAAGTTGTTTGAATTTAACAACATTATTGTGTTGCTCATACTTTAATGTATTTGAATAAAAAAAGTAAAGAGCCAGCTGATATCAATATACCTATCCAGATTTTTTTATTAAACTACTAGCGAACCCGGTCAATCTCAATTTGTTTTTTGTAGTTCCTTCCCTACATGCCAAGTCAGGGTCAATTTTTTATCGTCTATTCTATAGTGTGGGGGTATCGTTATCGGTATGTTTGTACATTACATAAGGGTTAAAGTGCAAACATAATCTACGGAACCCTACACTGCGCGTGGCCCGACACCCACTTGACCGATTTTTTATTATTTGGTCACCTAGTGTGGTGGTAATAGATAGATGGCATCACCAAAATAAATATATGAAGGTCCTTCAAGATCATTGATTAGTATCAGCCTTATTTAAATCTACCAATCAAAAAACAACACGCATTTTATTGATCACTTCCTATTTTACTACAATTTACAAAGTATTTTATTTGTTTATTTAAAAAAAAGTATATTTACAATCACATAACTAAATGGAAACACAAAGTTGGCAAATGTAATTAAAATGCTGGAGACAGGCACCCCTATCACATGTTTACGGAGCGCGCGGCTGTAGGTATTTATTTCAAAAATATGGCCGAGTTATTATACTGCTTGTAATATATCTACTGTGCTATAGGTGTGCAGTTATTTTTACAAAAAAAAATCCTTAAAACTATTGTGGTATTGAGATACCTACCTAGGTACATATTTTGAGCGAAAATTTTAGTACACAGGTGCAATTCCTATGTCTTTTTAAACGAATTCAAAAAAGGAATAGAGTCTCAATTCGACGCATGTTTTTTTTTTAGGTCTATTTTAGTCAAATTTTAGTAGGTGTGCTACCTCATTCTAGCGGTCGCTCCGCGGTACCAAATGGATACTATGTTACTTGCTACTAATGTAGCTTTTCATTGCTAAAATTTGTTATATTTAACTTCTTTGTAAGTTGAAGAAAAGAAAAAAAGTTTAAAGCTGTTATATTTAGACGTGAAAGTGTAACAATCAAAGAAAACATACGCGTTTATAATTTTATTTAGGACTAGCTGACGCCGCGCGTTTTTACCTGCGTGGTTTCCGTTCCCGTAGGAATACGGGGATAATATATATGCTATAGCGTTCCTCGATAAATGGGCTAACTAACACTGAAAGAATTTATCAAATCTGACCAGTAGTTCCTGAGATTAGGGCGCTACAAACAAACAAATTCTTTAGCTTTATAATATTAGTATAGATATTACACGGACTTGCTGTTTGTTATATTACGAACCAAAATAATGAATCTTCCCCAAGATTGCCACTGATTTGTGATCCCAATTTATTCAGTGCACCCCGAGCGAGATATCGACAGGGTTAACGCTCGACAGACAGACAGGGGTTACACTTGATAAGTGTAATACACTGTGTATCGCCCCGGTACGCTTGATTAATGGTTGTTCTACAATGATTTTGTAAGTTCGATAAAGTCCTACTTATCAAGAACATCAGTCTATTTTTATTTTAATATTATAAAGATATTATATATTTATTTAGTGTAGTATATATATATCTAAATTTAATAATATATATTATATATGTACCTATATATATTTTATTATTTATATATATAATTATAATGTATTGCACCTTCCCGCTCTTTCTTTCTTCGCAACTTCTCTCGTCAGGGGTTGCCTGGTAGAGATTACTTATAGTAATAAAGCCGCCTTTGCATGCTATGTTTAAATTATTATTGTTAATGTTTTTTATATAATTGTATTTTTGTGTGCAATAAAGTATTTCTTCTTCTTCTTCTTCTTCTTCTCTATATGTACTGAACTGATTTTGAAAATTATTTTACCAATAGATACCTAATTATTATTTGTGAGAATAGCTATATTTTATATCCCCGTATTTCGTCGAGAACGGGAACTACTCAGTGTGAAAGCACAAGACAAGGTAGTGGAAAGTATTTTTTAACCGACTTCCAAGATTCATAGAGGACGTGATAGCCCAGTGGATATGACCTCTGCCTCCAATTCCGGAGGGTGTGGGTTCGAATCCGGTTCGGGGCATGCGCCTCCAACTTTTCAATTACGTTCGTATTAATAAATTAAATATCACGTCTCAAACGGTGAAGGAAAAACATCGTGAGGAAAACCTGCATACCAGATAATTTTCTCTGTGTGTGTGATGTTTGCCAATCCGCATTGGGCCAGCGTGGTGGACTATTGGCCTAAGCCCTCTCATTCTGAGAGGAGACTCGAGCTCAGCAGTGAGGTATGGGTTGATAATGATGATGATGATGATGATGATTCCGTCAGTAGGTATAGATTCGAGTCTCCCTTGTGATTTGGAGTTGAGACGCGATATACACGAATAAACTTGTACCTCTTCTAAGTAAGCCCGTAAAAAAAAGTAAAAAAAAAAAGAAAAAACCTAGCTGACTTTGTTGTTCTTGTCGGACCAAGGCGCGTTTGGAACCCTCGTAAATTTCATTTAAAATTTTCGACTAATTATTATCATCATTATTTTATAATATTAATACCTTGTTAATTAAGTGCTTGTAAACTGAGCCTAATTTAAATAAATGAATATTGACTATTGTTTTCATATAACTGATTCGTCACTTAACTGCATGGTGAGATTACAGTCAAGGGCTAACTGTATTGTCTTTGAATAAATCATACATTAAGTACCTAAGTATATTTGCCTATCTTACTTAGAAGCCTTTCCAACCCCCCTTCCTTCAGAAGTAGGAGAAGGCACTGGGTAGAACCCGCGCTCGTCTACGCTCAGCAGCAATCTATATGCTAATACGAGCCTCGCTGAGAATACCTGATGCGATACCTGATACTTGATAGATGTTAGTTCCACGAATTACTATAACTTATAGACAAGTTTTGCTGTGTCAAATAGGTGTCTACAGGTGCAAGATACCTATACCTTTTTAACCGATTATATCAGAAGGAGGGTAATGTTTTTCGAGCCTAAGAACAGTGATAGCCCAGTGGGTATTAAGGAACTCATCAATGGTGTAGTAACCTCGACTAAGTAGGTAAATGTTTTTTAACACATTGCTCAAAGCTATGCATTGGCAGGTCCATCACAGTCTTGGGGATCTTGTTACAGAAGAGTACACCCAAACCTACAAAAGATTTCTTTTCTCTTTGGAGACGATATGCAGAAATAACTAACTTATGCCCGTGTCTGGTAAGACGTGGGTTTAAATCTCCTTTTCTCCGTACTTTATCCGTGATAGCCCAGTGGATTTGACCACTGCCTTCGATTTGTAGGGCGTAGGTACGAATCCGGTCACAGGCATGCACCTCCAACTTTTCAGTAGATATGTGCATTTTGAGAAATTAAATATCACGTGTCTCAAACGGTAAAGGAAAATATCGTGAGAAAACCTGCATATCTGAGAATTTTCTTAATTTTCTACGTGTGTGAAGTTTGCCAATCCGGATTTGGCCATTGGACTAATGCCTAACTCCTGTCACTCTGAGAGGAGACTCGTGCTCAACAGTAACTCAACTCAACTCAACACACGTAGAGAATTGAGACAATTCTTAGGTATAAAGGTATGTGATATTTATATGTGCATGCCCCGGACCGGATTTGAACCTACGCCCTCCGAATCAAAGGCAGAGGTCATATTCACTGTGCTATCACGTATAAAGCACGGATAAATCACTATCACTATGTTAACTCACAAAGAACTTTACAACATCACCTATTAAGAAAAAATCGGATGAAAGTGCCATTACCAAGGAATTTATGTATGGATAATAAAGCTCCTTATACACTTAGTTAAACGATGTTCTTATACCCGTAACAAATCGCGAGTTATTAACTGCTATTTTTTCCGCTTATTTATTCCGTTTTCCGCACGGAGGGAAGCTCTTGAGGCCATTTGTTACAGTTTACGAAGTGACAGCTTCTTAAAAATGTTAAACGTTTTATTGGTGGGATGAAAATTTTTGAATTGAGAACGTTTTTTAAATTACGTCAATACTCGGTCTTTTTCAAGATGGCTTTAAATAATTGCCTTTTTATTGCTACACGATATTTAGAAACAATGATGATTTTTATGTCTATATATTGAATCGCCGTGAGTATATTACGGTGTATGTAGGTACACACATAACTTTCGAGAGACTGCACTAAATTATTAAATTACTAGCCGATGCCCGCGACTTCGTCCGCGTGGATTTTAGTTTTTCACAAATCCCTCGGTAACCATGGATTTTCCGGGATAAAAAGTAATCTATGTTCATTCTAAAATCCGCCAAATAGCTTCAGTAAGTAGTAGCGGCGTTAAAGAGTACTTAACAAACATCCAAACATACATACATCCATACAAACTTTCGCTTTTATATTTTTTTACATTGCACAGGTTTCATTTTTATTCCGTTGTTAGTTTTTAGTTTAAATCCTCTTATTTTTATTACATAGTAGTAATTTCACATTAACATCTTAATTTTTCAATTTCAAACGTAATGTTACAGGTGAAATAAAATATACTTGAGGCTTAAAACTAACCTCAAACAAACGAGCGGGCAATATTTAAAATACTGCCTAGCGTACTTATAAATATTAATTCCTCAGGTAGGTAATATTTTTAAATGAAGTACGTAGTGCATGGTTATTAATATTATGCTCTTATATGGAAATATTAAAAATTTAAAACAAATAAATTTTACTAAAGGTAAAGAATTGCCAAATGAAAAATGTTTCAATATTAACAGAAAAGCTCCTACGAACAAAATAGTTGCATAGAAATTTACATACATGTAACTTGACAAATTATGCAATTTCATACAAACATATCCACGTAATTTTATTACCCTATTAGGAATATAAAAACGTATAAGCACTTTAAATTTGCAGCACCATTAAACTCGACTGTAACAGAATCGTCAATCCGCGACTATTGAAGCGGTCTGGAGCGATGCTATAAATCGGCAGGTGCACTCCAGGGAGTATGTGCATGGGCCCTTATAACTTGGCAAAGAAAAGGATTACTTCGATTATTTTTTATTGTGGATATTAAGGTAATTGGACAATATAAAGTAAGACTAGCGAGCGCATGCGACTTTGTTTGCGTTGATTTTCATACATCAAACTTATAACGCCTTTTCAATCAATTATTATATTAGTTTATTAGAATCTGCGCCACGGAGGCTGTCAAACATTTTTTATTGACTTGATGCCCTTTTAGTAAGCTAATACTGACCCGTTTGAAATGGTAAAGATTTTTGTACCTACTTGAAATTAATAATGAATTTGAATTTGAGTTTGAATTGAAATGAATTTGAATTTGAGTTTAATTAAAAAATACTTCATTTCTAATTAAATAATTACCTATTTGGGTTACAAACAAATGAAAAAAATTTGAAAATAACCCAGAAGCTAATCAAGTAAACAAATCACATCCCAAACTTCCGTACAACCCTACAACCCTAAGCGCTCGGTCTAAAATGTCCCCTCAGATAATAAAAACCGTTTGAGTGCCATAGACAATACGGAGATCATAAGACACGATCATCTTAACCCTCCCCCGGACAAAAATTGTAAGAAAATGCGACAAAAGTGAATATTAAATCATCGCTTTGGTTCTGTAGCAATATAATCAAAGATTAATACATAATTAATAGAAGTATAAAAAGATCATGAGCTAAATATGGAAATTACTTTTATAATGTAGCATTAGTGGGGTTACCACACTAATATTATAGAAGCGAAAGTTTGTGTGTATGTTTGTTCTCCTTTGCGCTGCGGCTTCGAAAGCGATTTGCCTGAAATTTTGAATGGAGATAGATTTTACTCTGGATTAACACATAGGCTTCATCCCGGAAAAATACATGGCTACCGCGGAGATGTGAAAAACTGAATTTCACGAGGACGAAGTCGCGGGCGTCCCCTAGTATTACATAAAGTATGTGTGTAAATGCATAAGTGTGTATGTATGTTTGTTACTCCTACACGCTAAAATGACTTGACTAATTTGATTTTAGATTTTAGATTAATAATTATGCTACTTTACATTTCAAAAGCCATGATTTCCGCGGGATTTATATGACCGAATTTTAAACGAACGGAGTCGCGGTGTCTGCTAGTTTTCTTAGATTGACTTTTTTTTTAGTTCCCTACCTTTTTCCTTCCCTACCACTGATATAGACATACTTATTTAATAGATTTAGACGAATGTAATGGTTTCAAGGAGAAGCAGAATCTAATGGTTTCAAAGTAGTTTTCAAGGAAAGCATACGGAACCCCAAAAACGATTACAAGGTAAACGGTGTTTTGAGAGCGGCGTTGAATTTAAACAATACTGTCGCTTGCTCATTCCGACTTACGACTTTGCGTTTTGTAAATACTAAAACATTTTTGTTGACTCCACCGTTGATTGAGTCAGAATACTTTTTTTTTAAGAATTTTTGTCGACCTGCTACAGTTGGCTGTGCTGTGGTTCTCGACAAAGAAGTCCTGGGTTCGATTTCCAGCACGGGGTTATATGATTTTGATAATTTCTAAATTGGCTCGTGGCTTTCTAGTGGTAAAATACTACTGGACCCATTTCGAAAATTCTTTCACCAATAGAAAGCTACATTACCAATTAGTAACATAGGCTATATTTTATACCCCGTTTTCTCACGGGAATGGGAGCTACGCGAGTGAGACCGCAAGGTTTTGCCAGTAAACTGTATAACAGAAAAAACTTCATACTTGATCGTGAGTGGCTGACGTTATAGAAAGAATATGGAGCTTAAACCCACCATAGTGCTCTGAAGCAGGTTAGCAGGTTATTACGACATTAAGAAAGTTTGACATTAAGAAACCGAACCTTAAGGCCAAACCGAACCTTAAGGAACCATAAGGGTTTACCACTATGTTTAGGAGGTCTTCTAATAAGGTTTAGATATTAAGTCCTATATCACTTTATTGCTATAAACAGTTTAATTTCTACCTAATTTCATAAGTGATAGAAAACAATTTCGAATAACATCCGTATGAAAGACATTAAAATTGTTGCCCAACAGTTGGACAGACAGGAAGCGGTAGTCAATTCGATTCCTGACCTGAATAAGTTATAATAAATGTCTTTCAATGTCGTCATATATCGTACACTCAACTTAGAATGTTTAAGTACTCTCACATAACTTTATCACTAAGGTATGCCCAGTTTGTGAAACTAAAATCTTTGATAGAATTAGTTAATCATTGATTTACTTTGATTCTATGGTTGACAATAACAATGTAATATTTGACAATAAATTGTTATTTATACTAATATTATAAAGCTGAAGAGTTTGTTTGTCTGTTTGAACGCGCTAATCTCAGGAACTACTGGTCCAATTTGAAAAATTCTTTCAATGTTATTAGCTAATTTATCGCTGTATTTCTACGGAAACGGGAACCAGGCGGGTGTAACTGCGTGCAGTCAGCTAGTAATTGAATAAAACAAACCGTTGTAAATATTTTGCTTCTTCAATACAGGCCTTTTCCGAGTTTGTGCATTTGTGCATTTTGTTGTGTGTAGATTTTCTGGTGTAGATTGCTGCTAATCTTGATCCTTTTTCAATATAAATGCTGCATTTATAGTTAGTTTTTACATCAGATCTGTAATGTAAAAACTAACTATAAACTTGATCCTTTTTTCAATAACTAACTATAAATATTCTATGCACGTGGTATCATACGCCTCCTTAATTTATCTTTTAACTGGCTGACGTCGCGCGGTTTCACCTTAATTTCAGCTTAATATATTAGTATAGATATAGATATGAAATATTGAATTTAACTAGGAGGCCAATCATTTCTAAATAATGGACTGAAATTGTAATTTGTCGTTCGTTGTTCTCATTGATGTTATGTTTGAGCAAGCGTTTAATTAATCAGCACTTCAGAAACTAGGGTGTATGGTTTGATAATCATATTTTGTCATTTTAGTAATCACTGCACGATTCGAAGATCTCAGACAATTATTACAACATATACCTATTTAGGTAGGTAATAATTAAATATATATTTCATAATTTACAAGTTTTAGTTTCATCCAAAACTTGGATGAAATAAAGTCACTGACATAGCTCATAGCGCAAAGCTACAGTGGCCATAGGTCGGCCACATAGTTCGACGAGTCGATGGATTTTGGGGTGCCAAGCGCAGTGTTGGTCGACCCCCCACTAGGTGGACCGAGGACATCAAGCGGGTTGCAGGGAGCCGCTGGATGTTGGCGGCTCGAGACCGATGTTCTTAGTCCATAAAATAGGCCTATGTCCAGTGTCTATCGGCTGATAAGTTGGTACATGAAATTTAAAACGTCAGTTTACTCCAAAGTAAGTAAATAGTTTTGGGCTGGTGGGAGGCTTCGGCCGTGGCTAGTTACCACCCTACCGTCAAAGACGTACCGCCAAGCGGTTTAGCGTTCTGGTATGATGTCTTTTAGAAACCGAAAGGGGTGTGGATTTTCGTCCTCCTCCTAACAAGTTAGCCCGCTTCTATCTTAGATTGCATCATCACTTACCATTAGTGAGATTGTAGTCAAGGGCTGACTTGTAAAGAATAAAAAAAAATAAGCCGCAATACATAACTTCGTTCCAAAAAATCAAATTGAGACTTTTGTTTTTCAAGAAGTAATGTTATTATTACACGTAAAAATCCGATTATTAACGGCGACATGGAACGTTTTGTCATCGTCCCCTGTTTTAAGGCGGGAAGAAAAACCGCCAGTATACTTGGACCCTTTCTAAAATGGCCACCCTTCGTTATTGTCAGCTCTTTGTTCGGAGTACCCGTGGCGAGGGGGGTCAAGCTGCGATGGTCGCAGGATACGTCAGTCGTTTGTCATGTCAGATGTTTTGATACCGCGTCATTGTAGGAGATGGACACAGATTTGTGTGACGCAGAACTATGAATATTTTTATTATTTTTCATGAGAAATAATAAAATACATCCTATATTTTTTAAACAGTAAGTAAAAGTAGATATGGAAAGAGGTAATTTTTTTTTTATAAAATCGAATTAATAACCGGATTCAAGACCTCTTCTTGAGTCCGAATCCTGCCTATTGGGACTATGGTGGTACCGATTAGTGTTTCCAGATAGCATGAGTACGGTGAGTTGCCATAACTAACGTTCTTATTGTGAAACTAACTTTCACCATACCCATGCTATCTGAAAAACACTTTACTAATACAACTTATGAATTGGAGTTAAGTATTGATCATAGTTAACCCTTTACCGTGTCCAATATACCTGCAGCAGGTACCTATACGAAAGTTTTGAAATATTGTTTTGGTCTTTTATAAAATAATTCATAAAAATATCTGAAAAGTTACCTACTCAAAATTATGATGATCTTAACTGAAAAATGTCTAAAAATTTACTGATAAATAAGGCGTAAAACAATAATAAAACTAACCGGTAAAGAGAGCCCATCTCCGTCTACCTATGTACGAATCTTACAGATTTTGATAAAGAAAAACATATTTAAATCAAAGACAAGCCATTTGTATGTACGATGTTATATTCTACAAGAAAAAAATTCCCAAACCCATTACAACTGTATGAATAACAAATAACAAATCGCACATTAATATTAACCCCTATCTGGCCCCCGCACATAAATAAACATTAAACACAAAAAAAAGAAACCGCAGAAAGAACTCTTTTAAAAAATTCATCGGTAGGAACTTTGCGTCTTCAAAGACGAATTCACACCTCAGGGTAGAGTAGCCATAATTTCATTTGGTTTTACACGAACTTTTTTCAACCAGCCGACGTGACGATTTCACCCACGAAGTTCCCGTTCCCGTGAGAATACGAGGATAAAATATAGTCTATGACACTCACAAATAACGTGTCTTTCTGATTTGGTCAAAGAATTTTCAAAATCGATTCAGTACATCCTACTCGTAAGATTACCCCTACAATACCACAAACTTTATCTTTTCATAATCTATACTAATATTATAATCTATACTAATATTATAAAGCTGAAGAGTTTGTTTTGTTTATTTGTTTGATTGAACGCGCTAATCTCGGGGACTACTGGTCCGATTTAAAAAATTCTTTTAGTGTTAGATAGCTCATTTATTGAGGAAGGCTATAGGCTATATATTATCCCTGTATTCCTACGGGAACAGGAACCACGCAGGTGAAACTGCGCGGCGTCAGCTAGTGTTAGTATATATGACGGTATTCAAAAATTATCTGTTAAATGGGATTATGCGCGTCAGAACCTTGGCTTGATATTGTGCGTAGGTTTGTGACGTTTGTAAGAAAATTCTTAGGAAGCACGTTCCACCCTAAGTTATATCTTCGCTTACCTTCGCAGCCAAACGTTAGTCTTAAAAACTTTCAACGTAGTGTAAAAAAACTAATTCAAATAAATAAAATCATTATGCAAATACTTAATGAAAAGTAGGTAATTTATATTAAATTATGAATCCGACTGTTAGATAGATATAAGTGAATTGTCTAATTATATAAACATAATTATCCCAATCACTTTCAGTACCTCTAAAGACGTGTAAATGTAAGATTTTATAATTATATTTGGTTACACCAGCGTTTATATCCTCATATTCCTTACCTGTTTCCTAAACCATTAAACCTGAAGTCCCTAACCTTACCTTACTATTTTAGATTTTTTACTATAATCGATTCAGTACTTAAGGCGTTTATGTGTAACAAACACTCACACACATTATTTTACAGTTAGGACTGGGATTGTGGGTACGTATGGCTACCCTACATCCGTGTTACTTAGCAGCGGGACCGCGGAGAGTTCCGTGTTTTTCTCCGTATAAAATTAACATATTTTCTCCGTAAATTTGTCTACCGCCTGAAGATTACAAGTATGGAAATTTGGCAATATGCCGCCGCTGGGATTTGACTCCTTTAGACGGTTTTTTTTTTGTTTTTACCACTTAATTAACACTCGAATGTTTCGATGTTGTGTTAAATTTTGTTATTTTTTTTTGCAATGAAGATTTTGAATTTTAAATCAAAAATATTTAGTGTTTTTTTATTAATAGTGCTGAATCGAGCAATTCTTCTAACGGTAGGTAAGTGTACTGTAGTGTAGTGTGTAACCCACACAATAATGCTTATTGGGGACACCGTAGATAGTAACAAGTTTATTAAAAAAAAACTTTGATCTCTTCCCACTAGGTGGCGCTAGTAACTTTTTTTAACAAACTACATCTAGGTATTATTATCTTACACTAAATATAAATTAAAAATAGTAACGCATTACTTTTATAAACCTAAACGAAATAATATTATGTATTCTTAAAACCTTGACCAAAACCTAACCTGAAAACTGTAGATGAATCATTATGTGGAATGTCTATCCACTTTGTTCTCAAAACAACAAAAATTAGGAAAAACCGAATTTGGAAGGAATTCCAGAATATGTTCTGGAATACTGGTTATGACCAGTACCTATATTATCATGCAAAACTTCATTTATTTTCAAGTAAACCTATTTCAATATGGCGTTTGATACGGCGATAATACAATCGTTTACATTATAATTACTCAAGAAGCTGTCTAGGAATGTTGGATTTGCATGTCTATGGCAGACATAGCGCAATATCGAGTGGTTCTATTTACCGCCGTTTTATAGCCATTTTCACAGGAGCGTATGCGGTCACCGCATGCCGTATGCATACTTTATAGGCTGCGATAAAATAAATAGACTGTTTAATAAGCCGATCATGTGCCGCTACTGGCCGAGCGTTCAGTATGGCCGGCGTGTTCTATTTTTGAAATGTGCACTAACGGTCCGAGCGCGTGATCGCGGTACAATTTAAATTTCGAAGTTCAGAGAAATTCGGCCACTTCTGACCATAGAAATTTTAATAAAAATACTATAGAAATGACGTGAAATTTTCGCCCTGTAATAACCTCGAAAATTTACGAGTAAGATACGCGTTATTCCTGTAATCGATTGTGTTGTAACTTTCAAATACTTATACATTTGCATATTACGTTCGAGAAGATTTAGAGTACGCCGTTGTATAAAATTTTAATAAAAAAAAATTCAACCGACTTCTAACTCTAAAATTAACCTAAACTAAAACTTAAAAAACTTTTAATTCAAGCCGTTTAAATTACAAAATTTCTGTGGTTTTTTCAGAAACGGCTTTAATTAAAACAAGAATTTTCAAAATCGGTCCATAAATGACGGAATTATCGCTGGACATACATGAAAAAAAAAAAAAACAAAACATACATACAGCCGAACGTAGAACCTCCTCCTTTTTGGAAGTCGGTTAAAAAATAAATGTACCTATATTTAGATTCAAACTCCGTGTTTCCATACCTACTCCATATATACTGGTATTTATTTATTACCAAAAATTAAGCT
Source organism: Bicyclus anynana (assembly GCF_947172395.1). Lineage (NCBI taxonomy): Eukaryota > Metazoa > Arthropoda > Insecta > Lepidoptera > Nymphalidae > Bicyclus > Bicyclus anynana. The sequence continues at coordinate 3,824,154 of NC_069104.1, read as the reverse complement.
TTACATAAAAATAATAGACAGTGACACTGTCTATTATTTTCCCGACACTAGATTCAAGACGTTCGTCCACCAGCCGCTATAGTGTTTAGTAGTTAGAACATGACATTTCTGTTCTTGTTCTTAAGACTTCTATGGTTAGGGGCTTCTGTCACAGAATTAGCATCGTTTCTCTTTTTAAAAATTCAAATTAAATTGTTCTTGATGCAATTTCAGGCGACATTACTATAATTTATTACTACTAAAGTTTATAAACTGCGTTGTGTATTCACGCTAACAGATGGCGCTACTAGTGAATTAGTACGCGCTATGGTTTGGTTACTTGAAAAGTATAAGTAGTGCATTGAAAAAAAATTTAGTCAACTTTGCGCAGAGGCAATATCGTAACCAATGAGGTTAATCCGAGGTGCGATTATTGCTAGTTGAAAACTTTACCAATACCCCGCCTTGTGGTCGTGAAATACCGACCGCTATGGCAATTTTTGAACGGCCGTAAAGGCCTAAGAAACTATGAAATTTCACTTTTTAGTTTAGATTAGACTTTTTAGAGTTTTGAATTTGAACTTTTGACTTCAGCTGTTATAAATTAAATAAAATAAAAAAAAATAAAAAAAGCTTTTTTTTCGCAGTTTGCACATAAGTTTAAGTAAATGATACATATAGTAAATTATGAATTATTATTTATTAGAATGAGGTTAAATTTGTATTTGTACATAAAAATATTGTTACGAAACGACAAATTAACTTTTTAAAATTTTTCATACATTCATAAGTTACTTTAATTTAATTTAAATAAAGTTTTAAAATATTACTGCGAACCCCTCTATATGAGGGTGAAGGCCTCCTCCTGAGATGACCTGCCCCTGCAACCAAATGGCATGTCGATTCTCTTTCTACCATCGCAAACGTTTCAAAAACTACAAAAATGTATGAAATGCTATCGACAGATCACGTGATCAAGATCTGTCATTCCCTTACATTTCTCCTTCACTGTTTTCCAGCCGTTCTTTCAATGTCGTCTGCCCATCTATTTCTAGGTCTTCCTCTGTTTTTAGTACATTAAGGCTTTGTCGATGTCGTCAGTCGAAAAGTTCATCTATTAAATTGATTTACTCTAGCTTTATATTCTTACTTTTAGGGACAATCTACATCACTTGTCACAAAACCCCGTCTGTTTTGTCCCCTGGGTCGACACACACTTATTTAAAGGGATATTTTGTCGCCGAACAAATTTGTGTTGTGCGATTCGAGGCACGGACAAGACGCGACCTTTCAACTTTACTATCAAGGGAAAAGTGACATAAGTACAATTTTAGCGTTTTTAATTTTTTTAATTTTTTTTATTTACATCATTAAGTACCTCCCTTTTATTAAAAAACGAGGCATACACGTATAGCCAAGCGATTTAGCGTTCTGGTACGATGTTGCGTAGAAAATGCAGACAAGGGCAGGATTATACTTGTATTATTATCAAGTAGATATGTAGTACATTATTTTGATTTTAGGTTGGAGCTAATGTAGGTCGTTCCACCAGTAAACACCGAATGACATTTTTACATGGAATCTTTATTTGGTATTTTAATAACACAAACGTTATTTTACGTCAAAAATAGTTCATAAGCCTGCTGAACTGGATACAGGCCTCCTAGAAGAATATAACGTCAAATACCACGTCAAAATTTTTTTTTAACCAAGTGGTTTTTTAAACCAATATTAAACCAAGTGGAGGTCAACCAACGCTGCATTTTCCGGTATGAGGTTATTAATAATATTAGCACTCTTGAACCCAGAAATTCATTAATAATACTTACCTACTAAACTAATACAAAAAAAAATATTTTAAATGTTTAAAATTAAAATATTTTTTCTTACACAATATATTCAAACACGAAATAATATCTATAAATTATGTGGGTATTTATTTTAAGAATGAAAAAAAGTTAAGATTGATTATTATATTTTAAACATAGTCAGAGTCGACTTAGACCACTTTGCCGAGGGAACTAACGTTAGGGTTAGATGAAAAACGAGCGGCCAGAAATTAAGTCTCGCTGTGAAAAATGGTTTTCTTCGTGCAAGTGGGCAGTGTTTGTATAGGCTTGCCCCTTCGATAAACGATATTTTAGGAAAGAAAAAAATCGAAAAGCTATTAAAATCTCTTGTTCGTTTAATCATCTTTTAGGAGTATTTATACTAATATTATAAAGAGGAAACATTTATATATTTGTATGTACCGAATAAACTCAAAAACTACTGTACCGATTTTAAAAATTCTTTCAGCAACAGAAAGCTGCGTTATCAGAGAGTAACATAAGCGATATTTTATTCCGGTTCATCCATTCCCATGGGGATGAAACTACGCGGATAAAACCACAAGGATCCGCTAGTAAGTAGTTAAAATCAAAATTGAATATATTAGAGTCATTAATTTAAAATTTACTTTGGTAACTTTACATACTTAAAATCTAATTCAAAATGAGCATTTTTCAAATGAAAAGATTTTTGAATTTCATTACAAATCTCAAATTCACTTGCAAACCATACTAACTTAATAATAATTAAATGAAATACTTTGCGAATAAAAACTTTACTTTCCTTTACTGTTTAAATTTGCTTTAACTAAATTCTTATATCTATTAAGAAGGTACGTTCCTGACAGAAATAAATATATAAATAATAAATAAAAAAAATAATGGAACAATATTTTATTTACATAGTGTTACAATATGTTTCCGATAAACTGTGTGTTATTAAAAAAATCTCTTTTCATGAAAATTAAAAGAGACCAATCTGGAAGTAAACTTTTTTAAACAATTTTCAAAATCGGTTAAGAAATGACGAAGCTATGAGGTAATAAACATTAAAAAAACATACGCGTCGAATTCCTTTTTTTTAAGTCGGTTAAAAATTAAACTCTTAACACTAGATGGAGCCAACTACCATATTTTTAGTTTGACAAAACGTCTATGTACCCTATCTATTTATTTAAGATCGTTAAATAGATAACTTTATTTACCAAAAGGCTTGGGAAATCATCAAAACCGCTCTCGTTGACGTCCTACACAGCAAGACATTATATCACACCTACATCCTCTTTCATCTCGACAAAGTGCTTCAATAAAAAGTTTACGCCTATCTCTACACATCTCCATTCACTAAAACCTACATGCAACGACATAAAGATGATCATAATCAGACTTACCTTGTTGTAAGATAAAATATGGAGTGATGACTGTATACAATATAAGTTAGTAGATAGTTTCAAGGTTTACTTAGATACCTTTATGGAAATAGCGTCACTATAGGCTAATTGACACTTTTTACTTAAATAGTTCATTATCGTTCTAATAGATTGAAAAAAAACATGTTTTTTGAGACGTGAAAATTTTAGTTTCAAATATGTTTTTGACAATACGAGCCAAAACGCCTGTAGGCCATGATATCTATATCTATATTTTAACTGTTTCATGACGTCATAATAACAAATAGAAACGGAGTGTTTGACAAAAATATTAGTTAACAACTAGTTTGACGTTTAGTACTTCAGGAAACACTGTGACGTCACAAAATGGACGACTGATTCTTTAACGTTTTAAATTTTAAAAATACCTGATTTTGACTTTAAGTTTTATGAGAAATCCTTAACTTTTATTTATTAATATATCCTTAACTTTTATTTATTAATATACCCTTATTCCATGTACTATGTGAAATTAATATTGTTTAAATTTGATATGAGCCAACTACCTTACTTATTAACTCGGGCTGAACTTATCACTGAAAGGTCGTGGTTCTATCCAAATACACTGTAATCTTTGGTTCTATCCCCAACCGCTCGACTTTTTTCGTACCTACTCACTCCTAACACGACTAGTTGAAGGAGAATGGGAATACTGGTCATATTTAAAAGATATTGCAAATATTAAAAAAAAATGTTGCCAGTCCTATATCTCCATTCTACCACAAAATCGCGTGATGCCGTGAGTATCCTTATGTTAGTAACATCCAGTCGACTCACACTCGTTAAATCAGATTAAAAATGAGTATTTCGAAAAACAGATTTATCTTTTACAAAAAGGTTTTGTTGTGTACAAAAAAAGTAGGCAAATCAGTAAATTGTAGACAAAAGTTACTTAGGGTATAAAAAGTAGACAAATCAAAAGAAGTTAAAAGTATGTTGCATACGCACTCAAAAGGAGAAAATTATTTTGGGTCACGCGTCATAATCAAGAGCATAGACAAAAAAAACGAAATAGAACACGTGCGGAGCGTTAAGAATCGTGTACCGACATTTGAAAAACACAAGTGAAATTACCACCAACCCTTCTGTACCAGGAACTTGCGTAAATGACACTCACTCCTCCAGAGATTGTCATCTTAGATTTTTCTTTGAAGAGCAAAGTTTTGGGGTAAAATTGAATATTAATAGCGAAATTATACCCCAGGGCCGGGTTTTTTTTAGGATTTTTATTACTTTATTAGCCTGTTCCTTTTAATGCGATAAAAACAAATAGCTTTTATACGGTTTTATATGTTCCGGGAAGGTGGCTTGGCGTCAAAAAACAGTAGCATTTTTATAGCTTAATCCTGCTGTTTGTTTTATATAATTTATTTATATTAGCACTAGATTTTGTTGGTGCAATAAAATTTTTTGTTCGTGTACCTTTTCCGACTTCTAACGCGGGCTCGTATGTTTTTTCTTTACTTTTACTAGGGTGGATTCGTATCTTCCAGTCTAGATTCTAGATGTGACTAGGTCACTCTTGGTTTGTTTCAGTGATGAAAAATGACTTTATGTTATGAGTTACATTCTTGGGTGGTTATTTTTTTAAACATGACCAATACCTAATTCGCATTTTTTTTTGTGAGAATTAGGAGCAAGCATGTTCATTGGGCGAGTATCGAACTCATAACCTTAAGACCCTGAGCTAATCTCTTAACAGTGACAGTGTTGCGCCTATTAAATAAGTAAATGAGGTATAGCTTAATATCTGTCAGTTTGTCGAGAGGTATTACCTCTTCAGTCTAGAATAGAATTATGGTACCTATCTACATTCCTACTTGTAATAGGAGCACATACATTACTTTATCATAAATATATTAAAACATAGTGTCACTTACTATCACGCGGGACTTAAATATACATTCTAGTTCACAGATTAATTATAAAGCATCTACGATAGTCTATGACTTCAAGTAATATCTAATTTGTCTCTGGACTAGAAAAAAAATAAAGGCCGGTACTGAGAAATTCATGATATAGACCATACAATAAATCTTTTATTTCACATTAAAACATTTATCATAAACCTAGATAACCAGTCATAAAGGCCAATAAATTAATATTACACACAACTTGTCAAAATAGTGCAAGGCTAACACGAAAAAGGAAAAAAACAATAACAAATTGGCAATAAACCACGGAGACCCGTTTGTCTATGATTTATATATTTTTTTGTATGCGGCAATAAAACCTTTGCCTTTTCAAAAAGGAACGGTTCGATTAAGTCATATATTATCTGCAAATTGCTTTAGATAATATCACAGTGTTAAATTTCCAAATATTTGAACTTATTTGTAATTTATACCTGATAAATGTAATATTTGAGAGAATACCAAATTTTTATAAACTCTTATTTAGTATTTGGTAAGCAGTTAATAAGATTTTAATTTTATGACTACAAAAAAGTCTAAGATGATAAATGGAATAAATTGAGTTAGACAACTTCGGTTATTTGCCCTAAAATTAATTCCCAGTTTAGACACGTACCTACACAAAAATAATTAAAATTAAAGATTACATAAATACATATAATACATTCTTAAGTACTGTATAAGTATATTGTAGGTTTGTACGTCTACTAGGCAAGTAGATTAAATGCATATTAAGGTTTTAATTTTAGTTTTTTTTCCGTTGAAACCACAAACCGTTGAAAGTTAAAAAATCTTGGTTTATGCGTACAAACACACTGTCTTTAACTGGGGTACGATTGGGTAAATTACACATGTAAAATTAATAGTTGGCTTATTCATAATGTACTTAGTAATAACTCTAAGGTCTATTCCCGTTAAAGTTTAAAAAAAGTAATAGATTATTACCACAAAGCTACCGTTCTCATGGCGTTATGGGCGTTAATAAAACATCAAAAATATGAGGATATCGGAGGATATCTTTGATATCAATAAGCTGTTTTTACATTGTCTTTGAGTTAGTTTGTCTATGTCCCCTACACAATAACTGGGTGAGTTATAGGTTAACGGATAGTTTTTTATGGACCTACCTACCAACTATTATAATTTTTAAATTACTATATTGTATTTTTATAGTATGAATTATGTTATGTGTTTTAACTGACAGATTTTACTTAAATAGCGTTTATTTACCAATATAATTAGGTACTTTAATTATCTCTTTTTATTTAATTATTATCTTTACTTTAAGGCATACGAGTACATACACAGAAAATCAGAATGAAATAAATATTACTAGAAAAATACTTTACTTTAGTTTTTCGTTACTTTTTTGGATGAGGTACTTTCTGTTATAATTTGTAAACAACAATAAAATTGACTAACAGTTTACTAAGTGGATAATAATAGATAATAATTGTTTCAACATAAATCCTTTTGGTATCTAAATTCCTTTACCTTCTACATCTATGCCAAGTGGTCCACCAATGAAATAAAAAACACTGTACAATACATACCTACAGATAAATCTCAAATTATTTACGTGTAGGTTTGAAGCGTATCCATATATAGCTAGCGGAGCTACACAGGCGCCTGTTTTGTCAACAGTCCATTGTGGGTCATTTTATGACGCCGTAAATCTGACCGCGCGTTATGATCCCGATGTCTGACGTCAGATATCGAGCGTCAGAACCCAGGTGTTCCATCTCTCCATACCTGGCGGGTTTTTTGTTCCTAATATTGCTAGACGGTGTGGAATCGTGGAATTTTTTGACTCGATGTTGATGTTGCTTGAGGTAAGTACCTCTTTGGTCCAGTGGTTAGCCTTTGTGGATTTATGAGGTACTGGGTTCGAGTTTTAAGTCGGGCTGTGACATGCTGAGCTTTTTTCTTCTATGAAATTACTCAGCCCGGCGGAAGTTAGTGGTATTACACCCCCGTGCCCCAGAGAGCACGCTAATCCATATAATTAATTATCAATAACATATTTTGATAATAATCGTTAAGAGTCAAATATCACTCTAAACCCTCTAACTCGCTTTGGAGAAACTTGGTGCGTTTAAACTCCATATCCATATTTTGATAACCAGAGGTCCTGGGTTCGATCCCCAGCACCTGTCAGCTTAGGATTCAATATTTTCTAAATTGGCTCAGGTCTGGTCTGGTGGTAGGCTTCGGTCGTGGCTGGTTACCACTCTACCGGTAGAGACGCACTGCCAAACGATTAAGCGTTCCGGTACGATGTTGTATAGAAACTGTTAGAGGTATAGAATAAAAAAAACACCTGATAAATTGATAATAATAATAATGATCAATTAAAAAAATACATTATTAAACAAAAAAAATCTCATCAACATCTAACACACACTACAACATCGCAATCAGTTGACAAAATATGAATTAAATTCACAAACATTTCCTCAACAGTTCTCAACAGAGCATAAATAAAAAGCCACCCCTCCACGGCGGGCTGCAAATTAAAAAAGTAGATTGTAAACGAAGCAGACACTATGATAAATGGCGCGAGAAATTAAAACATCGCGATAATGTTATACCTACTTATCTGAATTATTTATAGCTTGAGATATTTCCTGAAACGACCTAATGGTGTTATAATGGGCTTCGATTGAAAACCTCGAGACTCCTAGAGTTGATTAGTTATTTTATAGTTTAGATCATTTTAGTTCTTTTTGGTTATTTATTATTAAGTTTATTTTTCAGTTTAATGTCATTGTAGGTATTAGTTTAGATTATAAGGTTGTGTTGGCTGTGTTCGTGGCGTTACCCAATCTGTGGTTCCAACTGAAAATCAGCGCTACGTGTCCAAATTCAAATGGTCACGTAGCATTATGCTGAGCTGGGGCCATTTTTTGGGTTATGCCACACATCGCAGGGTATTGTCCTGGATGTCATGGTGTACTGGAGATATTGTGATGTGTGGCATAATTTTGAAATAAACGCATTTTACTTTCTTTTCTTTTCTTTCTTTATATTATGCCTTCTTGCTTATTTGTTATGGAAAAAAATAGACATAGTCACACTAGTTCCATTTTGTCCGCAACATGGTTTTTACCGTTCTGCAGGGTTATTATGTAACTTGTACCATTCAAGTAATCAGTCACTACATCGTTTTTCATCGTATTTTCGTTTTTGCAATCATCTAACTTTGTGTTTTCAACGAAATGCACAATAAACGTCATTTTACGTAAAGTAAAATTAGTCTAGTAGTGGTGTTAGCAGGTGGTAACGTTATTTTAACGAAAAACTGATATTTACGTAATTTTGTTGAAATATTCATGTTAGATGATAGTTAAAACAAAATATTACTGCCACTTGATGACAAATAACATATTCAAGATAATTTCATAGAAATAACATTATTAGATAATCACAAAAAGGAAAATACTACAAAAATCGGTGTAGTGAGTCATTGTTTAAATTTTAAGTACACTGAGATACATATAATAAGGCCACTGGTCTCTCGTTTTCCTAACATTTCCCTTCACTGCTCTGCTCCTATTGATCGTAGCGTGATGAAAAGTATACTATAACCTGCCCAGGACTATGAAGAATAATTGTACCAAGTTTCGTTAAAATCCGTCGAGTAGCTTTTCTATAACGAACATACAGACAGATAGATAAAAAGTTTACTGATTGCATTTTTAGCATCAGTATCGATCACTAAAATCACTCCCTGATGGTTGTTTTAGAAATATATTTCATGTACAGAAATACCTCTCTACAGGCTTAATAAGCTATATTAGTGTAATTTTGAATATTTTTCAAAATCTCGTTCAACAATTCCACGTATTCGAGAAATTTCCATTAAGGTGCCGATAAAAAGAACCTCCTCGGTGCAGTTAAAAGAATTGCGAAACTACCCCCCGGGGCGTCCTACAGCGCTGCATAGAGATTTATTTGAATAAATTATCTCTGGTACAAAATCACCTGAGAGAAGGGTTGTTATAAGAATTAATGGTTCACGATGTTTTAAATTGTTTCTTTTTGGCGTAAAAGTATTTTAATATAATTATTTTTTATTTTAAAACTACCTATACATTTACTACTAAAAACTTCCCTGAAAATCTATATTAAGTAGGTAATCTATATCTATAATCTATAATAATATATAAAGCTGAAGAGTCTGTTTGTTTGATTGATTGAACGCTCTAATCTCAGGAACTACTGGTCCGATTTGAAAAATTCTTTCAATGTTAGATAGTCTATTTATCGAGGAAGGCTATATATTATCCCCGTATTCCTACTGGAAATGGAACCGCGCGAGTGAAACCGCGCGGCGTCAGCTAGTAATATTATAAAGTGGTAAAGTTTGTTTGTAGGGCGTAACCACTGGATCTACTGAACCGATTTTGATAAATCTTTTACCACTACAAAGCCAAATTATTTGTGAGTACTTTTACTACAAAGCCAAATTACATGTGAGTACTTTCTAATTGGCATCCTGGAGCAGAAAATACTCTACTGTTTATCCCAGAAAAATCCACGGTTTTTGTGGGATTTATAAAAGAACTATCGGACGCCCGCGACTTTATCCACCCTTAGACCTCATTAATCCGGCATTCTCACAAAATACGTTCTTAGTGGACATCTACGACCTTGAACTACCTCCCTGCCAAATTTCAACTTTGTACCTACGTTTTCGAGTTATCGAGATGAATGACCTTTCGCATTTATACATTAAGATAATTTCACACGAACGGTGTCGCGGGTATCCTCTAGTATAGAAACCTATCTATACTTTCTATACTAATATTATAAAGAGGTAAAGTTTGTAAGTTTGTAAGTTTGTCACATTTTTTAAATGGGGTAATCTTCGGAACTACTGGTCCGATTTCAAAAATTCTTTCACCAGTAGAATGCTACATTATCGGGGAGTGCTATAGGCTATATTTTATATTAGTATGATATATATTCGCCGAGTTAACACAGTTTTTGTCATACAGGTCGGACCAAAAATCCTCTTAAGCAGACTTATTCGCATGCGCTGCCTTAACCATTGTGTAAAATTGAAATTAATGTATGGAGGCTTTATGTATCTTTTAAAGTTCTACAAAAAAGTCCGCGACGCCATATATCTATCTTCTATATATTAGCAGATATAGTACCTTTTGTGTTTTAAAAATTATTAATTTTATAAACTTAGGTTTGCGTCATTATTTATGCTACTTAACTTAAATCCTTATCAAAATAAATTATTTAATAATCACAAGGATATTATGGAGATAAGATTTGCCCTTTATAGTATGTTAATTAGTTAAATAGTTTCGGAGATAATACAAAATTTCTAAAAGACGCAGAAATTTCGCTACATGACGCCCCGCGCTTTCAATTATGTAGTTCCCGTTCCCGTGTGAATATGGGGATCAAACATAGCCTATGACACTCGCAAATAACGTAGCTTACTACTGGTAAAAGAATTTTTTGAATTGGTCCAGTAGATCCAGAGATTACCCCACTTTAGTTTCTTGGGAAATAGTCCTTTGGTCATCGCACCACGCTCAAAGGGCAGGACCGGTTTTGCTAAAGGTAGGGGAAGGGTAGGGGTAAGGTAGGGAAGGTGTAGGGTACGAGTAGGTTAGGGTAGGGTAGGGGTAGTGTAGGGGTAGGGTATGGTACGGGTAGGGTAGAGTACGGGTAGGGTACGGGTAAGGTAGGGGTAGGGTAAGGGTAGGGTAGAGGTAAGGCAGGGTAGGGTAGGGTTAGGGTTAGCGGTAGGGTAAGGGAAAAGTAGGGGCACAGTAGGGTTGGGTAGGTTTAGGTAGGGGGTAGGGAAGATGTGTACATAAGTAAAAGCGAAAGCGAAAGCATGACCGCTATCACACTAATATTTTAAAGACGAAAGTTTGTGAGTGTGTATGTTTGCTCCTCCTTTACGCTGCGGTTGCTAAAGCGATTTGTATGAAATTCTAAAAAAACTTATTGTACGCGGACGAAGTCGCGGGCGTCCGCTAGTATGTAATAAAAATCACGAGTGTATTCTTAGCACTTTGAGTTATACATGATTCTTATCTTTACTGATTATAATATTATCAAAATAACGACATCCGTCTAACATTGAAAACAATGAGATGTAAAATTTTAATGCAATTTTTTATAGCCATTTTATAAAAACACATTAAACAATGCGGTACGCTCGAAAGCTAAGCCATGACATCACCTTCCATACATTCACCAAGAGAAACCAACGCACACATAGAAATAAATACCTCTTAACAGGAAATAGTTTATATTCTCAAAACAAATCGCAATAAATTGTTCACAGCCAACCAAAAACTTAAAATCAGCTCTATTTCTAAAACAATAGAATAAAAATTACAATGCGGGTAGTTGAAGTCAATAAAAGAACGCGGTGAACACGAATTAAATCTGTAAAACAAAAGTCATTGGTCCGAATTTCAAATTTCGAATCGAACGCTTAGGTCCGTTTGAAACGCGGCACGCAATTGGTCATTTGCGATTCAGCGCGCGAACCGTCTTGATGGATCGATGATGGTACCCGCGGTCGCCGTTTGACCAGAAAAATTGACTTTGAAGACGGACCATGTGGAAATGATGCGATGAGTAAGTGGGAAATGGAGTCGCTTTTCCATAAATATGTATGCAGGGTATATATTTAATATTACATACCTTATTAATATCACTATCCTAATTGTAAAACCTAAAACTATCCTAAAAAAAAAACACTGTTAAAGATTAAACTTTATGGATTCTAGTGAAATGTTGTTAAATAGTAACATTTTCTACGGTATTCAGTATAGACCAGGCGCTGTGAGTGCGCAAGTGTGCATAAAACATTTATGTTTAGTCTCTCGTTATTATTCGTTATTAATCGTTATTAAATGAGGTGGGCTATGAAAAAAAAAAAATAATCTGCATGCTTTTCTGAGTTAAAAACCGTAAACAGAATGTGGTCCTTAAAATATGCACATTCAACTCCTTAGACCGCCTGGTCTAGTAAAAGATATAAAAAGGTACTCTTTTTACTTGGAAACTTAAGACCTTTAGAAACGTTAGAGCTCCTAAAGCCATCACGATCCAAGGTCCATAGTTGCTATTGTACATATCTATAACTAGTCGACGCTCCGCGATTTCACTCCTGTAGATCCCGTTATTGTGGGAATACAGGGATAAAATAAAACCTATGACACTTACAAATTATGTGGCTTTTCTAATGGTAAAGAAATTTTCAAAATCGGTTCAGAAGGTAGATCTCATTGCGTTTGCTGGTAAATGATTAAAATTACGCAAAAATAGTTATGACGGAATCTGTTATTTGTTTTAGAAAAAAAACCGAGACAGCATAATTATTTTAAAGAATTAATTTCTCCTTTTTGCTTTGATAAATGTCGCGGGCATTCACTAGTGTAATATAAAAAATCCGTTTGCGTTTGACATAATATAGGCTAGCTGCAAAATCAATTCGGGATTCTATTCCAAAGAGAGTACGCACGAATGACTTCTTTGGGAGGGCCCAAACACTCTTTGTGATACTGTAGGGAGTGCTTGTCTTCAATATAGACTTGAAAAGTTGGTAGATACCTACTACCTACCAGCGGCGAAAAATTCATGCAAGTCAATTCCCGTCGGGTTACCTTTAAAAATCCATGCATATTCATTGTTGTATCTAACTGTATCTAGATATATGAGAAACCAGAGTTTCTAACCACGCTATTTGAATTTCCTTTTCTTTGGGTACCTTCATTTAAATTCCATTCTTTGCCACTGTTATCTACTAAAGTTTTTAGGCTTCTGTACCGGAAGGAAAAATTTCTATACCTACACCTGTTATATTAGTCTCTTCTTAAGTATTTGTGTGAAGTCTGCCAATCCGTATTGGGCCAGTGTGTTGACTATTTGGCCTAACCCCTCTCATTCTAAGAGGAGACTCGTGCTCAGTAGTGAGCCGAATATGGGTTGTTAATGATAATAATATTCGTCAGTCAGTCTGTGTGCGGAAACACCATCTCAAGCGGTGCGGTATAGTTTTATTTGGAGTAGAAACCGAAAAGGGATGTGGATTTTCATTCTCCTCCTCCTAACAAGTTAGCCCGCCTCCATCTTAGACTGCGTCTCATTACATACGCCTGAAAAGTGAAAGGTGCGCAACCGAGGAGCAGCAGGTTGCGGCTTTCGCATGTGCGCACGCATGTAAACGCTGTTGGCGCGCACAGCGCACAGTGAAAGGTGCGCAGAATAGGTTGCGCACAAAAACGTAACGCTGTCATTCGTTCATCGATTACTGCTCATATTATTTTCATAACGGGGGCTATATACCTATGAAAAATTGATTCTTAGTGCACGCCATTGACGATCAATGATTCTCACGTTTCTGCAGCACCCACGGCTCTAACTGATCGTGTATTGGTCGCTGCGTGTCTGACGGCCCGACTTATGAAACGTCTACGGTGCCGTTTACGCTGCAGAAACGTGAGAATAATTGACCGTCAATGGCTGACTTAAGGAGTAAACTCCAAAAATCTTTTATACAAAGAAAAACAAGTTCGGGAGTTATGATGCCACAGACAGACTGACAGACTCGTCATAGGTACTATAAGTACCTATGACGAGTCTCTCCCTCCACCCCTCTTTTTGCGTCGGGGCTGACGATAAATATGATTGATTTTTTTATTGAAAATATTCCTACCTTTCACCTTGATAAGTACATCAAAGGATATCAAACGAAATCTATCAACGCCTTACAAGAAATGTCAAAGCACCTAATTCGACGGCGATGGCTTCATACTCAGATTTCCCGGTGGATTGGTGTTGGACAGAGACGGTTGTATATGTTGTGCGTGCGTCAGAGTGGGACGGGTATACGGTCACGGAGCCGGTTCAGATGATTGGTGTACGTGCGGTGACGACCGCGCCTATACGTGACTTCGACTTGAGACTTTGAGATGGTGTTGTGGGATTGATTGATTTTGATACTTTTACTTTTAGTCAGGCTCGCTGGAAGGCACAGATTTAGCCCACCACGCTGTTGGGGGCTTAGAATAATACGTAATGATTTTAAACACTGCAAGACACCGGGAAGGTTTCCATCTCAATGACATTGACGTCCCTAGAATTTGTACGAAGCGATTCGCTTTTTCATTTCTTATACGCATGGCTTATATGGAATTCTCTCCTGAAGACAGTGTTTCCTAATGAATGTTATTTAAACGGGTACATACCACGATAAAACGACGAGATTTTTATTGTCGATATTTCGACCCAGTTGCATGGATCGTGGTCACGACGAGACTGAAGTTGCGAGATGAGAAGTGAAGTCAGCTGTTAGGGGCAGAATCGATCTACCCTCTTTCTTGTTCTTTTTCTTTTTTCAACAACGTCGCGTTTTTGGCTGTTTAGGCAAACCACACTCACGACATCGCTTTTGTTATTATGCGTATCGCGGCGCCCTCTTGGTTTGCACAATTCTACCACCAGGTTCCACTCGCTGGCTAGTTTCATAATGAACAACCACGAAATAAGTTTAAAATCATTAGTGTTTCCTAATTCTTACAACCTGGGGCATTTTTAAGAAGAGATTGAATAGGCTTCTTCTAGGCAAGCTTGCAATGATATTAGGGCCCAAAGAATATTATGATTTTTAAATGAATTGATAAGTTTATTCATAGTATCAAGACTAAATGATTTATGGATCGCAGTATAATCGTTTGACTGACAAAGACGCATACCTTAGTAGTAGCTACTGTCTATTGCTACTATCCATTCATTGTTTTACTGCTAGGCATATACCTACATTCAATGAAAATTTTTCTAAGAAAAAGTAATAAGCTTTCGAAATCTAGGTATGCACGTACCAATATAGACAAAACATAATTATAGAAGACTCTAAAGCTATGAGTACTACCTAATAAAACATTCTTTGAAAAATATGTATCTAAAACTTATATGTGTGTTTTGAAGCTAATTTTGAGCTCCGAATCGAATCCAAGACGTTTTAGATATAAAGCAAAAACAACTGAAAATAGAAATGTCGTCAGACACAGATAGGTAAACTCGCATATTAGTCCACGGTTCGAGTTCAGGGTTCGAGTTTTGATTGGCATTATCATCATCATATCAGCCGATGGACGTCCACTGCAGGACATAGGCCTTTTGTAGGGACTTCCAGAGATCACGATCTTGAGCCGCCTGCATCCAGCGAATCCCTGCGACTCGCTTGATATCGTCAGTAAAATGCCTTGGGACCCCATTGTCCATCCTACGTACCCCACCCATTGCTACTTCAGCTTTGAGCCTTATTGAGCTATGTCAGTGACTTTGGTTCTTCTGCGGATCTCCTTATTTCTGATTCGATCACGCAGAGACACTCCCTTCGTTCCAACACCCGTTGTGTGTCTCTGAGGCCAATCATCATCATCATCATTAACAACCCATATTCGGCTCACTGTTGAGCACGAGTCTCCTCTCACAATGGGAGGGGTTAGGCCTTCATGCGGATTGACAGACTTCACACACGTAAAGAATTAAGAAAATTCTCAGGTATGCAGGTTTCCTCGCGATGTTATTTCTTCACCGTTTGAGACACGTGATATTTAAAATTCACATAACTTAGGCCAATAACTAATTGTAGCTTTCTATAAAAATACCTCTTTCCGTGACAGTTTTTTTTTAATTCAGTAATTTTGTGCGACAAATGTATCTATAGGTAGGTGACGGATATCACTTATCTTCAGATGAACCGATGGGCAGTTATACAAATGTATTGTCCGAAAAATAATTCAATTTAGGTAATCTTTTCAAAAGATGCTTATGTATAATTTTAGTCTGGCATTAAATATCAATTTCACACTTCTATAAGTAAAATGTATTGTAAATTTTATACCTATTTAAAGTGATGTCCCCTGTTGTAATGCACAAGTCATGTTTTTAATAGGGACTTTTTACTGTTGCATTTTTTTTTTCTTAAAGTCACCCACAAACTTGCGTTCGTTACTGAGCATTGAGGGGTTGAGTGTAGAGTTATGAATGTTTCGGACAGAGCGGAGTTTAAAATGTTTGAAAATTAAACGTAAGATATTTGCTGATTTATTAACGTTTTTTTTTGCTTACAAATATTTGTTCTGTTCTGATATTATTATAATCTATTTTTATATTTTGCCTGCCTACATAAATTGCTTAAGATAATTTGCTGATTTATTAACTTTTTTTTTACAATTAGGTACCTACTCTGTATACCTGTATTTTATAAGTAGATATTCTATAATTGTTATATTATTCATGTCGTAATTGCTAAATTGAAGATGGTAATACGATGTAAATACTAAAAACAGTACCTTCTTTTATTTTATTAAAAAAAAAATTAGAAGTCAGTCATCATTTTCAATTTTACACAACGTACGTATACAAGTAAAAGCTGAATGAATAATAATTTATTTACAAGAAAGTATTTTAAATCTAAATAGGTCCATTCTTTTAATAACTCATCACAATGCCTACAAATTCTTCTTCGTCTGTGAGTTCTAGACCGACTAGCGAATTATAAATTAAACACGGTAAACTTAGAACGATCTTTTTTAGAATTTATTGTTTTTTAATTTATTTTTTTGGAATTTAGAAACCGCGGAACGATCCAAACTCGTACCGCGTTTGGATTGTGCCGCGTTGCAAGCACGAGCTTATGACTAAGGACCCCGTATGGGTTCAAAACTAGTCGGGCATACATTGACCTTATCATGCGAGTTTCAGCCATGTTTCATAATCAATCAATTAACCTTTTTGCGTCCGGGTTAATTAATAATAATAATTTTAGCTGACAGCTCTATACATTTTAAAGACATTAACAGTGTCCGATGGAGTATGGGGTCGTGGGTGGGTAAAGTTAAGCGAATTTCGCTGGCTGTCAACACGTCCTCAACACGCGTAATAGACAATACGGTTAAGTGACGAAGAATTGGGGTATTTTATACCCCCATGTTTTTTTTACATTTCTTTGGGCGACTGCAGTTTTTTTTATATACCTACCTAGCCGTTTCTGAAAGAACTAAGGGATAGAACTGTCTCTAAATCCGAAAAGTTAATGATTTAATCGGCTATAGTTAATGCATTACTGTGTTAGAACCGCCTTCAAAGTGATCAGAATCATCTCGAATAATCAAGAATCAGCACATACGATGCTATTTTTTGCTTTTTAGTTTATTTTTGTGATTTTGAAGTCGGTAAATTTTTTTTGTTAAAAAGATTTTAATTTTCTGTTTTGTCCTAGCAGCACCTTACTGTGGTCGTTATTTTCATTTTAAGACAAAATTACTAAACTGATTTCCATGAAAATTTAATGGGACCAATCTAGAAGTATATAGAACAAAAAAATTTTTTTAAATTTATTTAGAAATGACGAAATTATGCGGTAACAATCATAAAAAAAATTTAAAAACAGACGCCTCCTCATTTTTTTTTAAATCGATTAAAAATGGTCGTTCTCCTTTGTCAAAACAAAATTGCTCAATGTAAACATCTTTTGCCTATTGCACAAAAACACCCAACAAAGGTGTCTAACTCCACGACAATTGAAAAATTACCCGCGTTATTAGGTTCCGCGAAGACAGAAAAAAAAATTCACTTACTCTTTTATTGGTGCCGGTGAAAAACGCGGGAAGTCGAGCGAGAAAAATGTACTTCAGTCCGAGGGGTGCTAATACAATCTAGCGGCAATTTGCAATTACACTTGAACAAATGTTCTTTTAAAAAAAGAATGATAGGTTTCTAAACGTAACTGGTTATTACGTATTTTAGAACGTTTTTGCTTCTTCGTCTTTTGTGGCTTGTGATTGGCTGTGGTTGTGTTGCCAGTTGTAAAAATTCCATTTAAGAAAAATTTAATTTTTCTGCTTCTTCGTCTTTTGTGGCTTGTGATTCGCTGCGGTGTGTGTTGCCTGTTGTAAAAATTCCACTTAAGGAAAATTTATTTTTGTTTCTTTAATATTTTTTTATACTTCACAAAATTAAAACATAAATCATATTCAAGAAAAAAATGTGATAAAACAAGTAGAATATTTAAAAATAAATAAGAATTATTTATGTTTATATTTTTAACTTTCACAATCTCCACTCACTCTACGCTTCATTACTTTATTTCAATCAATTTTATAAACAAAACTTGTTATTATATTACATAAATAAGTACCATTTTTTTCAATCAAATTTATAAATCTATACTAATATTATAAAGCTGTAGAGTTTGTTTGTTTGAACGCGCTAATCTCAGGAACTACTGGTCCAATTAAAAAAAATATTTCTGTCTTAGATAGCCCATTTATCGAGGAAGGCTATAGGCTATATTTTATCCCCGTATTCCTACGGGAACGGGAACAACGCGGGTGAAACCGTGCGGTGCCAGCTAGTAATAGTAATAAAAATGACTAACAATAGTATCAAAACATTCTCGAGGAAGTGCCATGTTATAGATAAACAACAATATAAAATTTTCCATGTTGGTTGGTTTACCAAGAAAACAATTTTTTAATATTTACTAGGTAATTCTGTACTTAGTTGGTAAGTAAGTAATTTCCCTTAATATCTCTAAGATAACATTTAATACACCCTAATCAAGCATTACATACTAATTAGACATAAACACAATTTCCATACAGAATCCCGTGTACCCACATAAATTCCGCCATAAACATTCACTTACACAAATAAACATGTCCAGGGGCCTTATACGAGTTTATCTCGGGAATTAGGGAACAAGCACGCATTAAGATGGCAACCCAGATACTTCGATGTGTATTAAGATATTCTAATTTTAATTGCTTGCGCTTTACGCTAGCTGCTGTGTTGCTAGTTAATGGAAATTTGCTTGTATTTGGTTAATTATGAACAATGTTTATTTTGCTCGATATACATTTAACTAAATATTGCGCTTTCCCGTACATGGTCGCCATTCCAGTATTTGGCTCCGTAGCTACGCGGAAAATACCTCCAAAATTCCAGTTATGTGCATTTTAAGAAATTAAATATCACGTGTCTCAAACGGTGAAGGAAAAATATCGTGAGGAAACCTGCATACTTAATTCTTTCTGCATACTACTTCAAAAAGGTATTTTCTTAATTCTCTACATGTGTGAAGTCTGCTAATACGAATTGGGCTAGCGCGGTGGACTATTAGCCTAATCCCTCTCATTCTCACGAGGAGACTCGTGCTCAACAGTGAGCCAAATATGGGTTGGTAATGATGAAGATGAAGATAATGATTTTTTTTGTAGATCTACCTACTCTACATACCCTGAGCAAAACCCGCTCTATAGCCCGCTGACTTACTCTGAGCCTTTTTATAAGTTCATAGAGAGCGACCAAGTGTCGAATCCGTATGTCATCATCGACCACAAAGAATTTCATATTAGCATTGGCAAAAAATAACTAATTATTGTAGTGTTAGGAATAAGTAGAGCTGTTATCTATGGCAAAGATATTTTTTTAGAAAGATATATAGATATTAGATATAGAAAGACAAATTCTCAAAGCCTACTTACCTACATATTAAAACATTGTATAAGTAACCCCTAAAAAGATGAATTCCTTAACAAACACCTCCAAACCCCCCAACCAAGAAAATGTATTAAGCGATGATAAAATCAGGGCAAAACATTAAACTTTGCATATGGGGGCCAATTATGATGAAATTTGTATAATTTCGAAGATACGAGTAAATATATTAATAAAACAACCCCTTCTGAAGGGTTAAGTTATCTTGATATGATCTTTTTACCCTTTCGTGCACCGTTTAAAACGTTTAGTGAACATTTAGTATTATGACTTCTTTTTCGTTTTGCTAATAAAATGACTTTTTTTGATACATCTCTTCTCACAAAGTAGATGCGTAAGAATATGTGTATGCAATGCCAATTTAGCACTTGAAATATATATATTTGGCGACATTTGGGGCGGTTTTGATCTTCCCACAAGAAGCAGAATTAATTAATTATTTTAATGACAGTAAATAATGATGATTTTAAAAGAGCAATTGTTGAGTTTACTACCTGCTAAGCAGAAGCCTTTCGGGTGTTAGCTAGTCGCTAAATAAATGACAAATAAATAAATGAGAAAAAATAAAATTGAAAAAGAATATATACAATGAGAAACTTCAGGTAACTTATCGTAGTGACGATTTAGCTAGACAAATAATACCCACGTGGAATGGTGGGAAGAATAATTCTGCCTGCATTTCCGCGTTGGACAGCGTAATGGTACGTAGCGCAAAAAAATATATAGTCGCAGCAATTAACCCCTGTAAAATAAATCAATATTTTTCCTGCAGTGCGACTCCGTGGTCCTTTAATTCAAATCTGATATGATTTCATTCATTTATTTGCAAAAACATGTGGACAAAATGACAAACAATTTATTTGTCGTTACAATGTTTTTGCTTTCAAGGTCGTGATTACACTGTAACATAATCTATAATAATAATATAAAGCTGAAGAGTTTGTTTGTTGTTTGATTGAACGCGCTAATTTCAGGAAAAGATTCGATTTGAAAAATTCTTTCAGTGTTAGATAGCCCATATAACGAGGAAGGCTATATTATCTCGTATTCCTACGGGAACGGGAACCACGTGGGTGAAACCGCGCGGCGTCAGCTAGTTTAACATATTACAAAATTAGTCAAAGTTAACAAATTTCAAAAAGAAAATCTTCTTGCAAAATCCAATTACTTCCACCATGATCATAATATTTCCGCACAAACTACACTCAGTTGAGGGAAACAAAGCTTTGTTATTAATCCTCCAAGTCACTAAAAATAGCTGCCAACCGGATATGAGTTTTGGAGGCTGTATCAAGTATTCAGAGCACGCGTTACAACCCCTGCGGACTGACAGGGGCACGATGTTGGCCTTTTCGACTATACTTACTTCGTGGAGCTTTTTTTTTTACAAGTTAGTCCTTGACTACAATCTCACCTGATGGTAAGTGATGATGTAATATAAGTTTTTTTTAAAAAAAAAAAGAATATTTATCATATCTTTTTTATATACGACCAATATTCCTATACCCCTCCAACTAGTCGGAAAAGACTGTATTAGGTGTGGATACGACAATAGACCAACGGGGCGAGGATCGAACCACCACCCCTCAGTGATGATTCCGACCGCTCTAACCGTTGAGCTATTGAGGCTAAGTTGAAAGCTGGCTAACTTGTTAGAGGGAGGATGAAAATCCACACCACTTTCGGTTTCTACACAACATCGTACCGGAACGCTAAATCGCTTTAAAAAAAACCACCAAACAGACCTGGACCAATTAAGAAAAGCCCAGCCCAGTGATAACATACAACAAGGTTGTCTGGAAGAAATCGCTACGTAGCGATAAGGCCGCCTTTTGTGTTTATTAAGAAATTAAATTTCACTTGTCTCAAACGGTGAAGGAAAACATCGTGACGCAACCTGCATATCAGAGAATTTTCTTAATTCTCTGCGTGTGTGAAGTCTACCAATCTGTATTGGGCCAGTGTGGTGGACTATTAGCCTAACCCCTCTCATTCTGAGAGGAGACTCGAGCTCACCAGTGGGCCGAATATGGGTTGATAATGATGATTTTGTACCACAAAATAACATTGAATTTGATATTCCCCAGTTTCCTTCAGCGAAGTCCAAAGATTAAACACCATTTACGGTTCGAGCCACGTCTGTACCACTATTATAGTGGATTTATTTGACCCCCTAACAATAAAATAAAGGTTGGGTCAGTGTACCCGCAATGTGGGGCAAGTGCGATCGATGCTGCTTAACATTCCGCATCGATGGCTGACTGTACCTACGGGATTGGGTGACGTCACTGTCACATTAATCTTGCTAACTAGGTTAGGTTATAATGTACCTACCTATTATTTTTTTTATTGTTTATAAGTTAGCCTTTGAATACAATATCACCTGATGGTAAGTGATGATGCAATCTAAGATGGAAGCGGGCTAACTTGTTAGGAGTAGGATGAAAATCCATACCCCGTTCGGTTTCTAGCCACGGCCGAAGCTACCCACCAGCCAGACCTGGACCAACTAAGAAAACCTCAATCAACCCAGCCGAGGATCGAACCTTGTAAATCCACCGCGCATACCACTGCGTCACGGAGGCCTTCAAAAATATTATGAGGTTTGTCGGGAAAATATTGACCTTATTAACCTGAATGTCTCGTAAAAATTAATATATTGAAACCTTGTCCCTATAGAGAATACGTCAACTGATCTTATACAATATGCTCGTACCACGTACCGACGCGTTCATGCTAGTCACTCACCATCAAATAAGTCCACGTGGCTGCAGCGCTGACGGTAGGATATCCAATAAAACTGATCGTGTGTTAGTCGCAATGTGCATGACATCATGCAGATTGGGACCAAAACACGATCAGTTTTTCATCCCTTACGCAAAAAGCGGGGTGTTATAAGTTTGACGTGTCTGTCTGTCTTCTGTCTCCCGAACGGATGAAGCGATTTCAATTTAGTTATTTTTTGTTCTTAGGCATGTTTGATGAAAATCAGTTGAGACTTTTAATTGTAGGGAGAAACTCTGCAAATATACTTAAGTGGGGTCTCAAATGAAAGCGCACTGAAAGAGAATATTGATTATTTGATCGAAAAAGATAATAATACCCTTCGGGGGTTTTTTAAAAAAAAACAAATATGAAACAATATGGTAAAATCGATACATCGATGTCAACGAAATCAATAATCGATCATCGATGTTACTCACGGTCTCCCGCATGACCAATGCACCCTACGAAACAAATTACGTATTTTATGAACGCATTAACAAATACAGGTTTCTGTATTAATAACGTGTATTTAATCAATTTCGAACGATTTTATTGTATTTTGTTGTGTTGTTAAACTTCGGTGTTACCTAAAATCGATGTTCGGTTAGTCAAACATCAATGTTTTTCAAATATCCATCCATATCGTGAACTTATTGGTGAGTGGCCAGCATTACGCTCGCGCTGCGTGTGACCACAGTAGAGTGTGACCGTGTCGAGCGAACTCTTCATTGATTACCGGTTACCGTGTTTACCGTAACTACCCGCGAAACAAAAACATCGGAACGTGAACCATAACGCTCAATGAACGCGCCTCGTCAATGAATTGCTGAGAATGTTTCATAACAGATTGAAGGCTTGTTATTAACTCGTAACTATAGTCTGGCAAGTTCGTTGATAACATATGATATGCGGGCGACAGGGGGAAAGATTGTGCGAGTGGTAAATCGTGCGTGCGGGGATGTGACCATCAGTCGTGGGTTTTTATTCATCGCTACACGCCCCCCGGCCTGCGCGGTACATCGGGAGTGTTACGAACGAAGTTGCCAAGCTATAACTGCGGGTCACCTGCTGGCCGATTCACTATTTTAGTCTTTATTATTAACCTATTAAAGCTATGAAATCAATGCTTGTGTTTTAATGTTAATATATAATATAGATATACACAGATAGGACGTATTCATTCAGGGCCACAGATTAAAGAATAATAGGCAGATAGAGCGCACGGAATACGACGGTGTCGTAGCCGTTACAAATATAAAATTCAAAAACGAATACATTCTCGAGTCAGTACGACACGAAGCGTCGCATCAGTAACTTTGAATATTATTCAAGAAATTTATCTTATGTTTCAAATATTTTAAAAACTGTCCACAAAAACTACAGAAATGAGATGGAGTATTTTTTATTCGTAATTATTGTTTATTATATTAATTTACGTAATTATTGATAGTGTTAAATTTTGAAATACAAATTATGAAAAAAGTTTGTATGATGTCAACGAGACGCGTGACGTTCGGTTTTTATGGGTTTCACCGGCTTCACCACACTGCTTGTTCTATTCTATTATGCTATTCTGTGTTCAGGGCTAACAAAGCTATGTCCGGCTATCGCGGACGGAAGCCACAAACTCGGACGTCCGGCGCGTAACTGGACGGTTATTTGGTTCATTCGCTTCCTAATAGACACTAACGGCTGCTTTGAATAACCTATCTATCCGCCATTTCGCTTACTAAAGTTAAGGATCTTTCTGTTCTTATCTGCTTTTCAATAACCTACTGACAGATAGTTTGATTATGTAAAGGTAGTTTGATTGTTACTGATAATCGAGGATAGCTATCTATCCGTAATCTTGGGTAGTTATTGAAAACGGCCGTTAATATTCACTCGTGATTTCATCATTATCAGCCATTTTAACGTCCCAATGTTGGTTAGCGGACATTAAACCTTCGTTTGCGTTTTACATCAGTAATATCGCGACTGTGGCTCAGACGCTATAATTCCAATCCCGCCTATCTAAAGTCCTTTTCATGAAAGAAGTCTCCCAGATGCGGCGCTAATGTCTTAAAGGCGTTTATTGCCATTTGGTAATTCCGGTCTTATTGTTGTTTGTGTAAGGCGTCAATTTTAGTTCAGGTTTTAGCCCCGGGACTTCTTTCGTGAAAATGACTCTACATTGTAGTAGCGTTACCTAAATAGCTTCAAAAACATTTTGCTAAAACTTCAAGGTTTAAACAAGGTTGTTTTTCTAGGTTCCTTTATCAAAAAGTCTTGTAGAAACAACCGTTTTGATAAAGGAAGCCAATCATCAAAATAAATAAGTAGGTACGGGCTATCTGATCAGTGAAATGGCAATGGTTGGACACATAGTTTGAAGAGCCGATGGACGTTGGGGTCTCAAGGTGCTGGAATAGCGACCCTGCATTAGTAAGCGCAGCACCCAACAACAACAACAACGCAGGTTTTGGTCGACCCCCCACCAGGTGGACTGACGACATCAAGCGAGTCGCAGGGATTCGCTGGATCTTACGGACGGCTTAGGATCGTGATGTTTGGGAGTCCGTATAAAATCCCTATGTCATGCAGATGTTCATCGGCTGATATGATGATGATCTGATAAGTTGATTTTAACAATGTTCTAACACAGACAAGTTTGTAGACTTGATCGAAGTATTTCATTGCATTTTGTCAATGAAATATTTCGATCAAGTCTTCCATTGTAACGAAATAGTAAACCTATACCTATTGATCGACCATAGATATTGATTCTACGCTGCAGTCGTAGTTAAAAGCAATAGGCGATGAGATAGAACTCTATGGGTGCGCAGGGCGCGGCCGGCATATTAACTAGGTACTCTGCTCGGTATGAACGAACTTGAACCCCAGTTAACTGTGGACATCACGTTCCAAGGGACATGTAGTTTCCTCACCGATGGATCGTTGAAAAGTTGCAGACCAACATAGAGACAAACCTGGAATTATTTAAAAAAAAAACACCTAGCTATTTATACTTATCTAAAAAAGAGGGCGATGGAACGAGCTATGTTATGAGTATCTCTGCGTGATCGATTCAGAAATGAGGAGATCCGCAGAAGAACCAAAGTCACTGACATAGCTCAACGAGTTGCGAAGTTGAAGTGGCAATGGGCGGGGCACATAGTTCGAAGAACCGATGGACGTTGGGGTCCCAAAATGCTGGAATGGCGACCCCTCACCAGGTAGACTGACGACATCAAGCGAGTCGCAGGGATTCGCTGGATGCAGGTGGCTCAGTATCGTGATGTTTGGAAGTCCCTACAAAAGGCCTATGTCCTGTAGACGTCCATCGGCTGATATGATGATGATGATGATTCAGTTGATGACCTTTGCGTCACTATCCTAGCCTGTACTTACCCAGCTGGTAGTTTTCCTATCGTTGTTAGGTGTCCACAGAGGCCGAATGTCTGTCTTCACCTCCGATTGTAACGTGCATTGAATCAATTGATCGGTTGTGTTTATTAAAGAGGAAAATAATATAGGCTTCGTTTATTGACCCATTAGGGCTTATTTTATAATCTTTGAACCATAGGTTTAAATGTTGATATCTTTGGCGCAGTGGTAATGCTTTGGTTTAGACCAGAGAGGCCCATGTTCGCTTCCCAGCTAGGTTTAATTTTAATAAAATGAAACGACTTTACTGAATTTAATAACGGATCTTTATTACCTACTCACACACTGGTTACAACTTACAATTGCGGACACCGGAAGAAGCAGAAAAAGAAAAAAGATTGACAATAGACTTAAGCATAGATTATATATACTCGGAGGATACATAGTTTAGTGATAGTGTTTATTTTGGTGATACCAATTTCTAACAAATTTAATATTTTCAAAATTGTTTCAGGTCGTGTCTTAGTTAAGATTGTGGTTACGCAATTATAACAATTCACGAGAATTTCAAATTAAAGATAAGTAGGCATTTGTAACAGGTAAGTAGGTATACGGCGTAAATTTTCAAAATGATCTTCCAAAAACAGTTAAGTAGTAGTAGTAGAAAATTATACGACACAATAGATAGATTTATTGAGTTTTGCGGTCGAAAACTAGAGACTTTCAGTGCAATACGTAAAGCATTGTAGGTACGTTTTTCATCTTGAGACACATTTTTACGTACCTAGGTAGGTAGGTAAGACCTCTGCCTCCGATTCCGGAGGGTGTGGGTTCGAATCCGGTCCGGAGCATGCACCGTCAACTTTTCAGCTGTGTGCATTTAAAAAAAAATAAATATCACGTGTCTCAATCGGTGAAGGAAAACATCGTGAGGAAACCTGCATACCAAAGGATTATTTTAATTCTCTGCGTGTGTAAAGTCTGCCAATCCGCATTGGGCCAGCGTGGTGAACTATTGGCCTAACCCCTCTCATTCTGAGAGGAGACTCGAGCTCAGCAGTGAGCCGAATATGGGTTGATGACGACGAGGTAGATAGGTATACCTAGAAGATATCACAGGCAATTGATCACACACACATTAACAGGGCTCTTCAAATAAAAACTTGAAAACATGTCATAATTTTCCGACATAGAAACTGACCCTTAACCAAAGCTAATATTAATGTCAAAGATTAGACATCTTACAGAACGTATGTAGGTAGATAGGTATGTTTAGTGCGTCCATATTGATTTAGACGCGGGGCTATGGGACTATGGGCGTGGCCGGTGAAAGATTAGGAAAGCGATGAAATAAGGCGACATTTTGCTATCTTCGGGTTTTTACATGTTATTAGGATTTTTTTTCTCAATATAAGTACTTACTTATACGTAGGTAACTAGGTGCTACGTACGATTAGATAGAGTACGTGGACGCGTTAGTTTTGAATAGCTAAAAATTTTTTTACTCTTAATATTTATATTTTGTTGGCGTTTTTTCGATTGTATCGTATGGTGCTTTTAAATAACCCTCGTAACTTTAATTTTAAGTTTTCAAATAATTATTATCACCATTTTAAAAAATATTTAATATTATTACCTGACGTTTCGAAAGAGCTTGTAAACTAAGCCTATTTGAAATAAATGAATTTTGACTTTGACTTTGACTTTGAATACAACCAGGTAGGTAGATAAGTTTCTAGGTACCTACCTGAGATTCAAACTTGGTGCTTAATTGTCGATTGTTGATTGTAGGTACATACCCACGTCTTTTTTTGAAGAATAGTTATATTTCTCGTTGCTTCATTAGCGTAGGTAACGTACATACGTAGCATACGTAACGTACATACGTACCTACGTAGGTATCTATAGCTCGGGATCAAGAGGTCATATCATTTTTTATGAAAGATTGGCTCGCGCTTGACTACAAAAATATGCCTAATGAAAATTCTTACTTAATGCGGTTCAAGTTGTAGTTTCAGTTTCTTACCTTTAAGACAAAATAGTTTTAAATTGTAGGTAAGTGACAGGAAACACAAACGCCGGGCATTCCAAATTTTTGCTGTGAAAATTAGAAATGTGGGTGCAAATCGTTTAGTATGAGTTGCCTGGATATTAACAACGTCAGGATGCCACTGTTGGCGGCGTCTTGCTGTTCTGTGGTAGAAAGGGGAAGAAGGCTTCAACATGGTGAACAGGGCCGGTCCGTCCATACGGCGAACAGAGCAGTCGCTCCAGGCGCCAAATTCTAGAGAGCGCCTATATGATAATTCTAGTCAACCGTAGACGGTACTGCGCCTGATTTTCAATTGGTCATCCCAAAGTATGGTCGAGATATTCGCGTTCCATTCTTACTATACACTTATAATTATGTATAGGTAACTGCATATTATTAGGAGCAAACAGGAGAGGCGCCATAATTGGTTCTCGCTCCATTTTAAAATTTACTTCGGGCCGGCGCTGATGGTGAAGCTAATGCGCACATTCACCAAATGTTTTCGAGTGTAGTGTCAGGTTATCAATTAATATTGAGCTTTCTTTTTTCCAAGAAGTATCTATTAGCAGCCTTGAATTAGGAAGTTGGTGGTTCTATACCTCCATGTCTTGGAGAGGACGTTAAGCCAAGCCAACTGATGGGGCATGGTGGGTCTAAGTTCCATATCCTCTCACTTATAAAGAGCTCTTAAAGTAGCCTGACAATGATACCGCAGAAGCTTTTTTACTTGTACCTACTTAAGGTTAGGTTTCATTAAGGTTTCAAAGCGAATGAATACCTACCTACGATGAATGAACAACGTAGTTTGAGAATTTGTACTCGGCATGTGTTACATCGTCTCAGCTCATCTACCAATACCTACAGGTGCCACACCCTCGCGCCAGACGATCAATTGACAACACATTAACGGTGTTGGAACAATTAAAAACCTCCACGCGAATCAGACCTAACCGCAGGCACAGAACTGGCCGTCTCCCAACCTACTACTTATTATATTCTATGAGCGCGAGCTATAAACGTATTCCCGAACATATCACGTGCGAGACTACTACCAATTTCAACCAATCACGGTGCGACAATTCAACTTAATAGTCTAAGCCACGCCCAATCACGTAACCGCCTATTACAGTCCGTGTAACGACGCAGGCTTTTAACTTCGCGATGACGTCCGATCGATTCGCGTCCCTTTCGCTGCCATAACTCCGTCCTTTTCTAATCCCCGACGGGCCACGGGACCTAGACACAGTGAACCGAGTGAATAAAGTCGCGTTTGGCGCGTGCTTCGTCTGGGGTCTCAGTTGCACGTCCGAGGTCGTAGGAGGGGGTCGCGCAACTGTTTTCGATAATCGGCCGCGCGTTCCGTACGTGAAAATCGGTTCAGTATCCGACCGGTCACGTCTGCGTAAAAACGGATATATGCCCAGAATATTTATTAAGTGGGTGGCTGTGCGTGACTTCTCTCCAGTGAATAGGTTATAGCTGCCCACGTAAATCGGTCGCGAAATAGGACGGTTTGTTTTGTTTGTTAACTGAAAACGTTTGCGGCTGAAACTGTTAACTGTTTTCGTGTGGATTTTTTGCGGCGCCCGGCTCGCCGGTAATGTTCGACGTTCTAAATTCGAACTAGTGTAGAGACTCGGAGAACAGTGTCTACGTGAATTTGAAAATGGAATAGTCTGAAACAATTCTTCCAACTTGGCAACTTCTTGTTTCCAATAGACTAATTTTAATAACAACCAAAGTGAGCGCGTGTATTTAAAAATGGAATAGAAACTTTTTACGGACTTGGAACGTTAATTATTTTTTAAAATGAGTGTGACAGCGCGGGAAAGGACTGTCAAAGACTAAAGGAATATAAGACATAGACGCGTTAAAGTGATAATGTTGCCATACCAAGCGGTTGCAATGGACTACGTGGCCTCAGGGTTCCACCACCACCAGCGGGCAGGCGGGTTGCCAGTGATGGGTCTGCCAGGCCCCGGGCCGGGCCTCAACCCGGGTCTGAACACGGCCTTCACCCATTCCTGGTTCGTACAGACAAGCCCGGATATCTGTCGGCAGCAACAAGCATCCAACCAATCGCATCTCGAACCTGGGCACGTTTCATTTTTCTTTTTTATATTTTTATTTTTAGTAATAGTGGTTTTTCTTATATCGACCACCAAATTGCTCGTCTTTCTGCGAAATATCTATACTCTACATACGTAGTACCAACCAGTGTTATCATGGCAACTTTGAAAGGATGTCATAAAAAAAAAGAAAAAATAAACAACAATACAATACAGATTAACTACTTCGAAGATAACGCAGAAATATACGCAAATTGGTGGTCGTACGACCAATAGGAAATTTTAAGAGCATTTTCTATTATTTTCGCGTCTTATTTATTTTGAAGGCTTTATTTAATGTGCTTTTATAGAGTTGTGTGAAAATTGATGTTGTTCGTTAAACCTACCTACCTATTATAAAAAATACCCTACGCAGATAGTATACGATACTTTCGACTTTCCTGAAATATCTATAAAAATCTGTATGTAAAATGGGAAAAGGCGTGAAATACTTTATGGAACATTAAATTAGCGCTTTTGATTCATGCAACATAGTTTCAGGTAAGTACTTACCTACGTAGGTAAAGAACTTAAATTAAAAACTACTGAGATTTAATATTAAGATCTTTATTTAATTCAAAAATATATGCAATTACGAGAATTGTGTTTAAATTAATTTATGTTTGTTTTTCAATGCAACTATCGTTACCATATATCTAGGTTGTACAAAACTTTAGGAATTTCTTAGAAGATAGGTTTTATGTAAAATACTAAAACGATTTTTTTATCCCAATAAGAAATGCAATCAATGTTTTTCGATTGCGATGTTCGAAATTGATTTGACAATCAAAATAGCGCAAATTTATATCGTAATAAACGTTGTATTATAACAAAAAATACCTATTTATTAAATACAATATTTGACCAACTTTTTACACTAATATGCATTTTAACAAAAAACTGATTTGTCAGATAAATTATCTACTATAGAGCAAAAAGTTATTTATCTTAATAAGCATTGCACTCTGCAATATCAGTTTGACACATAAAATAAGAGTTAAAACAAGATTTCAACTTAATAAGCATAACGTAGGTTTTGTAATAAAAAAACCGAATCGACACACACGAGATTATTATTGTATTGTATAATTTTTTGTTTGTTACGCAAAAAAAGGTAATGAAACGGCAACTAAACTGGATAATAAAGTTGTAGAGTTCTTAACAGTGCCCGTGTCAGCGAAATTACTCAAAATTGTACCTGATTTGTATCTCTATGACATTGTCTTACTGGTTCTAAATATGGTCATTTCTAAACCGTCTAAACTGGCGAGACGGTATTAAGTATTACGCGTACTACTGTTGGAGTGTTTTTAACCGACTTCAAAAAAAAGAAGGAGGTTCTTAATTCGATGCGTATGTTTTCTTTTCATTTTTTACCTCATAACTTCGTCATTTCTTAACCAATTGAGATTTGTTTTTGTTTGAATGAGAATACTTCCAGATTGGTCCCATTTATTTTCACATAAATCGGTTTAGTAGTTTTGTGTTAAAATGAAAATAACATAATTACCTGTACTGTGGCACTTTCGATACACCGAATTCAAAGTGATCGGAAGGTAGCACATACGATGTTATTTTTCTTTTTGTGATTTTGAAGTCAGTTGAATTTTTTTGTTAATTCTTAATGCATAGATAGTATGTGAGTAGCTCAAGATATACCATTAAGTGGTGTGTATTGAAGAAAGTTGTAAAAATCCTTCTATTTTTTTAATGGTCTTTATAAAATAACAGTTGAGTTTTTAATCAGGATGGAATGGAATAGAACCCATAGCTGCGAAGAATAATAAGTTTTTAGTTAAATCCTTGGTCTTGAATCTCTACTAAAAGCAAATAAGTAGGTGTAATACTAATTAAAATATTTTCTTGATAATATTATATTTATGACATTTTTGTAAGTTAATAATAAATTATTAAAGCGTAAATATGCGTAGGCTTTAAAACAGGACAGATAGGACAGGAAGTAGAGAATATCCATTACAGATTCAAGTTTTGATAATAATAATTCGCTCACTTTGACATCTTTGTGTAAAACAATTCTCTTTGTTATTTATAAAGACGTAAACAAAAGACGTTCTCAACGAGATGAAATAACTAGCAAGGTTAAAACGATTTTCCGTATAACCCCTGGGCCACGGCATCGGGTATTGTGACGAGGAGTGACGCGGTAAGCGACGGCGTAAGTTAAAGGTATTCAACACTAAAATTACCAGCAGGCCTATTCATTAATTTTGTTGTGTATCAACAACCTAATAAAATGAACATCAAATCAATAACAAACGCATTTTTCGTATT
Organism: Bicyclus anynana; assembly: GCF_947172395.1. Taxonomy (NCBI): domain Eukaryota; kingdom Metazoa; phylum Arthropoda; class Insecta; order Lepidoptera; family Nymphalidae; genus Bicyclus; species Bicyclus anynana. Next base: position 3,791,886 of record NC_069104.1, on the reverse strand, counting down.
CCCTAAATTCCCGTTGTTAACGAAAATCACAATGGCAACTAGGCAACATCCATTAGGTACCTATAATTCTTAGGAAGAGTTGTCAGTAGATACCAGATGATTGCTATTAGATTAGTAATTTTGATCAGTTTTATTGCTAACTTATCAAATTACTATCCATAAATATATACTTAAAAATTAGTCTGAGGCCTGCTTTGTTTATTTGGCCACGCCTTAAGTTAAGAGTTTTCAACACATCTTAATAGCTTTCATTGTAGCACGTAAGTTTGTGACTTGTGAATTTGGTGATATTTTTCTCTAAGTACCTACTTCCTAATTTCATTATGACTCTATTTTTTCCAATATTTGACAATAAAATGTTACAAAAATTGACATGATGCTCTCTACTTGTTTCTGTTATTTTTCTGTCGCTTTATTTTTATTTTTAACATAATTTTATACTTTTATTTGGGGTAAAACATGTGTATTTTTCATATTTTTACTTTTTTTTTACGCTATGTTCCGTCGCTTGCAGACCAATTTAATGGCCGCACAATAAAACAATAATATTTCAAGTGATACCTACAAAGATTGGAGTTACGTAAATTAAGATGTTTATCGTGTCATGACTCGTGGACAATACCGGGCTATTTATTTCTGTTTTGATCACGCAGCTAAGCTCACCTAATAATGAAACTATAAAAAACCTATTAGTACCTACCTTCGAAGGATAAGAAGGTAGGTATAGTAGGTACTTAAGTGCGTAGGTATCCTCCTTCGAGTGCGTTCTGAATCGATTGGAAAAATTCTTTCACAGTTGGGAAGCTACACTATTCCCGGGTGTTATAGGCTATATTTTATCCCCGGATTCCTGCGGGAACGGGAACTATGTGGGTAAAACCGCGAAGCGTCTGCTATACTTAAAAATGCGAAAGTAACTCTGTCTGTCTGTTACCTTGCACGACTAAACCAATTGACCGATTAATGAAATTCGGTACAAAGATAATTAGACCTTGAAGCAGAACATAGGCTACTTTTTATCCCGGATAAATTCTTAACTCCCGCGGGATTCGTAAAAAACTAAATACAACGCGGACGATGTCGATGGGTTCACTAGTGGCAAAAAATCTTGAAAAATAAAAAAAAATCAATAAAAAACTCATACATAACTACCTACCTACTCGTAATAATACAGATGGACTAATGTATCATATGAACAACCTCCTCCTATTCATATTCATCAATCTTTAAAAAAAAAAACATCCATTGATACACCTCCCACCTTCTAGATCACGTAGGAGTTAACGAGTTCATAGCGGTCTCCGTTTAAAAAGTAAAAACTACTATGTGGTGGAAAATTAGCAATTAGTTGCTAATGCCTCGCGCACATTGACGACTTGGTTTGCATTCGAGTTTCACTTCTGCGTACCAATCGCGTGTTTGAATTAAAAATGACGTAACCAAACAGTCTTTTATACATTTTCGGAGTGAGTACTTATGGCAGTTTTTTTTTTTTTTTATTCTTTACAAGTTAGCCCTTGACTACAATCTCACCTGAAGGTAAGTGATGATGTAGTCTAAGATGGAAGCGGGCTAACTTGTTAGGAGGAGGATGAAAATCCACACCCCTTTCGGTTTCTACGCGGCATCGTACCGGAACGCTAAATCGCTTGGCGGCACGTCTTTGCCGGTAGGGTGGTAACTAGCCACGGCCGAAGCCTCCCACCAGCAGATACGAGTATGCACGGCGTAAGGCTTCGCTACTAATATAAATGCGGAATTCATGGTCCACAAACACAAACTATCACTTGACAACTCCAAAAACCTTCTAGACAAGAGTGGATATGCATTTTTTAAGTACGCGCTCTTATTTTCTCGTCGTCTCTGCTTATTATCAGGCGTGATTATAGACAAGGGCAAACCATATAATCATAAAGAAAGATAGGTACCCGTACAATATTTCCTTAAAGATAAGAGAGAAAGATTTTGGAAACTTTTAAAGCGCACTGGTTATTAGATATGAATGTGCAATGAACCTTGATATGAATGTACAAGGAACCTTACTCAAGGTAATCCTTGTTTTTGGCTGCTTTTGAATCAAATGTAGAATGGGATCTGTATCCCATAGTAGTCATTGACATTAATGTTTAGCTAGTGCAACCCCTAAGCCCAAGTTCGGTTTTCTCAAGTTTCAATAAAGATCGGTTAAAGTTTAAATTTAAATTCGTTTATTTCAAGTATGCTATCTGGAGTTAACAAATACTTTTGAAACATCAAGTCTGTCTATTTATAGTGACTACTACCGGTTCAGAACGTAAATCCTTCTAAGAAGAAACGGCAAAACATTCAAAGTATTGGTCATGAATTCCGCGGTCTGTGGTGATCCTAAACGTATACCGCAGACAAATTTCGCGCAGACAAACGTTTTTTACATATGCAATAGACACGTCTGTCGTAATCTGTCATCGGCAACCATGCGGTAAATTGCTAATTAGGTACTAAACATTTTAGAAATTTTTACTCGTAATTGATTTCTCGACCGTCCTAGATAGAAACTGGAAACGGGAAATGTGTCCACGTAAACATAATGACAGCCGATGATAATGAACCGTGATAGCCCAGTGGATATGACTCTGCCTCAGATTCCGGAGGGTGTAGATTCGTATTCAGCCCAGTAATTAAATAGGTATCACGTGTCTCAAACGGTGAAGGAAAAACATCGTGAGAAAACCTGAATACCTGAGAATTTTCTTAATTCTCTACGTGTCTGTCTGCCAATTCGCATTGGGCCAGCGTGGTGGACTATTTGGCCTAATCCCTCTCATTCTGAAAGGAGACTCGTGCTCGTCGAATATGGGTTGTTATTGATTATAATGAAACAATGAAACTGCCTTTGTATTTTTAGTAGTTTTGTCCCGTGTTTTAGAACCCGTATTTATAGGTTCTTACCTCTATCATGCTGATATTCATACCTGACAAACTTGACTTGACTAGACTTGACGTTTCAAAACTATATCACCATAAACAAGGTGAAAAATAGCGTATAGGCAACCTATCTATGTGGTTCTTCTGTTATAAATATTAATTTATACAAAGAATCTCGCACTGAATTTCATATTAACAAAATTTTATTCACTCGCTCTCATTGTGAGCGCATAACGTGAGCGGAGCGTAACGCAGTTTCTTGAAGTGTCACCCGGCAAACCAATTTATAAGACGTTGTCACGTCAAAAACTTCTAGTGAGAAAGAGTTACTAAGATTTCCCATGCAGAAATTTTAAGCAACTATACAACTTTTCAACTGTCTCCCATTCCTAATAAGTAGTTACCTACATTATAGAATGAGAACCATTGATTCATAATTTTTAAATTCTGAAAGTTTGAAAATAAATTAAGTAAGTAAATTTCAATAATGTAAAAAGAAACAAATGTATCGGTAACGATTATAAAATATAAGCACACCAAATTATACAATTTTTTATTTTATCAAAAGCCCGCTCCACTAAACGTTTATAAAACAAGATAATTATAATATTGCTTAAAACATATTTCAAACGAGACAATCGAAAAGAATTCAAAACACATTTTTTATGAACACCGAAAACAAAAATCTTTTGACTCAATCTAAAACCCTTTTACACTTCATCAAAAGTTTCCTTACAAAAAGCTTTCGGTATAGTGTAAAAAAGTCAAAAAGCTCTACATCCGTTGTCTAAGCTATTTTGATTGGAAAATAAAGGCCGTGACTAAATGGATAGTATAGCAGATGGGAGTACGTGGATTTGATGTTAGATAGACGCATTTTTTTGGTTTTCTAATAGCCTTAAGCCTTATAATATGCCATATGGAGCCGCTGGATGCTGGCGGCTCGAGACCGTTGTGCTTGGAGGTCCTTGCAAGAGGCGTATGTCCAGCAGTGGACATCCATCGGCTGATAATGATGATGACATGAAATTGGCGTTTTGTCGTACTGGCCACTTAGATCCCAGATCTAAGTTGGTCCAGCTCCTCTTTGGTTAGGAATTCCAATTTCAAATATATACCTACAGCTATATTTACTCATGCTTATGTGTTGTGAAATTCATTTGTTTTTTCCTCTTTTGGTTTTTTCTTTGTGTCTATGACATCCACCGTATACCTACTCCTCCGACCTTGCTTCAATAGATTATCATTCGAAATTTAAATAACTTCTGCAAGAGAAAAAGTTCAGCTCCGATGAGGCAGTCCAAAGCGCCTTTAAAGATTTTGTTGATTCTCGACCGAGTGGTTTGTTTTCCAAGTTAGCTCTTGACTACAATCTCACCTGATGGTAAGTAATTATGCAATCTAAGATGGAAGCGGGCTAACTTGTTAAGGATGAAAATCCACACCCCTTTCGGTTTCTACACGACATCGTACCGAAACGTTAAATCGCTTGGCGCTACGTCTTTGAAGGTAGGGTGGTAACTAGACCCGGGCGAAGCCTCTCACCAGCCAGTACAATTAAAAAAACCTCAATCGGCCCAGCCGGGGATCGAATCCGTCTTAAAACCGCGCGGCGTCGGCTAGTCGGATATAAAATACGTCAAATATTTAAAAAAAAATACCTACGCCTCGTTAGCGTCACTTTTTTCCAAGTTAGCTCTTGACGGTTAAAAAGGATTAGAATTAAATCCGAAGGGTTTTGGGTTTGATTCAGATACATCTGCTAGAATATTGTCGACTAAATAAAATAACTTCCTTTTAACAAGTATTCAAAGTTCAGTTTACATTCAAAACTAAGAATAGTGATTCCGAGTAGTAAAATTAGTTACTAATGCAATCAACTTACAGTTAGCGAAAGATTTTTCACACAAATATAGTCTGAGAGTAGTGAGTTCACTATGGGTATGTGTTCAATCCAGCTAGGGGGGGTCGACCAAGGCTTTCCGGTGCGGGGTCGCCATTTCAGCGACCTTAGGATCCCAACGTCCATTGGCTCTTTGAACTTATGTGGCCTGCCCATTATTTTGAGAGAGCCGCCACCCACCCCAACCAATTAGTGGTTGAGGCTTGTAGCTACATCTTTGCATAGTGGCAGAGCAAGATAATGTGGTAGTACTTCCCCGGAATAAATCGGACACAAAGAGTTCTACATCCAAAAAAAATGTACCCAAGTAGGTACTAAAAGCTGGTTACATGTCTACTTTTACAATGTTCGCCGGTTCTTACACTACTTTGGTATTGCTAAAAATGAATGAATACAGACACTCTTCAAAGTCTATTCCTAGATTAGAATTCTATTTTAAGCGAACACCTAATCTAGCACTTCGATGTGAAGCAAAAAGTGCAGTCATTGGTAGAACGTTGTAGAACAAGAGCTTGTGACTGCCTCACCTTCCTCAGTTTATAAAAGTTGTAAGTTTGTCAGTCCATGCTCTTACCATTGTAAGAAACGTTAGACTTACCATTGTAACAAACGTTCGGACCGTGGAGGCCTTATTTAGCAAATTTTAAGGGTTCAAACCTTCAACCGTCCGTCAATAAAGCGTATTTTTTTATATTTTTTCTTCGCTTATTAAGACAAATCATATCCTTAGTTGTCAATTACTGAGCTTCGTAATCTTTTCGAAAAATACAATTTCAGATCAAACTTTGAAGTGCTTATAGTTTTCATGAAGCTACGTATATGTTGACTGTCTCATGATATCCTGTAGAAAAATATCAACAAAATTACGTATTATGTTTAATTATTTAGACTCTTGAAGCCTGCTATTTCCTGATACCACGGCAGTCCAAACTCTACATATAGGTTGTCTCGTTGTTCAATAGAATTTAAGTTTTGAAATAGACTTTGAAGAGAACTTACTGTATTTATTAATTTTTATCAGCACCAAAGTAGTCTTAATAACTTTCAATTACAATAGGTATAAAACTATGGTTTGCTCCACAAATTTCAGAACATTGACCAAAAAAAATTTCTGGGCGATTAATAAAAAAACTATTTTAATTTAAACGTCCAGGATTTGCATCAATTTTTACACCTAAAGCTGGAAAGTAGAAAGTAATAAAATTTGCTTTTAGTAAATGAGCCAACTTTCAATACCTACAATGAAGAAGGTCTAGCACTAGCTGGCCCTAGTCCATTAATAAAAGATCGGCTACCAAGCTACGGCTATTGTGAGGAGCACACTACAGACCAAATGACTATAGTGAATGCTGTCTATCGCCTGGAGCGTTAGCTACTGTTACGATATACCTCACGACTACGCTCCTGGCCATAAATACAGTACAGAATTTTAAATAATTGTACTATAGTGTTTTTCAAATAGCATGGGTACGGTGACAGTTCGTTTCACTATTGAAAGTTTGCCGCGATTCACGATAATAGTACGTATTATGAACGTCATAAGACAATTGTCACCGCACCCATGCTATTTGAAAAACACTTTAATCATTATCAGATTATGATTGCACACATTTACTAATTTGGTCTTTATTAATTACCTATTAAAATAAACATCAAATCAACTAAGAAATGTCATCTAGCTACTGTATGATGTCCACGAAGGGTTCTCAGTATAGGCACCGGGTGACATTTGTTACATATAATCTCAATCTATACTTAATATTATAAAGCTGAAGAGTTTTTGTTTGTTAGCGCTAATCTTAGGAACTACTGGTCCGATTTGAAAAATTCTTTCAGTGTTAGATAGCCCATTTATCGAGGAAGGCTATAGACTATATATTATCCGCGTATTCCTCCGGCAACGGGAACCACGCGGGTGTTTAGTATATGTCTATTAACATACGTCAAAGTAAATTAGCTTGTAGGCCTCCCTTTGTTTAGGAGAGGAAATATAAGGCTAGGTATATTATCAGGTGGTGGTTGGCTAGCATAACCGTTTTACTGTTTAATAAATCTTACTTAATAATACACTGCCTCCTTTAACACAGTAATAGCTAGTACAGGAGGCAGGGCTTCAACTTATGTGATATGAAGTTTTTGATGAATATTATTTATAATAAATCTTTTGATAATTCAATATTACATTAGATAAATCTACGTATCTTTACGTACTTACCTACGTATTCAAAGACCAAAACTCAACGGTTTAAAGACTAAATAGTAACGGCTGCAACTACCTCGATTACCCTACATTGCAAACCGATTATTGGATATAAAACCGAATAAGCTTTAAGAAATCGATGTTTCAAAAAAGTGCATCAATTTACGTCTGCGGTTTTGGTTTGGTGCAGGTGCCTTTTTGTATTTAGGTAATCGAAAAAAGTAACGTTTTAACCATTTTTTTTTGCTTTTGCGTTTAGGCAGTTTAAATAGTTTAGGCCTCAATACCCCCTTTATATGCCTCAAAGGTCGCACTCACTCCTAACACAGTAATTTCCGACTAAGTTGGAGGGGAAAATGAATATTGGTCATATTATTGAAAAAAAATATGGTGAGAAAAAAAAACTGAGGATTAATAAATTGAGGGTTGATAACAATGCGTGGAAACTCTATACTAAGTTACATAAAAGTAGTAAATATCACTTGACAGCCCAATGGATATGACCTCTGCCTCCGATTCCGGGCTCGGCTCCGGGCCAGGGCATGCACCTCCAACTTTTCAGTTGTGTGCATTTTAAGAAATTAAATGTCACGTGTCTCAAACGGTGAAGGAAAAACACCGTGAGTAAACCTTCATACCAGAGAATTTTCTTAATTCTCTGCGTGTGTGAAGTCTGCCAATCCGCATTGGGCCAGCGTGGTGAACTATTGGCCTAACCCCTCTCATTCTGAGAGGAGACTCGAGCTCAGTGAGCCGAATATTTCTTGATAATGATGATGATGATGAAATATCACTTTATTTACTTATGCTATAAAGTCAAGGCTGTATAGTAGGTATAAAATCAATAGCAAAATAAATATCCAGATCAGTCTATTTGTAGGCAAGTGTTAGGAGTCGTTTTTTGTGGTCCGTTTCCTAACATGTTCTAGTTGGAAGTGTGAAGGCTCGCTCCGTACAAAAACTCCAATGGACAGAAGGCGCGACGAATTAGCGTGATTCAGCGCTTGTGCGCTGATTGAACCGACTACCGTGATGTACAGGGTGTGCCGAGTTTTAACAATATGTTACAATACTAGTGAATGACTGCTACTTCGTTTGTGTCGATTTTATTTAATTAATACCTATATAATTAAGTCTGCCAATCAAACTATTGGCCTAACTCCTCTCAATCTGAGATGAGACCCGTATATGAGTTGATAACGACGAATACCTATATTAAATGTATATCTATACTAATATTATAAAGAGGTAAAGTTTGTAAGTTTGTAAGTTTGTCACATTTTTTAAATGGAGTAATCTTCGGAACTACAGGTCCGATTTCAAAAATTCTTTCACCAGTAGAATGCTACATTATCGGGGAGTGTTATAGGCTATATTTTATAGTATGATATATATTCGCCGAGTTAACACAGTTTTTGTCATACAGGTCGGACTTAAAATCCTCTTAAGCAGACTTATTCGCTGCCTTAACCATTGTGTAAAATTGAAATTAATGTATGGAGGCTTTATGTATCTTTAAAAGTTCTACAAAAAAGTCCGGAACACCATATATCTATCTTCTATATATTAGCAGATATAGTACCTTTTGTGTTTTCAAAATTATTAATTTTATATACTTAGGTTTGTGTCATTATTTATGCTACTTAACTTAAATCCTTATCAAAAAAAATATTTAATAATCACAAGGATATTATGGAGATATAATTTGCCCTTTATAGTATGTTAATTAGTTAATAAAAAACTACTATACCGCTTTAAATTCCGCATTCACCAATACAGAGACAGGGTATTTAGGAAGAATTTATAGTTATTTATGAAGTGTTCATATCATAAATAGATAATAGATTGGTTATCTCTCTATGAGCTTTCGTGGTATGTGTAGTAAACATTAAAACTAACTTACACGAAAATATTGTAGAATGCAAAACTACTCAAAAATTCCTAAGAAGCTTGATACCTAAATCTTTTGAAGGTGGAAAAAAAACAATTTTCTTGTTTAAAATCTTAACAAATACTAAACCGTTGAAGGTCGGTAGTTGTATAGAAAATTAAGAACACGCTGTATATGAAACCACAAAAATAACACAAGACAAAACGTAATAGATCCATATATTCGAAAAGGGCGGACGATCATTCTTAAATCCGTAGCAGATTCTTGTACAAGCTTCAAACTTGTAGGGGTTGTCTCCGTGTATTAAAGTTCAAAATGCTATAACTATTTTCTTTGTGGTGTCAGGTAATCTCTATCTAACGATTGGTAAAAGCTGGTTGATAATATTTTGTGATTTTAAAACGTTAACGGTACCTACACTATAAAGAGTATGGATATTTTAAACATTCTTTGACCAATGCGAAGCTACAGCATCATTGAGTAACATAGGCTATATTTTATCCCCCGTATTCCCACGGGAATGACAATTCATCTAAGATATAGAGCTTGTCAAAGGAAGTAGGTACTATCATCATTATTATCATTATTAACAGCAGATGGACGTCCATTGCTGGACATAGGCCTCTTGCATGGACTTCCCAACAAAACGGTCTCGAGCCGCCGCTACACTTTCCGGTGCGGGGTCGCCATTCCAGCACCTTGGGACCCCAACGTCCATCGGCTCTTCGAACTATGTGCCCCGCCCATTGCCACTACATCTTCGTGTAGTAGGTACTATAGATATGCTTATATCGGTGTTTATGTCTTAACTTCGAAGGGCATTGTTATAATAACCTAACCTATTCCATGGATTATGTGACAGGTTCCTATCGAGACCTGCATATTGTTATTTTATTTTACAAAGTGATGATTAGTATGAACTTACGCCGCGTTGCATGAAGACGCTCATGCCTAAGAACCCCGTGTCTTTTTTAAACTAGTCAGGCATAAGTTTTGTGCCAATAAGTGAGTTGTTTATTCCACATTATTGTGAAAAATCTCACTTAAGTTTATATTCCAAAATTATGGTATGGTATTCATTTATGAAACTTACAATTTCAGAACAACCACATTATATAAAAGTTTATGTATGGACGTAATGAGATTATACTTAGTTGTTAAATTTACATTTTTATGAACCCGCAATCGTCGTTTACGCTGACAATATCGTGGTATGCGGCTATCGGGGCAACGAATCTTGTTGCTAGTAAAGCGACGGACACACCAGTGCGTCCGTTAGGTCCGTTATTGCGTCCAGTCGCAATTCTTCCTAAACCCTGCAAGTCTTGTAGGTACTAAGGTTAGATAAATGCGCCCATATTGTTACATACAACACATTACATATAATGCATGTAATATCATATGAGACCACTTTGTGCCGATGGTATAGTGCGTCCAATAACATTCGTTCTAAGACTTCCACAACTTGTACCTTACGTTATAGTAATGCGTCCAAGTTTCATTTACGGAGTTGTGCGCTCTATCTAAATTCTTAACCCTGGACGTCTTGTTATCTATCTCAATACGTTCATATTGCATCCATGGTACAAGAGTAGTCTAATCACAATTCTTACTGTATATTGAGATTTATACGGTAGTAAATTGATGCGAAAATCGCTTAGTTCGTTATATACGTTCACACTGTGCGTGATACTTCTACCGCGTTCATACTAAATCTTGTATGTTTTATATTATGCAGGTCGTATAATTAGGCAACGGTCATATTACGTCCATGCTATAGTGCGTCCAATTACATCTCTTTATAAAACTCTAAAATGACTTGACTGGTTTGATAATATTTTTTTTAACCGACTTCAAAAAGGAGGAGGTTTACTTACACCGATTACTCAAAGACGCCTGGACCGATTTCAAAAATTCTTTTTTTGTTTGAAACGGTATAGTCCCCATTTGGTCCCATTGCCATCATGTCAAGATCTGATGATGGAATCCTGGAGATATTGAGGGGAACTTTCGAAAATTATATGGGTATCTAGTGTGTTCGTAAACTTTTCCATTTAGTACCTTTAAGAAATACAAAATTATGAAGGTTTAAAATCGATCTGATGATGGAGTTATAAAACAGACGAGGGAACTCCTTGGCGATTTACAGCAGTTACCTTGTGTTTGGGCTTGATTAATTTGTATTAATGAGGACTTTCCACATAGATAGGTTGTGACTGTCATTTAGGGGTTTGGTGATGAAGACCAAGTACAATTAAGGGAACTCCTTAACAGTTTACAGTAACTACCTTGTGTTTGGCCTTGATTAATTCGTAATGCTGAGAACTTTCTACCTAGATGAGTTGTGTCTGTTATTAGGGGTCTGATGATGAAGACCAAGGTCAATGAAGGGAACCCCTTGACGGTTTACGGTAGCTACCTTGTTCTTGGGCTTGATTAATTTGTATTGCTGAGAATTTTGTACCAAGATGGGTTGTGACTGTCATTAGGGGTCTGATGTATTCGTTTGGTATGAAATTTTACACTAAAAATTGAAAAATAATAAAAATTTTAATAAAAAAAATACAATCGACTTCAAAACCTAAAAACGTACCCACTAAACTAAAAAGCGAAAAATAACATCATAATATGTTCTACCTGCTGATCAGTATGAAGTCGGTGCTTAGCCGGTGTTGTCTTAATTTAAGCCATTTCTGACAGGACCACATGTAACAACACTGTCTGCAAAATCTAAATCTATAAGATATTCTCACATGGCTTGAATTAATACATCACCGGCTTAGCACCGCCTTCATACTGATCAGCAGGTAGAACATATTATGATGTTATTTTTCGCTTTTTAGTTTAGTGGGTACGTTTTTAGGTTTTGAAGTCGGTTGTATTTTTTTTATTAAAATTTTTATTATTTTGGTTATTTGCTCTATGTATCTATAAAGCTTTAAGATAACAGAAAATTTGAAAAAAAATCCAAAGCAACAGTCGAAAATCGAACAAATTATGATTGTTAATTTGGGTTTTAAAGTCAAGGAACAGGCTAATTCACTAACTTTGACGTATGTTAGTCGACATATACGAAATTGAGATTCTATGTGACAAATAGAATCCGGTGCTTACTGACAACCCTTCGTGGATATCATACAGTAGGTAGATGACATTTGTCAGTTGATTTGATGTTTATTTTAATAGGTTGTCAATAAATACCTAATTAGTGAATAGACCAGTTGGTCAGCAACGACGTAAACATAAAACAAATATACAGATATATTTTCCATTTTCTTGTAAATTTAATAGACATTCCACTAGTGACCATCAATCAAGCGGGACCAGTCGGGATTAGCGGGACAAGTGTCCCGTAAATGACGAATTATTTCCCCCTTTACCTCATCAACGCACTTTTGTAGTGACCCCTGTTGTTTTAATTCTTTCTTTTAGGGTTGAATTGGCATCGGATAGGGGAGGGTTATTGGGTCCAGTGCGCTGTGTGATACGACTTATAATAGACTAGCGGATGCTGACTTCGAGTCACCATCCACATTTATCAGGCCTCTTTCTCTTATAGATTTTAGATTTTTGACGGCCTTCGTGGCGCAGTGATATCGGTGGATTTACAAGACAGAGGTCTTGGGTTCGATCCCCGGCTCGGCCGATTGGGGTTTTCTTAATCCGTCCAAGTCTGGCTGTTAGGAGGTTGCGGCTACCCACCGGCAAAGACGTACTGCCAATTATTGATTTAGCGTTTCGGTACGATGTCGTGTACAAACCGAAAGGGGTTTGGATTTTCAGCCTACTCCTTACAAGTTAACAAGTTAGCCCGCTTCCATCCAAGATTGCATCATCATTTCCCATCAGGTGAAATTGTGGCTAAGGGCTTACTTAAAGGAATAATAATAATAATAAAAAAGACTAGTGGATGTACAGTGGACTTCGGGTCACCATCATCATCACTATCAGACTATTTTAATGGTCTCTTTATGATAGGCCTCTTTCCTTATATGATCAGGGAAAATGAAATTAAGAACCACTGAGCAGTGCGGGTTGGCGGGCTTAGCTTAACACGAACAAAGCTGCGGACAAAAATAAAACCACAAAATAAGCTATATTTTTGAACGTATTTTTAAACCTGACCAAAACTTTCCACACAGGGGAAAAAAGATAAATCTTCATTTTAATATTTTTCATTTCTAACAATCCTAGACCACACGTGCTAGTCGAATCCTAGAAGGTCCATTATTAACTGTGGTGCTTTTGAGGCATCGATAAAGATAAAGCACACTGGGGTTAAACTGCAAGTTTCCAGACAAAAATACGGGAAAAATTCCTCTCCCGCCCCGGGCGCAATCAGCCGGTCCCTTCAGTCGATTATTGCAAATAACTATTATTTCCTTCGCCTTTCAATTGGCGGAATGTGGCCCCAACGGGTCTCTTTGTATTGCTAATTTCGCCAGCGCTAGTTTTCTCTATTTAGGAACTCTTAAGGAACTGGTGTTCGCTAACTCGATTTGATGTTTAATTCAATGAACTAAATAATAGAGTTTTGCATTTAACAGAGATGTAAATGAATAGGAAGATGCTTGGAACTTTTTAGAATTGATATTTGTTAATATCACACCAATATTATAAAGGCGGGATTACAAGGACTTTGTGTGTTTGTATGTGTGTTTATGTTTGTTCCTCTTGTACGCGTAATTAATAGTATAACTTGAATTCCACGAGGACGAAGTCTAATAATTCTAATAATTTAATAGATACATACATCTAATCGAAACGTATTAAATTAAAAAATATATCAATTCAAAACCTATAGGTACTTTTTACTAAATGAATTTACTAGTGTATGTATTTTACTAAAACCCTAACATACGTACATAATTGAAGAGTCTGTTTGGATGCTTAGTACTTAGCCATAATTTCAATTTTAACTCTCAATGCTTAAATTTATCTCTTTTATAAACGTTGTATATCTGTAAATATCTATATAGGTACTTTTACAAACTAAACAAAATTGACGAATGTTATGATATGTTAAGTACTTAATACCTCATTCTACTTCAAATCCCATGTTTCATATTCAGATGGGTCCCTGTTACAGTCCAAATCACAATTTTATTCATCACAAAACTGTCCATAGAAAATCCCGGTTTATTGCCTTTATGAATGAAACAATTTTCCAGTTTCGGTACGATTTCGGTGGGCAATTTGCTAAGCGGCCAACAACCATTAGTCATGCTTGTATCGACGCGTCGGGCAGATTGGCCATTTTTTGTCCACGTACGGCGAATCATTGCTCATTGGGGTGTAATATGGATAGATAGAAGAAATATACAATTAAATGGGGCTCACATGAATTTCATTAGTCATTATAAAGCTTAGAATAACAGTTAGTAGTTGTAAACCTTTAATAGTTTTTACTTTTATTTTTATTTTATTTAAAAAATAAGGATATTTTATGTACACATTTACCTACATGTACTTTTCATGTGTGTTTACTCGAACCAAAGAATAATTGCGGATGATAGCAAAATAAATAAATCATTATAAAATCATGATGAACTTCCGCAAAGTAACGCCTGCTTCTATCCAATATCCGAATCAAAGAAGTCAAAGGTTAAATTCCCGTCCAATGAACATATTTTACCAACTCTACCCACCCGAAAGGGAAAAAAGAAGAAATACTTTTCTTTATACTTTGTTTAATATTTTTCATGTGCAGAAATATAAAACAAATGAAATATTAAAAAGGTGACCATATTAAGCAATCTCTAACAGCCAACAAACCCCTGATGACTTGGACTTGAGAAGAAAGAGCGAATATTAGCCATGTCTATAAAACTGATCTAAATCCCTTAAATAAACAAAAACAAATAGTTTGATAAAGCCCTATAACTGACGTATAATCATAATACTTTTGCTGAAGTTTTTGTTAGCATTATTAAAATTTGAGATAATTTAGTCATCACATTTCTATGCCGTCACTAAAGAGTGTAGCGTGTAAAAAGCTCGAATTAGAATTATTTGCTCGTACCCCGATATTGCACAAAAACAGCTTATTCTACAAAATAATGTTTCATTAAAATAAGGCGAAGCTTGAAATTATTTCTTTTACAGTCTGGGATTTTTTATCTGTCGCCACGACTGAAAAATCTAATTATTGTGTATAAAACCAAGAGATTGGCCGACATCTGTTCTATATTTTTTTCTTTGAAGTTTTTTTTGACTAAATTTAGTAATATTGAGTCGTTTTGTATAGTTTAGTTCCGCCATTGCATCCGGTAGTGTCGACAAAGTAAATATTGGAATAGACAATAAATGTAATAAAGGCTCTAGTGACTTTGATTAAATAAATCGTGTTATTAAGTAATGAGTCATATCTTAAATCATACTTAATTAATAATATACTAAATTATATTGGGCTTCATAGTGTCTGACAGATAAGTAAGAAGTATTACATTTGTAAATGTACAGAAGCTGACCTATCCTGATCAATTTTCTAATACAATATGCATGTTATACGCACGCAATTCAAAACTTTGCTGCAACTTTTTACTGAATATGTCTACCTAGTATCTATCTACTAAGGAGACTATGCTTTGGAACTCTACAGTCTTGTCCCTCCTTGTTTTTCTACTGAACAAATATTAGAGGTTGTGAATTCTAGCATACCTATGTGGTTAACGTCCAGGTGATCCGGATGAAACATTTTGTTTCTATGTATCTAACTCGATAACCTGAATTGTAAATGAATGAATGAATGAAAGGTTCTAGTTGCTGTTTTTTCTGCGATCTGTCATATAAAAATCTTCAAAGCATTAGTGTGAAAACAGAGAAATAGTGTAAACTAGCATATATTGGCAAGTGTCTCAACTTAGTCCTCATCATTGCATATTAAAACGCATGATTGTAGCAAAGCTAATCACTCAGCCTCTAAAACACTGGTGTTTTAGAGGCTAAGGTTTGTTTGTGTAAGTTTGTATGTTTGTTATTCAAGCCGCAACTTCTTAAGACCGGATTTTTAAAAGTCGTAATTTCACGCAAAAGAAGTTGCGAGTGTTCTAGCTAGCTAACTAGCTGCCATACACTGATTTTAAGAAGAGACCTGACGCATTATCTAATCTGAGTTCAAGTGGTGTGTCTAAAACAACAAGTGTACAATAAATAATAATTTATTGAAACGTATCTGCTAATTAGCTCCAATTTGCACTAAACAAGCATTCAATCAACGTCTTAGCTCCCCACTTGGTATTCCACGCTCGTGCCAAAGGAAAATTGGATATGACGTGATTATTAAAGTCCGTCTAAAGAGCGGCAATTTGGCCAGCGAGCAAATCGTTACTCCCAAAGGACGGGGCAGTTTGGCATTATTTATTTTTGTCCAGAGTTATACGGTAAATGCACCACTGTGCTATTCGATAGAAAATTCTTATTTTTATGTAACTGATTGTCGTATTTTTATCTACTTATCAAAAACAAAAAGCCTTAGTTATGAAAAGTATATCATCTATACTTTAATATATAAAGCTGAAGAGTTTGTTTGTTTGATTGAACGGGCTAATCTCAAGAACTACTGGCCCGATTTGAAAAATTCTTTCAGTGTTTATATTATCCCCGTTTTCCCACGGGAACGGTAACCACGAGGGTAAAACCGCACGGCGTCTGCTAGTGGAATATAATTTGACCTATCTACACTGATGAGAGAGAGAAATGTGAATGAGTGCCCATTGATATTGTCTTTTCATTAGGAAATTTAAGGCAGGTACCTATTATAAAATAGAAACAGTTGTCAGTTATTTTGTAAATACCATTTTTTTGGCGTTATAAATTTTCAACTCAGATAAGTAAGATAAACCTAGCTTGAGGATAATTTTGTGGCATTGCATGGAAAAAAAACATGTCAGCAGAAGTTGGTGTTTTTGCTTGGGTTTGTCAGTATTTGGTGAATTGCAAAATAAAACAATTATTCATTGTTAACACAATAACTTCAGCCTGTAACAGGCTTTTATTCAATGCCTCGTTTCTTTTAAAACAGTGCAAATATAAAAAAAAAATCATACAGTTACCCGCACCCACCGAATTCCTCGCCGGCTGATAAGCCTTATCAGATCACCTCGCCATGACATCACCATAGCAGCGACCTGCCTCCGCCTAACTGTTCTGTGGATTACGCGTATACCTAGTCTCGAACGGTGCTATTCTTTAATTTTAATGAGTTATATCTTGTACTAATTGTATAAATGTCTTGTAATTATACTACAGACATGAAAAAAAAATGGAATTGACACTTGTCTTTTAAATCCAAAGAATAAGGGCAGAAATTATCCGACAAAAAACAAAAACCACTGACGCTGTGGCTCTAAAATTGAAATGGCAATGGGCTGGGCATATATCGAGAATAAAAGTCACAAACTGGAAAGGTCCACCTGGAAAGAGAAGCGTCGGCAGACCAACAAAAAGGTGGGCTGATGACATCATTATCAAAACAGGGCGAGAATCTCTCGCAAAAGATAGGAAGAAGAAAGAGGAGGCCTTCACCCGAACGGGATCCACATCACAAGAAGATAACTAACCATACTAACATTAGAATAAATATATAGATATAATTATAATTTAAACTAACACACCTAACAAACGTTTGAAATGTAAATTGATGTGGAAATAAAAGGCTTTATTTTTATTTTTATTATTATTATTATTATTATTATATCTTGTACTAGCATCAAGTGGCATGCAAAAGAGTGTTTAGCTAGAAGGCTTTATACGTCCATTTTATTTGTTGTATATTTTTCGCTTGACTTAACAACCATGCCTGATGGAAAGCGATACTGAGGTCTAAGAAAGCGTGCTTGCCTAGAAGATGCCTATTCATTGTTGCCTTGAAGGTGGATTCATTTTCCAATTACTTAGGTATACAAAGTGGAAAAGGAGATGGTCCATTTCAGGTCCAGTCTTGTACCCCATATCAAAAAAAAATTAAATATACAAAGACTTTATTAAAATCTAAATAAGTGAATAAATGTAACTAAATAAAAAAAAATAAATAAAATTAAAACCCAAGTTTTTGAGTTTTAACAAGATGGTTCCCCTATAGCAACTATGACATGACAATTGACAGCAAACGTCAAAACAATTACTGCATTGTAAACGTCATCAATCCACACTTATTACCCTTATTAGTGTTGTATTTCTTGGGAGAGAATGAATATTATTTCGCCTGGTAATAAGTAACAAAATACTTCTGGAAATATGACTTTCATAACTCCGTATTACTTACATGTCTACCCTTGACTCGTATACAAGCTAGCCTTGTATTTCTCTCAATAATAATCTCTTTTCTGTCATTGGAACCACTTTTAGACTTCTATAGTTAACAACCCATATTACGTTCACTGTTAAGCACTAGTTCTAATTAAGAAAAATAATATTTCTCAGAATGAGAGGAGAATAAAGAAAATCCTCAGGTATGTAGGTTTCCTTACAATGTTTTTCCTTTACCGTTTCAAACACATGATATTTAATTTCATGAAATGCACATAACTGAAATGTTGGAGGTGCATTGCCCCGGGCCGGATTCGAACATACGCCCTCTCAATTGAAGGCAGTGCTCATATCCACTGGGCTATCACATCTCACAGACTACTATAACCATTCCATAATTTATCCATCTCAATTCTACCCATTTTATTCGCATGCTTTCTTTCAACTTCTTTCGTTGTGCCAATATATAACTAACACTCTCGTCCAATTTTGTGTCACAACTTTTTTGAAAGCATCTCAATTCGTTTTTTTTTTTAGATTAGAATAAATTTTTGTAACAGAAAGGTACCGTAAACTGGCGTTGCCTCTATCAACACCTTTCCGAGGTCATTCAGAAAGTCGCTGAGTCACATTTAGCCCATCACGGGAGCTATCCCTTGAGACACCATTTATCCGGGATAGAAATATTTAGATGCTTTTAAAAGTAAGCTTATAGATAGATAACAAGCCAACAAGTCTGTTAGAGTACGACCACAGAGTAAATCCAAGACCAGAGAGAATCTTTACAAACTGTGTGCTGAAGCCGGTTCAACCTTTCAACCCATAAAAAAAAACAAAAAAGTCAAGCGTCTTTTTGACATCCGCTTAAACAAACTTTTTTCATAACTTGTATTTCAAAATTTAACACTAACAAAATTAATATAATAATCAATAATAATCAATAAAAAACTCCATCTTATTTCTTTAGTTTTTGAAAACAGTTTTTAAAATATTTAAAAACATATTATTGAAAATTACTGATGCGACGGTTCGTATCGTTCTGACAAGAGAACGTATTCGTTTTTGAATTTCACGGGCAGGGCATATAGTTCGAAGAGCCGATGGACGTTGGGGTCCCAAGGTGCTGGAAAGCGACCCCGCACCGGGGTCCAAGCTAACAGCTCGAAACCGTATTGTTTTGAAGTCCATGCAAGAGGCCTATGTCTAGCAGTGGACGTCCATCGGCTATTAATGATAGGAATGATAATGATGATGATGATGATGATGATGATGATGATGATGATGATGATGATGATGATGATGATGATGATTATGATGATGAAAAGAAAAGAGTTCAAGGCCCAGTATTAACAAATTTAATTATTTTTATTTATTGACAGACAGACATATCCACCATTTCAAGTAGGTATTATAAATCATGATATTGCGATCTTACAACGCCTACGCATTCTTAATATTACCTCTTTGATTAAGATTAAAGTAAGCATTAAGATTTTTTCTTTTAAATGAAGCAACCTTAATAAAACCAGTCTTTGAAAAATAAAAAATACGTAAAGTAAACCCATTTACTTACTAGCTCACGCCGCGCGGTTTTAACCGCGTGGTTTCTGTTCCCGTAGGAATACGGGGATAATATATAGCCTGTACCCTTCCTCGATAAATGGGCTATCTAACACTGACAGTATTTTTCAAATCGGCTCAGTAGTTCCTGAGATTAGAGCGTTCAATCCAACAAACAAAAATCAAACTCTTCAGCTTTATAATATTGGTATAGATTAAAACCTTATACCTGGTGGTATTGGAATGGCTTTTCTAATCGTTAGGCGTAATATTCGTAATCCGATCGAATGTTATGCTTGTTTTGCCGCCAATTTCCTTGTTTTTCGGTCAAGGGCATAGCCAAAAAGAAACTTTTTTAACGGCCTAATCTAAGCTTTGAGATCTAGATCTTTTGAATTGTACTACCCATTTGATGCAGTTAAAAAGAATTGATGCACTCTTTCTGGACAGTCCAAAAAACAGTCGCCAAAAAACGTTAGTCACGTTTGTATCGGACTAATTTTTTGTCAGTTTGGTAAAAAAAATTACAATAAAATAGTGTTGTGACTAATTTAAGAGTCCACGGCATTTTGCCGCACTGTCCGACGATGAAGAAAAAATATATGATTTTATATTTCTTTAGCAAACGTGACCTTTCTGGTTACGCGTGTTTGCGATTTTTAGCGTGGTAAGTGGGCCTTAGGTAGTTTTGGAATGAAAAAAATAATCGTGGTTTACCTTAGTTTATGGTAAAAAGACTTATAGGTTTAATGAAAGTTTAATATTTTTTATTAAAAGTAGATATTTATTGGCGGTTTAAATACAACGGTAAAGTTATTCTCTATATTCTCTCCTACACGACGTGGTATTTTATTTTCAAATACGTGCGATACTTAAGTCATCGTAACATTTTTAAAAGGTTCGAATTTTGATAATTTTTGGGGATTTTTGAGGATTTTTGGGGGCGTTTATCTATATATCTGGATGATATCATGATCGTTCGAGTGGTTAAAATAATTCGAAAGGTTCTATTATTCTATTACTTTAAAATAATGGTTTTGTTTTTGAAGAACTAAAAATTGGTAAGTACTCAAAAATGACAATGCTTAAAGTAAAAAAATTACATTTGAGCATTGTCTTACCGCAAAATCGTCATACATTAATAGGAGGAAAATAAAACCATAAATTTTAATAAATCAACCATATTTCCCTCATTCTTAACCATGACAATAGACTATGAGTAATACAAGGATCTTGATTAGCAATTGCCTAAAATTACGACACAAATTGTATACCTTTGTATGACTAAATCGGAATTCCATGTCAAATATTATTATGTGCATTGCACGTCATTACTATGTGCTTATTACCTTAAGAACACGGATAATGGTGTAAGCAATCAAATATGGCGTCGCTCATTATAAATTTATGAACCTTGATATCCAATTCTATTTTGATCCAATGATCTTAGGCAAAATTAGGTAGGAATCTCGGAATTTGAGATACCCAGCTGAATATCTGTATAAACTTGTATTTGGACATTCTAAGCTCCCATTCGCACGAGAGTTTTTTAACGGACCTTAAAATATAGGGTAAGAATAAAGGCGTATTTTCAAAGCCCAAAATTGAAAATGCAACACTGCTCGAAAAAAAGAGTCGTGTTTTAAAAACGCTAACGTGTGATTTGTGAATGCATTTTTTGTATTTGAACACTTTTTTAACGTCCGTTAAAAAAACCTTCGTGCGAATAAGGGCTAAAAGTTGTCTCAAAACCTACATATGGTAGGATCTCCGCGTCTATTAAAATTTGAGGACAAAAGTCACAATAATCGATTTTTTTGCAAATACCTCATTTCCTTTGGGTTTTTTCTATTTGTACCTATATTATAATTTTTCATCAATATTGTAGACATTATTTCAAAATGCTCTCTCAAACCACGCGTTCTCCGCTCTCTATCTTGAAACGATTCAACGTATAAAAAAAATATAGCGGAAACCACAAAGGAAATGAAATATTTGCAAAAAATCGATTTTTGTGACCTTTGTCTTCAAACTTTAATTCACGCGCATATTACACTGCCGTATGTTGATATTGAGACGACTTTTAGAATTTTTATACCTTGACCTACCTACTTCATATTTTCAAAAATAGAATTTGGACACCTAACATTTGCCCACATTATTATTTTTTTATTTATTATAATTAACCCTTAACTGTAGTGGTGAAAAATAATCACACTTTCATTTTTAAGTTTTTATTTTTACTAAACTTTACATTGAAATGTTAACGATCGTTATATTAAATAAAATCAGTAATAGAAACACCCGTAGATAATATGAGCAGATATTTGCTCGTACACTCTAGATAATAAATAAGCAGATATTTACTCGTACCTACGTAATAGAAACTGTTTTTCCCGATTTTAATGGAAATTTCTTAATATTATACCTACATTTGTTATTATTTTTCATACAGTCCCTAGGATCTTCCATCTAAGATCTATACAATAAACGAATTGAAAACTCTAACCTAGCTGATTAAACATTGTTTATAAAGGCAGACCTTAAAACCATTAAGAACTCTTTGGAGAATCATAAAGTCCATCGCACACTACATTCACAGATTAAATAAGATATTATTTATCTGTGAATATAATCATTGGCTGTATCAATAATCACGAGCCGTAATAAGCCGATGACATTTTCATTTCCGATGTCAAATAGTTAGTCACCCCCCAAAATAGTGCCCTTCGAATAAATATTCGCGCGTTAGATCGTTTAGCTAATACGGGCCCAGTTTAATAATGTTGGTATTATGTGGATATGGGAGAACATTTTCATTATAGGTTCATTGATCATGATCTTCTTCGATGTATGTCGTTGGTCCAGTGATACGCATGGCTTCGGTTTACGAAGTCTTTGATTAGAGTCTTAGCTGGTAACATAATATCGTCTTGAATATGTAATACGTACTTACATGTAATGCGAATTCACATTTTTTTATTTTTTTATTATTCTACAAAAAACACATTTCAATTAAGCCTAACCATAGTGCAACACAAACAACAGTTGGTTTTACTGTGCACTTATAACATAATACAATATTTAAGAACAAAAATAATTAACAAACAAGAGAGAAGAAATACCAAGAATAATCATTACCTATAGGGTACTTGACACCATGGTTCGAATGATGTTTGTTCTGTGTTTGAAAGCCAGGTGTCAAGTTAATGCACAAGAGTTATACTTACTGAGTTTTTTTTTAAATATATTTATTTCAATATTAATAGATATTTTTATTTAGTATTTACTCCTATTCAAATACACCGATTTATTAATTCGGATTCCTGTTTATTGTAAGTTCAACTGAACGCTGAGAAGTGACTATATGCACATCGAATCCATAGATCACAAATCGAATACCTACCTAGTATTCATACCTACTTAGTTTCAAAATAGTCTGTGGTACAAAATTATTATTCCAGGTTTAGTGTTAAGAAATGATATTTTTAAACGAATTAAATTCTGCGAAATCATTCAAAATATAGGTAGATAGTTTTTAAATGTATTTAGAAATACTTACTATACAAAAAAAGATATCAATATATTTTCAATTTTTATAGATGTTTTAAAATTGTGCACTGCACTTGTGGTACTATTTAGTATTTACCAATAAGCAGTGTCAGCAGTGTGCAGTAAAAGTATAAAATCTCCGCGCCACGAAAGAAGTCCCACGGCTAGACCTGAACTAAAATTGACAGCGCCTTACACAAATGACAATAAGACCGCCATTACCAACTGACAATGAGCGGCTTTAAGACATTAGTGCTTCGTGGCGCGGAGTATACTTAGTGCTTGCGCCATCCTAATACTTTTACTTTAGGCTAGTCAAAAGGTACCCTTTAAATATAATCAAAGTTTTTAATGTAAGTACTGTACATTTTATTTCACTGTAAAGAAATGAAGTATTAATAAAATATCAAAAGCAACCCCTACAAAAGTCTTAAGTGCGGTGAGAAAATCACTCTGACAAATATGACATGTCATATTGTCACCATAAAGTGGTTACGACAAAATGCCCACTTCACATCAATGGGGCACCTTAATAGTCTGTTATATCATTTTTAATATTACCACAATGGCGATACTTATGGGGTTATAAGCAGGTAATACGAGAAGATAAATAACCTATTTTTAAAGTCGCTACCAACCGATGAATACCTATTGCTAGACTTCTGTACGTATACAGACGGAGGAGTTTTTACTTTCTTTTAAATATATTTGAAACTAATTGACGTCAGCGATTGCGATCGCGATAGGTAGGTATTCATTATCATTATCAACCAATATTCGGCTCACTGCTGAGCTCGAATATCAGAATTGGGGCCAAATAGTCTACCACGCTGGCCCAATGCGGATAAGCAGACTTCACACATAACACGTAGAGAATTAAGACAATTCTCAAGTCTTACGGTGTTTTTCTTTCACCGTTTGAGACACGTGATATTTAACTTCTTAAAATCCACAAAACTGAAAAGTTGGAGGTGCATACCCCGGACTGGATTCGGACTTACACCCTTCGGAATCAGAGGCAGAGATCATAACTTTTTTTTTATATTTAGTCTGTCATTATTCCTGCAATCTGTCGTGAGACATTCAGCGGGATTTTAAATATTTGAATTAAGGCGTGTTTGGTGCGAAATCAAGTGATTTGCCCAAATATAATAATGTAGTGTCTATTTCATGACATCTTGTGGTGCTCGGCCGAATTTATAATATCTATTAACTAAGCAGCGGGTTTTAATAATGTCTAATAAATAGAAAAATGATTCAAGAACGACGTTTATAAAAAAAAAATCATGGTTCAGGATTTCCACGCTGACAAAGTTGTGGGTTACCGCTAAACTATAGCTTTAAGGTACATTGTTTAAAAGAGGCCAATAAAACTTTTATAGAGTGATCATATTCTGACTGACGAGAAAATTAAAGCTTGTGTAAAAAAAGTGACAATGTAAAAAACCATTAGAAGTTAGGTCACTTTTTTATTTTAAAGCTAATAAAAGTAAACTAAAAAGAACCTACGCTTTTGAACGTTACTTTTTTATTTCATTGTAAAAAAAAGGTCGCCAAAGAAAAATTCCGCTACAAAGTACAAGCAGTTGGTAATAGAGTTAAACGGAGTGAAACTTTTCAAAGGGAAATTCACACCCCATACACTTAAGGGTCGGCTAGTTTTCTTTAAAAGCGCGGACATTCGAGCCCCCGGAGTTTAGTCAACCGTCCACTCCCTGGGGTCTTTGAGACCCACGGTCACTTGGAAAAATTCAAATGCCTACATTGACGCATTCCAGACTACAGTAACCTTTTTAAATATAAATTGCGAACTATTGATCAGTTGATTAATATCATAACCCTAAAATATGTAGGTATATGCATAAATATACCCGATGACATGTTAATACGAACTATTTTTGCTTCCAAATATATCACGAAATGTTTACTAGGAATGTTTGGACCTAATAAAGAGATTCCAGTAATTTTAATACATTTTCCTACAGAAATTGCGGGTAAGCGAAAAATCTGTTCTTATAATGTCAAGTGATTATCACTGTCCATGAATATTACCAGACGAGAGATGACCCACTAGGCTTTGTTGATTTTTTTAATTTATTCTGTAGCACAATTGTATGTTTTTAATAACATATCATTAAATAAAAAAACGAACCTTTCCTTCCTATGAAGACTATATGAGTATGAGTGGGTATGCTAATAGTCCAATGGGCGGGAATAGAACCCATGGCCTATTGTTGAATCCAGTTCATTAGTCGTAGAACTATTGAGGTTTTGTATTTATATATATTCCGTGAATTACAAAAATCTATTGAATATATGACATTGCTAACATAGAATTGTACGTCTAATTTTTTATTCAGGCGTAAAGAAAATAATATTACAAGGAACATAATTTTGCTCTTATACCTTCTACCTGTTTCCCATAAATTCTACTTAGACTGAAGACCACTCCAATGCCTTCCGTCCTATTTTTATGACGTCCTCCCTTCATCTTAGAAGTGTCTGTCTTTAAGTGTTCACGTACGTGTCTCTACGCCCTGTACACCTGGGAATCGAACCCACAATACGGCACTAACGTCTTGACCCCTCTAAACTCACCAAACCTGCACACAAAAATCAACTCCAAAACTTCAGACATAAAGTCCAAAATTGACTATCCGATTCCAAACGCGTCGGTCAGCGTTGATTAGTTCAGCTTCAAAGAAAAAGGTCATAACTCACAAAACGGGAAGAAAGGAAATCTTATCTTATGCGAATGATAAAAGAGTAAAAAATACATTTAGCCAGGAAGTTTGACGCGTAAATTGAAATAGTAAAAAAGCCGGGGCACGCAGAAATCGAACCCGGTCATAAAAAGTCCGGTACGCAACCGTGTCGCAGTAGTTAAGGCTAATGTGCCCGGGACAAATTGAGTTGCGCCCGGGTACGAATTAGTTGTCCCCGGGGACTTGCTTGCATAGTTTGACGAAGGTGTCAGAGTATGATTACATTTGTGTTACTACGCAGGGAGAAATAATTGTAGATATCAGACATAAGTATAGATTACTTATTGTAAAGTTAAAAATCACCCAGCTTCAGTTCTTGAAAATAGCAATGTATTGCTCTGCTGGGGCCGTTCGATTATTACTGACAAGTATATTGTTGACAATAGACCTGATATAGTGCAAGATGATGAGTCGGTGGGCCGTGCAATGATTGTTGATATTACTGTTCCACATGACGATAATCTGGTTAAAGTCGAAAAGGAAAAAGTATCAAAATACTTGGACCTTGCTAACGAGATTACCGCCATGTGGAATGTTGAGTTAACTATTATTGTTTCGATAGTTGTTTCAGTTAATGGTCTTACAGCGAAAAGCTTCGATCAACACCTTAAGAAGCTTTCGCTTAACTGTTGGATCAAGAGTCGAATACAGGAGGCAGTGATTCTTGAGACTCACTTGACACTCAAATGTCCCGCAATTCAAAAAAAGGATAAATAAATTATAGACAAATTTTAATATCCTATTTCGTCAGAATGTCTACTCTTATAATGTGCTTATCTAAATTCAAATTCTTTATTTGCTGAATACATCAAAATATACAACGGATCAACGGACTCGACCATCACTGGCATGCAAATTAAAAAAAAAATTAAATTAAATTAGTATATAAAAATAAAATACAAATAACATATCGAGTTTAATCTCTAGTCTAATAATTATCTTCACAATTAATTATAATTCATTTAGGAATAAAAGCATTTATCTAACAAACACAACAATACATTTTTTTAATTGCTTGTGTTTTGACATTTCGCTGATATTCTATAATTATATAAATTATATTTTTAAACTGATTTTTGGAGTGAAATTTAGACAAGGTACAAGAAAAATGCCAATTTAAAAAATCTCGTTTACTGTCATTAATAAGTATGTCTATTTCTTATATTCTGGCGTAAATATGCGTACGAACCTGCGAACTTTCGTAACATAATCCCTTTTTAATAAGTTACCAACAGACCGCAATCTTTTATAGTACAAATCGCACTTTATTATTTACAGATTAAGCTATCGGGTAGCGGAAGTAAGAAACTAAGTGTCTGGGTACTTTATTGTCATCTGTCACCTTTAAAGGGTTGGCATCAAAGGTCGAGATCATCGATTAACCGTTCAAATGATGGGAGTGTATTCCGGGCCGTAATCTCTTGTTGTGGGTCTTTGAGACCGCGCCTGGGAACTTTGGAGTATTTTCTGCTTGAATAGCCCTGAGTCTAAACATTGATTTTCTTTGTTGTGCTCCAATGGGTATTGGTGATTGGTGTAATAAATCGATAATGGTCGGGATTAAGTGTTATAAAGATGGATTCTAGTATTATTATTTTGCCACGAAATTGATAAAGTTTAACCTCTTTTTAGTTCAAGGTTTTAATTCCTGCATCTCTTAAAAACGGACCAATTAGTGCTCAAGAATTAACTTGTAGTTTAATAAAAACATTTTTAAATCTAATTTTGTCTGGAATCAATATTCCACAGGCAATTCCACAAATGGATACACACCACATAGATTTTCTCTGCTCTAAGGTAATAGGAATAGGTAAGTAGGTACCTAGAAATAACAAAAATAGAATAGGAATGTTACAATATAAGAACATTGCAAGCAATTGCGCTAAATTCAAAACGACTCAAGATATTACGTAATGGCCTGGGGCGGTCAACCCTCGTCCGCTATAAAGTTATTTTAAACAATTTAATGCCGTATTGGGTCAAAACTGACCCCCGAGAAACATTAAATCAAGCTCAAAGGGCCGGTTGTTTTATACATTAGCTATTTTGTATGGTTATCGGTAAATTCGATCTTCAACCGTTTAAAGGGTCAGATTTTCTTTATTTTAAAAGAATTATTAGTCCCTGAACTGCAGTTACTTTTGTGATAAGCGTATTGTTATCAAAATTTTATTGGTGCTTTTGATTCGAATGTCCTTTTCTTCCACTTGGTTGGAAATAGCTTCTTTTTTCAATAAACAATAAAAATATTTTTGTTGTCTTCTAATAATGTTGTAAAAGCAAAACCTACTTTTAATTCTTGATGGTTCTGGGGGTAAAATAAAAATGAAAAACTAACTTACCTAACTTACCTTAAATCGCACGTTTGTTCTTATGTGAATTTGAGATATTATCAGATGGCTACGATTTAGTACCTAAAAAGTAACAAATCCCCCCAGAGATATCTATACAAAACTAGAATTACAATCTACGTATAAATATTTTTGATGAAACTTGAAAACAATACCTACCTATCTCTGCATTACATTTTTTTGATGTTTTTTACCGCATAATTTCGTCATTTAATAACAAAATTTGAAAATTCTTTTTTAGTTTGAAAGAGTACCTAGATATATATTTGCTGATTGGTCCCATTTCATTTTCATGAAAATCGGTTTAGTAATTTTGTGTTAAAGTCAAAATAACTGAAATATGTCTTTGAAGTCGGCTCAATTTTTATGTTAAAAAGATTATACGTAGGTATTTATATGATAAAATAATTTATCGAAAAAGCATTTAATAGCAGGGTGTCCATTTATCGAAGTGTCGCAGTTTAGTAGGTGGTGTTAAAGCAGTGCTGAGTGCGCGGGTAGATGGGCTTAGTTTACGACGGAGCGTGATCACTTGCCGTCCCGAGGGGCGCTGGTTTATTGTCACCTGAGTAAGGTCATCGGAAACTGCCTGTTTTCCTGACAACAGCTGAAATTTTGACGACTTCTCTAACGAAGTTGTTCACGCACCACATACCTATACCTACCTTCATGTTTATAAAATATATAGAGTATCTGATTGGTTAAAGACAAGTAGATATAAATATATAGAGTCCATTAGTAATAAGTACCAACTTACGTGGGCGATTCTTGGTGAAGTTCCAACTTAAGCCAAGTTATATTAGTAGGATTCCTATCAGTGGCGGATTTGCAAATTTGCCGCCAGCAGGCTATTGAATTTTTGCAACCCCTACTGAGCTCTAAAATTCGATAGGTGTCCTAGTTCGCAATCAATACAATTGTCTGAAATTGTGTCAATAAAAATAAATATTATTTAAATACAATAATGATGTAAAATTTGAATACAATTTTTAATATTTTTGTATAGGATTGTACCCATACAATCCAATACAAAAATATTAATGGATGGACATGCCAATGCATAGCTTTAAGCAATGTGTTAAAAAACATTTACTTAGTCGAGCGTACTACAACATTAATGAGTTCCTTAATGATAAAGATGCTTGGAGCCCGTTGGATCAGCTTCCACCTTCACACAGGAAGTAAAACTATAAGAAATGTAAACAGTAATTGTTATCAATTGTAAATTATAATACTGTATGACTTTTTCAAAAGAGCAACTGTTGAGTTTCTTGCCGGTATCTTCTCAGCAGAACCTGCCTTCCGAACCGGTGGTAGAATCTTTACAAATAGTCAACTGACGTGTCAAAAGTGCTTGTAAACTGAGCCTACTTGAAATAAATGATTTTTGATTTTTATTTTTTTTTTTAAACTTGCAATTTTATTGACACAATTTCAGACAATTGACAATTTGACCCAAAGAACTTTTCTTCTACAGAAATAACTTAAATGTATCTAACGATAATTTTATTATTTTACGGTATAATATTATTTTACTCCTGTACGTCCTAATGTACAGGACTTAAATAGTAAAATTATTGTTAGATACATTTAAGTTATTTCTGTAGAAGAAAAGTTCTTTGGGTCAAATTTGCCGCCTTCTAAAATCTGCCGCCCTAGGCTCCAGCCCACTAATCCTACTGGTATATGCACCACTGATTCCTAAAATGGAATTTTTTGCCCTTCTTGGTCCCGTGGTCAGCATGTGTAACTAGGATGGTGAAGTTCTAGGTCCGCGTCCTGGATCGTGCAATGAAATATTGATTTATATTTTAGGCAGTTAGTATTGTTGACCTGTGTATCGCGCAGTTCAGTTATCACATATTTAGTGATGGTACAGACTCAACAACATTATTACCATAAGCCCGCTAATAATGGGTAGCGTAGTGGGTTAAAGCTTCACATCCTGCAAAATAAAAATTTAAAAAATCCAGGTAAAATGAAAAATCAAGCTCTACAGAAAGCCATTAAATACACCCTGATAATATAATGCCGATACAACTGAGACGATTCTAATAATATCTTATAATATTGTGATCCCTCAAATATAAAACATAACCCTCCTTCGGACGTCGGGGTACAAAATACCATACTAAAAAATAAAAAGTTGTTAAACAACTAGCACACAGTTACGGGTTAGGTAGGTAATAGAATAAAATCTTCCGTCGATCAATAAACAACATATAATCAACGTATAAGTAGGTCAGTAGGCAGGTGGCGGTGGGTTGTTAAGAGCATCGCTTAAAACAAAGTCATTAGCGACTCCGCCCGGGGGAGGGGCGAGGGAGGGGCCACTCCCGCCTGATATACGATTTTTAACACAACACTATACGTAGCAAAGATATCTAATGAAAATAAGAACGTCTATCTAGAATGTAGATAATCTAATACAGAAGAGCGAAGTAAGATGTAAATTTTTTTGGCTGGTGGGAGGTGGGAAATTACCTCTTACAGCAACCAAAGTCCAATTCTAAAATTGACCTACCCATAAATAGACGTAGGTATACGTCTATTTATGGGAACCATGAGCTGACGAACTTTTATCTTTAAAAAAGAATTCCGAAGCTCTGTCCATTCCAGCCTCTTCCACAATAGCAAAAACATGGTTAACTAGTCATTAGAAAACATCTTAACCTACCCCCATAGAAATATAATCGTAATTTTTCCATTACAGCATCCTCGAGCTACGGAAAGAGAAAAGTAGAGACGCGGCCAGATCTCGGCGTGGGAAAGAGAACTACGAGTTCTACGAGCTAGCGAAGATGTTGCCCTTACCGGCCGCTATTACCAGCCAGCTGGATAAGGCTTCGATCATAAGGCTGACCATAAGCTACCTCAAACTAAGAGACTTCGCCAACCATGGCGACCCGCCGTGGAGTCGAGATCTACCCTCTAGTAAAGCTTTAAAAGGTAAGATTAATCACACTTAGTTAGATTACTTAATAGCTGTAACCAATAGATTGCTACATAAAATTAAGAGAAGTCACTGTTCATAGTAATCTATGGTCAAAAACGGAGAAAATAGAACTCAAAAAGACTTTCAAGAGCCATCGTGTCAGCTCCGACGCACAAATGGAGGTTACTCTTTCAGATCGACTGTCTAAATAGGTGTATGTTGCCCCGCAGCATACACTATGAACGTCTCAATTCCCACGCCTGAAAAGTGAAAGGTGCGCAACCTAGGAGCAGCAGGCCGCGGCTTGCGCGTCCGCCAACAGCGTGCTCATGCGTATGGGCGTGCTAGGTAGCATACGGTGAACGGTGCGCAGTATTGCGCACAAAAACGTAACGCTGTCATTCGTTCATCGAATTTTACTGCCCTATTTTTTTTCATACTGGATATATATGAAAAATTGATTCTTAAGGAGTAAACTCCAAAAATTATGCAGATCGCTTAGGGTCATGTTAAGTGTATTATGTATTCTAGTTAGGTCTCAAGTGAAATGGTAAAATCAAGGAGGTAGAAGGCAGAATAACATCTCGGCATACCTACTCAGAGCTTTGAGCACCGATGTTTCGGTCTACTTAAAAAAATTACATAGATATGTATATTTTTATACCGGTTTCCAAAAGCAACATAATTGGGATTTACTTAGGTTAGGTTAGGTTAGGTTAAGTTAGAGCCGTGATAGCCCAGTGGATATGACTTCTGCCTCCGATTCCGGAGGGTGTGGGTTCGAATCCGGTCCGGGGCATGCTCCTCCAACTTTTCAGTTGTGTGCATTTTAAGAAATTAAAATTACCAGAGAATTATCTTAATTCTCTGCGAGTGTGAAGTCTGCCAATCCGCATTGGGCCAGCGTGGTGGACTATTGGCCTTACCCCTCTCATTCTGAGAGGAGACTCGAGCTCAGTAGTGAGCCGAATATGGGTTGATGACGACGAGGTTAGGTTAGGTTATTCAAGCACAAATTGCAAACAATACCTAAATAATTTATTTATATATAAAATAAAATGACAAAATATTTCCGGAAAAAGCGCACCCTACACAACTATGCAAAGTGAGTGAGTGGCTTTAAAATAACTGGAGGGTTCCCAAATCTGATTTGCCTTCGTCAAGTCATTGTCGGCACTAACCGAGTTACGGCTGGCAGGCTTAACTACGTTTACACTTTGTTGGTTTTAAGGCAAAATAGTTGTACCTACCTATTGCACAGAGTTTAAACTTACCTAATTCCTGTGCCCATATGAGCCGTGATAGCCCAGTGGTTATGATCTCTGCCTCCGATTCCGGAGGGTGTGGTTCGAATCCGGTCCGGGGCATGCACCTCCAACTTGCAGTTGTGTACAATTTATGAAATTAAATATCACGTGTCTCAAACGGTGAAGGAAAACATCGTGACCAGCATACCATACTAACCTGCATACCAGAGGATTTTTACTTAATTCTCTGCGTGTGTGAAGTCTGCCAATCTGCATTGGTCCAGCGTGGTGGACTATTGGCCTAACCTCTCTCATCCTGAGAGGAGACTTAAACTCAGCAGTGAGCCGAATATGAGTTGATAACGACGACGACGAGCAACGGTAACACCTAGACCCGACAGAAAATGTTTCTATAAAAAATATGGATAAATGTTAAAATCACGAAATGGTGCGCAAACGCAAAATAAAGGCTCTCACAAACTATAAAAATCATGTTCACCATTATACAAAATATCAAGTTTATTTTAAGATTTCCACTTATCCAAGTTTAAAATACGATAATAATACTATAGAATAGAATATATATTCAACATATATTACAAGGTTGAATGAAAAATATAAATTAATATTAATTAAAAAATGAAAAATTATTGTCAAAATGTGTTAACTTGATGCACAGCGTGGGTGTTCAGTTTATTTTCGTTACGGAATTTCTTGAATCGGTCGCCGCTCTCAAAGCCCGCGATAAAAACTATGCAACAGCTTGAAAACAAATAATATAGACTTTTTTGATAATGAATACAATACGAGCTAAGCTAATTTATATAACTATACAAATCTTGCCCACCTGGAAAGGTGGCTAGAATACCATTAATTATATACACTGGTGGTTGTTCTGCATTTATAACATCTATAACTATTAATGGATAGGTATTAATTATATTTGAATAATAAAATTGATTAAAATAATGAGAATAATTAAAATTATAAAATTTAAAAGTTAACGCTTTATATGTATAGATAAATAATGGATTTTTATATTATTTTGTTATTTTTTTTACAAAATAAGTACCTATTATGTATTGTAAATTATTATTAGGATTTTTTTGTATACAAAAAATTGCTAGTAATCCGAATGAGTAAAATAATAGCATGACAAATATGGCACAATCGGTCAAAAAACAATTCGCAAATCTTTTTTTATTCTCTAACAAAAAAATAGAGGCGCGGACTAAATCACAAACATTGTCAAGCGAAGCGTGCACGCAAATAAAGACGCCTTGGGGACACTGATTCACCGCAATACTTCAAATAAATAAATTACCTATACAGCTATTGGGAAAAAATACGAACGTTTGCTTTCCTCTGCAAACGTGTCACATGTGCTTGATTGTCGAATGCGCTGCGAATGTTTGTTTTATTTTTTTTTGTTTACGTTTATTGTGTAGGTAGGTAGGTGTCTTTTTTTGATAAATTATATATGATAAAATGTTGTGAATTTACGTAGTTTCCTTATTTTAGTATGTTAGGTTAGGTTAGGTCTCATCAAGGTCCTTGTTCTACAAAATACTATTAACTTGAATATAATTAGGAATTAATTTTAATTATAATAGAAATTCATGCCAAAAATTTCTCCAAGTTGTACAAGTTGGGATTTTTTATGTACTTTCATTACAATTACATTCAATAAAAATATATGTAACCTACCTTAGCCTAGCATCAATAATTTCCAGGATAAAACTGTAATCCACTGTAAATGTAGGTTCAATTTTTTTTTTGCAAATAGGTACAGTTATATAAGAGGAACCTGGAGAGAGGAAGGAGGAGGAGGAAGTGAATTTATTTTCATAGCAAAACAAATGCAAATTATTCAGAACCTTTTAGTCAATTTGAGGCATTCACATGTATTTAAACAATCCATGTAATCGTTATGTTCATCCACCTAAGTACATTGGAAATGAATTGCTTAATTCAAATATAGAATGGAAGATATACAGGTAGGTACAGTTTTTTAACATCTCCAAAATTTAGTTACAAGTGTACCAACATACCGCCCCACGACAAATCCAATTTTGGCCCCTAATACGCTTAATGCGACCGCGGAGCGAATCACTACGTATGCCACTGTCATTTTAACTCAATTTTCAAACCCACCCATAGTCTATAGCGGTATTAAAATAAAAATATTCGACAATAAAACATACCCATTTAGGGGTGTCAAAATTGTGTAGCAAAATGGTTTTTAGGGTACTACACGGCGTACAGTTTCCAATATGCTCACGTAGGCTATAAAGTGAGGGTACTTTGAAAAAGTGCGTCGATTTGTAAGTAAATGTCACCTGTGAGATTTATACGATTTGTGCCTTCGTTTTATATTGTTCTTGTAGTAGAGGAGCCGAACAACGGATTTTTGCATTTACTCAAGCGCGCCAGATGAACCAGATAAAGGAGTATGCCTTACACGTTGTTTAGTACCTCCACCAAGTATGAGTCCTTTATATTGGTGGGTACGTTTAGGGTACCCAAAAAAAAAATAGTTCAAAAATACTAAACCAGCACGTCAGATTAAGATAAGGTAGGATAGTTGATAGCTAAAAGGTGTGTGTAATCTTTGGTGTGCATTTCCAAAATCTGACGATTTGAGCTTAACGTAAAGGAATGGGAGGGTTCTAAAGTTATAAAATAAAACCCTTATATTTCTGTTATATTGAGCCACGAGCGCAGTTATGTTTTTCCTTATTTTAAATGAACTAATCTCCTGAATAATCACTCATGTTTTCTGATGATTTCAGTAAGCCGAAGTAATAAAAATTGCCTTTAAAGTCTGTAGTTTTTTTCCTTACCACAGACGTCGGAAATAGTATGTAACCATTTATTCTTTTTATCATCTAATATACCAAATGTAATCGATTCCTATGACGCTTTAGTAACTGCAATTTTAACATACCAGGCTCCCCTACCTTCAGATGTACCTACCTACTTGTATATCTACCTAATAGTCTATACCGTGAAGTATGTATATTATTATACTTGAAGTATTTTACGACGCTTTTATAACACCATTAAATATCTAGGATACAAATTAGCATTTTATATGTACTCATTTGTTTTGCATACCTAGGTATCCTTTGTATAGTTTATATTAACTTTATTGGTAAACGTTTTATTACATTCATAAAATCGAACACACTTCCTCTTTATATGAATGAATTTAACTATTAAATATATGTGATCAAAATAAATAATATTTTAAATGCCTTTAACTGATAAAGATATAAATACGATCAACATAACGAATGTTGTAAGATACTTGAATGAAGAAAAAACATCTAATAAACAAATGCCTATACCAAAACACAATAGATGTCAGACAAAAAATCGTTCCAAAAACTATTTAAAACCTTGGATTAGTCTCAGAATATGAATAATGGCAACGACAAGAAAAAACAAACCTGGAACACTTTTTAACTTTACTCATTTACATTTAATATGAATAGGCAGTATCTATTGAACAAAACAATACAATTAAAAATAGATTACAATTTATTTTATGTATATAAAAGCTAACTCAACGTCAAGAAGAAGAATCGTCTAAAGCAGAATATTATCATCTTGGAAAGCACAATTAACGTTAGTTTAGTAGCGGTAGAGAAAAACATTGCTTTTCTCTCAATCTCAGATTGATGAACACAGGGCGGCACTTTTTATAACGTGTTATTTTATTACCATGCGAAGTGTTGTTCTGTTTATAGGCGATAATTGTATACTTAACATCAGGTGAACCATCTGCGGAGACTGTAAATTCTAAAAACAAGCAGGTACTTTGCTTCCGACAATCTAAGATAGTGTTAAAGCTATTGTGCCGGTATTTTCACTGGCAATCCTTCTCTACTTGACAATAAAATTCATAGCCGTACTACGGTCCTGAACTAACAGAGCTATAAAAAATTTACTAAAGAATATAACAAGATAGCCTATCAAACGCATCTGTCAACATTGAAATTGTAAAAGACACCGCTTTTATATCTAATTATTCCGGCCCTACCTCCCCAGTAACAATACGCCGTGAATTGGGCCAAAATTTTTAATCTAATCAATTAACAATCAGTGCAAACGATATACCGCTTGTTAGTGTTGCTTATTTGGCGAACGTGACTTGGTTATTCAAATCGTTTGGGGGTTCGTTTGACGATTTTGTCTGGCCTGTTTAATTGGTTATCACTGCTGCGTTTTGAGAGTGTGACGTTTTTGGAACATTCTCTTTTCTGGTCGGGAAGTCCTTATCTTCTTCTCCATTTAATTGCTAATTATTAGGTGGTTTTTACTTGAGTCTCCATTGTTATAGACTATAGACTTTATACTATGTAATACGATAGTGGAAGTAAAATTTATTATAATGCGGTCGCGTTTTCGATTTTTTAAATGAAATAAATTTCATATTTACTTGTTGATTATAAGATTTACACTAAGAAATATACGTAGAAGTGTATAATGAAATTGAGATTTTCAGCGTCAGAAATGGGACTGGCTTTAATGACTTTAAATGATAATGATGATAATCATATTTAAATGAAAAAAAAAAACAAATTTTTAGTACTTTGTAAACATACACCATCCTGTGTGTCCAGCCATCATCATCCATCCAATTCACATCATCCGAGAAGTAGCTGCACTTCTATGCTTCTAATGCATACATACATGCCTTTATGGAGAAGTATGTTTTTCTTAAACACATAATATTATATGCCTTTGCGTTTATTGAAGGCATATCAGTATAACCCATTTAGCGCTACGCAATAAAACATTATGGTTGAGTCACTCGGTACAAACAACACCATGATTGGATTAAACGATGTCATAAAGACGCCGATGTTATCTACTTATATTTTTATTATTGGGTATTTATTTGAAAAATTTGCTTTATAATACTTACTAGTAGACGTCCGCGATTTCGTTCTCGAGAAATTTAGTTTTTTACAAATCCCGTAAGAGCCATAGATTTTTCTAGGATAAAATGTATGCCTATGTTCAGCTCCATGGTCTAATTTATCTATATGCTAAATTTCATCCAAATCGGTTCAGAGTTGTAGCTGTGAAAAGGTAACAGATAGACAGACAGACAGACTTACTTTCGCATTTATAATATTAGTAGTAGTAGTAGTAGGATTATGAATATAATAACTTTTCATCTGTCTATAAAAATCATAATATTTTTTTTTAAATTGAAATAATTTCAAGCTTAAATTTAAATTCAAATTTTTAGTTAAAATAATACTTAGGTATTAGTAGGTATATTAGATTTGCATCACAATAAATTTATTGTTATAAATTTCCTAATCGACTTTGAAAAAAGGATGAGGTTCTAGATTAATCTATTCGAAAGAAAACAAACGAGCGGTATTTCGAATAATACCACAAAAAGCTCAGTTTTTTTATTATTACTTAATTAAAAATACGAGTTTTAAATGAAGATATAAAATTAAATTTAAAATTAGTAAGCAGAATTTATTTTCCGCAAATGGCCTAAAGATAAAAAACACGGCATTCTTGCTAATAAAACAGATAGCTATCGTCTGCGAATGCCCTAATATGGTCGGTGGAGTGATAACTTTATTAACGCAAATGTCAGCGGATGTCAAATTAGTCGGGCGCTTTATAAAGAGATAATTGAGTGATTGGCGTAGATTTAAACGATTATGTGGTGATTTATTACGTTAGCATGGTTATTAGTAAATACTTAGTTAGCATTGTACGTACTATACCTATGTATATAATACATTTACGAGGAAAAACACTTTGAACACACTTTCTGAAAATGAATGATCTTTGCCTGTTTTCCCTATGGTGACATTTTGATACGCTTGTAATTTTTGCACAGCTAGCGAAGTGCGTGCGTTTTTTTTTAGGCAAATACACCAAAAACAGTTAGTAGTATTACTAATAAAGTAAATTAATATTTTTGTGTTTCTGATACTGGTAAATGGTTGACATTTATTGTAAAAATTATTAAAATGAAATAATTAAATGTTTTTTTATTATATTTTATCTCACAAAGTTAATATTATTCATAAAATGCAGAGCACTTTTCTAACATAAAAACTCTTTGCCAAGATTTAAAAAAGTACCATTCGTTTTTAAACGGACGATTAAGGTTTTATATTATATTACGGCACATGTGTGAGGAAACACACTTTGAACACACTTTGAACACACTTACTGAAAATGAAAGATCTTTGCCAGTTTTCCCTATGGTGACATTTTGATACGCTTGTCATTTTTGCACAGCTAGCGAAGTGCGTGCGTTTTTTTTTAGGCAAATACACCAAAAACAGTCAGTAGGTAGTATTACTAATAAAGTAAATTAATATTTTTGTGTTTCTGATACGGGTAAATGGTTGACATTTATTGTAAAAATTATTAAAATGAAATAATTAAATGTGTTTTTATTATATTTTATCTCACAAAGTTAATTTTATTCATAAAATGCTGAGCACTTTTCTGACATAAAAACTCTTTGCCAAGATTTAAAAAAGTACCATTCGTTTTTAGACGGACGATTAAGGTTTTATATTATATTACGGCACATGTACGTAATGTATCTCACATTACGATATTGAAATTAGTGAAATAAGCGATACTTTACATACGATACGAGCTTATGTGAAAACACATAACCTACTTACCCAATGCGGTTTACAATGTTTACAATTGTTATATTATTATTACAAATGTGAATAAGGCTTTGTTTGTTACACTTTCACGTCCAAACCACTAATCCGATTAAAGCTACATCATCAGCGAGTTTTTAACATAACATTAAATCTGCATAATACCACGAGAACGGAAACTACACGGGAACGGAAACTACGCTTGTTTCAATACAAATGAACTTGCGTAAACCATTAACCTTGTGCTATGTATTGCCATAACTCAAAGAAAAGGCAATATTTCTCAATACAATACGAGCGAGGCGCGCAGACAAATTCGACAAATTAACTGGGTGGTAAACACATGTTCTGTTCCCCATATTGCCACGCGGTAGCACCTTTGATTTATAGCCTATAGGGTTGTGGGGATATGTTGTATGTTACTGGGATTTTTGACTTGTTTCGTTTCAAACTGAAGATACTTTATTGGCTTGTTTTTCCAATGTACCTAAGTCAAGGTTAAAGTTTAAACCTAATTCTTGATTTTTTAGTGTAAATTAATGGTAATAAGTTATGTGATAGTTTAAAATTAAATCAAATTATGCCACCTTTAAAATACTTATGATAAATTATTATCAATGTAGACTTTTATAAAATACTGTTTAAAGAAATCATTGAAGCATTTTTACGAATCGGAGAGTGACACCAATTCCAAATATACTTTTTAAAAATTCTCAACTCAATTATATCACTACTAAGAGATAAGGCCGGCTTCTATAATCTACTACTCATAATACATTCATGTTTTACCTACTTGTATTTTTATTTGTAGTAGAAATTAATTAATGAAAAAAATAACAAATGCATCTTGTAGCATAACGATCAAAATGACATCTCGATTGTTAAGCTTCAATACTTAATAGTAAGATCCGTATAAGAAACGACCTTCACCCATGTGTTTAATGGATGAAAAGTGTTTTATATCTTTAGTATGTTAAAAAATAACATGCGAGTAGGTTGCCTAAAAATTTTCTGGCCAAACTATTATTAACCATTAATGATAGTTTGGCCAGGAGATTTTCAGGCAAACTACACACCAAATCTTTTTTGACATCCTAATTTTGTTATATACTTTCATCCATTAACATGTTCACTGCGGTACGGGGTCAATTAACCTCGTAAGCCTAGCATCTTCAAGAGTTGCGAGGTCGACCGACCTCGTACCACACCTCAAAACCTCGTAACGCACCAGAGTAAAGTACAGTAAAATCAGTGCCGCAGCGAATGTGTTAAACAGATAGGTGAATGTCGTTCTTAATACGGATCTTCTATAAGCAATTACAAACGCACCTTGTAGTGTAATATCTCAAAAGTAGCGATGGTCCAAGCGTAGCTCTCGGCCCAGCAGTAATACCGCCGTCCTCCGTAAATCATGGCGCGGCACATCTGCCAGCGAAATAGAAAAATAACAATAAATAAGGGAAAATGCGCCGCGACACCGGCCGCGCGCGCCGAATATTGGATTTACACCATTCCTCTTACCGACAAATCTGTTGTTTTGTCTTAGATTTGTTAAGAGAAAATAAGCTTTTAATAGCGATCATACATTTTAACAGACTCAGAAGTG
Organism: Bicyclus anynana; assembly: GCF_947172395.1. Taxonomy (NCBI): domain Eukaryota; kingdom Metazoa; phylum Arthropoda; class Insecta; order Lepidoptera; family Nymphalidae; genus Bicyclus; species Bicyclus anynana. The sequence continues at coordinate 3,751,055 of NC_069104.1, read as the reverse complement.
ATTACAAAAATAAGAAAACTAATGTCGAACAAAGGTTAGGAAATTGATTCACAACATTTATCAGGACAACTTAATTATCAAATCAAACTGTAACCAAAATAAGACCCTAGAATGGCAGAGAATGACCTTGAGTGAAGTCACGCACTTGTGAACGATGTGTGTAGGGTTGAAGGTACCTTTGACTATTAACAAACACTCTCCTTTTCCACTCAAGTCACTCTCCTCGCCTATCCCAAGTAACCCATAAAGAATTACACAACAAGAGATGTAGACGGCTCGAACGCCACGAGCACGCTGAAGCCGTCCGTACCGTAAGTCGTTGCAACGCGGCGATAACATACATTTGTTAAAATGTTATTAAACTCGAACAGTTATTTTAACATCGCTAGCGTTAAAAAACAGTAATAGGTACCTAAAGGTTAACAAATAATGCTCTCATTCGATGCCGAATCTAACCCTGGACAACGCACGGATAACCCCACAACATCTTTTCATTCAACATTCCTAAAATCCGAATTCCGAATGTTGAACGATGACTTACGTATCCGAGGTGAGGCCTCAAAAAAAGGTTCTGAGTCATTCAGCGAGCGATGGAGTGAGCTATTCTCGGAGCCTTGGAGTAGGTACATCTGCGTGATCGAATCAGAAATAAGGAAATCCGCTGAAAAATCAAAGTTACATAGACCAACGAGCTGTGAACCTGAAGTCAATGCGCGGGGTATGTAGGTCCAATAGACGATGGACGTCCGGGTCCCAAGGTGCTGGAATAGCGACGCACTTCTTTAGGTAGAGTAGCTGGATGTACGCGAATCAAAACCATGTCGTTTGGAAGTTATATGAGTCTATCTCAGTGGACGTCCATTGGCTGATAATGATGAGGATAATGCTTTCATGGATTAGATCTTGTTTAATTTTCCACGTTTGGACAGTTGTATAGAAACAAATTCGCGCCATAGCCTGGCCTCTAAGGTGTATTCCACAAATAAACTCTTAATTACTTTCAAAATAAGCCCAAGAAACCCCTTTTATCTCTTAATACACTCATGAATACCTTGGTCTCACTCAATAAGTTAACCCTTCCTAATCCGTCTTTGATTAACTCTCCGCCTTGAGTGGGTACAGTTTTGTATACGGTGAATTAGCTTTGTTTGTTATTAATTAATGACGTATTTCTTTATTTAATTAAGTGACATGCATGGAATAGCTTTTGATGGAATAGCATTAGAAAATGCCAAAAATCTAGTTAAAATAACACGAAGAAATATTTTTTAATTTTAGAAATGTCGATTGAATAAGTTATGCAAAATGCAAATTAAATAATGTAAATAATGTAAAAAGTGTAGTTATTTGGTTCTATTGCGTATATTTGAATAAGTATTGTAGGTACGTTAAATTTTATTTTGTAATGGTTCGTTTTGACAAGTTTAAATAATGTTTTATACCTACTGGGTACTAAAGGATCTTTATTTAGACGTTGACCTCTTATAGGTCTATATTTTTATGCTATTCCAATTTTTTTTTCAACTGCTATGTATTGTAAAAACAAGGCGCGTAGTTATATATCGCTACATAAATAATAAAGCCAACACAAAACTATCCATAGCTTCCGTTTATTTTCAATCCGCAGCCGAATCGCCATTTTTGTCCCTTCGGTCGGTGCATCACAATCATCGCCATTCTATATTGACAGTACGTGTTGTGAATGTACAACATTTTCCGTACTTTGTAGCCATTTTTATTTGGTATCGATCGGGTCGCTTCGACCCCGGCCGCCGGCTGAAGGGTTATCCGCCCATGTAATTGGCTAGTTACAATTCATTATGGTATCCTGATTTTTCGGTATTTCGCACTCACTTTGTGGCCATTTTACACGGATAGATGCTCGTAGAGTGGTCGATATTGCACCGTAGGTATGTTGAATATCGAAGTGGTGGATATTTAAATTCTTAGCAACGATTTATAAGTAATCACTACACTTACAGTGATTTCTAATTTAGTTACATTTTATTATTTAAAATTTCAACTAACGTGAGTAATTTTCTATGGAATAGATATAGCCGTGACTAGTAGCTAACTAGCTAGTGGATATGACCTCTGCTTTTGATTCGGCGTAGGTTCGAATCCGGTCCGGGGCATGCATCGCCAACATTTCAGTTATGTGCATTTTAAAAAAATTAAATAGGTATCACGTGCCTCAAACGGTGAAGGAAAAATATGGTAAGGAAACCTGCATACCGTAGTAAGTCTGCTGAGACTCGTTCAACAGTGTTTTTCATATAAATAATAAGTTTAAATGAAGTTAATAATTAAGGACCCGTCTAATTTCAAACCTTATTCATGAGCATATTTCGATTCACACGTAAAATTCAAATCTATTCACTTAAAAAATTCTTATTGTTAAACTTTCAAGGTTCAAATTTCATTTAGATAAGTACTTAATAAAAAATTGTTAATATTAAATCGTCAATAAAATATTTTTACAATTCCTTTTCCACAGTCGGTTAAAGTTTGGCCAATCAATCAATAGCCTATAGAGTGGGTTCGACCACAAAGGGCGTAATTCTTCATTAGGCGCGCCGGTTCCGGTCAAGTGCTGGCCCCAGGGGTTGGTAATCAACGCGAGACTTGTATTATTTTTGAGGGGATGAAGTTTGTCTTTCGGGTGTTTCTTTGTAGGTTGAGAACCCCTGCATTTTTCTTACGAAGTCTCAAGATTAGATCATTCCTACGTTAAATTTAATCTCAATTTTGTATTACCGTGCTGTCTAATTTTCAAGGTTTAGGACACCTGTGGCGCTAACGCGCGGTTATGAGATAAACTTGTGAAGATAAATAGACAATTGTCAACCAATACCACAAAATTTTCTTTCATTTCTTTCATTCCTTTGGGACGAAGGAGAAAGATAATAGAGATAGAACAGGAATTATTCCGCTGCCATAGGACGATATTTTGTATATTTCTGTTTAATTACTCGCAATTTAACACCACTGTAGGCTGTAGGCCTATCATGCTACCAACGACGTATCTCGTGAAAGGAAATGTCAACCACAATTGGCGCAACCTGAAATATCTTGGATATAGGTAAATGTACTTAAGTCATGAGCTTGACCAACTCCTTCCTCAAGCCGCAATAGCTCAGTGGTAAAGAGAAAAAAGGACTCGGTGATGAGTCCTTTTTTCTCGGTGAAATTACCTCCGTTACATCCCTGATACATACATAGACTGCCAAAATGATTACCTTTCCTTTTGTCTTCGCCGCAGTCGAGTAAGAAGGATATTTTATTGTCAATATTCGACAATATTAAATTCGTGAGGAACAAACTAGTCCAGTCCGCCCCTCGGTTTATTAGACGTTGAGTTTCATTTAATTTCGTCCTGTGATAACATCCCCAGTGTTGGCGCAGTACGGAGTGGACAAATACCGCTAAATTATTGCTTTTTCTGTCTAAACACTTTCCCTGACGCTTGTGTGGTATTGGCTAATGCCAATTATATATATTATATATAATTGGCATTTATATTATATATTATAAGCTATTTATTTTCCAAGAGTACCTAATGGTACTCTTGGAAAATAAATAGCTTTTTTGATAGGCCATGTTTTTAAAACAGGTGAAATGATGAGCGAGCTTATTTTTAGGTATTTTCTTGTAATGTTAATATACCTATATGTTAAGTATTTTCTTTTGAATAATTTGCTTATATATAAGTATCTGTAATTGGCAGATTGGAATATAAGATTTTTAAGTACCTACCTATATATTTTCAAGATAGTCCGGTGGATACGACCTTCGTGTTTAATTCCGGAGGGTGTGGGTTTGAATCCGGTCCGGGGCGTGCACCTTCAACTTTCAGTTGTGTGCATTTTAAGAAATTAAATATCACGTGTCTCAAACGGTGAAGGAAAGCATCGTGAGGAAACCTGCATAACTGAGAATTTTCTCAATTCTCTACGTGAATGAAGTCTGCTAATCCGCATTGGGCCAGCGTGGCGGACTATTGACCTAACCGCTCTCATCCTGAGAGGAGACTCGAGCTCAGCAGTGAGCCGAAAATGGCTTGATAGTTATGATGATATTTATAAGAAAGTGTTAGTTACACTATTTATAACTCAAGAACGGCTTGACCGATTTGGCTGAAAGTTGGTTGATAGGTAGCTTAGAACCAGGAGACGGACATAGATTATTTAGGGTAGGGATATGATAGGTGTTGGGTGGGAGTAGGGTAAAGCACGGCTTTACGCGGACGAAGTCGCGGGCGTCCGCTAGTTTCTTATAAATTACAGATTATTACATCTTTATTATCTTGTAACTGGTAATACTTCGGAAATTACAGACCATTATGACGCCTGTACACGACTTAAGGGTAATACCACACCGGGCTGGCGTAATGAGAAAATTATGCCGAGTCTTAGCGGCCCTAATAAAAATTTGTTCTTGGTTGGGGACGGTAGAGCTATATAAATTGTTTTATTTATTACTTCTAGACCTTCCAAGCTGGTGGCAGATAAAATAAAGACCATAAATATTGAAAAACATCTACAGACTGTCTCTTATTGATCACTGATAATCTTGGACCTATAACTACCATACGTATTTTGAACAATAATGTTAAAAATAATTATTAAAGATTCAAAATTAGTTTTTATATAAACAAAATTAAAGTGTCTGACGTTTGTCTGTGATTTAAAAATAACTGTGTTTTCTTAAATCATCATCATCATCATTATGAACCCATATTCGGCTCTCTGCTGAGCGCGAGTCACCTCTCAGAATGAAAGGGATTAGGCCAATAGGTTTTTCTCAAGTGTTTAAAGTTATTTATTTACACGAACAAACAATTTTTTTTTAATATTTTCGTGTCTGTTTATCTGAGCGTCTCTCTCTGGAATGGCTGAACCGATTTTTATGCGACTTTCACTGGATGAAGTTACTGAGCATTATGATAGGCTTCTTTTTTCCCGGGAAACTCCATCCCGCGGAATTTGGGAAATAAAATAAATTTGATTTAAGTAAAATAAACCGACAAAGACGTACCACCAAGCGATTTAGCGTTCCGTTGCAATGTCATGTAGAAACCAAAAGGGTTGTGGATTTTCATCCTCGTCCTAACAAGTAAGCCCGCTTCCATCTTAGATTGCATCCTAACTTACCATCAGGGGAAATAGTAGTCAAGGGCTAACTTGTAATAAAAAAAAAACAAAAATGTATAAGAACCAAACCACATAAAGAACTCATCGCAACGATAGCCTCCTTTTGGAAGTGGGTTGACGAAGCGAAACTATCGTTTGACCCTATCTGCCCTGAAATTTTACACTGATAAAAACAAAGTTCACATGGCCAGGTTTGGCCGTGGCTATATTTAACCCGCCAGATGTCGCGATAGGCCCGCCGTGTGCTTTATTACGATTTAATTCAACAAAACAGAGAGAAGTCGCCTTTGATATTGCCGACTTGTAGCTCAGTGTAGCTCAGTACGGCGACCATGCGTTTGGATGCTGAGTGGAATGTCCCGAATTTCTGCTCACTGATGTACTATAGAGAAAGACCTCCCTATCATCATCATCATCATAACAGCCGATGGACGTCCACTGCAGGCCTTTTGTAGGGACTTCCAAACATCACGATACTGACCCACCTGCATCCCGCGAATCCTTGCGATTCGCTTGATGTCATCAGTCCACCTGGTGTTGGTCGACCAACACTGCGCCTTCTAGTGCGAGGTCGCCATACCAGCATTTTGAGACCTCCCTATAGGAGAGGGAATATAGACCCAGCACGCTGCAACAATGGGGGTTGGCGTGCTTAGGCAGATAATATAACTATTTAGCGACCATTGTCATTTTTTAATGTTATTGAACGATACCGGTGCCTTTACGTGCTCTACCAGGCACAGGAGTAACACTATGAATTTCCTAACTCCGTGAAAACTTTGGAGAAAAAAAAGCTCGTACTTCATTGCCCGACTCATGACCTATCTAAGTCTTCTTTCGCTCAATCTTTTTGATATATTTCATCTTATCGCTATTCCATTGTTAACGCTATTTAGCATATTATTATTTTGTATTTTTTGACAAAGGTTCAAAATACAAGAAAATATCAAAATCTACATCGTTTCATACAAGGAGGCTTAATAAACATTTAAAGTCTATTGTTTATAGAAACTACTTTGAGGAAGTGACTTCTGCCTCTATATTCATTTCTTCCAGCAAGCAGCATCGCTTTGTTTCGTTTTTAATCAGAGGTCCCCAAATTTCGTATTCACGAAAACTCAATTCACTTGCAATGTTTTTTTTTATTTTTGTGTAGGTAATCCTAAGTTTACTTTATTAATGCAAACTTTATCTTCAAATAATATGTTATTGACTGATATCTAACTCATAGAAAATCCATAATATTTCTAAAGGATGCGGCCTCTACAGTTCGGTAAAGTCATAGAGCAAAAGTTTTGTTTTGTTTTGTGTCGCGAAGTTACGGTTGGCTTCTTATGACAGCGTTGTTTAAACAATATGCATTTTGTATTTCATATAGCTGAGCTTGCGCGCTTCACCGAAATCCAAAATACTCGTATTTCCTTTTTTTTAAAATTAATATGTAATTTCTTTTAGTATTGGTCGAACCAAATTGGTGGATTGACGACATCAATTAGTCTTTAAAATAATAATTTGTAGTGGCGTGCACAGGGTTTTTAACTATGGTATGCATTATACGTACAAATTGTACAAAATAGAAAATTTCTTCTTCAATACTGGTTCTTGAATCATCAAGGTTAGGCAGTATAGTGCTCACCAGTGCGTAACATTTTGAAAAAAAATACTTTGACACCATTTTCTTCGGTCAGTCAGTCAGTCTGGTTCTGAGATTTCCCATTCAATTTTTTTTTATTCTTTACATGTTAGCCCTTGACTACAATCTCACCTGATGGTAAATAATGATGCAATCTAAGATGGAAGCGAGCTAACTTGTTAGGGGGAGAATGAAAATCCACCCTTTTCGTAACGTAACGGAACGCTAAATCGCTTGGCGGTACGCCTTTGCCGGTAGCGTGGTAACTAGCCACGGCCGAAGCCTTCCCCCAGCCTCAGAAGGATAGTTACGCCATGGCGGTCAAGTCATTTATAGATGCATAATATTTTGTTTGAAGCACCGCGTGTATGAGGTCGTTGAATAACTCGTGAGGCAACATTACGCCAAGCGTGGTAACATTGCGCGGGTTCGCCTGTCAGCGTCACGACCGTGTCACGCTCGCGTCACGTCACGTCACGCGCGTCACGACGTGTCCTTGCGTGTCGGTGTCACTTTCAATGCTCTGTGAAACGTGGAGAACTTCGTGTTCAAATGACCGGTGTTTGACAACATGTGGATGTCACGGAACAAATGAAACGCGATGGGTTTCGTCAATACTTGGGATCTTGATATCTCAGTAGTATCGAATCATCATCATCATCTCCTTTACCATATACCACCTAAGAGGGGTCGGCAAAATATGTCAATCTCTTCCATTCGCTTCTATCGTGTATACTTATCATCTATTCCTCTTACAGACATGTCCTCTTTCACATACTCCATCCATCTCTTCTTTGGTCTTCTTCTCCTCTTGTGTCCTTCCACTTGCTATCTCAACTTTTCCCTCCGCATTACCACTGCTTTCCTGCCATTGGTACCAATTTCAGACAACCTCTTACATACCTACTTAATCCTTATATTCAACCGACTTCAAATAAAGGGGGAGGTCCTGAATTTGTCTTTTTTTAATGTTTGTTCCTATCTTCGTCATTTATTGACTAATTTTGAAAATTCTTTTTGTTTGAAAGAATATACTTCCAGGTTGGTCTCACTTCATTTTCATGAAAATCGGTTTAGTAATTTTGTGTTAATACTATTGTTTTAACTCAGTATGATAGGAAAACTTTGTAACACAAATTTACTATAATATACCTACGCTTAATTTCTATTCCACTTGGACATTGCAACACCCCGTATTATACCTAACCTCGTAAAGTTACCGAAATAGTGTGAATTAATTATACACTAACGCCATCTAGAATCGTTTTGGAAAACACCATCTTAAACAACAGAAATAAATTATCTTAAAGCAACGTATCATACTAACATCGTACAATATATCGTTTATTATAAATATTCTTTATAAAAATGGCGTAAAAATATATAGTCAGTGAATTGTAGGAAGGGCATAAAGCACCGCCAAGTAACCCGACACCGATGCTATCACCACGTCACCACGGTAGCAGGGGTCGTATGTACCTGCCTTACTCGTATAACTCACTAGGTGCCCGGTTAGCCGACAATGCCTGGATGATCTTATTCTTGATAATAAGACTCTGCGCCACGAAAGAAGTCCCGCTTCTAAAACCTGAACTAAAAACAGCATCTTAAACAAATAAACATAAGACCGCCATTACCAAATGACAATAGGCGCCATTAAGTCATAGTGTCGCGTCTACGAGACTTTTTGGCTGGTGGGAGGCTTCGGCCGTGGCTAGTTACCACCCTACCGACAAAGACGTACCGCCAAGCGATTTAAGGTTCCAGTACGATGTCGTGTAGAAACCGAAAGGAGTGTGGATTTTCATCCTCCACCTAACAAGTTAGCCCGCTTCCATCTTAGACTGCATCATCACTTACCATCAGGTGAGATTGTAGTCAAGGGCTAACTTGTACAGAATAAAAAAAAAAGTCTAGGTCTCGCTTTCGTTGTATAGTCTCAGTTAGGCGTTAAAATGGTTTTTACTTTTTATGTTATTCAGTCACTAACTAATTTATACGTAAAAAACAAATATTGTCTGAATGTTTGCAAAATAAATAAGATTATAAAATTTCACAATCTATATTAAAAATCTTTTATCGTAATTAGATGAAAATACAATTTAAACAAATGTCATCATCCCTGGCGAAATCGTCCGCTAGTCTATACTAATATTATAAAGAGGAAAACTTTGTTTGTATGTTTGTTTGTAAGGAATAGGCTCAAAAAATACTGGACCGATTTTAAAAATTCTTTCACCATTCGAAAGCTACATTATTCACAAGTAACATAGGCTAAATTTTATTTTGGAAAAAAATAGGGTTCCGTGAAATATTTGGGGTTTTCGGACACAAGTTGCAAAAATTGGGGTAAGGTAGAGGTAGGGTAGGGGTAGGATAGGGTAGGGGTAGGGGTAGGTTAGGGGTAGTTGAAAGTTTCCATCGAGTTTCACGCGGACGAAGTCGCGGGCGTTCGCTAGTGTTTAATGAAAATGTAAACACTTTCATTTTTATAACACTTCAGTAGGTACAAGGTGGCATATAAACATACACACATAAACAAAAGGAAGCTCTCGTCAGACTGCGATAGCATCAGTGTCCGGTTACCTACGAAGCCTACAACTTTATGTGTCCCTTTGTTTTACTGAGGAATCATAATATTTGTCTGCCATTTATTTAATTCCATTTCTTTTCTTTAATATTTAGCCATTTTAAACAATGATTATCAAATATACAAAACACTATTTTTTTTAACCGACTTCAAAAAGGAGGAGGTTCTCAATTCGGTCAATATTTTTTTTTTTTTTTTTTTATGTATGTACACCGATTACTCAAAGACGCCTGGACCGATTTCAAAAATTCTTTTTTTGTTTGAAACGGTATAGTCCCCATTTGGTCCCATTGCCATCATGACAAGATCTGATGATGGAATCCTGGAGAAATTGAGGGGAACTTTCAAAAATTATATGGGTGTCTAGTGTGTTCGTGAACTTTTCCATTTAGTGCCTTTAAGAAATACAAAATTATGAAGGTTTAAAATCGATCTGATGATGGAGTCATAAAACAGACGAGGGAACTCCTTGGCGATTTACAGCAGTTACCTTGTGTTTGGGCTTGATTAATTTGTCTTAATGAGAACTTTCCACATAGATAGGTTGTGACTGTCATTTAGGGGTTTGGTGATGAAGACCAAGGACAATTAAGGGAACTCCTTAACAGTTAACAGTAACTACCTTGTGTTTGGCCTTGATTAATTCGTATTGCTGAGAACTTTCTACCTAGATGAGTTGTGTCTGTTATTAGGGGTCTGATGATGAAGACCAAGGTCAATGAAGGGAACCCCTTGACGGTTTACGGTAGCTACCTTGTGCTTGGGCTTGATTAATTTGTATTGCTAAGAATTTTGTACCAAGATGGGTTGTGACTGTCATTAGGGGTCTGATGTATTCGTTTGAGATGAAATTTTACCCTAAAAATTGAAAAATAATAAAAATTTTAATAAAAAAAATACAACCGACTTCAAAACCTAAAAACGTACCCACTAAACTAAAAAGCGAAAAATAACATTATAATATGTTCTACCTGCTGATCAGTATGAAGTCGGTGCTTAGCCGGTGTTGTCTTAATTTAAGCCATTTCTGACAGGACCACATGAAACAACATTGTCTGCAAAATCTAAATCTATAAGATATGCTCACATGGCTTGAATTAATACATCACCGGCTTAGCACCGCCTTCATACTGATCAGCAGGTACAACATATTATAATGTTATTTTTCGCTTTTTAGTTTAGTGGGTACGTTTTTAGGTTTTGAAGTCGGTTGTATTTTTTTTATTAAAATTTTTATTAAAAATACGCGATCCGCGACTTTGTCCGCATGAAATTTAGTTTTTCACAAATCCCGCGGGAACCATGGATTTTTACGGGATAAAAAGCCTATGTGTTAATCCAGAGTAAAATCTATTTCCATTCCAAATTTCAACCAAATCGGTTCCATAGATGCGGCGTTACAGAGAAACAAACATCCATAGAAACTTTCGCGTATATAATATTAGTAGGACTAGCGGATATCCGCTACTTCGTCTGCGTGAGATTTTTCACAAAATGAAAAAATCGGACTAGTAGTTTTGGAGATTAGTGACGTAATTGATTTGTACAATTATCCTCTAACCCCAAACGCATACACCCTCTCCATACTACTCATGGCTGCCATCATCATCATCAATGACAGCCGATGGACCTCCAAACACAACGGTCTCGAGCCGCCAGCATCCAGCGGCTCCCTGCAACCCGCTTGATGTCTTCGGTCCACCTAGTGGGGGGGGGTCGACCAACACACTTTCCGGTGCGAGGTCACCTTTCGAGCTTGATCTCCTCATTTTTGAACTTAATACATATTCTTATGAGCCGTGATAGCCCACGGCATACGACCTCCGCCTCCGATTCCGGAAGGTAGGTTCGAATCCGGTCCAGTCCTCCAACTTATCAGTTGTGTGCATTTTAAGAAATTAAATATCACGTGTCTCAAACGGATGAAAGAAAAACATCGTGAGGAAACCTGCATACCAGAATTTGCTTAATTCTCTGCGTGTGTGAAGTCTGCCAATCCGCATTGGGGAAGCGTGGTGGTATTGGCCTAACCCAATATTCTGAGAGGAGACTCGAGCTCAGCAGTGAGCTGAATATGGGTATATAATGATGACATAATCTTAAAATGTATGTATTTGTTTCAGGTGCTCAGAACAGGCGGACATCTGCAAGTCTTGCGATGGAGCTGTTCGAACAACATCAGGGCACGCATATCCTTCAGGTACTATAATAACTAGCAAACGCCCGCGACTTCGTCCGCCCTTAGACCTCTGTAAACCGGCTCCCAAAATCTGTTCTTACCGAGCGTTTACTATGAACTACCGTTTTACCGGCACTTTTCAATCGAATCAGCCTTTTGTAATCAATTTTTTTTATAGATTATCTATTAGTGTGATAGTTTCATGTTGGGGAATTGGATATTCTTATAATAATAGAAAGGGCGGTAGAACTGGTGAGGAACATTTATTCGAGTCCATGTCCTCGACACCTAGGGGGTGGGATGTATTATGGGAATGGACCAATGGACATCCTGGAACATGCACAGTCGTGATCTGCGTGCTTTTTTGAGTACAATACTGTGGACGGAGAGCGGACCTAGAGATATGCGCACCGAGCGCCTCATTGCGCCTGGTCTATTTCACTTATTGTAATTTGCTTTGGATATTATTATTATTTGAAATCAGAGTACCTACATAAAAACAGACAATCTTTCAAAAGTGCTTGTTAAGCATCTAAAGTATCTTATAAAGTAGTACAAGGCTTAATATACAAAACGAATTTTGAATTAGAGTGTAAAAAAATTAATTAATTAATTAATTAAATTAAATTAATCTATCTAAAAATAACTAAGGCACGAGGGTCCACTACTCATAAATTGAAAAGTTAAAAACATGTTATCATTAGACAAATCACAAGTAGATTTAAAGATTACCAATATAACAGTACATTGAAAAATAATAACCGTTTATCGAATAGCTACTGTGGTTTGTGCCACAGAATAGATAATATATAGATAGATACCTACGTTTATAGAAAGTATTGAACTAGATAAGAATCTACAACATAATTGAAATAAAATAAAAAAAAATTTGAAGGTCAATGGTAATAATGTGATTGACACTTTAACTTCACAGCTGATAGCGATCGTCTCGGGAATTCGTTTCCGTTAGTTTTTTATCAATCTTACGAATAGTCGAAGAGCTGGTAAACGGTTTATTGATTGTATTCACAACTATGACATGACAATTTTTGTTTTGTTGGTTTTTGTTGTTTGTTGTTTTGGGCTAAACCCATCAATGATAACCATACTGATTGACCAATCAGCAATAATTGTTTAAAAAATAGACCGACTTCAAAAGTGAACTTTATATGTCATTAAATAGTAAACCTTACATTTGGATGAAATTTGCACTGTTTTCTAAGTTGGAGTCTCTTTGGACTAACTAAAAAATGTAATTTCATGTAGGTATTATTATTATGTAGTCTTTGAAATATGCACGGACAAATATACATAACTTTAGCTAATGTTTGAAGCTGGTTTAGACAAATGTATACAAAAAGCGTGCAAATATATTACGGGTTAGATAATTTATTAAGACAGTTACAAATCTTTTAGTTTAGTTGGTACAATAGAAGAAGTTAACAGACATTGAAAATGTGACCCATGAAATATCAAGTGAAAGAATATTCAACGCATTTGATCTCAAAACGCGATGAAGAAAAAATGTCATTCAAAGCGAAGTCTGTATTCCATTTTTCCACATTTTTCTTTACGTAATGATGTCGTAATGATGTCTAATAAAAAAAGAGATATTGCAGAATTCAAACATGTAATATCAAAAAAATTTCGTCAGTCAGTTTGATCAAAACGTTCACCGGCTCCCGGTCTACATTTGTCTCAAGCCGGTATTTTCATCACCGATGAAAACGTACCAAAACACAATCGAACTTGACTCTATTACACAATTGGCCAACTTCATGCTTTTTGTAACATTATAATAGATTTTTTCATTATAGTTATTATTAATACTCGCACAACAAAAGCCTCGCCGCATACTACGAGTACCTACACACAACTTTCGACATCACAAAATTTAATAATTCTTCGATTTCACCGAAAATTTCATAACCTAAAATTAATTGAACAACACTATAGGTGCCTATAGTTTGTTAAAGGATTGCTTAAAAAAATATCGCGGTCAAGTGCGAACGGCTTTGCAATTTAGGTTCTGTATTGATTGCAATGCAACTTTAGCGGAATAATAGATGAAATACTTTGCTAATCTTATTGTTGTTTTATAATGGATTTTCGTTGTTTTAAATCGATTATATCCACTGTTGCGGGCCAGTTGGTTTATGGCAAGCAATGGACTTAAATTATTTTAAAATCTGCACAATCGATGTTGGCTACTGAGGTATTTTAATTAGCACACTTACCCAAGTTTGTTTAGTGTGAATAATATGTTACTATGTAGGTATGTACCTATGCTGCAACTACTTAAGTGACCGTTTTGACTGAAATTGGGAATGGAGATAGATTGTAAAGTGGACTAGAAAAAATAAAAGAGGCAGCAAAGATAAACTGAAAGTTGCGAATATCGAATTTTAGTGTCTATTAAATATTGTAATTGATACCACAGCGCACGAATGTGTAGATTTGAGATATTTTAAGAGAAGGTAAAATAATGTTAATAAATGAAAAATTACGTTTTATAAGGACATTTACCGTAGACAGAGAAGTAAAAAGACAAAAAACTAACAACTTATGCAGACTGTAAAAAAAAGAAGGCAATTCGATATTCGGGTGTCATGACGCGTGCCATTTTTGAGGCAAAACGATGTTCCAAACAAGGATAAACGTATTGTGAACACGAAAATAAAGCCTTAATTGCAAATTAAAAATACATAACCAGTAAGCTTAAAATATATTAATGAAGAAATTGCTCAGTGTTTTGGGATGATAAAAAAAATTGTCTTACAACGGCAGACATTCAGCTGTCTATTGATTACTCTATCTACGACATTTTCCTATATATCTTAAATATGATTCGTTTTGAAATGTCAGCTTATAGGGTGCGGAATGCTAAAAAAATCGATTATTGATACTATCATTTCGCTCACGTAAATAATATAATTTTATGCAATCTTACATTATTATAATGTGGTGCTGTGGTTTCTATTACGGATCGAAAACGGGTTACTACGTGATTCCTTGATTCGATTCGTTTTTTAAGAGGTGCAACTTTGCGGTGCCGGTTGTACGGTTTTTAGAGAAAAAAATAGGGACGTGCATGCAACGATTTCCGATTTTGGAGGTCGTTCCGATTGCGTAATCGATTTTCAAGTTATTTCATGTGTATCGGTTTTTATATGTTTTGATGAATCAGTATAGTAATATGTCAATAGTACCGCGAAGATGAATAAGTATAGTAATATGTCAATAGCGAATAAGGTTGGTACCGGATTTAAGCCCGAGATAATAACTACTTTAAGATAGTTTAGTGTTATAACAGATAGACAGAGAAAGAATAAAAAACAGGTTATCATGTTTTTTTTCTAGGCTCATTGTAATTGTTAATATTATTTATTATTATTTTTTTTGAAAATTTTGTTAAAAGTATTTAACTACCTAACACTGCGTGTTGCCAGTGATGATTTATGGATCCGAGACTTCGTCGCTAACTATGGTGGGACTTAATAAAAGACTCAAAGTCACTCAGCGGACGATGGAATGAGCTATGCTTGGAGTTTCTCTGCGAGATCGCCATATCGCGTTACTGACATAGCTCAGCGAGTCGCGAAGCTGAAGTGCCAATGGACGTTGCTGGACCCCGCACCGGAAAGACCCCCAGTATGTAAACCAAGGACATCAAGCGGGTTTCAGGAAGCCGCTAGATTCTGGCGGGTCGAAAACGTTTTGTTTGGAAGAGGTCTATGTCCAGCAAAGGACGTCCATATCCTCATAATAATGATGCTAAATGATTGACAGCCTCCGTGGCGCAATGGTATGCAAGACGGAGGTCCTGGGTTCAATCCCCGGCTGGGCTGATTGAGGTTTTCTCAATCGGTCCAGGTCTGGCTGGTGGAAGGCTTCGGCCGTGGCTAGTTACCACCCTACTGACAAAGACGTACCGCCAAGCAATTTAGCGTTCCGGTACGATGTCGTGTAGAAACCGAAAAGGGTGTGGATTTTCATCCTACTTCTAACAAGTTAGCCCGCTTACATCTTAGTTTGCATCATCACGTACCATCAGGTGAGATTGTAGTCAAGGGCTAACTTGTAAAGAATAAAAAAAAATTCAGTAGATTCTGCTTTCCGAACTGGTGCTGTTGTGACTACAAATCAAGCCGATATAATTGATTTTTTTCACTTCTACTTCAAGTGTTTTGAACTTAAAACAATGTTAACAATGTTTTCCTTTGTCCACAGTCTCTCGACGGGTTCGCTCTCTCTGTGGCGGCGGACGGGAGGTTTCTGTACATATCTGAAACTGTTTCTATATATTTAGGGCTATCACAAGTAAGTACTATAAACAATATCGTAACAATAATTAGCTGACTCCGCGCGGTTTCACCCGCGTGGATCCCGTTCCCGTAGGAATATGGGAATAATATATAGCCTATAGCCTTCCTCGATAAATGGGCCATCTAACACTGAAAGAATTTTTCAAAGCGGACCAGTAGTTCCTGAGATTAGCACGTTCAAACAAATAAACAAACTACTGGTCCGATTTGAAAAATTCTTTCAGTGTTAGATAGCCCATTTATCGAGAAAGGCTATCTGCTATATATTATCGCCATATTTTTACAGGAATGGGAACCACGCGGATGAAACCGCGTGGCGTCAGCTAGTCTCTAATAAGTTTTCTTTTTACAAACAGATAAGATTTTATTGGCTGCATGTATTTTCATTGACATAATAATGGGAATTATTCAGTAATAGAGTCATTAAATGAAAATAGCAGACGTTCTCAGAACGTAGATATCACGTCGTCCACTCAGTATGCATGCCGCGGGTTAGTAATATTATAATTAAATCTCATTAAATTCATCAATATTAAACATGCAAATGTATACACGTACCTATAACTTGACAGAAACTTGCGTTATATTTACATGCCTCATTTGAAGTTAGATTATTTTTACCTTAAGTAATAAATAACTAAAGCCCCGCGTTGTCACCCGCATAGCTCTCGTTCCCGTAAGAATATGAGGATAAAATATAGCTTACGGTTACGACACTCGTAAATAACGTGGCTTTCTATTGGCAAAAGAATTTTCAGAATCGGTTCAGTAGATCCAGAGATTAGTCCCCTAGTATAGATTAGTTGAAGAAAGACGGAAGGAAAAGATGGGACTGTTTAGTGGTAACATAAATCTATACTAATATTAAAAAGCTGAAGAGTTTGTTTGTTTGTTTGTTTGTTTGTATGTTTGTTTGATTGAACGCGCTAATCTCAGGAACTACTTGTCTGACTTGAAAAATTCCCATTTATCGAGGAAGGCTATGGGCTATATATTATTCCCGTATTCCTACGGGAACGGGAACCACGCGTGTAAAACAGCGCGGAGTCAGCTAGTTGTTATATATTTAATGAATAAAACATTGCAAGTAGGCCAACTATCAAACAACTAAAATGCGTACTTTTATAATTTATTTGGACATCTTTTTAAATGTAGATAATCGAAAGTGAATCTCGATTAATACGAATGGCTTAGAATTAATTTAGTAACGACCTATCTATCTACCTACAATCGAATTGAAGATGAGGACCTCCTTCTTTGTTAAACTCTGCAATATTAACAAAGCTTAATACACCTTGGGATTGGGGTATTACAAGGTAGGATATAGGTACCTTATATACTCACGCTTGCTATAAGGTTAAGGCACGTACACACGTATCAAACATCGCTCCGCGCCGCGATAGCATCGCACTGTCGCCTCTTTCCTGTGAAACTATGAATGAAGTTTGTGTTTTATATATTCGAAATTATCATATATCTGGAAGTTATTGTTTATTGTTTATTTTTTTTATTGAGGAAGAATACAATAAAAACTTAAGCTAACTTATTATAATAACTACACAAATCATGTTAAATAGTTAGATTCATCGTCACTTTACCTAAAACATCAGAGCCTGTAGCTACGTGGTACATCAATTCTCTTTCTACAAACGCTAACGCTTCAAAAACTAAAAAAAATATGGAAATGACAGATCCGATCGATAGCTTGATTACGTGTCCTGTCGATAATTAATGTCATTCCCATACATTTTTAAATTTTGAAGCGATTACGATTGTAGAAAGAGAATCGACTTGCTACATGGGAACAGGCCCAGGTGAGATGACTCTAACTTACAATTGAATCAAAAAAACTTTATAGATTTCATAATCAGTATAGAGAATTACTGAACACTGTTTAATATCTACCTATGCTACAGAAGTCTATCATAAGCAAATAAGTTTTAAGTAAAGGCAATGTTTGATTAATGTGTAAAATTATTTATTTTAAATATCTAAAATTTATCGTTTGCCTTCATAAGCAAGCATTTTAATAAATCACAAGAAAATTTATCATTAAACACGAAAATGGAAAATTTACATCCAGATGAAATTAAAGGAAAAAGAGGAAAAGATCTGAAAACTGAGAAACAGTTGATTCAAAATGGCTGGAGGGAGACAACGATCGGGGGGAAAGAGAAATGAGACATGCTAGTCACGTCCCGGGCAAGGCGCGCGCGTGCCTTTCATCCTAATGCTGGAGCTAACTCACACACCCCCAAACACTCACACAAACAAAGTACAAACACCTAACATATGGACATTAGGCGTGTGTGTGTTAAAATACATAAACTTCCTGGTAAATAAGACACAACTTTCTTATAGCCTCCTTATGAGCCTCCTATATTAAATTCCGACGCCATTTTTTTCGGGAATCCTCATAGAACCGTAAAGACTGATGGTAACGTCGACAATAGGAAATCCGAAATCGTGTTTTCTATGGATAGCTAAATGAGAAAATGGATATTTTACTTTTTGTTTTGACATGTACGACCCTTCGTCTGAAAATTATTTACGTGATGCTTCTTGTAGGTTCATTATTGTGAGTTATGACTTCTTCGTACTTCGGGAGATAAGATTTTGGATTATTCTATACAAAGACTTGCTTCGCCTTCGTTTTTCATCTTGATCATAATTTGCTGTACATTTTCACAGCTCTTCAAGCTTTAAATCATAGATGATTTGGGCAAGCTACGAGCATACTTTAACTTAATAACTTAACCAACTGCTTTAATCTTTAGGCGTTTGGATATAAGAGTTATGACACAATATTATTAACGCGTCACTTGTGTAAATCAGTATACGTATATCTATTTCCTGAAGTCCGGGCATTGTTTATTACTTGTAAGATGACATATCGTAAATAAATTGAAGGTTCATTTCGTTCAAGAACGATCCTTCACTTTTACTCCAACGCCCTATCTGCCAGCTCTTTACTGGCAAACGCTTTTCTATATACATATACCCAAACAAAAGTAAACAAAATATAACATGCATTGTAGGGATTAACCCTAACCCTAACACTACTTTAAATCTTACATTATAACATAATTGAATGGGTTTGACATTAAATATATATAATAATATAATAATATTATTCTGAGTTGATTGGTAACTATGCTGTATTTAGACTTTACGATTCATACGAACAGGTGTTTCAGGAGTCTACGCTAGCCCATGTATCGAAAATTGAGTACCTATTTAATTTAACGTCTAAGTAAATATCTTTATGATAAAGTTCATCAATGGAAAACACATCCAATAATGGGAGTTCGGGGAGTATGGGAATGGATTTCCCAATGGTAGCCTTGATTTTCAGTTGTCAAGCAGCATTGCAGTAGTCTGCTGTGAAATTCTCAAACATCTGTGACTTACTGTAGAAAGTTGCACACACTGCGAAGTCAAAATTATAATTAGCATTACTATAATGAGTACTACATAATATGGTTGTAATTAAATTAAGAAACTTGAAATTAAAGCATCGAGAGTTTAAAGCGCGCGGTCTGAAAATAAGCGCACAAGAAACTCTAAATCATAGATGATTTGGGCAACCTACACGAGTATACTTCAACTTAGTAACTTAACCAACAGCTTTAAGCTTTAGGCGTTTGGTTATAAGATAATCATCAAATATATATAATAATATAATAATATTATTCTGAGTTGATTGGTAACTATGCTGTATTTAGACTTTACGATTCATACGAACAGGTGTTTCAGGAGTCTACGCTAGCCCATGTATCGAAAATTGAGTACCTATTTAATTTAAAGCTGCACACACTGCGAAGTCAAAATTATAATTAGCATTACTATAATGAGTACTACATAATATGGTTGTAATTAAATTAAGAAACTTGAAATTAAAGCATCGAGAGTTTAAAGCGCGCGGTCTGAAAATAAGCGCACAAGAAACTCAGCCAGTACAACAAACTCCACTTAACATCAGCGGCTGCTTTCTGTAGGTATCAAAGTTACATAAAATATTACACAGACATCGCCAATGTTGTCACAAACACAATCCAACAGTCGTTTAACATACTCAACATCAAATCACCTGTCAACAGCATCAAATTTGTGGGCCTCCAATCGTTGAATCTGTAAACGCCATAAAATGCTCAGGATCTTTCCCAGAAGCGACCACCGTAACGTCACCATTGTTCGCGCTATTCACATGCACAACTGCACTGCGGATACACGGCCACTGAATGCCTAATAGGATCTCACAATTATATTTGATAAATTTATTTAAAGAATACATTAGCATACGCCGTGAAAGGAGCAAGAAAGTTAGATAGCAATTGCTTTTCCAATCGGTGATCGATGACTGTCGATATGGTTTCTCCTAAAACCTCTTTTTCTATGCTTTAGGTAAGTCAACTTTCTATGCCGTCATAGGAAGAAGAAATTCTTCATTAATATTCTGTAATAGATGGTTGAAAGAAGAAAATATAGCTTTGATAATATTTTATACAACATTTCAAAGCTACAGTTTTTCAATCGGTGATAATGACTGTCGATTGGATTTATCTTAAAATCTCTTTTCCCATACTTTAGGTAAGTAAACTTTCTATGCCGTCACATGAAGAAGAAATTTTTCATTGATATTCTGTTATAGATAGATGAAAGAAGAAAACAAAGCTTTGATAATATTCTGGATATTTTCATGCTACATTTGCTTCTTCTACAGTTACATTTAATATCTTTAGAATACTATCATTGTTGCTGCTTTTTGCTAGCTATGTAGGCAGGTAATATGCTATTGTAAAATTTCAGCAGTTTGTATTTCAGTATAATTTCGTTAGAGTGCATTATATTTCCTCTTATGCCGAGATTACAAGATTTCTTACCCTAAAAGTAATTTAATGTTTCAATCTTACCACATCTCCAACCTTAAGTTTATGAGTAAGATTCATCTTTGATAATAATATCAGAATTATACTTGCATAAACTTGTTAACGCATTTTTTAATATTCCCATTTCTGATGTTACGAACAATCTTATCAACAAAAAAATCATGCTCATTTAATTTCACTTTAACAGTCGGCTTTCCAGCATCAGACGTTGTTTGTAAAGGTTCTAGTTTGCTTGCTTCATTGTCGTTTTTAATGCCACCTGCTATGCGATGTATGATAACGACTGGTTCATTCATAACGATGACCGTACGTGAGTTGTCTTCATTTGACTACCGTCGGTGTGATTTGGTAATTTAAACTTTAATATATTTGCATAGGGCACATTTTTATTGTTAGCAGACTGGTAGTGTGGTTGATATGTGCTAACAGGAGTTTAGTTGTGAATATAATATATATTTACATATGTTAGGAAGTTACTGATATAAGGACTAGTTGTAGCTGCGGAATCAACAATTTGGAAAGTGGAACATTCAGTATATAAAGAAATTTAACTTTTTTTTTTATTCTTTACAAGTTCGCCCTTGACTACAATCTCACCTGATGGTAAATGATGATGCAGTCTAAGATGGAAGCGGGCTAACTTGTTAGGAGGAGAATGAAAATCCACACACCTTCCGGTTTCTACACGGCATCGTACCGGAACGCTAAATCGCTTGGCGGTACGTCTTTGCCGGTAGGGTGGTAACTAGCCACGGCCGAAGTCTCCCACCAGCCAGACCTGGACAAATTAAGAAAATCTCAATCTGCCCAGCCGGGGATCGAACCCAGGACCTCCGTCTTGTAAATCCATCGCGCATACCACTGCGCCACGGAGGCCGTAACTTGTCTGCTGCTCGTTTGTCCTGCAAGTAGCTTATGTGAAGTTATCAGGTCCTAGGTTTAATATTGAATATTAAGTTTTCTTTTTTTCATATTGTTAAGTTAGGTTATGTTAACTCTTGCACGTTAATTCAGGGTCCCTGGATGGATCCCGATCATTATTAGTAATATTTGCATACATAGTTAAACAATATCAAAAGCCCACCAACTTGGATTGGAGCAGCGTGATGGAACTAAGATCTAAATCTAAAAAGGGAGGAGAGAGTCTGACTCGTGTCTTTTGTGTGATTTTTTTTAAAACAGCTGATTAGAGCAGCGTAGAGAGGGCCTTTCTGTCCTACAAGACCTTGTGCGCTTTAAACAATGGCCTGGTGGTGATTAAAGAAGAAAACTAATAGCATTTCTTTGTCCACAGGTAGAAATGACAGGCAGTAGTATATTCGACTATGTCCACCAGGCGGACCACGCGGAGATAGCGGAACAACTGGGCCTGTCCTTAGCAGGCAGGTCCGGGGGCACCGGACTCAACAGTCCGGCGTCAGGCAGCGAGGAAGGCAGTCAGCATGGGACGAATAATCCTGACGGTATGTAGCTTTATCATTATCAACTTATATTCGGCTCACTGCGGGCCTCGAGTCTCCTCTAAGAATGAGAGGTTTTAGCCCAATGCGGATTGGTAGACTTCACACACGCAGAGAATTAAGAAAATTATAGAAGGTTTCCTCACGATGTTTTTCCTTCACCGTTCGAGACACGTGATATTTAATCTCTTAAAATGCACACAACTAAAAAGTTGGAAGTGAGGGACCGGATTCGAACCCACACCCTCCGGAATTGGAGGCAGAGGTCATATACACTGTGCTATTAAGGCTATATAACGGTGTGTAGCTTACCTACATTATAATATTTCTTCAGTGGGTCTCTAATGCATGAGGGTCGTGATTACCTTCATGCGTGAATTCCTCCTAAACAATATTCGTCTGTCATGGCGGTTTTTCTGGCTTGTCACCATCATCATCATCTATCCCCTTTGGCTCATTGTTGAGCACGAATCTCCTCTCAGAATTACAGGGGTTAGCCTAATAGTCCACCACGCTTGCCCAACGGATTGACCAACTTCACACATGTAGTGAATTAAGAAAACTTATTGATACACGTAATATTTACTTTCTTAAAATGCACTTTCAGATTTACCCACTTCGAATCGAAGGCAGAGGTCATTTAAACTAGGCTATCACGGCTCACGGCTTCTGGCTTTTAGTTTTCAGAAATCGCCTTTATAATTCAAAATATTTTGTGCTTTGTATAAATTTATAATTTATACAAAGCACAAAAACTTGTGGTAAAGGCATAGAGAGGGAAATGCTAGATGAATGTACAATTTTCAAAATGGAAAATTCAAGGGACAAAGGAAGCCTTTGGCCTAAAGTCGTACCATGACGTCAATGTTAACCCGGTAATAGGTACGAAGTAGTTATTATTTTCAATATTATTGACGATGGCGCGCACATCGTCAATAATATTGAAAATAATAACTACTTCGTAAACCTACCTTTTTTTTTTTTTTTATTCTTTACAAGTTAGCCCTTGACTACAATCTCACCTGATGGTAAGTGATGATGCAGTCTAAGATGGAAGCGGGCTAACTTGTTAGGAGGAGGATGAAAATCCACACCCCTTTCGGTTTCTACACGGCATCGTACCGGAACGCTAAATCGCTTGGCGGTACGTCTTTGCCGGTAGGGTGGTAACTAGCCACGGCCGAAGCCTCCCACCAGCCAGACCTGGACAAATTAAGAAAATCTCAATCTGCCCAGCCGGGGATCGAACCCAGGACCTCCGTCTTGTATATCCAAAGCGCATACCACTGCGCCACGGAGGCCGTCAAAAAGCTTAAAACCTTAAAAGAAGTAAAAAATATGAGACTATTGTGATTTGTTCGGTAACAAAAAATTGTGGCTAAAGCTTAACCGCGGATTTATATCAAACAATAAAAACGGCTTAACTTTTTCTTAAGATAGCCGTGTTTTCTAACATTTTGATCAATTCAAAAATAAGATCTCTATAAGTAGATTATTCTGGTCTAGTACCTAATTAGTATACTTACGTAGGTACGTAATTTTAACCCGCAAACGAAACATTTGTCTGTGAGACCGATTTAAAAAATTCGAATAACTTTTACTACTGATTCTCGTTGTGAATTTGAGTAACTGCCACATTTCTTCGTCAAATCACCGTCCAACTTCGAAGTGGGCGCAGAATCTGGTGTTTTGGCGTCAACCCGGTGCTTAGGACCGACGTCACTAAAGATGTAAGTCAAATTGAAGTCACCGTTGACGGGTTAGATCGGATTTTAGTAAATTTATTATTTGCTAAACCCTAAAGGAATTGAAAGCTTTGCCTTATTAGCAAGGCTTTCAATTCTTTCAGTAAATTACTTCTAATTTTCTTTATCTAGTAAATTACTGCTAATTTTATATTTTTACTAATAAAATGTCTCCAACGTATACAAGTTATAGGTACATTACCTACATTAAGTAATTTATAGAATCTACAAGTACTTACTTGTATGCAACAGGATGCTAGGAATCCGTGAATTATCTGGGGTCAGGAATTTAGCACAATACCTAATGGATACCTAATAGTAGTTTAGATTTCATTCAACAATGGGCTACGCATCGCTGTCGATGGCACGTACGACTAGGTATACGTCGCGTCATGTAAAATGAGCGATGGTAGTTAAGCTGATTATGATGACTAAGAAAAACAAATATGGAAAATAAAGTGCAAGGTTATAGGTATCATAAATATATGAAAATGTATTGCGATAGATTGAGTATATTTATGGTATATTTGCCACACTGTTATCATGCTTTTGTTAAGAAATCTATTTACGACTAGATATTATATATGTTATTAAAATACTCTCAATGAGTATTTTGAAAATATAAAAACACTCCTGGCAGATGTGAAACATCGACATTATTTTGTAAAAGTAGGTAATATGCTGAAAAGAACAAATTGTGATAAGAACTAATTATGTCATAATGATAAAATAAAGTATTACGATTTTTTTTCCAAATTACGATGACAATTTGTTGAATAAACATTTATTTTCATTAAATGCAAAAATTTACGAATTTATTTCAAATACGCGTGGCGACGCGTCGCCACACCGTACACTCTACTGCATATAGACTGTATATTTATACCATCATATAGCGTGGCGGCACGTCGCCACGCCAGAAATCAGTTTTACGTGCGGCTATAGATGTTTCACGTTAAAAACTACATGATTTTGATTTTTTTTTTGAAACAAAATTATGCCTGTACATTTACACACTACTCTGAACTCATCAACGTTATAAAGGTTACACGAATTGATCACTTATGTACTAAGTAAAGGTTTAACCATCCATATAATATCATGAATAAGAGTAGCTCTATGAATC
Source organism: Bicyclus anynana (assembly GCF_947172395.1). NCBI lineage: Eukaryota > Metazoa > Arthropoda > Insecta > Lepidoptera > Nymphalidae > Bicyclus > Bicyclus anynana. The sequence goes on along the minus strand of NC_069104.1, from coordinate 3,725,955 downwards.
TTACGAAATTATTTTCGTTGTCGCCACTCTATGATTCCCTCGCATTTTGCAGTAAATTTCTGCGTGCTCTTTTTAAGTGACTCGACCAATACTAAATAGTGTTTGTAGTAGATTCAGTGATTCGGACCACAACATCATGCAATAGTGCACAGTTCATGGCTATTTGCGTATTATACGAGCAATATTATATCGATTTTGGTATACCACATAATCGAGGTAGGTAATAGTGGTATATGAATTTATTCCTGTAACTTAAAATTATAAAATAGCAGGTGACACGATGACCTTTGTAGCTAAAATACATTAGTTTCGTTCGTCTACGAGTATGTAGGTTATAATGGTATATACCAGTGGCGAAGGATGGAACAGTCATACAAACTCCAGTTTCTCAAATACTTAAATATGCATAGATTTTTAAAGGTAACCCGGACTTGCATGGACTCGGTCACCGCTGGTATCTCCAAAAACAAACGAAATAAAAACAAAATATTCATATCACTCTAGACGTCAACTTTTAAAGTGTTTTTCAGATAGCATGGGTACGGTGACAGTTGCCTAATGACGTTCATAATACGTATTATTATCGTGAATCGCGACAAACTATCAATAGTGAAACGAACTGTCACCGTACTAATGCTATCTGAAAAACACTATAGTTAGACTACTTATCACTTGAATGAAATTTATTTTTAAACTAGCGTGCGCCCGCGACCTCGTCCGCATAAACACTTTGTCACAAATCCCGCGGGAACCATGGATTTTTCCTATCAAAAGTAGACTATGTGTTATTGAAAATATATTTTGTTAATCCAGAGCAAAATCTATTTCCATTACAGATTCCAGCCAAATCGGTTCAGTAGCTTTTTTTTTATTCTGTACAAGTTTGCCCTTGACTACAATCTCACCTGATGGTAAGTGATGACGCAATCTAAGATGGAAGCGGGCTAACTTGTTAGGATTAGGATGACAATCCACACCCCTTTCGGTTTCTACACGACATCGTACCGGAACGCTAAATACGCTGCGGTGTATAGGAGGAACAAACTTACACTTGCACACAAACTTTCGCCTTTATAATATAAGTTTGAAGTGTGATGTTATACCTAACTGTAGATATACCTAATTATAAAAAATTGTAATAAAACAAAGAAAACACATACTTAACTTAATAAATTTTGTCAGACAAAAATCCACTGATGAACCATAAAAAACTCAACTTTGATATGTATGTACCATAAACCTAGTCATTCATATCTACTGTACCAAATGAAACAAGAGTCCTTTGTCATAGATGACTGTATAAACGTCTGCAAGTGACTTATGTAGCAGTAAACGTCAATCGGCCACGACAGTCTCCAAAGCTATTAAAGGTGCTCCTAAATTAGAATTTAGCATCGAAAAAGTTAATAAAAGAGCAGTAATTTATAAAATAGAGCGGTAACACCGTTAGCCAATCTACTTAGACGCATTTTCCAGCTAAAACGACTCGATACAAAAACACGAGCGACCTCTCTGTCAAATTGAGAAAAAACTGTACAGAATTCAATTAAAGTTCCCTCTTTTTGAAGGCCAATAGGTGGAGAGATGGCGCTTAATTTTTGAGAGAGATTTGGAAAATTGTTGGTTGTTGTGCTATTTTGTCAGAGCACAGGGGAGTTGTTATTGGAGCATTGGTGAGTTCTGGTTTAAAAGATTTAATTGCTGATGGAATGGTGATGATGAATACGTTTGAATATATTGATTTTTATGATACATTCGGGTAGGTAAATAAGGTCAATGTTAACTAATGTATACTTATTATTTTAGTTAATCTATACTTATAATAAAACTGTATCAGGTTAAATTCTGTACATTGGAGATATTTAAAAAAAAATATTGGAGGACGTTAAACAATCGATACTGACGCCAAAAATATTTTTTTTCGATTTCTTGTCTGTCTGTCTGTTTGTATTTTTTGTTGACCGGGCATCACGCAGAAACTACTGCATAGAGTCAAACGAAACTTAGCACGGTTTGAGACCATAATACGAAGCAGGTTATAGGATACTTTTTATAGCGAAAATAAAATCGGAAGGGGGTGAAATGGTGGTTGAAAGTTTGTATGTAAAGTCCTCCATTTTTAGAGTTATCATTTTCTTAAAATTTAAAACCGTTTTTGAATGTTTTATTTCATTGTTATCCCAAAAATCTCAGTAAATATAACAAATCAATTGACTTTAAGAAAAGGAAATAGAATAAACTCTTTAAATCCATAGTGCCGATTACCTACTTACTAACTTGTCGCATTTTTCCACTAGCTCTTGGATCACAAAGCGCCTTTTTGGATCTGTAAACTTTACTGATCCCAAAGTCCGTTCAATGCTCAAGCTATAATGGTAATAAATTGTGCACCAAATTGAAATTAGATTACGGAATCGTCACGGTGTGTTGCCACCTTATGAAACGGTCAATGGGGAGTCTGCGCTCACCTTTATGTTGTTGATTAATATTATATTTATATCGTTATGGGAAAGAATCGAATGGTTATTGGATTTGAAATGCATAGTGTCGCCCAAATGCAACATGAAATTTAAATAAATAAGCAACTATTTATGTTTCTATTGAAGAAAGATAAGATTTTTTTTATTACTTATATACAGGATGCTCAGGAGTATTTTTCCCATAATTTCAAGGTGAGTCTACTTATAGGAGCCGAACTGCATAACTTATGTTTTTCAACTAAAAATAAAAAGTTTTTACCTTTTTATTCAAAGTAATTCGAATAATTCCGACTATCCATGTAACACATGCCATCATTTTAAAATACGTAAAACTTGGCTCGTAGTCTTAAGAATGCGTAGAGACACATTTTATGATCTATTACCTATTTAAAAAGAAAATGTTATTTACCCCGAAAATATTAATTTTAGAACACATATAATTGCTTAGACATTTTTAATTAATTTTATTCATAACCCTAGAGTTATGAGAAATACTTCCCAGCACCCTGTATATCTTATAAAAAAATTTGGAGAATCTATACGTTTTCGTTTTTTTGTCTCAACTATCTTGAATTTTCAAAACGACTCTCTGTTATCGACTGTCATGAGTGACCTAGATTCAAAGTGGTAGTGGAGAGTGTTTAAACTAAAATATATGTCGGCCTCCGTGGCGCAGTGGTATGCGCGGTGGATTTACAAAACGGAGGTCCTGGGTTCGATGCCCGGCTGGGCAGATTGAGATTTTCTTAATTTGTCCAGGTCTGGCTGGTGGGAGGCTTCGGCCGTGGCTAGTTACCACCCTACCGGCAAAGACGTACCGCCAAGCGATTTAGCGTTCCGGTACGATGCCGTGTAGAAACCGAAAGGGGTGTGGATTTTCATCCTCCTCCTAACAAGTTAGCCCGCTTCCATCTTAGACTGCATCATCACTTACCATCAGGTGAGATTGTAGTCAAGGGCTAACTTGTAAAGAATAAAAAAAAAAAAAAAAATGTGTTATTTTGCTGATATTATTGTTATTATTATTACATATATTAATACTTACCTACCTATGGCTACTACTGTTTATTAAACATTCTTTTTTCTTTAAACGATAAGCCTGTATCCTAAATTCTAATCCCAATGCTTCTACTACTTACGAGTAAGTTTTAAGTTTTCTCTGACGTACAAAAAATATCCGTAGCTTAATTAAAAGTGAAGGTAGGTAAAAAATATTATAATTTCACTAAATGCTATTATACGGTTCGATGCACACGGAATAATTTACCATCTACGAAAAATTAGGCCTGCGTTCATTGTACACTTAGCCACAAAAACTATAATCACTCTTTTACGCATCTGTGATAGTCATTTTGTGTTTGTTTCTATAGAAATGGTTTATTTTATTATAATGTGACAAATGAAAAAAATTTGGTTCACCTTTTTACGAATCGAAAGTACCGCGAATTTCACTAGTATCTGTCAATCGCATTTCTCGGATTTGTAACGCAATTCTCGTTACAAGTATTAGGCCTCGAATACACGTGACCAGTCAATTACTAATAAGTTATTATGTTAATAGAAAAAGGAAACATCTTTATTTTTAATTAAAACTACACAAAAGTTAATTTTTTGGCAGGTTAATAAAGCGTTGACTACAAACTAAAAACTCTAGGTTTAGTTTAGCTGTAATTGCTAATTATTGTATGGATAATACATTGAATTACTATGTATACGTAGTACATAGTAGTAGTAGTATGGGATAATACTACTTGGTCATGTTTAGAAACCTGCCTCCGATTTCGGAGGGTGTGGGTTTGAATCCGGTACGGGGCATGCACCTCCAACTTTTCAGTTGTGTGCATTTTAAGAAATTAAATATCACGTGTCTCAAACGGTGAAGGAAAACATCGTGAGGAAACCTGCATAAAAGAGAATTTATTAATTCTCTGCGTGTGTGAAGTCTGCCAATCCGCATTGGGCCAGCGTGGTGGACTATTGGCCGAGCTCAGCAGTGAGCCGTATATGGATTGATAACGTAACATATGTTTAGAAACATAGATAAAGTTTTGTTTTTAAATTAAGAACATAGTTAGATAGGAGGAATAGATGTGTGGTGGTGGAAGACAAATAGTCAACAAATAGACAAACCTTTAAAAGTGTCTCTAATCTAAGCCTATTTAAAAAAAAATCTTTTTTTGATTCTATCCATAAGTCTGCATACGCCTTAACATTAGCCGTCACTCACTACCAAAAGGCTTTGACAAACGACAATACCACCTAACTGCTTTTAGATCACAGTTAAAAAAAGTTAAAAAGTGCCCATGTTGCCCATCTAATTTAACTGTCGTATTTTTTTATAATTAATTTATGTTCGCGCTTCACGACAAATTATCGCGTCTTTTTATAAATAGTATCTAATTTAAATGAAGTCCGTTCGAGAGTTTTTATTTGATTAAAATAACTTCAAATAACATACTTCTATCTATAATCCTTTTCTTACATTTCCTCGTTTTTTAATTTCTTAGCGAGTTATAAAAATGAAGCTACCTCCTGCCCTGTAGCGTTCTTTGTTTATTTATTTGATTATTGTATGAAAAATTTTGTGAAAACTGGCATGAGTTGATTTTTTTTTTCAAAAATGTGGTGCACGATGAAATTGGTGATGCTAGTAACTAACACGATTAAATTCTTTTCCGCCTTCAGTTTCAAGTTTCAGTAGTTGCAGCTAAACGTTGATCAGAGTCGAGGTCCTTGAATTATTCTTTTTAAAAGTTTATTATTAAGTATTAAAAGTTTGACGTATCTGTATGTAACTTCATAGCTTCTAAATCAATCGATTATGAAGCGGTTCGCTTGCAGATTTTTCTTACTTTAACTTACGTTCATTTTATTGTTTGACTGTCAATGATAGCCACTAATGTCTTACTGTTAAAGCCAAACTTCATTAGGTATATATACCTATTAGTTACCTTCTTTCTTTCTATATATGTGCCTACTAAAATAAATAAACAGATTATCTGTCAAATCAGTAAATTATTTTTAATCTTTACTAATAATACTAATATTTTATAGTAGGTATAATGTTTGTAGTATTGTATGGGTAATCTCTAAATCTACTAAACCGATTTTAAAAATTATATTACCATTAAAAAGCCACATTATTTGTGAGTGTCATAGGCTATATTTTATTCCCGTAATCTTACTGTAACGCGGGTGAGACCGCGGGGCATTCGCTAGTATTATATAGATTGGGTACACCCAAGAAATAACACAACTTCTCAATCGTCCCAGTTTTTGCGAATAAAGGAATCAATTTTAAACTTCTAATGTAAATTAAAAAAGGAAAGAATTAATCAATCAAGGGTTTGAGGTGACAGTCTGCGATTGTGATCCGAATGCCGTGCCTAATGATGTACAGGAGTGATGGACAGGTGACGTGCGTGGATAAAGCCATTTTGTGGCCTGATAGCCATGCAAGTGGCTACTGGCGTAGTGTAAACGAGGTGATTTTTGACCAGTGGTTCCAAAAGTTTCACCACTAATTATAATTTTATTTTTGTTTGTTGATGTTTTATAAAATAATTATGATCCTGTAGGTAAAATAATCATACCTGCAGTTATCAGGATATATTAACACATTCATTGCCAAGACAAAATCTAGGAATTACATAAATGGCCGATGTTCTATAGCTCGTACAAAATTGTCAGGGACCACCACGCGATATCGCGTTACCGGCTACAGCGTAAAGGCCTTTTCACGCGACGTCGCGTGGTATGTCAAAGGACGTGTTAAGAGACATATTTTGATACTTCATTTCTTCATAACAGTCAGCTGACGGTAAGTGTAGGTACTTACCTACCTAGTTGTGGTACTAAGTAAAAGAAAATTTATACTCACCTTTGTGTGTTATGGCTATTAAACGTTTACGTGTGATATAAAAAAGGGTTATATTTGAAAAAATAAACTAAAAAAACTTAAGCTGAAAAAAAGCATTTAAGTAAATTCACGTTCTACTAAGCAGTAAAAGTTTATTAGGCAAAATTTGAAATGAGCCGAAAAATTACTGGGTCATCTTGATTAGTTTTAGATATTACATTATCACTGAAACTATCAACTGAACCTTTTTCGATAGAAAAGGTTCTATTTCAGCCTCGTCATACTAACTGGCCATGTTTTACTCATACTAGCTTTAAAAAAAAAGAAATTAAAAATAGATTGTTGCCTACTATGTTATACTTCGAAACCATGCCGTGTTTTTAGTATTAACAAGTAAAAGAATTAGGAATATTTATAGACATCTATTCTTTTCCGATAGGTACAAGTCTCTGCCTAATTTAGACGGTAATAGCAAAAAAACCATTACAGTAGGTATACCTTACTCACTGGGTGAATCATGATTTGCAAAATACGTCAAGTCACTTGCCTTCAAACACTAAAAGCTGTATTTAATTCAGTTGTAACCGAAGTTTCATAAGGAAGTTATAAAAAAATTCAAGAATTTTCAGTTAGCTATTAAATAGAAGATGATATGATTATCATCTCATCGTTGTCAGTCTATGGACTTCCAAACAAAACGGTCTCGAGCCGCCAGCATCCAGCGGCTCCCTGCAACCCGCTTGATGTCTTCGGTCCACCTGGTAGGGGGTCGACCAACACTGCGCTTTCCGGTGCGGGGTCGCCATTACAGCAGATTGAGACCCCCAATGTCCATTGGCTCTTCGAACTATGTGGCCTGCCTATTGCCACTTCAGCTTCGCGACTCGTGACATAAAAATAATAATGTTATCATGACACGATTACATTATCATAATATTAGCTTGGACGTACCTACTGCCAAGCGATTTAGCGTTCCAGTACGATGTTCTGTAGAAGCCAAAAAGGGTGTGGAATTTCATCAAACTCCAAACAAATTAGCTCGCTTCCATCTTAGATTGCATCATCACTTACCATCAGAGGGCCTAGTGGCAGTTTGATACTGTGATGATCGCTTAAACGTAATCGCGAATTTCTAAGGAACTGAAACAGCACCATCTAGTGGCACTACTGTACAACTGTTTCAATTCCATATAAATTCGCGTATGAAAACATTGCAAATTCCCACTAGCCACAGGTGAGATTGTAGTCAAGGGCTAACTTGTAAAGAATAAAAATCGGTCCATAAATGACGAAATTATCGCTGGACATACATAAAAAAAAACATACATACAGCCGAACGTAGAACCTCCTCCTTTTTGGAAGTCGGTTAAAAAAAAATCGCTATATCGAGAAAGTTAAATTCATTGTTTAATTTATTTGTTACTCCAAAGCTTCCATTAGATACTAGGGCAGAATACTCAATTCACCGTTTCTTTGTCCTCAGTATCAGCACAAATGACGTTAGCAGCGAGCGGCGCATTATTCCGAGGGATGGACCGGGCCTTCTGCATCAGGATGAAGAGCACCCTCACGAAGAGGGGCTGCCATTTCAAGTCATCAGGTTATAGGGTAAGGAAGTCTCTAAAATTTAGTCTTTACTGAAGTTTTGGTATCACGTACCTAATGTTCACATCATAAGTAAGAAAATGGGATAGCACATTTTCTGCTCATAGAAAGGGAAGTTTCAAATTTGATGATAATATACGTATACGTAATATGTTGATCAAAAATCTAAGGATTGTATTTCGAATCGTGTTCCAATTCCGAAACTATACAAAAGTTACCAATTTAATTAGGTAAAATTAGTAAAATTCATTGATCTAATTCTAATTTTTTTAATTTCTAATTCTAAACAATACAATGTTTCAGTCTATTTTACTAAAGAAAAGTTGTGCCTAATAAAGATTACAACGAAAAAGTTTACGAGATCACTTTCTATAACACTACCTACACCTACACACTCAGAATAAATTAAATAGTTAAAGCAACTTTTACTGTTATGACAATCGTGTGAAATTTAATATGGAATTTGAAAATTTGTGGACATAAATTTTATCTATGTACGCTGTATTTTCATTTTCGATCTAGGTGGGAAGAAGCAAGGACGGTGATACATCCAGTTACGGAGAGGGTGGTAATTGGCGGGTGGGTATCAGAATATACAACTTTTGTGTATTTTAATTGAGATCTTGTAAATATACATTAAATTAGCAAGACTGATTTTAAAAGATGAACTGGTATAGTAAAAATAATATTATTAAGGTAATATTAATTGTGCATCAAATACATTTGTAATAGTCGATAGACCTTTGCGTCAGATTTTAAAAGATAAATAATCAGTCACAGTGCCCTAAGCTACAGAAATACCATCTGGTATCATACAGATCTGGTATAATCAATTTACATAAATAAATTGTAGACATATTAATGAAAATTGTAAAAAGGTAAATTGTAGAAGCTGTAATGAAGTAATTCTTTAAAATGAGGTAATCTATGTCATTTGCATTAACGCAAAATGATTATTTCATATAATGCAAAGTGTGGTCCAATACGAGCATCCTAATCTTATGCTAAGAGTACTAAGGTACTTTGAAGTCGATGGCAGAAATGTTAAGAAAATTCAGATTAATAGAGAAAAAGTACAGGTAATTTGTATACGGGGGTAGTTGTTAATCAAAACTGAACATTACGGTTGTAAATGTACTAAAAAATCATTAGAAAGTGTATAACCGTTATTAACCTCTATACCAATATTAAGTTCAGAATGAAAATTAAAGTTTCAAATTAGCATTGAAACTTTTTACCTTTATTCTTAATTAAAAATTAATTAAGAAGTTCTTTTTGTTAAAGTGAAATCGAATTAGCGACTAAAATTTTGTTACTCCTTGAATGTAGGTAGATCACGAATTGTGGATATATAGAATGTTTAACGAAGAAAAAATAAATCTATTGTAAGGTGATTTAGTAAAACCACGTAAAACATTATTCGAAGTAATAAGTATGTTGTATCTAACAATGCATTTGAAAATGTTAAACGAGTCAAGGTTTTGTTGATAAGTTAATAAATATAATTTAAATGGTTATACTGTTCTCATAAATACACGAATTACCATTTTATTACTACCAAATAAATTCACGCGGGCTTTATCCTTTCTTAGATCACAAATATTATTGTTAGAATTATAGCGGAGCGTGGGGTGCCTCAGGGCGAATTGTGGGCCCATAATTTTTGCCTTAACTCAGTGTTAGAACATAAAATGTGATTATATCTCCAGCGACTTGCGAATAACGTACTAGGTGAGTAAAATTGTTCGTAATAGATTGTTTCCGGTGGTTATGATTCTTTTATTTATCAACTTGGGAAGTTTATTATCCTTTTAAACGTCGTCGCTATGTCAGCTGTTTATCTGTTAGAATTCGTTGACGATATTCAACACAATTTACGAGTATGTACCTTCATTCCTAATAAATTCCTAAAATTCAAGAAGACAACGTTTAAAAAATGTTACATTTAAGTAGTAATGTATTTTTACATCTATTTATTTTCAATTAATTTCATATTTTTTATAATTTATTTAAGTGTATTTCTACATAAAAAAATATTGTTTCACAAAACAGCATAATAAATCTAGCGATTAGAAATTCTAAAGTTAAGCCCATAATTCGTATTTATCTCCATCTAAATTGCTCATACAATTAGCAAATATCGACAGAGCAATTAGAGAAAATCGTTCCTAACCCTCTATATGGCTTTTGTGCCACAGGCGAGGCGTTTATTGCGAAAATTTCAAATTAGTTCATCCTTCTTGATTTTGGAAAGTTACCTGGGAATTTGTATACGTGACTTTATCCGTTACGGCTAGATTCTGAATCTTCTTTGGAAGTTTGTCGCTCTTGTGATTCAAGTCTCGTAGGAGCTCAAGACAAAGTTTTAACAACGCTACGGTGCCTATTAACTTGTTTTATGTCAAAGACGAGACTGTTTGGGGCTAAATTAATGTTATTTAAATAGTTAGGATAACTTTATTTAAATATTTATTGGTTTCTAGGTTTGCAAACCTTTTGCAATACTTTAATTAAGGATTCTGTTTTAACGTCAGTGGAATTTCAATTTATCATTTAATAAAAAGTTCAGATTATGAAATTAGCAACCTGAATGTCGGTCATAGCATTTAGATTAAGGAAAAAAAATATATTGTAATGCTCTACAATATATTTTCCTAGGTCACTTTACTATATAGATTACCTAATAATAAAATATATCTATAATAAGATATATAAGCTGGTTAGTAACGAATTTTAATAACCTCGTTATTGATACAAGTTGGGAGGAGGGGAGTTTACCAAAAGATGATACTAACCAGTTAGCTAAACACATTAACAGCCACAATGTCCTACAAATTACGTAGTACATTATCTCGTTCCGTTCAGAAATTTTCATTACCTGGTAACCCAGTTACAGCTACCAGAATCAAGAATTTTCGTAAATAAAAAAGTTGAGCATCTCATTAAGATGAATCTGCTCAAGGAAAATTAACTTGATAGGAATCGATTGTAATCATCTATAGAGATTTTTGTTTCAGGATCACCGTTCTAAACATTAAGTACCTACCTACCTACATTCAGTCGAAAGGTTGAACCGATTGTAGTTACTTACAAACTAGGCGACACAAATCTTTTGCGTGTAACGACAATTAGGGATTTGGGAACGACTATGTCAGAAAATTTGACATTTCGTAGCCATATACAAGAAATAAGTACCAAAGCCTATAGGACTCTAGGGTTTGTGCTCCGCCAGTCACAACATTTCAAATCTAATGAGGTTATAAAGCTTTTGTATAACGCATATGTGAGGAGTAAACTGGAGTGTAATTCCATCATATGGAATCCATTTGAGCATAAGTACGTAGATATGGTGGAAAAGATCCAGAAAAAATTTATTAGATGGCTCTACAGGAAGCAATATGGCTATTCAGTTGGGTACCCCACCATATATCCAAGTCTGTTTCTCCTTGGTATGACCGGGTATGACAAATTGGAGTTAAGGCGTAAGGTAGCTTTGTTAAAATATGTAATAATTTTAGTTCAGGGCAAAGTGAGTAATTCTGCCATACTAGAAACAGTAGGTTTGCATGTCCCGGACAAATACGCTAGTGCGCGACGTCGCCATTTATTTGTTATATCGCATGGCAGGACAAAAGTGACTCAGCACGCACCGTTAGCGCTTGCGCTGCGCCTGCTCAATGATCTAACTGGTAACAATTTAGAATTGGACGTTTTTCACTCTCCACCGCACATGCTTGTAAAAACCATTAAATTATTATTAATGGAGTAAGTTGATGTTTTTTCGGGCATTTAATTTTTCATGTTTTGTTAAATTGTTAAGTATATTATTGTTATTGATTAATGTTTTTTGTATTTAAATTATTAATGTTTTCTTTCTTTTTTTTTTCTCTATTATGTTATTTTTGTTATAGTTTGTAATTTTGTTTGTATTATTCTAATGTATGTATAGCCTGGGAAGACGAATTGGGCAACTGTAATGTCTTCCCGGGTATTGATTAGGTAAATAAATAAATAAATAAATAAATAAAATAAATACATCTTCTGTCTCTATAATTGTATTATCTTTATTTTCAATGTCTTTTCTATTGTTTCCAGGTGGTGCTAATGTTATGCCGTCTACGGCCGCAGTATTCCTTCTCACACAGTCGCAAGACACCGCCCGCTCTGCTGGGGATGGTGGCACTGGCGATAGCTCTACCACCGCCATCAGTGCACGAGATCAGGCTAGAGTCGGACATGTTCGTCACCAGGATCAACTTCGACTTCCGAATAGCGCATTGCGAGCCCAGGTATTACAATTACATGATATCTATACTTATTTTTTAAAGCCGAAGTGTTTGTTTAAACACGCTAATCTCTGGAACTACCAGAGTGTATCTGATAGCCAAACTCTTGAGGAGTGACATAGGCTTACCCACTTTAAGTGCCCAGCATCCGTCAATCATAGGTGTTAAGTCTCATATGCACGTAGTTATATCCACAACTTTCTTTAGATTTGACACAGCAATGCTATTTGGCAGCAATACTTCATCGGACAAACTCTGTTAAAAGAGCTTTACCACTTCTAATGTGGTACCTGTTAATTCTGTAGCTTAAACATAATATTTTTCAATACCTGCTATTAAATAAAAATAGAAATACTAAATTCTTCGGTTCCGACTCTACCTTCTGACCTGTTCAGTCTTATTCCTCTGTATTATTTCGTAGTAGGGAATGACCAACTGGTTGCTAACATTCAAACAATTTGTTTATTTATAGCCACCCTCTTTGCATGCTTCCACTAAATAAACAGAATTTAACATTTATTATTTGGTATATTATATCTCAGTAAAATAACCTATGATAATAACTTAAATTATAGATTTATTAAGGATTTTTGCATATTTCCCAGCAGGGTATCAGAGCTACTGGGATACACCGCCGAGGAGCTTACAGGGAAAAATATTTACGCTCTTTGCCATGGAGAAGACGCGAACAAGCTTAGAAAATGTCACGTAGATCGTAAGTACCTGAATACGTGCTTATTAATCCTCAAGTAACAAATTTTTGGAAATGTAAAGCTATAACATGAATCAGCCAGCATCTTGTCATGAATATATTGTAGAGGAAAATATCAATCGTCTCATAGTGAATTATTAGAGCACCATACATTCTTCGCACCACAAAGCGCAGTGTTGGTCGACCCCCACTACGTGGACTGACGACATCAAGCGAGTCGCTGGAAGCAGGCGGCTCAGTATTGTGATGTTTGGAAGTTCCTACAAAAGGAATATGTCGTGCAGTGGGCGTCCATCGGCTGACATGATGATGATGATTGATCTTCATACAGTAGACGTAGGTGTCATTGTTTTCCAAAAGACGTCGATTTTCCTCAATTTCGGCTATACTCTAATTTGTTTTTTTATACAGGATTGTCGTTATTAGGTACGTTTTTGTTTCTATCCTGCTATTTTCACTATTATCGAACTGTACACATGGATCCATTGACCATAATACTTTGTTATTTCTCTCGACAATATTTACCATATTTAAACTTGTCTGAGTAGAAAACGAAGGCTATTCCATAACATAGCAACTTAAAAAATATCTGGAAAACCCTTTTTCCGCTTGTCCAATACGTTCTTATTAGAAAAGCCTGTATAATTCTCCTCTCTCCTACATTTAGTTCAGACTTTGATTTACTCAAATACTTATTTACTCCTATATTGTATCGAACTACAATGAAGGACATTTTACACATTCTGCTCATCAAAATATTACCTACGTATTTACCCACATCGAATTACAATTCAAACACCGTCCATTGGCGGAAATTCTAGCCGTATAATAACCCTAATTTTATTACCTAATATAAGTCATTTAACATACACTGTGATATCACAATCGGGTATATATACATTTGTGCGTACAGTTGTAACCAAATCACCCGCTTTCTACCCAACACCCGGTGTTTTATGGTAATTCCAGCAATTGTTATTCTACAGCAGAATTGTCCACATTTGACCGGCATCTGTATATTATGCATTTTAAATTCAAATTAACAGTCTCGTAAACCTATCAACGGTTGTAGTGAAAAAGTCACTAAATGACGTCGATGGGGCGTGATTCGCCTTAATCGTCGGCCATCTTGGTTTTGTCAGTTACGCAAGCCTTCGTTTTATATGTTAACGCAGCGTGTATAGGAAACTCAACTGTCTTCTGAATATTGTTCTCAAGTTTTTGAACTTAAGAATTCCCTGTTTCTGAATTTCATTAGGTATTTACCGCTTTGCCTTCATAGAGAGAAATATCTTTTCGTGTAGGTGTACTCGTAACTATGAACATTTTCGTTGAAATTCTGCCATTTTTCGTTTGATTTTTGTACTTGGAGTTTCCAAAGTTGCTCATCGATTTCTTAGTTGGAACTAATTAAGAATTTGGAAAGCGAATATTAATGCAATTCCTTAAATGCAATAAATGAGACAAACAATCATTTACATAAAAACAACAATGGATTTTAATTGCGCAATACAAAAACATTATTGTTTGAAGAAAATGTATTTAATAATAAGCAATTTATTAGGAGCAATGACGATATTTTAGTAAATATTGGTGTCTAAATGGCTACAGTTAAATTGTGATGATGTTTAGATGATAATGTAGGTATGTGAAAATTATAAATTTATTATCACATACCTACATTATCATCTAAACATCATCACACATTTAACATTTTTTTGCAAAGATTTTCCAATAATTAGGATTTAATTATATTCCAGTTTACTTAAGTAGTCAGGTAGCTACTAACGTCTAATCTCTAGATTACTTGGTACGATAGCATGAACGATTTGTTTTGGCAAGGCAAAACTATAAATTCAAGTGCTTAAATGGAATACGCATCTTGAATTGGGGAATTTTTCGAATCATAAAACTAACGTGGATGACTAAGTGTCCTCAGAATCGAATAAAAGACAATGTCTATTTTATTTTATGTCTCTACGAAGAAGGATGGCTTCAAAGGCATTACGGGCCGACATTTCCCACGTCTAAGCAAGGGAAAAAGGAAACGAAATGATGCTACAAAATTATTATTCAAATCACAAACAGTATGGCGCTAGGCCTAAATTGTATTCAGACGGATGCGTGGAAAAATAATGATATCACGCACACGGAGTGACTGAGATGGCTTTATTTGGTTCTATCTTTTCCGCTGCTATGTCGGCACAAGGCAGATGCTAAATTTAGAGAAAAAAGTTTCCATACACACTAATAGAATAAAACAGTACCTAATCATAATTCGCTATAGCTTTATATGTAAAGAGACTATAATAATTTGCTATATTAAATTATATTGATTGCATATTTGAGGTTATGCCTTTTTACATCTTTACTTAGGTAGCTATTGCTAATGACTACATTGAAAGTATTTAGTTACTTACTTAATGTACTTTTTAAAAATTACCTTCAAAATGTACAAGAGGTTATCGTTATTATTACTTTACTAACTGTAATAGTTCTAGTTGAAGTACCAATATTTGAGGGTATACCTACTTTTAGAGAGTAGAGTATTTTTAATGAGTAATAGTATTCTTCTTTTTAAACCTGATATTCCTTTTTCCCTCCAAGTAAGCGGATTTTAAAAGTATTTATGACAATAGGAGTTAGAGAGGAGTGTCCAGTGAAAAACGTAAAGATACGGAGGAGGTATTGATTTGATATACCTACAAATAACCTAAAAATTGCACAAGTTTAGGATCTCTACAACTCATAAGCTTTATTTACGCAATGATTTCCTATTGCACATGACTGTTTGCTTTCCACATTAGTCATATGAGTTAAATCGATTATCCTTATCGATTGACATAAACGATTGTTTTCGTCGTTTCCATCCATGACCCAATAAGAGTGAAATCCATCGGATGGCGTAACCACACTTTGTATTCAATGTGTGCGAATAGAAATTCATGTCAAGACAACTTCAAGGTGGAAGGAAAATTTACGGCTAACTTCTTTGACTGGACTAGACAGTCTAGTAGATCTTCTTGTATTCTAACATAGATTTACCGGTTAGTCGAAATATTTTAAAACTATTTTTTTATCTTTCCGCATTCTAGAGTTTATTCATAGTTTCCTAATAAGTACCTAGTCTTGATTCGTCGTCATCAACCCATGTTCGGCTCACTGCTGAGCTCGAGTCTCCTCTCAGAATGAGAGGGGTTAGGCCAATAGTCCCCCACGCTGGCCCAATGCGGATTGGCAGACTTCACACTCGCAGAGAATTAAGATAAATTCTCTGGTATGTTTTCCTTCACCGATTGAGACTCGTGATATTTAATTTCTTAAAATGCACACAACTGAAAAGTTGGAGGTGCATGCCCCGGACCGGATTCGAACCCACACCCTCCGGAATCGGAGGCAGAGGTCATATCCACTGGGCTATCACGCATAATGTCTTGATTATAACATTCGAATCAAAAGAACATATGCCGTCCAGAAGGTACACTTCTTTTAAGAAATTCTTTCCACATTTCAGTTACATTTTGCTAGAAAGCCTATAGTTGATTTTCTGATTGATTGCCATCTATTTCGCATATATTTAATCCTTTAAAGAGTGATCTTGCTAGATTGTGAAATTGTATGAAAGTAGGAGTTAAATATTTTACACGGCGCGGCGTTACACCTAATATAACCTTTAATCATGGTACCTAACTGTTAAGGAACAGCTTTTTGAGTTTCTTTACCTAGTGTAGGCATAAGTTTCCCCAAAAAGAACATTTGTCGTAAGTAACTTAAGTACTTTCAATGTACGTCATTAGCTACCTGAGTGAAGTTGTAAAAAGGCATAACCTCAAATACTTATGCAATCAATACAATTTACCACAACAATGAGATACTACGAACAAATGACGCCTAACTTTTGGCCCGATGCCATACGCATTGTAAATTAATAATGACAACAATAAACAATAAAATAACAAAACCAAAAAGCGGGATTGTCTTAATGATTCACGTACTCAATACACATGTCGAACACTTTGTGTTTTGTATGTATGGAATATGGAATATGACGCGAAGGCACCTACTATAGAATGCCTACTATATGAATAGCCACATGCAATATAAAGACTCTGGCATGGGAAAATTCAAGTAAATAAAAGAATATTTATAATAACATTACACATTCTTAAAACTTGATCCTTGGCTCTCTCAAGAAATGTCGATAAAGAAACTGCACAGTCAACAACTTCTTAAGGTTAAGCGAAAGAAACAGTGATGCAAAAAAATGGCAAAGAAATTAATAAAAGGACAATGCCAGACAATATATAAGAGGTTAACCCAATAAAAAAAATATTTGCAACAATTTATCATATATCATGTTATTGGATTTTGTGTAATAATAAACAAATATTACCTTTTAACACTTTATAACTAGGGATATAAAAATAAATCTAAGTTGAAGTTTGATTTTAAGGTTAAGTAAGTATGTGCAGTTTAATATGAAATAGATAGATATAACTTTTCACATTAACTCTTCAATTCCCATGTCAAGGCTAATATAGATTTTTCGTTTTTCTTTGGATAACATAGCTTACAAACACTTAGTTATTAAAAAAAAATTAATAAAATGTAAATGAACCACCCCCATTTTTTTTTATGGGCGTGTCACCCACAGGTGACACTGGGCATTGAGGCATTGTTTTTTCCTATAAGTATACTTGAGACTATACTTATAGGAAACAGCATTTTTCTTATTCTTAGGAATGAAACGACAGATTCTATAATAATGTGTATTTATGTAAACAAATAGGACACTCAATTACTGTGAAAGCTGTACCAACACTATATGAAAACCGATATTGCATTGGGATACATTTTATAGTGTGGTGGTTTGTACATACGCATCTTTGTTGAGTGTCGATTTGCGAGTGATCGTCAGCTCTTCCAGCGCTCCTAACCTCAGTAGGGACTTTCAGCATCATCTGCAGAGATAGATTCACAAATTGCCGATCGAAGGCTTGTCACATTTTTGCAAGTAGCAACATTTCACCGAAAAACGCAGTAAGGCTAGTTGTTTTTTGACCATCTCTTGTCTCAGTTCAGACATTATTTTGACAAGCTGCATCTAAGCTAAAAGCAAACTAAGTCATGCTGTTGTCATGCTACTTGGCTACAATATGTTCTTTAGAAGCTTGACGTAAGGAAGAGCCTAGCTCTTTCTCTCGTTCTCAAGTTTTATGAATTGCAGAAGTCCAAACAATTTTCGTGACCAGTACCCGTACCCCAACATTCTGCTCTCGTAACTACTCGGAATAATAGTAAAGTATATTTTGTATTACAACATGAGAGCGAAGCGATGTGACTGGGGAGATGTATAATATTAGCTACGTTTCTTCCCTCTATCTTCACTTGTAACAACACCATCATAAGGAGAAAATAAAATAATATCGCCTGAGTTCTCCTCTGTCTGCAACTCTAATCCTAGGTCAACCTGTAATACGTAATAAAGTTATAAAAAAAACATCACCACATAGCGATAAGGCCAAAATGTAACAAGTTTTTTCTTAGAATAAAGTCAGGACAATTTGTTATTGCAATGCCCAGTGTCACCTACAGGTGACACTGCATACTTCCGACGTTGTAACAATAACGTTATAAGTTATTTTTAGAATAAGAAACATTTGTACTACAGCTTATTTATTCCTTTATTACATGTAATAAGTAAAAAAACAATACTTACGGTCTAGGCATTTATATTTCACTATATATCGCAAGAGATCACACAAACTCAGACTCTTTCAATTTCGCGCTAAACAACTGAATGAATTTGACACATGACATATTACTAGTGTTATCAAAAAAAAATAATTGATAATGTTACATATTGGCTTCGAAACAATAATAGTAAATTTGAAAAATAATATCTCCTTCTGGTAGAAAAAAAATATTAAACGTCTGTCACCTCCAGGTGACACTGGGAATTGAAGAGTTAAAACAAGCTTGATTTTATTATTTTCAAATTATTCCGAGGTGTATTCTATATTATTATTACGTGTTTTGACAGTTTGACAGTGATATGACAGTTTATTTTTACATTTCGATCAGACTTCGCAGCTCTGGACTCTTGCCATTTACATTTTCCGCAAAATTCTGAGTTAGGACTGGGTCAGGATCTGGCACTCACCTTTGGGTGCAAGTTTAGTTCTAATTGTTACTAAAATAAACAAGTAATTAAGTATGCTTTTATTCGAAGTGGTCTTACATGTGGACAATGTCTGATCGCTTACGCGATGTAGTCATTGTTTTGCACAATTTGAATATTATATCGTCATCGATGCGATTTAAGTCACTAATTCAAGGTCGTGATTATGAATATCCATGTCCTGATTCAGTTATAATAAATATGATTATGGCGGTTGAATTACACGATTGATCGCTATTATTTCTTTGAATTGTTTATTATGGTCAGAACCTTTAAGTTTGTGCCTTTGTTGTTCTTTTGTTTTGCTTATGTTACTACTATTTATATCATATACATACATAAAACAAGTCTAATAATACTATATCTATATCATCAAAATAATCTTCAATTTTGGTGATCTCCTGATTTGTGGTTTTTTGTATTTTATAATCTCTTGCTGGAACTGAAATTTGAATTACTTGAATCGAAAAAAGAGGTTCTGGATTCGACATTTATTCTTTTTAATGGTATCATGTTGAACTATAAATGTTGGACATGAGATTCTTGTTAAATGAAGGTCTTGAGAGGTTAGGTACAACTTGATAATCTGAAAAGAGGTTTAAATTATCAACATCGTTTATCGTTATTACTTCTTTTAAATTACTTTCCGTTCGTGCCTTTAGTAGATAAGGTTTTTTGGTTACGTACTTATATGCATGAGCCATAAAGAATTTGATTTCTGGTTTTGATAATGCGATATCTTTAAGCCATTTATCAAGCTATTAATTATATTTTAACTCATTTTACAAAAACAAATTAAATTAAGTTGGTATTTCAATTTTTGAATTTCCTTAAACGTAAAACGATACGTGAGGTAGATTTAACTACATGTTTCTAAAGCAAATTTCGTGTCTCTTTGCAGTGATAAACAAGGGTCAAGTGCTGACACATTACTACAGGCTGATGAACAAACTTGGCGGCTATACCTGGATGCAGACTTGTGCAACCGTCATCTGTTCCACTAAGAATGCAGAGGAGCAAAACATTATTTGCGTCAATTATGTTATCAGGTAAAATTTG
Source organism: Bicyclus anynana (assembly GCF_947172395.1). Lineage (NCBI taxonomy): Eukaryota > Metazoa > Arthropoda > Insecta > Lepidoptera > Nymphalidae > Bicyclus > Bicyclus anynana. The sequence goes on along the minus strand of NC_069104.1, from coordinate 3,705,773 downwards.
CTATAGCATACTTTGCTAAATTTTATAACAATTACCATTTACTTGCTTAAACAAAGCGAAAAAAATTCAAAACTAAAGTAAAATAGGTAATATGTTTGCGATCGCCGTCCACTGGACTTTTGTCGTATCCTCTTCTAAAACAGCAATTTCCGACTAGTTAAAGGGGAATGGGAATATTTAAAAGATACGGCATAAGATATTAAAAAACAAAACATTCGTGATGTCTTAATAATAAAATGAACATTCTTGTTTCAGTGGCCGAGAATACCCAAACACGGTGATGGACTGTTGCCAATTAGAAGAAAGTTTACAGGGAGTGAAGAGAGAGGAAACCACAGGGGATCCAGAAAATGGCCCACCGGACGCCGATACGCCTGGAGCACCTCCACCTCCTGCAAGACACACTGCTGAAAGAACTGAGGCACCTGCAAATACAGACTCAGCCTCTACCGCACCTCCTACCTCCGAAGTGCCTCATTTAACAAGACTAAGTGACTCGCAGCCTATATCACTAAATGCAACCCAAGAAAAAACCTCCCCTATGCCAGCCAGAAGGATGAAGAAACGGAAACATACCACAGACTGCGAGGAAGATCCAGAAAGAGAGGAAGAGAGACGAAAGAGTTCCTCAAATCCCGCTGCCACTATATCCACAGAACGGGACATGACTAAAACTAATCTAGCAATTCCAGAAACATCTGATGCGACATCAGTTAGGGATTTAGAAAACGCTATGTCCAAACATTTGCCATCGTTAGACGGGAAGGAGATATCTCATCGGCCTACAGATTTTTCTACGGATGCGTTATTAAAACAACAACAACAGAAATCTACTATTCAATGGATCGGCACGCAAAACCATCACTTGAATCATTTGAATCGCCAAATCCCTGTGAGTCATTCTTCCACGCCCGCTTCAGCATTGTTAAGGCAACTGTACGCGAGTCGAGAAAGCGTTATTAGATTAGGGGATGGGAGAACAGGAGGCTATTACTCAAGTGATGGTCAATCTGGACCTCTACCCACGCCTCCCGGCAGCGAAGGGTCTGGTTACGGGGAACAATTAGGCCACAAAGGCACAGATATTAGTTCCTTACCCTACGGACCGTATGCAGACTATCATCCTGCAATGACCCCTCCTGGATCAGTATCGCCCAGGGATAAACAGCAATACCCTTTGCCATACGATAACAGTCATTATTCAGAAGCAATAAGGCACTCCTATTTAGAATCTTCGTTCCCATTGAAACCTCAAGCGTACTCAGCGGTGCCTGGTGCTCTTGACTACGCGTCATCTATAGATCAGTCACAGTTCTTCCATCCGCCTGCATCTTTTCATCTCTATCACCCACAAGCGCATTCCGCTCATGCGTCTCACTCGCACCAACCGACAGACAAGTCAGCGCCGCCGAATACAAATTGGTATTCGGCCAGCTCATAGCCATATTTGCGGTAGTGATGAAATGGTTTGGAAATCTCTAAAGGAATTTTCCTTGTAGGACTTCAATTGTTTTATTTGAACGTTAGTTTTTCATTTGTTGATAATGATTTTTTCAAGTTTTGTTATCATTGAAATATATTCTTAAAAAATCTTTATGTTTGGGTAGATTTTGTGTTGATTATTATGGAGAATAGAGTAAGACAAGACAAGCCTGAAACTTTTAAATCGAATACTCAAGATGGGCCAACAAGATAGTCATACTCGTATTTCATTTAATTTTTGGTATGGGTTTTACTGTGCCAAATAATAAACAGAATATGGCGTACAAAAATGACTTAGAAATCAAATGTTGTAACAAACTTATCTAATGATATATTGAAAACGCAACATTTCCTAACCCAAAGCTAGGATGTACCTACTTAAATAATTCAAAATGGCGGTACTTAGGCAAAAAACACAAGCCATAAAACAGTATTTGTATTTATAGCGGTACGTTGCAGAAATCACAAAGCTCTACTGATATTTATAATCAATACATCGTTCTTTTTTACAAAATGATGTTATATACAGGGTGATTCGGTCTTTAGTGCGGATATTTTTTTTCGTGGTTCTGTATCATTAATAGAATATAAATCTACAAACAGTTCGATACATTTAATGTAATTTTTTTTTAATTTATGTCTCTAAAATAACAAAATAATGTACATATTATTACTAAACAAGATATATTCAGCTTAAAAGTGATCTGGTGACGTCCTCTAGGTATCAAACGAAAATAAAATAAACGCACAATAGGGTGACCCTAAAATTCTGTTCAAAAGTAAATAACTTTAGCTAACGATAATTTTGTTATTTTTGAGTTAAAAAAAAAAAGAAAAAATACGTGATCATTAAATTTTGTTTATGTACAAAATATAAAAATATCCGCACTAAAAAAATTTTCTTCCTGTATATATTCAAAATGGCGGCACTTGAGCCAAAACAGTAGGTATTTTGTTCACGGAACAGGATTTTAATCGTCAAACGCTCTCTAACCGAGAAGTTTATATATTTTGACAGGTTTTGTGAGCGAAATCTGTCAAAATTATTCGTCGCGTTGAGTGATGACTGAAAAATCAGCTCTTGAAGCCCTTTACGATAACGTAGTCGTGTATGAATGTGATGGAAGTATACGCAGATCAAATTCGCTAAATTGCAGTGCTAAACACTGCGTTTGCAGAAGCTGACAGCGGTCAATAAACGTTTTTGTAGCGTCTTCTGCGGATACTTTCACAAACCTTCATCGAAAAAACACCAGTGCGAAAGGGATTCGTGTTATATATAGCGGATTATTTTACCCGCTAAGCTATAGGATGCACTTTTGACAGTTTGTCAGTGAGATGTAAACATAAATAATTATCTATAGAGAAGTCTATTTTATTGTGGAATTCATAGACGTTGTAAGGGCACCCTCAGGAGACCATTCACCCGCTAAGTGTTGAATTCTCAAACGCATAGAGTTTAAATTCGACACTCAGCGGGTGAACTATTCCCTGGGGGCGCCCCCACAACGTCTATGAATTCCACTGTTAGCTGTCAAGGTCTCAGTTCCACAGGAGACGTCATTAGAGAGACGTATTCATTCCCCCATGTTTCTTCTCTCCGTGGCTACCTGTATAGATATGTCACCATATTATCATGAACATTATTTGAACAAAAATCGGAACATCAACCTCTATAATTCAATGTAATATTTCTATATAATATGTAGCTTCTATTGTAGTGCTTTTAACAAGAAAATAAACTAACTGGACTGATAAGACATTAGGTGGTGAAATGCTTAACCGAGCAAGGACAACAAATCACCTCTATGTACCTACTCCTAACAACCACAGTTCTACATCACAATGGCAAAATAATATAAGAATAAGAACTATGTTGCCATACAAAACACTCTATATATATAGAATATTTGGAATTTAAATTATAAATCCTTTTCTTTTCTCACATTATAAGTCTCTTCTGACTTATCTTATAAAAAAAAGACCTGAAAGTTTTAACTTCTCTGACAACTGTCAAAATAACATCTCAAACAGCTTATTGCATATCATTTTAAACATTTTATAGTAAGCTTCAATGTAAATTATTGTACTATAGCTAGACAAGTATGATAATATTGTTTAGGTCTAAGATATTTGACTTCTGTAAATTTTTAGACGATAAGTATTGTATAATAGTATTTTATTAATCGAAATAAGATTTCATGTAAATACGTTTTTAGCTATGATAGGTACTCTTTTTTGGCAACGCTCAAAGACTTTTGTTAATGTATATGTTAATTTTTTAGAATGTAAGTAGTTTTTTTTTAATAATTGTGAGCAACCAAGAAAGCTTTTAGCATCGATACATTGAAATACAGGCGACTCTAAGAGGATTTTGTGACATACACCAAGATAAAATCCATAGACTATGGCATAGACAATCTTTACACATTTAACGTGACGTCATATTTTAAAAACGAAAAGCGTGCATTCCATTTCGAACCTTAAAGCAAAATACTAAGGTCTATCTCATTGGAGTAATCTGCTTCTCAACGTAACATGGCTTTAGCAACGGGCAGACAAAGATTCGTAAACTATTATATCATATATTTTTACGTGGAATCTCGACACCATTACACATTGTTTGTCTGTAAATGAACGCAAGATGACATTTTCTTTCCGTTACTTTTGTGACGTCATAACTTGCGCTAGATAGAAACTAGACATTGTGTAAAGTGCCACATACTTTTCTGATTAGCAGGCCTATTATCTTGGTTTACCATTCAATTAATCACTACATCATTTTTCATCGTATTTTCGTAATAGTAATCATCTTAAATAGTTATTTCAACGAAATAACCTTGTCTGCATCATTTTACATCAAATCGTAATAATTTTTAGTTTCTACGATCATCTAACATGATTATTTCAACGGAATTACGTAAATACTAGTTTTTCGTTAAAATAACGTTACTATCGCTTTTATCACGACTATACCAATTTTACATTAAGTAAAATAAATTATGTCATTTCGTTGAAAACACAATGTTAGATGATTGCAAAACCGAAAAACGATGTGGTGACGGATTGTTTGAATAGTACACGGATATACATAATATCCCTGTTGGTGGCCAAAACTGGAACTAACGTCGCGGCGGTCGCCATTTTGCAAAACATTTTACTTAATTCGCGACAACAGCGACACATTCATCATTGGGCCAGGGCCTGTAGCTATGTGGCACTTCGATACTCTTTCTACAAACGCTAACGCTTCGAAATTTAAAAAATGTATGGGAATGACATTTGCTATCCACGAGTCACGAGGTCAAGTTGTCGATCGTATCTGTCATTCCCATACATTTTGTTAGTTTTCGATGCGTTAGCGTTTGTAGGAAGAGAATCGGCGTGCCACGTGGCTACGGGCCCAGATTAGTTTGTGGCATGTATTTAGGTGCCATGCTAAAATAATTAAATATTTCACCTATGTAATTAAACAGCGCACCTAGCGGTCAATTGCGGAAACTTATATTCATATAGTTTCCAGTGGGTTTTCCCTTTTTGTTATAGCGAATACTTTATTTGTATTAGCTCACATGTTAAAATTAATTTATTAAAAGTTATATCGAAGCCTCCCTAAGGCCTGTATAGACGATGTTGTTGTATGTATTGTCGTCTGCAGAGGCCTTAACTGATCATTTTGGTAGTGTGACCTACTAAGTTCTATTAAATTTGCTATGCATTTAAATGGACCTACGTCATGAATTTTATGACGTCACACGACTCTATGAACAGTCAAGTTGAAGTCCCAATTTGAATGTCGTAGAGATACCTACTCATTCACTAACATTATTACAACAATAATTCCAAACAACAACAGAGGTAATTGCACAACGCAATTGCAATCAGCATTATATTTTGGCATAAATTATTTACAATACCATGCGAGATAAAATAAATATTAACTGTCACTAGACTATCAAGTTTTACAAAAACATTTTAATATGAAGTAACGTCGTAGGTCTTGACGTGGTAAAAAGATGTTTATTTCAAAATACCAATGAATTAACTATGTTCTTTTTTTTTCTACTTATTGTTGGTATCCAGACAAAACAGGTGCAAAATATCATTCTTTTAAATATATCATTTAATTTATGTTCATTAAATATATCAATTAACAATCAATTTAAAGAAGTACTAAGTTTAGTATAAACCGTACCTACATACATAATAATATTGTTGATTGCAATTACATTATGCAATAGGTACCTCCTGATTTTATGTATTCATCACTAAAAATTACGATTATTTCTACTTAGAAACAAAATTGGTCACAATTTAAAAGATTATACATTCCATAAAAACATTTAATGTTTTTTTTTTAATTAAATTAATTTAAAATTTAAGTCTGATGCATGACAATTTTATACCAATACTCATGTCTACTATACTACTATTTAATTCCAGTGGTTTTATGTATTTCTTAAACAAAAACGCCCTATTATTAAAAAAAATGTTATTTGGTATTAATAATAATAATAATTACAAAAGTAATAATATTTATGCTATTTTCATTGTGCAATATGTGAAGATATTTTGTTTTGGTTTAAATAGGCTTCGTTATTGTATCGTAATATTATTAAGATAAATAAAATAAATAAATCATTATCATTAAAATTGTAATAAAGTTGTAATTAAAAATAATAATTGGGTATAGGCTTTTATGTATGAAAAATTATTTGTTACGTTTAAATTCATATATTATTTTTCTTCGAACTGATTTTTTTATTTTTATTTTTAAAGATAACGTGAAAGAAATCTCTCCAATAAAATATTAAGAATTTTTAATGTGTTTGGTTTTATTTTTCCAACCAAAAAATTAAATTGAAATGGGTAAGTAAAACACATGAAAAATATATAAAAATGTCATTTGTAATTTTTAAGTTAAATAAAAAGATTACATGGTTTTACAAGTCATATAAGTATAAAAATAATAATAAAATTTGTCGGTGGATTTTTTTTAAATCATACATCAACAGCCACTACATATACAAAGCAAAAACATTAATCATAAATTGTGTCATTGTAAAAATATGAGGACGGATTGTTGCAGACAATTTCATTAAAGCTAATAGTAGATAAACATTTTATAACATCAGGCACTTTATTCGACAGTTTTCAAGAACAAAATCGTATCTGCAAGATTAACAAAATAGAACGAACGAAACATATTTCACTTACTTTTAAACTACTAGTCTGGCTCACAAACATGAGGAATAAAGCCAATGAGAATCGTGTATATAGTATTAAAGAATTTCAAATATGAAACAATAAGTATAAAGACTATACAATGTTTCGGTGGAATTTTACAAATCATACATTTTTACATTATTATTAGCAGCTACATGTTACAAAGCCAAAAATTAAAATAAAATATTGTAAATAAAAATGGACGGATTGTCTCAGACGATTCATATTCATTAAAGTTAAATGTAGATTTAAATTTATTAAACAACTCTGGCACTTATTTCAACAGTTTCTTAAGAATAAAATCTTATATGCCAATTTAACAGCTGACTGTTTTTTTTTTAATATTAGGCACTTTTTTCGACAATTTCCAAGAACAAAATCGTATCTGCAAGATTGACAGTTTAAAGTAGAACATTAGAACTTACTTTTAAACTTCAAACTTTACAAAGGTGAATAATAAACCTTCACTTTGACTTTTTAAATCGTAAGATTAAATAAACATATGGCTGAAATATTTTAAAAATATGTATAAATACACAATTTTGTGAATCATTACTTATCATTGGACTGCTGACTCGTTTTAGATGAACGAGTTGTCCTTTCATTTGTTTTTTTTTATTACAGTGTCACAAAAATAGTAAATAGTATGAGATTCGAAACCAATTAAACTTTCATGTACATTGTACATGAAAAATAATCTAAAATTAAATAACTATAACATATCTGATTTGATTTGAAAATACCTAATTCTTCATCATAAAATTAATGTTGATTTTAACATTTAAAAAAATATTTCATTGAACACATAAAATATTTATCCTAAGAAATATGGTATTTCACTACTGCAAAAGAGCATTTTCATTAGTTGATTTTGATACTGTATAATTGATGTTTCAAGATTTTTTTACTATTTCTTGTTTAGAAGCTAATTTTCCGCAAGGAAATTTAAATTTTCGCATCTTCTTTTCGCTGGGATTAAAAAATTTATGATTTAATTGTTGCGTAATTAATATATATATAATTAAACAGACACATTGTCCTACAACTCGCATGGTAAGTTTTCTGGCTCTACGCTCCGAAATTGTCGCTGATATCAGAATATTCCTAAATAATATTATGATTATGGTATTGTAAGTATGCCTTACATAATTTCATAACATAGTATGACATAGTCACTAGTGTCTATGGTTATATTTTCTTTTTCAATTCTACATACTCATTACGTAAAATTACACGTCTATCGACCAATAAAAATGCTCTATTTAAAAAAAAAGTATACTATTCCTATACTCTAAAATATCTACAGCTTTGTTTAAATATATTTTAGTGGCTCGTCAAATAAAATGTCAAAAATAACTACAACTTAAATATAAACTTATATTATATTTGATATGTTAATACTCGATCAATATCTCGATATTTGGCGATTGCATTTCGAGTATAATTTGATATTGTGACAGTACACACAACCAGCAGTATATCTGAAAGGAGGTAAATAGAACGGTTATAGAATTATATATAACTCGCGGACGCCCGCGTGGAATTTAGTTTTTCACACGGAAGAGTCCCTCGGAAACTATGGATGTTTCCGGGATGAAAAGTAGTCTATGTGTAAATCGGTTCAGTACACTAGACAAAGGTGGTCCATCTAATGCCAAGTGCCATCGCCTATAAATAGGGCAAATCTTCACAGGTCAAGCAAGGAACGGAAGACCAGCGCTGCGCTGGTGTATCCATCACTAGCGTAGCACATGATGAGTGGTGACCATTTTGGTACCACACATATAATTTTTTTTTTGGATTTAATTTATTTATTAGTTTAATATCTTTAAATTATTAGTTTACTATATTTTTAAAATTACTTTCTTTTGTTTTAAGTATTTGTTGTCTTTTGTGTATTATGTGTGTGTGTGTCCAAATAAAATAATTTTCTTTCTTTCTTAACATACCACCTTCACAGTGATACCTGAGAGTGTCTATCAACCTGAGAGTTAACTGTTAAGCCTGTTATTATATCAGCACTCAGACAAATTACAAAAGAACCTGACACGCTAGATGTGACCACTTTGTCAAAGATCAAGAATCAATGATCTAACGCGTTTATAAAAACTGTTTCTATAGAAACGCTGTTTCATTGTTGTAATCGTTTTCGTCGTGTAAAGAGCTCCCTAAAAACGCCGGTTTGTGTAGTTGAATGGCATAAAAACGGTCAACAACTTGTAGTTCCCTAAAAGATACAAGTAACATTTAATTTTTAAGTATTTCTTACTTAATTATATCTTTGTAATAAAAAAAATATTTAAAAAGAATTGATTCTTCTGATGGAACAGCAAAACATCAATCAAGTAATCAATATTCTGTGTAACGAGTGAAAGCGATGTGATTTTTAGTCTGTGTAAAAATTACATGTGTGTGTAATTCGAATAAAATTGTTGTGTGCAGTGTAATGACACAGAATATATTAATTGGTATTAAATATGTTAAATGTGTGAGTTTACCTTGTCCCCCTCAAAAAACGACAGACAATTTGAGTGCGATGCATCTCCATATCTAATTCCTCTAAGTACCAGTACCTATGCCTTTTACTCTGAAGTCAGCAATGATGCTTTCACAAAAAGCTCTAACACTAAAATATTGTATGGTCCATATATTATTGTTAATATTACTTACATTGTATGCCATCCACAGGAAATCTATGAAGGCTGCAAATGTAGCATCAAGCTGAAATAAATATGTTATATTGATTACACAACTGTCTCCATGATCCAGTAGGTAACCTATCTGGCTTCGGATCACAAATGCCTGGCCTGAGTTCAAAAATTCTCAGCCTGGAGTTATGAAGTTGGTGTCCTCCCTCGCGTCTTGCAGAACATGTTAAGCCGTCGGTCCTCGTCATTAACATCAGAGAGTGGCCACTAATTAATCACTATCATCCTAATCTAGCAAACCTGTATTCGAGCAACAAGGTGGGTCTAAGCTCTATATTCTATAAGGGTGGCCTGGTATCCTTGTATCCCATAAAATAGGTTGATAATAATAACACTATCAAAAGATATTTTCTTAATTGATCCAGGTCTGGCTGGTGGGATTCTTCGGCTGTGGCTAGTTACCACCCTACTGGTACCGCCAAGCAATTTAGCGTTCCGATACGATGTCGTGTAGAAACCGAAAAGAGGTGTGGATTTTCATACTCCTCCTAACAAGTTAGCCCGCTTCCATCTTAGACTGCATCACCACTTACCATCAACATCAGGTGAGATTGTAGTCAAGACCTAACTTGAAAAGAATTTTAAAAAAGTAACTGGCGGTCAGGGCTCCAGTGTGAGGGACCTCTTCGCTGTCTCAAGAATCACTGCCTTCTTATCTAACCTTTAATTCATCAGTCAATCTAAAACTTCTTAAGTCGAAGCTTTTCGTTATAAAGCAAAGTGAAAGTATACAGGGTGTTCCGTAATTAATGGATAAAATGCAAATGGTAGATACACCACCTAATTATTTAAAACTAATTTGAATAGTTTTCCAAAAATCCCTAATATTAGAGGCATAGTTGGTGAGGTTGTGTATTGTATCTACTGAACTGATTTTGAAAATTCTTTTACTAATTGCAAGCCATATATGACTGTCATAGGCTATATTTATTCCCGTATTCTCACGGGAATGGGAACTACGCGGGGCGTACCGAGGAGCGACGGCTAGTGTTAAATATACTCACATAAATATAATATCCTCCAAGCAACCATAGACCAAATATTAATTGGAACAATATAATAAGCCCCATTGTGATCAGCCACGGCAGGATGAGCCCTCTCATCCAAATGTTGATGCCAATAACCTGAAACATTATTATTTATTTATTAATCTCTTGATGGAGTGTTGATGGCCTACCTGTAGAACTACATCTTGTGAATACCAAAAACCCAATCACATTGAGAACCACCTTTTTTAAAGTCAGTTAAAAATGACATATTGTCGACCAATATTGGCAATAGTACTTTCTACACTAAAAGTAAAGAAACTCTAAATTGAATTTGTTTGCTAATGTAAGTGTAAGTTAAGTAAACTTGATAATCTTCAAGTTTACATAAACTATGAAAAATAAAGTATATTTCATTGATTATGTTCCAGAATGATTTTATAAATTATGCATCTTTTGTAACCACAAAGTACACTTACCATAAATATTGATGATACAATAAGAATTGTCAGAATGCAAATAAAAATGATTCCAAATACTTGCAGCGCTGAAAATAGAGATAAATTTCTTGATTATTTTAATTTATTTATAAAAATTAATCCACATATCCCTTGGTATTTGATTTCAGTGTTTTTTTTTATGTGTATGTTAATGTCAAGAGAAGTTTTTTATGACAAAAAATTTAAAAAGGTTAGGCGTAGCTGGAACTGGGGGTAACATCTGAGGTTAACTGGATAATCATAGCCTACAGCAGAGTAATATGTTGTAAAACATCTTAAGACCAAGTGCTGCCCTGTAGTGTTAAGCCTCTTAAACTTGTAATTATAACAGCAAGGTTATGGTGTCCTTTAGACCAGAACACAGCAATGTTGCTTGGTGATAGAACTAAACATGCAAGCATACATACATCATTATCAGCTTTTTGTATCATTCATTATAGAGCCGGGCCTGCCTTCTTATAGGAGAGAGGATATACAGGAACAGAGACCCACCACACTGCTTCAATTGAGTTATCAGGATCCACAGAGAGATCATTATTTTTTTTTACATTAAGTATATAGCTTGCAGCTGCATGGCTGCAATCATGCTCATGTATGTCATGTCAGTATGGATTATGAACAAAGAAAAAATGATGAATGATGATTGTCTAATGATGAATGATGAAAGAATCCAAGGGACATCAACTAAATGTATGAATGCAGACCTCTGCTATGCCTAGCAGTTCTATGGTAAAACAGTGAAGAAGGAACTAGATTGAAAAGTTCTTGGGCGCACTTGTTTGTTTGAACACACTAATCTCGGGAACTACTGGTCCGATTTTTAAAAGGAAATTGACATCATTTCTGTAAATATTATTATTATTATTGTTGTTTTTATTAATTAATTGCATTATTGTTTATTTTTATATATATATATTTTTTTTTACTTGAAGTGACGTTTATTTTTAATTTTAACTTTAGCTTATGTATTAATTAATGACATCCCTTTCTTAAAATCAATTATTTGATTTTGACACTTTAATTAGTATTGTAAAATTTCTTGATTTTGACATTTTAATTAATATTGTAAACCTTCTTGATTTTGACATTTTAATTATTTTATTATTATTGTAAATTTTTGGTAAATTATTTTAGATTGTAGGTTAATCTTTTACTTTAAGTTTTTAACCGGACTCTGCAGTGTTGTGAATGCCTGTAAAAGATGGCTGCAGTAGTTCAAGAATTTTGTAACTCACTTATATATAATGTTTTCTGCTGTCATTGTTGGCGTTACAAATATGTAAATAAATAAATTTGAAAAGCCCATTTATCGAGGAAGGCTATAGGCTATATTATCCCTATATGCCCACGGGAACGGGAACCACGCGGGTGAAACCGCGCGGCGTCAGCTAGTTATTGTATAATTATAGTTGTAGCACTTACATCCTCTTACATCTGCCTCAAACAAAGGGTTCCACAACTGTGTAGAGTCTCCACCCAACATCTGGTACAGTATAAACGTTATGAGCACAACACCCATAGCTGCCGTGTACACTGCCACCGCACGACTGCCACTCTTCACCGTTGACGCCCAAATACATGGCGACCAACATGATTCCAGCACAGGCATTGTGGAGTTGTATTGTTAATTATGTTTTTACAAACATATGCCAATAAAAATATCACAAATATTTGCTCCAATATTGCACCTGGAATTATAAGAAAACATCCATTATTTTCAACATCGTCAAATTATTTTCAAACATATTTTATCTCACAGTAGAAAACTTATTTAATGCATATTATAAATGTTGGAATTAATTGAACAATTGGACTTGATTATGAATTTTCTGGAAACTATAATGAATGAACGAGACCGTTGACTTCATATACTCTCAGGCTTTTCTGGCATATCGTTTACACAAAAATTAAGCAGTATTGTCATGAATAAATATTTTATTCATGGACTATATTTCATCTAATAGCCAGACCTAGGATCTATAGTCACAAAAGCCTACACCTGGATCAAAATATCTATATTAATATTGTATAGTACGCCCAACTGTAGATCTATGGGCAGTATTCTAAAGATGTTTGTGGAGTTCTAGGTGTAATCTCTGGATCTATTAAACCTTTTTTGAAAATTCTTTCAGCTACCACTAGAAAGTGAAAGTGAAAATCACATTTTTTGTGAGTATATTATTCATAGGCTATATTTTTTTACCCATATTCTCACGGGAACAGAAACTACAGGAACTGCAGGATGTCATTTTTGTTTGTGGTTGATGTAATTTTTTTATAAAGGTGCAGTGCCTACCAAACAACACAATAAAATTGTTTCATCATTAGCAACCCATTTTTGGCTCTCAGAATGAGAGGGGTTAGGTAAATAGTTTACCACGCTGGCACAATGCAGATTGGCAGACCTTACACATGAAGAGAAATAAAAAAATTCCCAGGTATGCAAGTTTTCTCACGATGTTTTCCCTTATCTACCTTACCTTACTTCTACTCACTATCTACTTACTTCTATCTGCCTACTTAAATGTTGGAAATATGAATGCTGGTTCTATCCTGAACCTATAATTAGTAAGCAATATCAATAATACAAATATTTAACTAATAAAGATATTGTAAAAGAGATTGTTTGTATGCTTGAATTGAATAGGCTGTGAAACTATTGGAGTGATTAAAAAATTTCTTTCACCATTAGAAACCTACATAATACCTGATGAAGTTAGGCTATATTATATTCCCCGTATGCGCTACACTGTATATGTTTATATTATTAGTAACAAAGTTACAAACACAATGCCACACCTATAAAACGTTACACTTAACTTTTGGCGGTTAACGCAAAAAAATCACATAAAGTTTGTTTGGTCTTCAGTTATTAGTAAGAAGTTTTATTGCTCATTTAATATATAAAAATTAAATAAATAAAGCATTAAACTTACAATCTGAAATTAAAAGTTTCTTTTGGATTTATTGTTTGATTCGGGGTTGTCGACTTCACAAAATCTCAACGCGCAACTTTCTTTTGACAATGACATTGACACTTTGAGAGTACAGTATGTCAGTGCAGGCTGTAGATTAAAAATAATATTTTAAATGTAGACAGAGAAACCAAAATGTAATACATTATTACTGGAGGACCTTCATGTTTGTTTCAGAGAACCGTGATAGCCCAGTGGACATGACTCTGTCTCCGATTCCGGATGATGTGGGTTCGAATCCGGTCTAGGGCATGCACCTCCAACTTTTTATTGCATTTTAAGAAATTAAATATTACGTGACTCAAACGGTGAAGGAAAAACATCGTGAAGAAACCTTGCAGGTTTTTCTTCACGATGTTTTTCCTTCGTCACACTACCATCGGGTGCCCTCTTTTTTAGATAGACCGCTTGTAAGGAAATAGCTACGTTAACTTAAAACAATTAGACCTCATTTTAGCTTAACAAAAATTTTTAGTGCACAGTCTTGTTAGTGCACGTATAAAGGTTCATTTACACGAGCGGTAACTTTATCGACGACCGCAGTCGACTGCAGTCGTTGGTAGCAGCTGTCGTTCGTGTAAATGTTCGTGTAAACACTAAGCGAACTGGCAGAATCATAGAGTACCTACATTGAATGTATAGAATTTTGGTGCGTCACTTTTTAGCTCAAGAGACTGCCTGGACCATCTGGACTTTTATTTTATTATGCAAATAGAAATAGCCTTACGTCTTTTATTTTTATGGATTTAGTTAGATAATGTTTTATTTATAGTGTAATTTTATATAAAATAGGTACTATTAGGACCATCATCAATTATCATTTTGATATATATGAATAATGTTATTCGTTATCAAGAATAAACCAGTACCTGTATCTAAGTTAGGATTAATTATTCATGTTAGCTCCTCGCATTACGTCCCATTGATTTGCATTGAATGGCTTTCTAGGACCACGATTATCTTATATTATGAAAATAAATCATTAGTAACGTATAAAATTACCAGATAATGGGAAAGACGTTGATTTTTAGCTTCCTTGTTCTTGTTAGATGCCAATAACCTTATGATAGATTATTATTATTATTATCAGATTCAATCGATTTCTTATTTTCCCGTGTCGTAGTTTGAGATAGAAAGGTTTTTATTATCTGCTTGTCTTTTGATGGACATAGACATTTACTCTACAACACACGATCTGTTTCCTCAAAGAGCCACTTTCCAGTACCTTCTGATCATATCACAGCCGTGATAGCCCAGTGGATATGATCTCTGCCTCCGATTCCGGAGAGTGTGGGTTCGAATCCGGTCCGGGGCATGCACCTCCAACTTTTCAGTTGTGTGCATTTTAAGAAATTAAATATCACGTATCTCAATCGGTGAAGGAAAACATCGTGAGGGAACCTGCATACCAGAGAATTATTTTAATTCTCTGCGTGTGTGAAGTCTGCCAATCCGCATTGGGCCTGCGTGGTGGACTATTGGCCTTACCCCTCTCATTCTGAGAGGAGACTCGAGCTCAGCAGTGAGCCGAATATGGGTTGATGACGACGATATCACAGAGCCGCCACCCAACTATAGCTTGGGAACTTCGTTTGTAACACCGATGTTGCGCGCGGGGCGGGGGGGAGGGCGTGTAGCGATGAATGAAAAACCCACAACTGATGCACGTCACTTCCCCGCACGCACGATTTCACACCCGCGCAGTCTTTTCGCCCGTCGCTCACATAACATGGGAGTGTTACCAATGAACTTACCAGACTGTAGTGGTTGAGTCTTGTAATTACACCCCCTATCTCTACGCCGATTGTAGATCTATCTAGACGCCCGTTCTTTACGATCCTGACGATATACATAAACGACCGACGCGACGTTATGATTTTTTAAAAAGAGCAACTGTTGAGTTTCTTGCCGATTTCTTCTCAGCAGAACCTGCCTTCCGAACCGGTGGTAGAATCTTTACAAATAGTCAATTGACGTGTCAAAAGTGCTTGTAAACTGAGCCTACTTGAAATAAATGATTTTTGATTTTGATTTTTTAATTTAGGCAACACAAACATAAACTATACAGCATCTTCGCCGGCGAAGACGAGGTTCTCGTCTGTCGTCACTTGAACTTAGGTATTTTACTCACGATTTCGGGGGTGCCTGGATTGATACACTCAGGCCAAAACACCCTTCCAGAACGGCCTTTCTAAACCGAGGTCCAAGGCTCAACGCAGACACCCTTAGAGAGTCGTTCTGCCCATCTCTTCTGCTTCTGCCTTAGCGCCCCATCAAGCGATGTTTCTGCGATCACCCTAACCCCCCGGTGACGCCGCTGACATCCCATTAAAGAGCCTACGCCTCTTAGACAATCAGTGAAAAAAAATCTTAAGATCACAGGATCATTGAGCGTTTCACCTTAGGCGACATCTACATCATCGTGGTCAACAATCAAAAAAGAAAAACGAACAAGTTTGCTCCAGCAGTCATCTGTTCTTCGACAAATATAAGGCCTGCCAATGCCAACAGCCACTTCACTTTTTACTTTGCGCTATGGTGCTCCCTTTGTATGTTTCTTAATACAATATGTGTATGAATTTATAGATATTCAATGTTTTGAGTGGGTATTTTCACGAGATTCATTAGAAAAAAGCCTTACGCAAGTCACCTAATCGCTCCTTTAAAGGACCGCGTGTGACACACAACATCTGGGTTACAATAATGAGCGAATACAACGGTGTTAGATAAATCCTTACAAGGTATCCCTTTACCTTGTATTTACAATAATTTATTTATTGATTTCATGGTAACATGTAGGCAATGTTTTCTTGATGGAGTCTAATATCATCTTTCCTTCTTCTACATTACATCATAAAGACGTAATGTTGACAAACAAAATGGGGTATTTAACCCCCCGGTGACGCCGCTGAGGTCCCATACGGAGCCTACGGCACTTACACAATCAGAAGAAAAAGCGAATGGGTTATTAAGGTCACAATAATCGTACCACTATTATATCAAATAAGTACACCTTCATTACATCTTTGCCAGTAAGATGGTATTTTAATGAGGCTATATATAAAACTTAAATGCCTAAATTGATCGCTTGGCTTTGATGATTTTTATATTTCCCAATTTGGGTAAAGTTTATTTTAATGGTTGGCTTTAACTGTCGCTAGTAACCATCTCACCGTCAAAAACGCAGATCTCTTTTCTTACTGGGCACTATGAGTAAATGCCTAGGGTCCTGCGATCAATGGGGCCCTCTAGCCACTTAGGTTTCGATTGATAAGCCGATTTGTGACGTGCATTAATGATAGAGTTAGGTACCTACTTCACCTTTAAAAAATATGTATTATTTCTCTGATAAAAACACCCCATTATGTACTTAAGACCCCAAGGCTTCCAATAATAAGTAATTTAGATGGCCCTATAATAAGGTATAGGAAGGTAGTGTGCGCCAAAGTGTTTATTTGTACACCAAAATAAAGAATGGCTAGTCGGGCCGTGGCTAGTTACCACCCTACCGGCAAAGACGTACCTCAAACCGATTTAGCGTTTCGGTATGGTGTCGTGTGGAAACCGAAAGGTGTATGGATTATCATCCTCATAACAAGTTAGCCCGCTTCCATCTTTAGACTGTATCATCACGTACCACCAGATGAGATTTTAGTCAAAGGCTAACTTGTATAGGTATAATAAAGAAAAAAAATTCAATACATAGAACATATGTAAACCAAACAAATAAACCACAGAATACAATAAACTAGTACAAGATGATTACCTACTAGCTATTTAGGTAATTAAGAGCTAGCAAGAGTGGAGAATGGACTGTAAGTTTGGCTTAGTAGGTACACACATATTATATAATTTTAGCGTCTAAGCTTTGTAATAAGAACACATCGATCAAAGGTCACACACAACATATTCGTACAATGTAACACGAGGGAACATACGTATACTATACTTATATAATATGAACGAAACTTCAATAACAATGACCATGCAACATTTCGTAGGAACGTATATCCTAACTTTTTGTTTATGTTCTGAGAATTTTGAGGTTATAAAATGTTAGATAAGGCATACAACTAGATACTGATTCGTTATCAACCCATATTCGGCTCACTGCTAAGCTTGAGTCTCCTATCAGAATTCCATTGATTAGCCAACCAATAGTCCAACACAATTTTCCTTCACCGTTTGAGATAAGTGATGTTTAATTTCTCAAAATGTACACAACTGAAAAGTTGGAGGCGCATGCCCCGGACCGGATTCGAAACCACACCCTCCGGAATCGGAGGCAGAGGTCATATCCACTGGGCTATCACATCTCTTAGATACCGATTAGTGCTCTAAATTTGACATAGGAAGTATGGGGTCACAACTCACAACACACTTTTGAAGATTGCGATTAGTTGTAAGCCGCACTTTATACCTAGTTCCCGAAACCTTCAAACGATCTCCAAGAGGCGTTCGGCGATCTGGGCGGCCTGCTAAGCTTCTGGAGCGTGTTCGGTCGGCTGGAGTGACTCCAGCGGGGATCAGCACCAAATGGACCTACGTACAACGGCCAGCCCCTGGTGGCCAAGTGCGGAAAAGGCCCAGGAAAGTGTGTGTAATTATGTGTGAGCGTGTGATTATGTGTGTGTGTGTGTGTGATTATGTGTGAAGAAGAAGAAGAATACCTTCAAAGGATTTTGTAGACTCCGCTGGCAGTGTAGGTATTCCGACGTTTTCCTCCAGGGAAGGAGACGTCATAAAAAGTTAAAATTAGAAGCTTAAAGCGTCTGAGTTAGTGGCAGTGTTGCTTCTGAAAATTCAATGCCACAGACATAACGGATCTACCTTCCAGAACAGCCTTTTGAACCGAGGTCCGAGTCTCAGAGGAGACGCTCATACAGAGTCGTTCCATCCATCTCTTCTGCTTTCGGGACCTATCAGATGATGTTTCTGCACTCGTCCAAAAACCCCCGGTGACGCAGCTGAGGTTATATCGCCATTGACGGTCAATTATTGTCACGTTTCTGAAAAGCAAACGGCAGTACCCACGCGGCATACTATACAAGTCATGTACGCAGTGATCAACACACGATCAATTATAGTCGTGGGTGATAGAGAAACGTGAGAATAATTGACCGTTTGTGGCTAGCATTATGGAGTCTACAGCGCTTACACAATCAGGCAGAAATAACATATAATTGAAAATTTTGAAAATCCCCTGAATGTCATGAAATTGTTAATTACACTCTCGATCAAGTCGTCAATATTCTCTTTCAGTGCGCTTTCATTTGAGATCCCACTCGAGTACATTTGCAGACATTCGGTTGTTCTTCTCCACTTTCACCCCCCCACAACTTTTAAACAGCTCAACCGATTTTCATCAAATATGTCTAAAAACACTCGCCCGTAAGTCACCTTTGATACAAAAAAAACTAAATTGAAATACCTTCACCCGTCGGGAGCTATGGTACCAAAGACATACTGACTGACAGACAGACACGTCCAACTTATAACACCCCACTTTTTGCGTTGAGGGTTAAAAACCGATCCACACTAAGGGAGCCGGACTTATACTATAGAGATGTAAAACACTGAATGTTAACACTGGACTGTTGTCGTATCCATACCTAATAGTCCATCTGACTAATTTGAAGGGAACACGATTATTGGTCATCAGCATCATCATCATAACAGCCGATGGACGTCCACTGCAGGACATAGGCCTTTTGTAGGGACTTCCAAACATCACGATACTGAGCCGCCTGCATCTAGCGAATCCTTGCGACTCGCTTGATGACGTCAGTTAACCTGGTGAGGGGTTGACTAACACTGTGCTTTTAATTTTGGTCATATTTGAATGATATTTACTTGAATATTTGCTATATTAGGAAAACTTTTAAAAAAAGTCTCGTCAAAATAGTAGTCAAGTACTGCACTTTTAAAAATTGGGGATCGAAAATGAAAAACAGATAATGAATGAGTACTTTTAAAAGCAAATGACCGATACTAACATTGAAAATAATATGATGTTTACTATCTTTAAGTATAAATGGGTCTTGATGTACGATACGAGACGTTACTACCTATCGCTAAATATTGCAATGTCAATATGCGATAAACTGTTGATAAGAATTCACTAGTGTTTCGATAATCGAGCACTTACCTAATAGAGACCGATACTGTTTTCCCAAATGAAAAGATTATGGTTGTTTGGAACTTATTCTGTACTAGCGGACCCGGTCAAGCTTCGCTTTGACTTATGTCCACTTCTTCCCTATCCCTACCCTACACTACCGTACTCCTACCCCTACCCTACCCCTACTATACCCCTACCCTGCCCCGACCCTACCCCTTTTCGGATTTTTTTTCGGAAATAGAAACTTTAATTTACATAAAATAAATTTATGAACACACGCGCAAATGTTAATCATTTGTCAGTATTTCTGAACGCACGTATAAATGTCAATCATAACATAAACAGTATTTGACAGGATGGACAACGAATGTTTGACAGGTACCAAACAGATTAACATTGAAAAATTACTCATCTTTCATAAATATTTATTCGTCGAGTTTTCATTGTTTTTAAGATGTATTCTGTTATTCTTGGCGGAGACAAATCCAACGAATCAAAAACCATGAAAATCGGTCCAGCAGATCTCGAGTTAAAGTGTTGTAACAAACCCGACTTTCTTTTATATATATAGATTTCTAACATAACAAAACTATAATAATATTACGTATAAATGAACCAATAAAAACCTAGTTCCCGTAGGAATACGAGGATAAAATATAGCCTATAACACTCAGGAAAAGAAACAAGCAAACTAGCTTCCCAACATTGAAAGAATTTTTCAAATCGGTTCAGTAGTTTCAGAGCTCCATGCAAACAAATGAACAAACAATCAAATCTCTTTATATTATTAGTATAGATTGAGTCTTGTGACCTCATGTTTACATGCAACCTGCCCATTTAGCCAAGTGGCACGTCGATTCTATTTCTACGATCGCAAGCGCTTCGAAAACTAGAAAAATGTATGGGAGTGACATTTGCTATCGACAGGTCACGCGATCAAGATCTGTCGTTCCCATACATTTTTCTAGTTGTTGAAGCGTTTGCGATCGTAGAAATAGAATCGACGTGCTATTTGGCTACAGAGGCTGGGTTTTCGTAAATTATTCGGGTCAAGGTTTTGTAAAGGATTCACAGATGCTCGCGACTACGACATCGCGGGATTCGGTTTTTTATGTAACTTTGTTTTGGCATCTGATTATTATCATCAATAAACAGGTATTATAAATAAAAGTGTCTGTCCGTGATTTTTAAAATAACTGTTTTCTCAAGTGCTTATGTTATTTACTGTATAAAGATACGAACAAACTTTTCAAACATTTGCGTGTCCCTATTTGTCTCTAGAACGGCTGAACCGATTTTAATGGGACTTTCACTGGAAAATAGAAAATGTTATTGAGAAACAAACAGGTTACATTTTATCTCGGCAAAATCCATGGTTCCTGCGCAATTATTGAAATACTGAATTTCACGCTAACGAATTTGCGGGCGTACGCTAGTTATCAACGAAATATTCAACAGAACTTTGCCGGAAGTTGTGAAGTTGTGGGCAAAGATTTTATACTATTAGATATGGCACTAACGCGTCGAACAAAAGTGGCAATTTGTCTTAATTTCATTTAGTCTCATACCTAAATAATGTCTACAATGTCGAGTGTGTGTTTAAAAAATGCAAAACTCATAAATATATTGGTAAGAAAACAAAAAATGTGTGCGTTCAGTGTCATCCGTCTAAACTCAGATCACTTTTTGCGGTGATTTTGTAAGCCCATAACATATCTATATTATAAAATATCGGTGGTTGTGGGCAAAAGCCAAAATTTAATTTTAAGTTCGGTTTTAATTTTATCACACACTCTTTTGTCGGTTATAAATAAACCTAAATTTTAAATCAAAAGGCAGTTCAAACGTAACAGAGTCGATTACGCCATTTAAAAAGATCGGCAGTGTTTTATAATCCGTTATAATTTATTGGCCGCCATTTTAATTCGTCTTCCTTCCTCCAAATTTAGATCCGGAATCTGGGTTGCGTTAGTTTTAAGGGATTTCGTTGCACATAAATTTCAATTTTATATATCGTAACAAGTTGCACTTTATTGGCCCAAGCTATTTTCGTCGTCAGCACGCCCATAGAATAAGAAACTTTTGCTCCCAAAGCAGAGTTTAACAATATATTTAACGTTATCATTTTATAAGGTACTAGCTGACGCCGCGCGGTGTCACCCGCGTGGTTCCCGTTTCCGTAGGAATATGGGGATAATATATAGCCTATAGCCTTCCTCAATAAATGGGAAAAAATTTTGCAATTTTATCAGACCTGGGTGACGTTGTCGCATTCGTTCGTCGGCTTTTCGTCGATGATAGCAAAATAAATAATTTTCTATCTATGAAAGGAGATTAACATAAGGGTGCTGTAAATGGAAATGTTGGAAGGGAAATGCCAAGACTAACGTTCTTGAACAAAATCCAGGAATTGCCAGAATAAGAGTACCGTAAACCGACGAACTTATATCATCAATATTGACCCATATTTGGCTCACTGCTGAGAGCTAGTCTTCTCAGAATGAGAGGCCCAATGCGGATTGGCAGACTTTACATGACGTAGAGAATTAAGAAACTGGTCAAGTATGCAGGTTTCCTCACGATGTTTTTCCTTCACCGTTTGAAACATGAACATTACTGAAAAGTTGGAGGTGCATGCCCTGGGACCTACGCCCTTTGAATCAAAGGTAGAGGTTATATCCAGTAATCTATCACGTTACGTCAAACTTGCATGAGAAGGATTAATTATTAGAATGGAAGAAGCAAGGGCAAGATATTATTATGATTGTAGCAAATGGAAAGACATAATCTCTGCCTGCCAATGAACCATGAAATGTAATGTATGAAAATTTTCACCAATTTTCTGATGGTCCGCTAGTGATCTTATTAGAAGAAAATCCCTCTATAAGAAAGATACCTAATAAGATAAATGTTTCTTACTGTCATAGAGCGATTAAAATGATCATAAAAGAATCAAGGTTGGTGGACTTATTGGATTCGTACACTCAGAAATGTAAGCTACTTAAATGAGATACTTACGTAAGGAGCACACTATTTTCTACAGGTGCAGCATACGTACAACAAATGCCGTATACTTAGTATCTAAAAGCAGCTCACTGTGCCGTTTAGAAGCAACACCATGTTACATATGGAGCTTCTATACAGCTGGCTAAAATACGTAGCAAAACTAGACACTATTAAGCCTATCTATTAAGCCTTACTCAATCCTAGGTTCTGCACCTGATTGGACTTTATTAATGGATACGTATGAGAAACATTATAAAATCCCAGCGGATGTCGCTATTTCGAGATCTAGACCAGACATTTTCCTTTTGTCCAAACAAACTAAGCGAATAGTACTTGTAGAGCTTACTGTGCCGTGGGAGACTAACATTCCGAAAGACCACAGTTTAAAAGTGAATAAATATTATGACCTAACAAATGAACTAACTAAAAATGGCTATGTAGTCAGTCTGTACGCCGTAGAAGTAGGTGCGAGAGGATTACCAGCAAAATCTCTCTATAACTTGCTTAAAGACCTTGGCCTCTCTAGAAGTGCAGCTAGTTCTATATTAGAACGGGTATCCAAAGCTGCTCTAATAGGATCTTACCAAATTTGAATAGGTAGGGAGAACAACACGAGCAGAGAAGGGGAATGTTGATCGATCGTCAAGGAATTCCTTAACCCTACATCCGGTAGTCACAAGTCCTGGACTTTGCTTGGTGTTTTTCCCTCTACCACGCGATGGACCCGGCACCTGCACGGTGAATCCATGGAGTGCTAAGATATTCGTCTCTCTTATTAGTGTCTAGTTTGCTACGTATGTAAGTATGGCACACCAGGAATATTTTTTTTCAGTGTAACAGCGTGTATTGTAATTTATATTTGATGCATTTTCAAGTTTGCCTTGTGGCATACTGTATGTGATATGTGGAGATTCAAGATGCAATCTATCTCATTTTTCACGAAAAAGTTGAACATACGCGTGACCAGACATCCAATGTGGATAGCAATCTATCGGCATTATCACGGTCCTTCGTTTATTTGTGTCGTTTTTCATATAAACATAAATGTATCGTTTGGTGTGAAGTTCGGAGCGCCGTTCCGAGCGCCACGCTCTCAAGACTTGCTGTCGCATGCTTGTTGACTACTTCACACCGGTTGGTTCAGTTTTAGTACGGCGTCCGCGCACCCGAGGCGTCGGATTCTGTAGCCGGCGCGATCGATTCATTCCGTTTTTTTTTCTCAACAATACACTGTCCGACCACGCAAGTTTTTAACAGTGAACAATGACAATACCTAGTGCATCGTGTTGTATACAAACTAAGTGATTTCTGTTTCTGTGAGATTTATCAAGTGATAGTTCTTTTTTTTCGCATTCAGCAACTTTTGCTGTTTGCATCCGAATCCTGTGAGGTACGGGTGAAATTGGTATTGGTCTCGTGGTTCGTCTGATACTCGTACCAATTGGTCCAGTCAAGTTCATTGTCGTGGTTATCTCGATTCAAAAACTGGTAAGTGTATTTAACGATTGGTGCACTCATTGTTGGTGTTTCAATGCTGAAATTTACATTTATTGGACGGGTTTTGTTTTTGGCTTTTTTATTATTATTGTTTTGTGAAACTTTTTATGGTGTCTAATAGGTTTGTTTTACAATAATTTTGACATTAAAATTAGGTTAATGTTTTTGATATCGGCTTTTTATGGGAATCACTCTACATAAGTAATTTGATAGTAGAGTCAGCAGAATATTAATAGTTTTATACTGCCTCTAGCTGCTTGGTGTTTTTGGAGTAATTTAACACTTTCAATGCGGTACGAGGTGAATAAGTCTAGCGGCTTCAAGAGTTACGAGGTCGATTGACCTCGTACACAGTTTTATTACGAGGTCAGTCGACCTCGTAAGTCTAGCGGCTTCAAGAGTTACGGGGTCAATGGACCTCGTACAAAGTTTTAGAACGAGGTCAAAAAACCTCGTACAGAAAATTCACGCCGCAGCGAACGTATTAACGTTATTTATGTACCTATAATTTATTTTAAATTGTTTGGTAGATACCTACTTAATTTTGTTTAGATTTTTTTTTAATATGACCAATATTCTTATTCCCCTCCAACTAGTCGGGAAAGACTGTGCTAGGAGTGGGTACTACAATAGACCAACGAGGCGGGGATCGAACCACCACCCCTCGTTGATGAGTCCAACCGCTCTTACCGTTGAGCTATTGAGGCTATGAATTGAGCTATTAAGGATTTAGAATGTGTGACTAAAAATTTCGATTACCTACTTATAATATTTAAATGTGACTGTAGGTAGTTGAGATTTCCCGTGTTTCTCCCGTGTAAAGTTTCAAATTATCAAAATGGCGTTTATGTAAAGTTTCAGTAATTAATCCAAGTAATACAATAAGTTAAATCGTTTATATTTTAAATTATATTACTGATAATCATTTACCTAATTATGTATTGGTTAAATATAAAACATGTGTTCAAAAAATTTCACTCATAAGGAGTTAAAAAAAATTGGGTTAAAATAATTTATGACTGTATGACATTTTTAGTTTTTTAAAAAAAAGTTATTTAAAAAAAATTTACTATAATGGGGTTGAAAAGAGGATCAAAACATAAACTGCCTTTCTTGCGGATAAAATCGCTGGTGTTCGTTAGTATTTAAAAAAAAATATGCCTAAAACAAAATAAATTGTTGTGGCAGAAATAAATAATTTATTATAAAATAAGTCACAAGATAAAAAATCTTCTTTCACTTAATCTTTATTGACGACGTAGATTAGATTAGTTATCGATTGTTTTTTTCGATTAGGTAAGTAGTTATCATTTTTATCAACTAGGAAGGTAGAGTAAGCGCCAGACTTCAAGTCCATTATGAACACGAGGCATATCACTCCGCAGTTAGTACGGAACCATCCCATCATCTTATCAATTAAAGTTACGGTTGAAACCCTAGTAACTTTATTTTAAGTTTTCGACTGATTATTATCACCATTATCTTATAATATACCTGACGTTTCGAAAGTGGGAATTTTCTTCTAAATTGAGTGCAGTATCTATTTAGATTATAGGCTTCGGTCGTGGCTAATTAGCAGTACGACGGCGCATAAAAATCGGCCAGTGTATCTCTACCAATTAGTCATACTAAGAATTTTGGCCCAGGCCACAGAATTCGTACTTAAGTCTAGATGCCTCAGCGCCGAAAGAAATGAGACCCCGGGCTGGGAGAAATTACCGGGGGAGCCAGGTCCCCCGCGTCTAATAAGTACTCGGGTAAGGAATCTAAGCCACGATGACCCGTGTGCTTAGCTTGTATCGTCACTTAACATCAGGTGAGATCGTACGATTGACCTCGATCACGTATTGATCATCGACTCTTGTGCCTTTTCAGATTCGCGACTTTGGTTCCTCATTTCTGTCTCGATAGCTCGCTCAATCACTCGCTGAGTGACTCATAGCTTTCTTATGAGGCCCATGATCGTCATCATAATATCAGCCGATGGATGTCCACTGCAGGACATGGGCCTTTTGTAGGGACTTCCAAACATCACGATACTGAGCCGCCTGCATCCAGCGACTCGCTTGATGTCGTCAGGCCACCTGGTGGGGGGTCGTTGTAGTGCGGGGTCGCCATTCCAGCACCTTGATGCCCAAGGTGCTTCTAGTGTTGAAGAATTGTGAATTGATGATAAAGTTTAAACTCTTTAATCGAAGATCTTTAAGTAAGAGACCAATAAATTTTCACATTTGCTCGATAACTGATAAATAATTTATGTGCAGACAATCGAAAGGAAATAAAAATACCTACCTACATACACTTCATGATAATTGAACTCAATAACTTTTGAGAGTAAGGCATCCGGTACAGTGAATGTTAATAAATTACTAACTAATTGTTGCCAGTATAACTACATTATAAGTAAAAGAAAATCATTTTATTTTTAAAAGGATTGCTTTGGCCCACAGAACAAAGATAATCCAGAATGACTCTTTAAAAGCAGCGTGGTGAAGCCGGTGATACCCATAAAAAAGTCACGCACCTCCTTGACATCCGCACATGAAAACTTTTTTCATAATTTGTATTTCAAAATTTAACACTAACAATAATTACGTAAATTAATATAATAATCAATAATTACTAATAAAAAATACTTCATCTTATTTCTTTAATTTTTGTGAACAGTTTTTAAAATATTTAAAAACACAAGACGCCATTTTTCTTGAATATTGTTGAAAATTACTGATGCGACGCTTCGCTTCGTGTCGTACTGACTCGAGAGTGTATTCGTTTTTGAATTTTGTATGTGAAACGACTACGACACCGTCGTGTTTCGTGCACTCTATCTGGCTATTATTCTTTAATCTGTGTCTTGGCCATACGTTTTTTTATATAAACCAACATATCCGTTCCTCTCCAAATTGTCGTAAAAACTTTGTTAGGAATGTTGAAGACAATAGTCCAACGGGCGGGGATCGAATCCATGTCGGCCTAGTGATGGAGTAGAATATTTTCTGAACTACCTCTGATATCAAAGAATCAAAAGTCAAAAGTCAAAGTCAAAATTAATTTATTGGTTAACATGTACTTCAAGCTTGTAACATTATACAGAATGCATGTGCTTTAAGTTCATTCAAATAAATGTATACTAAATAGTCTCATAACGGCTAAAAGTCAGAACCGTATACAAGCCAGTTTAAAAAAAAAAACAAATAAATTGTACATAAATTACGTAACGATTTCATAATACGAAATATTTGAATACTGTAAAGGAGCCCTTAAAGCTTTTTATGCTGAAAATGATGTCAGAAATATCGTATTTCACTCTCGAAATCCAATACGAAACTTTACGATCTTAAATCTTACGGCGCTCGAAGTATGATCGAAACGGCGTTTTTATATTACTGTTTCTTTTTTGCAAGCAGATGCCTGAGCTGTGACTTGCGGCCACGGGAGTATAATGTGGTTTGAGCGACAAATAAGCGAAATAGTAAAAGTAACGTTCTCTTTTAACTGAATGGCGTAATTCATATATTAGTATCACCATTATCAGCCGATGGGTGTCAGCAGAGCCGTGATAGCCCAGTAGATATTACTTCTGCCTCCGATTCTGGAAGGTGTGGTTTCGAATCCGGTCCGGGGCGCGCACCTCCAACTTTTCAGTTGTGTGCATTTAAAAAAATTAAATATCACGTGTCTCAAAGATTGAAGAAAAACATCGTAAGGAAACCTGCATAACAGAGATTTTTTTAATTTTTTGCGTGTGTGAAGTCAGCCGATCCCCATTGAGCCAGCGTGGTGGACTATTGACCTCTCTGTCTCTGACTCTTGGTCAACGGTGAGCCGAATATGTGTTATCAATGATGATGATACATTAATTCCTTTATCCAAAGGTTGTCTGGCAGATATTGCTATAAGAAATAAGATTGCCGTTCTTCGCACATTCTTGTTTACTATGTTTTCTTGTATTTTCTTTGTTAAGTATTGTTTTTCTTTTGTGCAATAAAGTATACATAAATAAATAACGTTCACTTAACTGAATTGCGCGGTTCATACATCATCATCATCATCATTATCAGCCAATAGGTGTCCACAACTGAACATAGGCCTATTTTACGGACTTCCAGACACTATGGTCTTGAGCCGCCATCACCCAGCTTCTTCCTGTGACCCGCATGAAGTCTTCGTTCTACCTAGTGGAGGGTAACACTGCAATTTTCGGGTGGGGTCACTATTCCATAAAATGGGACCCCCAACGTCCTCTTGTGCCTTTTCAGCTTCGCGACACGTTGAGCTTTGTTGGTGACTATGGTATTTTTTTTTACATAGTTCGAAGAGCCGATGGACGTTGGGGTCCCAAGGTGTTAGAATGGCGACCCCGCACCGGAAAGCGCAGTGTTGGTCGACCCCCCACTAAGTGGACAGAGGACATCAAGCGAATTGCAGGAAACCGCTGGATGCTGGCGGCTCGAGATCGTTATGCTTGGAGGTCCATGCAAGAGGCCTATGTCCAGCAGTGGATGTCCATCGGCTGAAATAATGATGGTATTTTTGCGGATAGATGCGGCTAGCTTCTGACTTCATCACGCAGAAACATTACGAGCATGGTAGGTACTCCATCGTCCGCTGAGTGACTCTAGGTATTTTTACGAGGCCCATAGTTTTGAAGGATTGTGGTTACGTAGATCAATTTAATCATAATATCAGCAATACTATATACAAACTCAAACAAAAAATTCGGACACACACATAGTCAAACTTAGCTTTTTTTGGTTATGGAAAAGAATCCTTTGTAAGAACATCCAACCTCCTGAGGGCTATAAAACCCTTAGTTTATTTTTAGAAGACTGGAATTTCTAGAGGAAAATAAATTTATTAAAAATACAATTTTCTTTGCGCTTTAAAATTGCGCACGCGAAACGCCGCCGCCTTTCGCAACGCTCGCTCACATGGCTACTACGTAAGGCCGATTGCACATTACACTATACATTATAATACAACTTACGAAACTCTATATGGTAGCGATCGTGATATTTATGATACATAATGTAGACCCAGCCTTATCGGAATAAACTGTTTACCTTGCCCGTGATACGCTTAAAAAGGTTATAGTACAATGTGTTTTGAGTTATTTAGTACTCTTGCTTATATACCTAGTACTAGTATCATCATCATCATCATCATAATCATCATATCAGCCGTTGGACGTCCACTGCAGGACATAGGCCTTTTGTAGGGACTTCCAAACATCACGATACTGAGCCACCTGCATCCAGCGAATCCCTGCGACTCGCTTGATGTCGTCAGTACACCTGGTGGGGGTTCGACCAACACTGCGCTTTCTAGTGCGGGGTCGCCCATCGGCTCTTCGAACTATGTACCTTTCCCGCCCATTACCACATCAGCTTCGCGACTCGTTGAGCTATGTCGGTGACCTTGGTTCCTCTGCAGATCACCTCATTTCTGATTTGATCACGCAGAGCCTGACTGCAGATATGTCACTTTGAGCCTTCTTTTTTTTTATTCTTTACAAGTTAGCCCTTGACTACTATCTCACCTGATAGTAAGTGATGATGCAGTCTAAGATGGAAGCGGGCTAACTTGTTAGGAGGAGGATGAAAATCCACACCCCTTTCTACACGGCATCGTACCGGAACGCTAAATCGCTTGGCGGTACGTCTTTGCCGGTAGGGTGGTAACTAGCCACGGTCGAAGCCTCCCACCAGCCAGACCTGGACAAATTAAGAAAATCTCAATCTGCCCAGCCGGGGATCGAACCCAGGACCTCCGTTTTATAAATCCACCGCGCATACCACTGCGCCACGGAGGCCGTCAAAAGTACTAATATAGTATTGCTTAATACTATACTATGTATATTTTAGCCCCGTACTTCTGTGGGAACTATGCAGGTGAAACCGCGGAGCGTCTTCTAGTTACACATAAAGCCGTAGTACAATCGATATTTTAGAAGTCGGGAAGTAAATCTAATACCAATGAGCAGGTATTTAAGAAGGTACAAGACTCTTTAATACAAGTTCGTTAAGAAAAGTAAGCAAGTACCCAGTTAGTTGAGAATAAATAGCCTCGCATACCGTTTAGGAACTAAACTAGACTGCTAATCGTAAATCTTGACGGCTACCGACTTGGTGGACGCGGCGTCACAATGGTTACATCACCATGTTATAGTGTAAGAGGTAGTACCATGTACATCCTAAGCTTTGAAATAACGGTTTGGATTATACATATGTAAGAAAGAAAGAAAGAAAGAAAGAAAGAAAAAAGCTTAATTAGAGAATTATGCCACACAACACAATTTGTTCTTGAACAAAATCCTGCGATGTGTGGCACAACCCAGTAAACGGATCCAACTCAGCATAATGCTACATACTCTTTAAATAAAAAGAGCATGCAGCGCTGGTTTTCAGTTGGAACCGATGACCAGATGCCGCCACAAACACCACACAACAACCTTATTAACTAAAATAAACAATAATAATAACTTAAACTTAAAATAATACATTACAATTAACTAAAATAAAAAGGGAACAACAATAAAATGCCATACTAAAAAATAACAACGTGAAAAGAAAAAATATTAAAAATAAAATTATATCATATATACAAAGGTATTTCCAAATTTACGCAATTCTTATACAGTTTATTATTTACCTATAAAAAAGAAAACACCGCCACATGATGTTGGAATTCAATCTGCTTTTCAAGTAGAAATTTCTTTAGCAGTTTTTTAAATGCGAATTTAGACTTAACATTTTTTAATGGAGGGGGAATGTTATGTAGATGTCATTTTTTTTTATTCTTTACAAGTTAGCCCTTGACTACAATCTCACCTGATGGTAAGTGATGATGTAATCTAAGATGGAATCGGGCTAACTTGTTGAGGAGGAGTATGAAATTCACGCCCCTTTAGGTTTCTACACGACGTTATACCGGAACGCTAAATCGCTTGGCCTCCCACCAGCCAGACCTGGACCAAATTAAGAAAACCTCAATCGATACAGCCGCGGATCGAGGCCAGGACCTCCGTCTTGTAAGTCCACTGCGCATACCACTGCGCCACGGAGGCCGTCAAAGTTCGGGGATCACAAACTGGAAACCACCTTGTGTAATAAATGTCTAAAGAACGTCGCACGAGTTGTTGACCAGCTCTTACACTATTAAGAGAGGCTGGCCATGTCAAAATAATTACCGCCAATAATCTTGTATCGGCTACCATATTTAAATACACTGACGCATACTTTCTCGTGTAGAGTTCCGCATGGACAGACTGAAATTGTATAAAGAATCAGAATACTAAGCTAAGTTAGTTAAACGCTTTTAGAAAGGCTCGTTTATGTTTAATTTCTCTACTTTTTGAAGTTTGTCTTTGAAGAGAGCCTTGAAGATGACCTCTGCCTCCGATTTCGGAGGGTGTGGGTTCGAATCCGGTCCGGGGCATGCACCTCCAACTATTCAGTTGTCTGCATTTTAAGAAATTAAATATCACGTGTCTCAAACGGTGAAGGAAAACATCGTAAGGAAACCTGCACACCTTTTTTTAATTCTCTGCGTTTCAAACTGATCACACTTAGCACTTTTTTTATTCTTTGCAAGTTAGCCCTTGACTACAATCTCACCTGATGGTAAGTGATGATGCAGTCTAAGATGGAAGAGGGCTAACTTGTTAGGAGGAGGATGAAAATCCACACCCCTTTCGGTTTCTACACGGCATCGTACGGGAACGCTTAATCGCTTGGCGGTACGTCTTTGCCGGTAGGGTGGTAACTAGCCACGGCCGAAGCCTCCCACCAGCCTGACCTGGACAAATTAAGAAAATCTCAATCTGCCCAGCCGGGGATCGAACCCTGTACCTCCGTCTTGTAAATCCACCGCGCATACCACTGCGCCACGGAGGTCGTCAAATACCGAGCGATACTTCGCGCTAAAGTTCCAAAAACTTGCATTTAAGAGTAATTTAATTTATCTATTCCTTTATTCTGCTATGTTATTATATTCGACAGATACACGAAGTAAGTGCGAATATTTTTGCACTTGATTACATTTCACCCGATAATATTTTGAAACATGTTACAAGCTGTCATAACGGTCCTCTTATCGTGTCGTTACTTTAGTCCTAACGTGTACAGTTAAACAAAAAAGCGTCTCATTAGTTACGGGGCCAACACGTCCCATCGGGTTTGGTGTTCAGATGTTTTTTTGCCGACAGTACTGCATAAATTATGGGCCATTACAATCGTTTAAGATACTAATCTTGCATATTGATGGGATGCCAAAAAAATGGGACACTCGAGCTTATTATTCTTTATTCGACGAAAACTTAAGGCTTCTTTAAAAAAAAAAGAAAGTATTTGTCATGTAAGTATTTTAAGTATAATTAGCAGCTAATTTTAAAAGCTTACAGGACCAATTTTTATTAAAAAATCAAAGATTTTTATCATTAATATCATCATTATTATCAGCGAATAGACGTCCACAGCTGAACATAGACCTATTGCATGGACCTCCAAGCACAAAGATCTCGAGCCGCCAGCATCCAGCGGCTCCCTGCATTGATATCCTCGGTCCACCAAGATAGATTGAAGATTTTTATAGCATGTATGTATGGACTTAGAGCCATGCGCCCAGTGGATATGACCTCTGTTTCCGATTTGTAGGATATAGGTTCGAATCCGGTCCGGGGCATGCACCTCCAACATTTCAGCTAAGAGCATTTTAAGAAATTAAACATCACGAGTTTCAAACGGTGAAGGATAATTATGAAGAAACATAAACATGAGGATTCTCTTAATTCTCTACGTGTGTGAAGTCTGCCAATCCACATTGGGCCAGCATGGTGAACTCCGAGAGAGCGTGGCCTAATCCCTCTCGTTCTGAGAGGAGACTCGTGCTCAACGGTGAGCCAAATATAGGTTTTCAATGATGATGATAATTGAATGTTATTATCGCAATAATAAAATCCAAATAATAATAGGTATGTGAAGCTATGAAAATTATAGCTTCACATAAGATTCGAACCGACAACAATATGATCTGTAGCCGGACAAGTTAACCAATAAGTCTTCGAGTCAGTTAACTTAACCAGACTGATTTAAAACACCACTCTCTAAACCAGACCCTCCAAAAATAAAACCGGGATATCCTGTTTCGTAAACGAGTTTTCGCATAAATTATCCTCCTTTCGTTAACAATACCAAAACTTGCTTTCCCATCAACAGTGTACACCAAAAACCAATAAAAAATAAAAGCCTATGGAATACTGTTACATTATTTTACCATGGACTTCCATATGTAGATTATTTCATCAATGCTGTCGACCTATTTGAAGACAGTTTTCATCTATATTTCATAACTAGTAAAACATAGAAGAAAGATTTGAACTATATTATATAGAAGAAAGATTTGATTGTTTGTTTGTTTGCTATATTCTATATCTATATTCTATAATATAAAAATGAATCGCAAAATGCGTTGGTAAGGGCATAACTCAACAACGCCTGGACCAACTTGGCCAATTCTTTTTTTAAAATGTTCGTTGAAGTTCTAGGATGGTTTTTATGACGAGAAAAATCTGTATAATTGCCGGAAAAACCATAAAAATAGCCCTTTTTTTCCCATACAAATGTTTTCTAACTAAAACGTAGTCAATTTGAGCTTTATTTTTATTGTATAAAGTTCATATCAATAATAATTAGAAAACGGTGTAGGGGTAGGGTAGAGGTAGGGTAGGGTAGGGGTAGGACGGACGAAGTGCAATGGCGACCCCGCACCGGAAAGCGCAGTGTTGGTCGACCCACCACTAGGTGGACTGAGGACATCGAGCGGGTTGCAGGGAGCTGGTGAATGCTGGCGGCTCGAGATCGTTGTGCTTGGAAGTTCATGTAAGAGGCCTTTGTCCAGCAGTAGACGTCCATCGGCAAAAATGATGATGATGATATAAAAAAACCTAAAATGGCCCGTGCTGGGAATCGAACCCAGGACTCCTTTATCGAGAACCACAGCACTACCGAATGCGCCATAGAGATCGCCTAATATGACAGTATGACTCAAAACCAGTGTGGGCAGCTAAGCTTTCGTTAGGTTCCGATTGACGTGGATTTAGCTAAGCCTTACTTCACGTTGAGCAAATAAAGCCTCCGCCTGGCGCCAATGTCGGTCGACCACCTTGTTTGGACTTAAAAAACATTTGCTTTATGTATGCGATTAGTGAGAAATATAATAATTACTCTGTAAATCCGATCGATTGTAAATATTACGTAGTAAAATCTCAGACCAAGTTACCTATGGACTTGTATCGCACTAAAATTCACCAACAAAATTATCTGTCGTTTTTTTTGAGGG
Organism: Bicyclus anynana; assembly: GCF_947172395.1. NCBI lineage: Eukaryota > Metazoa > Arthropoda > Insecta > Lepidoptera > Nymphalidae > Bicyclus > Bicyclus anynana. The sequence continues at coordinate 3,670,934 of NC_069104.1, read as the reverse complement.
GGACGAGGTAAACTCACAAATCGAAAATATTTAACTCCATTAAATCCTATATCCTATGCCTAGTACACAACTATAAATTTGAATCGAAAAACTCACACGTGTAATTTGAACACAACGGATCATCGATTCTATAAACCAGACGGCCTCCGTGATTTACAAGACGGCCCTCGGTTCGATCGCCGGCTGGGCCGATTGAGGTTTTCTTAATTGGTCCAGGTCTGGCTGGTGGGAAGCTTCGGCTGTGGCTAGTGGCTAGTGGCGGCACGACTTTGTCGGTAGGTAACTAAGCCTCCCACCAGCAAGACCTGAACCAATTAAGAAAACCTCAGTCAACCCAGCCGGGGATCAAAACCAGGACCTCCGTCTTATAAATCCACCGCACATACCACTGCGCTATGGAGGCCGCCAAAACATAGTTGTCAAAACAAAGTTGATACAATAAAACACTGTATGATGGATGTATACTAGGCTTCATATCAATTTCCAAGAAAACCAAATCAGCGTCTCAAATTCTAGTTATTAAGCTTATTAATTAGTTGTAGTGAATTGCCGATATGCTGGCGCCGATACAAACCGCCCACGTTGTTTGACCATACAATTTGCACGGCAAACATTTGTGAGTCGTATTTGATGCCTGGTTTAACTTGTATGGAATTTTTATGACACCACCTTTAATGGAATAAGTCTGCCTTAGCCAGATATACCCAAAGGTTTTATACTGCCAGATATGTCACTAGCGCGTCAAAACTGAGGCGAACAAAAGTAGAAGAAGAAGAAGAAGAAGAAATATACTTTATTGTACATTAAAAACAAAAATAAACAATAACTTATAATAACACTTAGAAACTAATGTACAAATGGCGGTCTTATCGCTAAAGAGCGATCTCTTCCAGACAACCATTGTGGAAGAGAAAAAAAAAAAACGTAAGCACCGATTCGGGTATACTATATACTATAAGTAGCTAATTATCTTAATTTCATTTAGTCGCATAGTAAATAAAAAAAAAATCAACCGACTTCAACAACTTAAAACATACTGACGAAACTAAAAAGCAAAAAATAATATCATACTAAGTTCTATATATCATATTATCTACTAACTGATGATCAGTTTGAAGGCGGTGCTAGCCCGGTGATGTATTTATTCAAGCCATGTTAGAATATAATAAAGATTTAGGTTTTTCAGCCAGTGTTCTTTCATGTAGTACTTTCAGAAACGGCTTAAATTAACATAGTATATAGAACTTAGTATGATATTATTTTATTTCATTAAGGCTTTTTATAGAAGAGCGGGGCCTTCTGTTCCAAGGAGTGTACAACTGTTAAAAGAGGACTTTATCCTTTAATTATTTGTTACTTTTAATTTTTATATATACATAAATATATAATGTAAGTAAACACAAAATTGCGCATGTGTGTAGCTAAATTCGGATTACTTTCCGAGGTGATTTTATAGGTACGTAACATATCTAAAGTATAAAATCGTTGATTGACGCCCATTATGGAGTTTGGATCATGGTGGCTTTACTCGTAACTTTATATTTTATCACTATTAACATAACCTGACATTTAAAAAGAATGCTAGGTACTACCATAAGTTAGTACAGTTTATGGATTTTGGACCGTGATAATTATCTTGTAACTTTAATTTTAAGTTTTTGACTTTACTTATCACCATACCTGATATGCTATAATATATAATTATGAATTTTGACTTTCACTTTTGGAAGGTTGCAAGTTTAAAGGGTCCAGACCCTCAACAGTCTAAATGAAGCTCATTTTTTATATTTCCCTCAGCATAATTTGAGAAATTATGTCCCTAGCAGACCAGTCACTCAGCTTTACGGTAGCCCTTCTAAAAACACCGTAAATATCAACCTTCAAGGGTCCTTAACAAATGGTCGCTACAAAACTAAAGGTCTGGCGACTGGAAACCATGGTTCTTCATGATATTCCGTATAAAATATTAAAAAAATACTTTTTTTTATAACTTAAACCCTGGACCTATTGTTACTTTCCAAAATCTACAAATTGTTACCCTAGTTATCTATGTTAGCAGCATGGGCTAACATAATAGGTATGATGACAGTTTTTTAAATTGTATATAAATTAAGAGTATGCTAATAGTAAAGCAATTTTCTAAAAGTAACAGGATAGGGGGCGTTCATAAATTACGTGAGATGTTTTAGGGGGGGAGGGGGTCAAGTCAAATCTCATCTAATCTTACGTTGGAGGGAGGGGGGGTCTCGGCAAATATCACGTAATTTTTTTTCTGAATGAAACAAAAAAAAATATACTATTTTGGTCAATTTAATCCAGATTGTACATACATAAGATTTAATCTTAAGCGTAATCGTAATACGATTAAGATCATTTCCTAATTCGTACTAAAAAAAATAATTTCATTTATACCTCGACGTTATACATTTACTGACTGTCCAATCACCATCCCTCATGAAAAAAAATGTAAAAAATATATATTTCGAAGTACAAAAAAAATGTATTTTAAATATATAAAAAGTATAGGGATGAAGTTGTCAAGTCAAAGTTTTTAAATATTGTTTTTATTACAAATTTGATATGAATTACTTAAAAATACTAAATGAAACGTAACCTTATATTTTAGTAAACTAGGAGTTGTTGACAGTTTTTTATGTAATTTAACTAAACTAACCGATATTTTTAGGGAGCTCTTTATACGACGAAAACGATTACACAATGACACATCAATTCTACGGTAACAGTTTTTATGAACGCAATAGATCGTTGATCTTGTACTTTGTCAGAGTAACATCTAGCGAGTCAGGTCCCGATCTAATTTGTCTGAGGCTAGAGGTATATCTGATCATCGCAGGCCATTCTTTAAAGACGTTTCTCACTATTTGCACTGTATCATTTACAACCCGTTTTAATGTTTGTTAGCGTTATATTTTTTCCGTTCAATCAATTCGTTTAATTGTTCATGTTTTGTGATTTACAGTTTTTGCACACGGAATAAATTAGACACCGTGGGCCATAAAATATACTGTCTAGAATTATTTTACTTGACATCTCATTCAGATCATCTTCTTCTTCGGCCTCGCCTTTTACCGTTTATACGGGGTCGGCTTTCCCAATCATGTGGCGCCATTTTGATCATTCAGATCATCTACTATATTAAAAATAAACTACACTATACAATTATATAAATATTTTTTATTAATTGATTATGAAACACGGCTAAAACTCACGTGATATTAGGTCGGAGTATGCCCGACTAGTTTCGAACCCATACCCTTAGTCATGAGCTTGTTCTTGCATCGCGGCACGATCCAAACTGCGAAGCGGCTGCGCGACGCGCTGCTGCTCGCATTGCGCGCGCGGAGAGGGGTTGAGTGGTGGGAAGTGAAGGTTCCGTTACACTCTCCGACGGTTCATGACTAAGGGCCCTAAAAGTTCGAAACTAGTCGGGCATACTCCGACCTACTATCACGTGAGTTTTAGCCGTGTCTCATAATCAATTAATATGAATAACACTCACGATAGTTTAAATTCTAAAATATTTTTTAATTATTGTCATCATCATCATCATCATCATCATCATCATCATCATATCAGCCGATGGACGTCCACTGCAGGACATAGGCCTTTTGTAGGGACTTCCAAACATCACGATTCTGAGCCACCTGCATCCAGCGAATCCCTGCGGCTCGCTTGATGTCGTCAGTCCACCTGGTGGGGGTCGACCAACACTGCCTTTACTAGTGCGGGGTCGCCATTCCAGCACTTTAGGACCCCAACGTCCATCGGCTCTTCAAACTATATGCACCGCCCATTGACACTTCAGCTTCGCGACTCGTTGAGCTATGTCGGTGACTTTGGTCGCAGGGATTCGCTGGATGCAGGTGGCTCAGTATCGTGATGTTTGGAAGTCCCTACAAAAGGCCCATGTCCTGCAGTGGACGTCCATCGGCTGATATGATGATAATGATGATGATGATGTAATATATTTATACTATACAATTGAAAGGAAAACAAAAAAGAACTCTGGAAGCTTTACCTAACCTGAACCAATTTAAAAATTATTAGCTAAGCATATATTTCAAAATTGGCATACTTATAACGGAAAATTAACCCGGTACCTCAATTAAGGCTGCTGCCAGGAAAAACGCCTTTCAGTAAATAACAAATTCCATGTTCTTTGACTTGTGTTTCTAGTAGTAATTAACTTACTTTGTATTTCTCTGTATAGGCGTTTAATAGTAATCAAGTAAGAACGAATACCTTTCTACTTTGAAGCCAATGTATGTCTACCTACACATAAAAAATAGACCGACTAAGTGCGTGTTGAGTCAAAGCAATAAAGGGTTCCGTAGTTCATCAATATCAACCTTTTATAGCCAGGTCTCATCTATACTAATATTATAAAGCTGATGAGTTTCTTTGTTTGTTAGTTTGAACGCGCTAATCTCAGGAACTACTGGTCCGATTTGAAAAATTATGTCAGTGTCAGATAGTCCATTTATCGAGGAAGGCTATAGGCTATAATTTATCCCCGTATTACAACGGGAACGGGAACCACGCGGGTGAAACCGCGCGGCGTCACTTGTTGGTTATACGCATAGATTACGTATATAACCTAGCCCAGTGGATAATAATATGCCTCTGCCTTTGACTCGGAGGGCATAGCTTCGAATCCGGTCCATTTCAGTTAAGTATGTGCATTTAAAAAAATTAAATATCATTAAGTAAGATATTTATTTTTTTATAATAAGAGCGCTATGTTGTACTGACTATGAAAAATCAATTCAACCTTTAACACGGAAAGAGTCAAGTGATTTTTACTACCCATACCTACCTACATACATACCAAATCATTCTACGATCATCTCGCCATTGTTCCACCGTGGCGCCCGTGTGTATCACACTTAATACAGCCGAACATAATATCAAAATGTATTATTACGCCATAAAGCAATGCAATATTTGCAATACTAAGTAAGGGTGCTATGCAATACTGTCTATAGAAAATCAATTAAAACTTTAACAAGGAAAGAAACGAATGATTTTTGCTACCATACAAATAATTCCATAAGCATCTACCCTTCCGCCCTGGCTACCGTGTGTATCACACTTAATACAGTCGAACATAATATCATAGTGTATTATTACGCCATGAAGTAATGCAATATCTGCTATACTAGTAAGGGTGCTATGCAATACTGTCTATAGAAAATCAATTCAACCCTTAACAAGGAAAGAAACGAATGATTTTTGCTACCATACAAATAATTCCATAAGCATCTACCCTTCCGCCCTGGCTACCGTGTGTATCACACTTAATACAGTCGAACATAATATCATAGTGTATTATTACGCCATGAAGTAATGCAATATCTGCTATACTAGTAAGGGTGCTATGCAATACTGTCTATAGAAAATCAATTCAACCCTTAACAAGGAAAGAAACGAATGATTTTTGCTACCATACAAATCATTCCATAAACATCTCGGCACTGTTTCGCCCTGGCTACCGTGTGTATCACATCTAATACAGTCAAAAATAATATCAAAGTGTATTATTACGCCATGAAGTAATGCAATAACTGCAATACTAAGTAAGGGTGCTATGCAATACTGTCTATGAAAACTCAATTCATCCTTTAACAAGGAAAGAAACAAGTGATTTTTACTACCCATACAAATCATGGTATGGGTAGTAAAAATCACTTGTTTCTTTGCGAGTTATATTGCACAGTGCCCTTACTTAGGAAATCGTTCCATAAGCATCTCGCCACTCTACCGCTGTGGCTACCGTGTGTATCACATCTAATACAGTCGAACATAACATCAAAGTGTATTATTACGCCATGAAGTAATGCAATATCTGCTATACTAAGGGCGCTATGCAATACTGTCTACGAAAAATCAATTCAATAGTCATCATCATCATCATCATCATCATCATCATCATCATATCAGCCGATGGACGTCCACTGCAGGACATAGGCCTTTTGTAAGGACTTCCAAACATCACGATACTGAGCCACCTGCATCCAGCGAATGCCTGCGACTCGCTTCTGGACTGGGGCGGACTTGGTATCAACATCAATGGCGAGTACATCACTCAACTGCGGTTCGCGGATGATGTAGTCATCATGGCACAGACTCTGGATGACCTTAGTACCATGCTCAATGACCTCAGCAGCGTTTCTCAACAGGTGGGCCTAAAAATGAACATGGCCATAACAAAAATAATGTGTAATGCTCATGTATCGCTCCACCCAGTTAAAGTTGAGAACGCTGCACTCGAAATTGTAGACGAATACGTATACCTATGACATATGATCCAGTTAGGTAGGTCAAATTTCGAGAAAGAGGTGAACCGTCGAATTCAACTCGGCTGGGCTGCATTCGGGAAACTTCGCGACATCTTTTCGTCCGAAATTCAATAGTAATTGTGGTAAAAATCATGGTATGGGTAGTAAAAATCATTTGTTTCTTTGCGAGTTATATTGCATAGTGCCCTTACTTAGGAAATCGTTCCATAAGCATCTCGCCACCCTACCGCTGTGACTACCGTGTGTATCACATCTAATACAGTGGAACATAATATCAAAGTGCAATTACGCCATAAAGTAATGCAATATCTGCAATACTAAGTACTAGTAATGGCGTTATGTAAGCGAAGGCGCCATGGTTGTTTGTCTCAACTCGCATCAACAATAAAATGTTTTGTCCGTCTGTTGCAATGCAGACAATTTGCTAATGGGTTCTATCTGTGAAAGGTCTTAAATGTTGAGTTCATTAGTTACTGACAATTTGTTTTATCTTAACACGTTCGCTGCGGCACTGATTTTTCTGTACTGTCCTCTGGTGCGTTATGAGGTTTTTTGACTTCGTACTAAAACGTTGTGTGATACGAGGTCCATGGATCTCGTAACTCTTGAAAATGCTAGACTTACGAGGTCAATTGATTTCGTACCGCAGCGAACGTGTTCACTTCGACACTTGCATCAGTATTTCATTTTTATATAGACGTTCCACTTTAACTGTAATGACTTGCGGTATCTAGATAAACGTAAGTCCGTCATAATTCTACTGATTAGCTAGTTTTGTAATTATTTTAAGGGTAACGCCAAATGAAACAAAAAAACAAAACCTCTGACGGCCTCCGTGGCGCAGTGGTATGCGCAGTGGATTTAATGACGGAGGTCCTGGGTTCGATCCCCGGCTGGGCTGATTGAGGTTTTCTTAATTGCTCCAGGTTTAGCTGGTGAGAGGCTTCGGCCGTGGCTAGTTACCACCCTACCGACAAAGATGTATCGCCAAGCAATTAAGCGTTCCGGTACGATGTCGTGTAGAAACCGAAAGGAATGTGGATTTTCATCCTTCTCCTAACAAGTTAGTCCGCTTCCATCTTAGATTACATCATCACTTACCATCAGGTGAGATTGTAGTCAAGGGCTAACTTGAAAATAATAAAAAAAAACCCTGGCAGAGTTTGTTGAGAGCTCTTCTCGGACCAAAGCGCATTTGGCAACCTCGTAATTTTATGTTTTCGACGAATTATTATCACCATTATCCAATTATATTATTGTCTGACGTTTCGAAAGTGCTAGTAAACTAAGCTTTACATAAAAAATGTACAAAATTAATGTCATCTTCATCTTCTTGGACGTTCACTTTTAGTATATGTATGTAAGTCATCATTATTATCAGCCTATTTTAATCACCCACTATAGGACCACACCTCCCACCTTATAGGAGAGGAAATATGGAGCTTACACCCACCACGATGACTAAAATATTAATAAACATGACTGAGACGCTTGGCGGTACGTCTTTGTCAGTAGGGTGGTAACTAGCCACGGCTGAAGCCTCCCACCAGCCAGACCTAGATCAATTAAGAAAACCTCAATCGGCCCAGTCGGGTATCGAACCTAGGACCTCCGTCTTATAAATCTACTGCGCATACCACTGCACCACGGAGGCGGCCAAAATGAGGCAGTAATAACAATAAGGTTCTTTATCAACTTGTATTCGACTCACTGCTGAGCTCGAGTCGAGTCAGAATAAGAGGGTTAGGCCAATAGTCCACCAGGCTGGCCCGAAGCGGATTGGCAGATTTCACAAACGCAGAGAATTAAGGAAATTCTCTAGTGTGTAGGTTTCCTCACGATGTTTTCCTTCACCGTTTGAGAGATATTTAATTTGTTAAAATGCACACAACTGAAAAGTTGGTGGTGCATGCCCCGGCCTGGAAAGTGTGGAGAACCCACACCCTCCGGAATCAGAGGCAGAGGTCATATCCACTGGGCTATCACGGCTGTACGCAATAAGGTTACGACGCATAAATTGATAACCTAATTTTTTTTTACTTCTTGTTTTGTAGTCGATCGCAAACCAAAAATGATAGCCATTTATTTCGTCACATCGTAAACGTGGTGTTAAGCCGTAAAACCAGTAATTTGAGCCACCCACAAAAGGGTTAAAAGGCTTCCGAGAAGCGTATTATTGTGTGTCCCAGTAATTTTGGCTTCAACCCAAGGCATACGCTTCCTGAATAATCACTCAAAATGATTGCACCTCGGAAACTGTATATTGAATTAAAAAGTCGTAAATTTTAAAACATCGTGAGGAAACCTGCAGAGAATTAAGAAAATTCTTTGCGAGTGTGGAGTCTGCCAATCCGCATTGGGCCAGCGTGGTGGACTATTGGTCTTTCCTCTCATTCTGAGAGGAGACTCGAGCTCAGCAGTGAGCCGAATATGGGTTGATAATGATGAAATTTGAAAAACTGCATTTTTATTTGTACAGTGATGTACTTGTGTCTATTAAAAAACAAGTAAAGAATTAAGAAACTATTCGATTAAACAGCCAAAGTACAAAGTGATCAAATGGTAGCACATACAATGTTATTTTTTACTTTTTAGTTAGTTTATTTGTGTGATTTTGAAGTCAGTTGATTTTTTTTGTTATAAGATTTTATTAAAGAACACATTTTTAGTTTTTAATTTACCGCATTGTACGTTACTATTTTTATAACACATTTGCTGGTAAAATATTTGTTATTTCAACAATTTTGATATTGTAATGTATCTCATTACGCACATGTGCCGTAATATAAAGTAAAACGCACATATTGTGCTATAATGTAATTTAAAACGTTTATCATTCGTATAAAAACTAACGGTACTTTTTTAAATTTTTAGTGATAGGGCGTACCCGCACGGTGAAAGGCGCGCAGAATAGGTTGCGCACAATAAACGTATTTACTTAATTAGTAATACAGGCTGTTTTTGGTGCATTTGCCTAAAAAAAAACGCACGCACTTGCAAAAATGACAAGCGTATCAAAATGTCATCATATGGAAAACACATTGATGCAAATTCATTTTCAGAAAGTGTGTTCGAAGTGTATTTCCTCGCAAATGTGTTATAAAACGTCGTATGACATACGAGCGCTTTGAAAATTACATCCTCTGCTTCCTTACTATAGGTCTCGCCTACGGCTCGAGCTTGCAATATCGCCTCGACTGTAATTTTCAACTTACTGCACTTACATCATAATGTACTATTTTAGAATGGAAAAGTCCAAGAATGGACCTCTAATAAATTTGAAAACTACCAAAATATTTCCTCCAATTGAAATCTTTTAGGTAGTTTTCCAGTTTATTGGGTACAGATTGACAGATAGATGCAGAACATAGAATGTAACTTCTAGTCGTATTAAATAACAAAAATGTTATAATATACCACAATATTCATAGCCCAATTTCTCCGTAATCTAATAGGTAAGCATGCAATATATCGCGTCGCTTTGGTATGCGATTGGTCACCGTTGCCAACTATGTGGTACTAGTAGTCAAAATATCTGGTGACATGTATTATACATGTCACCAGATATTTTGACTACTTTAATATTATTAACTTATTGATAATCAGGTTTCTAATAATGCCGCGGGAGCCAGGGATTTATCCGGGATAAAAAGTAGGTTATATTTATTTTATTTATTTATTATTGTACAAATTACATGTGGAAATTAAGCCTAAACATAATGCAACACAAACCATATTATGTTCAACAACCTCCTATATCTTTCGGTGTATCATAAAAATCGGTTCAGATTTTGACGGCCTCCGTGGCGCAGTGGTATGCGCGGTGGATATACAAGACGGAGGTCCTGGGTTCGATTCCCGGCTGGGCAGATTAAGATTTTCTTAATTTGTCCAGGTCTGGCTGGTGGGAGGCTTCAGCCGTGGCTAGTTACCACCCTACCGGCAAAGACGTACCGCCAAGCGATTTAGCGTTCCGGTACGATGCCATGTAGAAACCGAAAGGGGTGTGGATTTTCATCCTCCTCCTAACAAGTTAGCCCGCTTCCATCTTAGACTGCATCATCACTTACCATCAGGTGAGATTGTAGTCAAGGGCTAACTTGTAAAGAATAAAAAAAAAAAAAAAAAACTTCCAAACGTTAGCTCGGACATACAGAAAGACAGACATAGAAAAATGAAAATAAAAATGTTTGTGTTTCTGTATCGTGTAAATGAATATAAGCTCTTGAGCACTTATTTTGAAATTACAGAAAGACAGTTTATAATTATTACGTAAATCATTAACAGCCTACATTCGGCTCACTGTTGAACGCAAATTTCCTCTCAGAATAAGAGGAGTTAGGCTAATAGTCAAAAACGTTGGCCCAATGCGGATTGGCAGACTTCGCACACGTAGAGAATTAAGAAATTTCTTAGGTATGCAGGTCACCGTTTGAGGCAAGTGGTAATTGATTTCTTAAAATGCACATGACTGAAAAGTCGGAGGTGCATGCCCCGGACCGGATTTGAGCCTACACCCTCCGAATCAAAGGCAGAATTCATATCCACTAGGCTATCACAGTTCTTATTAATTGTATAAACCGTTCACATTTCATCTGAACGATAGGTTGATTGGCCTTTTGTTAAAATTGTCGTACATTACACATAGCGACGTTTACTAGTAATACCTCTTGGGCACAGATGGTAATGTTTTCAATTGAGAGGTCCTGAATTCGAATTTCGGGTCAATTTAGGTTTTATGTTTTCTAAATTGTCTGATCTGATGGTGGCGGTTTTGGATAGTTCCGTAAAGGAATTTCGTTTAAGGATTCGTCGGTTTTTCGCAAAGAATAGCAAAATCAAATTATTCCCTATTCATGCTGAACTTCCACAAATGTACTCCTGCTTCTATTCCATTGTTGCTTTAACGTTAATTAAGTTAGAATAGTTAATTTAGTAAAATATGCCGACATTTGAATTGGCCAATCTTAAAATACAAACAGACATACCAACACGCCATTCATAAGATTGTATTGTTAGTATTGAATGGGCGTTGATGATGCTGACTTAGCAGTTATTCTATGCAATTACACGATGATTTGATAGTTTGTTTCAACATAGAATTCAATTCTCGGTGGTCTAATCAAAATAGTTTATTACCTGTGGCTAATAAGGCCCCATTTAGGTAGAAAGAGGTGAACTCGGCTGGACCGCATTTGGGAAAGGAGGATGGCGAAAGTGGGAGTCACACTCAGAAGTGTCGTACACTCTTACATTTGTATTAATTAAAACTATTATTTTATAAGATGCTTGTAAAAAAAATATTGATATTTTATAGAACGGGAATCAAGATTACTTCTGTACATTACATTATTCATAGTAAAATTTTTGTACTTGTTGCCTGAGACCGTAACGCGTTGTATTTACAAAGCAATCAGCATCAGTTGTATGTCAGCGACTGTGTCAGTATAAAATTCACATTTATTCGTATGCATAGATTGGGTACCTTCTAATTTTAAGGTATATCTCTTTTCTCCCTGCTGTTCAAGATTTTTTTTTTTTTTATTCTCTACAAGTTAGCCCTTGACTACAATCTCACCTGATGGTAAGTGATGATGCAATCTAAGATGGAAGCGGGCTTACTTGTTAGGAGTAGGATGAAATCCACACTCACGTTTCTACACGACATCGTATCGGAACGCTAAATCGCTTGGCGATACGTCTTTGTCGGTAGGGTGGTAACTATTTGCTTTTTTAAGATTGGTTACCATTTGCTTTTTTCTTACTTTAATCACGATTATTAACAACTATTAATGGGTTCCCATTATGTACTTTTATCTGCTAGTCCCAAAATACATGCAACCTCACCATTCTCCTTTCGCGACATCTTTCGTCCGAAATTCCTCAGTGCCCGAAAACAAAAGTCTTCGAACAGTGCGTATTGCCAGTGATGACCTATGGTTCCGAGACTTGGTCGCTAACTATGGGCCTCATAATAAGGCTCAGTGTCACATATTTGTGGGATCGAATCAGAAATGAGGAGATCTGCAGAACTAATATCAATATTCCACATTTTGCAACAACACATCATGATGTGTCCCAAAGTAACGCAGTATTGTAATAACCCTCTTTCAGTGTGAGGGGTCAAAAAGGCTCATGTATAATTTTGCTACACAAATCACACTACATACGGAGTACTACATAACAGTTATGTAATAACCCTCTTTCAGTGTCAAAAAGGCATAATTTTGCAACACAAATCACAATACATCCCTTTTTCAGTGTGAGGTCAAAAAGGCCCATTGCAAAATTTTGCACCACAAATCACAATACATCCCGAAGTATGCGCAGTCATGGAGGAACGCCCTTGATCTCCCGTCAAGATCAATATTGTCTCTCACTATCAGAGAGATATCGCCATTGTGAAGCGCGTTGCATATCACTGGCAACTCGTCACGTCTGTGTGACCGCATTCTCGAGATAACTCGTGTTTATTTGCTTTCCACATTATTGAGTTTAATCTTTATGTAAACTGTGAAAATATTTACAAGGTTAAATTTTAATTTACTGAATTCAATAATGTTGGAATTAAAATAAAATAAACACAAGCTGAAATGATTAAACTGTATTCCAAATATCTTATTACTCCTTCTTAAACAAATCGTTACTTTATTAGATGGTTAATACATTAGTTAAATATAACTTATCACCACGTAACATGTCATCATCCTTTTCCTAGACAACAATTACCCAACCCAACCTCAGAATAAAACCATAATCATTAATAAACAGTACAGATTAAAATATTTATCTGGAAGAAGGAGTTTTTATATATTGTCTTATGTATTTATAATTATTAAATAATTAAAAATCTAACAATAAGTAGGGTTAATGTATACTAAAATATATATACAGGGTCTCCCGTAAATAGTACGATATACTCTACAGGGTAATAGCTGAAGATAGGGATTTTTGTATTTTGTTCAAAAATCAATATAACTTAAAAACCGTAAAATTTCGGATAACATTTATTGCGTTATTTTAGTAGGCCTTGATGTTAGCTAAATATCACCGTGTAAAGTATAAAAATTTACAGAACAGCCTGTATAAAAGAAAGTGTTAGTTACACTATTTATAACTCAAGAACAGCTGAAAATTAGGGGAGAGGTAGCTTAGAACCAGGAGACGGACATAGAATACTAAGGGGTAGAGTTTCACGCGGACGAAGTCGCGGGCTTACATTAGTATAGTGAAAGGAGTATTTTGAAAATGCAGCATTTAGCAGAAAATATAAGCAAGTAATACTTAGTCGGAGGCAGAGGTCATATCCGCTGGGCTATCACGGTTCTCATGAGTGTAGGTTCGAATCCTGTCCGAGACATGCACCTCCAATATATCAGTTGTGTGCATTTTAGGAATTTAAATATCACGTGTCTCAAACGGTGAAGGAAAATCATCGTGAGGAAACCTGCATACCAGAGAATTTTCTTAATTCTCTGCGTGTGTGTAGTCTGCCAATCCACATTGGGCCAGCGTGGTGGACTATTGGCCTACCCCTTCTCATTCTGAGAGGAGACTCGAGTTTCAGCAGTGACCAAAATATGGGTTGATGATGATGATGATGAATACTTAGTCATACGAACTCTGACATAAGAGGAGGTGATGATGATATTGTTAATGATGATGATTATGATGATGATGATGATGATGATGATGATGATGATGATGATGATGATGATGATGATGATGATGATGATGATGATGAAATGATTTAAGGGACTTCAACAGATAAATATTTTTTTGTTTTCACACGATAAGTACGAGACGTGTGTGGAATTTTTCGCATCATTAGACTTAAGGTGGATACGCCGAATATATTAATACTTATTATGTAAATTGATATTTATATTGAACGATAACACCGTTATCTGTTTATCACTAAAACGGTATTGTTTATTTAATTTTAAAAATTAAATAATAAAATAACACTCGTGTTATCTTTACCTTTAGATAAGGTTCAGGTTTATTTAATAAAAAATTCGATATTATAAATCGCAATTGTGATTATGACTACTTTTAAATATTATATTGATTTTTATGATATATTCGGGTAAATAAGGTCAACTAATTTATTAATAAAAAGTATTATGTACGACTCACTATGCGTATGCGCGGCGCGCGGGCGCCGCGGCTAATAGTGATGGGAAACGTTTATAGTGATGCGCTATAGTATAGATTTTCTGGATATTTGCAAAATAAATAAGATTATATATCGTAGTTAGATCAAAATTCATACAGTTTTAGCTTCTTTAAATTAAATTTGTCATTTTTAAATACATGAACTATAAACATAAACGCACAAATAACAAAGATATTAGTAATTAGGTACGATTTAATGACCTACGACGTCATTAAATCGTACCATTTTGTATGGGGCCTTTTTCAGGGATCCGTGGCAGTGCCGCGTAATGATCCCTATTACTTTTAAAATATTGCTTTACTTACTCCTAATTTATATACAATTTAAAAAACTGTCATCATCCCTATTACGAATCTGGGTAGATTATTCTAGTCAAGATATAAAATAGGCATTTGCATCAATCTATCACCTGTATATATGTAGGTACATATGTACACATGTATGTGCAAGTACATACATGGGTTGATTGATTGACACTATGTCAAGTGTGTGTTTTCTAACATGGGTATATTTTCATCGATGTTATTTGTAATGTTTTCGTGACGTCATTTACTCTAATTGCCAATCGCTTTGCTTCACGGCAACCCTTGAAAAAACACTGTTATGGATCGATCTTTAAGGATTTCTAGCGAAAAGTTGCAACAAAGTTAAGGGTCTGTCGGATTTCAATACGATTTGTCATAATATAACGTAGAAAATATCAATAAATTACCTACTAGCAACCTGCTGCTTTTATTTTTCTATTTTCTGCCAGTTAGTACGGAACCGACATGCATTTCTTGGTACTGACTTCTTATTTTTCATTTCTCTCTTTATTTATTTTCTGCCCATTCTCTTTCATCTCTCCTAATCATAATAGTTCTGAACATGTAAACAAATTTTTGCATGTGTGCACTCAGTAGAGTAGCAAAATGTCGGATCACTTTTTGCAGTGATTTTGTAGGCACGTAACATGTCTTGTATTAGTAAGTCTTTGGGCAGAACGTTTGCCGGGTCAGCTAGCCATGTAAATAAATACTTTAAAAAGTCATGTCCATAAACTATCAACATTTTTTTTTGTGATCTCGTTAGGCTCGCAATAAAAACTGTCACCTCTATATTCGCGAGGCATATCAGTTAAACCATAAATTACCGAACGAACGAATTTAAAGGTATCGTAAAATATTTCACAAATCCAATAAAAACTGGATTTTTTTACGTCTTTATCCATGTATTTGAATATATTAATTTCACATTAACATCTTTGATACAGTTGTAAAGATAAAAAAATTAGAAAATTCTTTAATAGTCACTAATAAACTTTTTAATGTATTCCACAGGCTACCGATATATGGGCGTGACCGCGTGTCAAACTTATAGTAGGTATACCTAACACATTTTTTTAGCAGACTCAGAAATGGATTACAAAAATAAGAAAACCAATGTCGAACAAAGATTCACAATATTTGTCAGGACAACTTTATTAACAAGGAATGTGGATGGCTCGAACGCCACGAGTATACTGAAGCCGACCGCACGACGAGCACCTTATATCGCAAGTAGTTCCCGCCAACCGATTGGTACCCTCTCTAACTCCCCACTATTTACGGAAATAAGTCTCACCACCTGACGTCATATCCATCTTAGACAATTATTTTCTAACGGTAATACGAATACGAATAAGTTCCATATGTGGGGAAACTTTGTACAAACTTATTTTCGTACAAAGTTTCCCCACATAATCCCCCTCGCCTTTCCCTCCTTCCCCTCCTCACTGGGCAAGAGTCTAGTTATCATATACAAAAAGAATTTTTGTTGCTCCGGTCCAGCTATCAGTCGTTTACTGGGCATCATATGAATAAGAAAGAACAAGAAAAAAATATCACAGCATAGGTACTCCAGTCGTCCACATAAAATTCAGTTTTTAACAAATCGGGATCGTTTTCGGGATAAAAAGTAGTCATCATCATCATCATATCAGCCGATGGACGTCCACTGCAGGACATAGGCCTTTTGTAGGGACTTCCAATCATCACGATACTGAGCCGCCTGCATCCAGTGAATCCCTGCGACTTGCTTGATCTCGTCAGTCCACCTGGGGGGGTCGACCAACACTGCGGTTACTAGTGCGGGGTCGCCATTCCAGCACTTTGGGACCCCAACGTCAACGGCTCTTCGAACTATGTGCCTCGCCCAATGCTTTGGTTCTTCTGTGGAAAAAATAGTATGCTATTAAAAAGTAGTATGCTGCTTCATAACCTAGTCTATCTCACATAAAAATTGGTCCAGCTTCCATAGATTAGCTCGGAGAAACAGACATACATAAATATAAAAAAACTGGACCTTGTTTTAGTTTACCAAATAACTACAAGCCCTTGAAAAAACACACTTGTTTTGAAATCACAGACAGACAGTATATAAGTTTTATTGACGTTTTTTTGACCAGTATTTTTTACATATTTATCCGTTTATCTATTTAATACATGTTTTAATGGTTAATCCGACTAATAGTTGTAATCAATCCTTCACTCGTATAAGTGGTTAGGTGTCAAACAATTAAATCCTTAAGCCATTATGGATATGTATAAGTAAAATATAATCTATCAAATTGTCACAAAAAGTAATCCAGGACTAGTCTGGGAGAGTTGTTATAATCTAACTATCAAAGTAATTGACCATTGGGTCAAGAAGTGATTCTTATTGCAAAGCAACGAAACATCATTCAGTAATAGGTTATCAAAATTACGATTATAAAATCATACGGCTTAATTTTGTTACGTAGATTATCATAATGGACATGATAAGTAGAAGAAGAAGAAATACTTTATTGCACACAAAAATACAATTAAAAATAAAAACATTAAAATTAAACTTATCATGCAAAGGCGGCCTTAGTAAGTAGTAAAAGTAGTAGATTTAAATTATATTCTATTGCGAACATGCGTAATTGAATAGGGACTAGCGGGTTCTTGGATATATTTGGTTAATTATATAAGTATTTAACT
This sequence comes from Bicyclus anynana, assembly GCF_947172395.1. Lineage (NCBI taxonomy): Eukaryota > Metazoa > Arthropoda > Insecta > Lepidoptera > Nymphalidae > Bicyclus > Bicyclus anynana. The sequence continues at coordinate 3,653,451 of NC_069104.1, read as the reverse complement.
GACAAATGTATTTCTTTGATCAATCTAATTCCGTTTAATACGTTTGTTCAAGTTTTGAAACTTACACTATACGAGTTACATAATGTTTTGTCATTGAAATAAGGGTGTGTATGCTCCTAAATCATTTGCGATGTATAATGATGACTAGACTATTCTCAATTATAATAACATTATTTAAAATTTATCAATAACAGAAGACTAAGAAAACTTCAACTAAACCATTAGATAACTTTTTAAACTACCTACTACTAGTATTGAAAAATACCTGTTATTGAAAAGAGAACTTACTCTCTTTTGAGCTTCTCTCATTTTGAATGAAAACTATTTTACAAGTCCTCTCTTAGGCGTGATAGTTTTCATATTATATCAAATTGTTTAAACAAAAAAAGTCATACCGGTTTAAATTTAATGTTTCACACTAAAGCCTAATGCGGTATAATTATGTGATTTGACAAGTCCGATATCAATTTTCCATTTATGTATTTATTAAGAGTATTTAATTATTAGTACGTATTGGTTCTGCATATTTTTAAATAATTTTCATTACCATTAATAAATGAAGAATGAGATAAGTAGGTGAGATAACGCCCGCGACTCTGTTTGCATGGGATACTGATTTTCACAAATACTGCGGGAACCTTGGGAATTTTTTCGGGATAAATAGTAGTTTGTGTTTATCCAGGACATAATCTATCTCCTTTACATATTTCAGACAAATCAGCCATATATCTGCGCCTTGTAAGTGATAATATAACAAAATATAGGTACATGTGTGATTTGCTTGCAAATTGTATGTGGCTGTAATGTACAAAATGCTGTATTATTATTATTTTAGCAGACGCCCCCGTGGTTTCTCCCCCGTAACTCACGTCCCCGTAGGAATACGGATATAAAATATAGAACATGCCACTCGCTGATAATGTAGCTTTGCCTTAGTTAAATAATTTTAAAATCGATTCATTGGTTTAGGCTTGAAAACGTAATAAACAAACTCACGTTCGTATTTATATTATTATATTAGGATCTTATTTAAATTACTCTACCTTGAAAACACTGCAACTATTATACGCCACAAAAGCACTTAATCATTCTAATGTGCGTATTCATCATAATTGTACGTACGTTGTTAAAGCTGGATTGCCAGCGACTGCCAGATCTTCGTCATTTTATAAAGAAAATCTCATGCTCCTACCATAGAAGTTCGGTGGCCAATTATGGCCACTTATTATCATTATTTTTTAATTTTCTGCGTGTGTGATGTCTGCCAATCGACATTGGGCCAGCGTGGTGGACTATTGGCCTTAGCCCTCTCATTCTGAGAGGAGACTCGAGCTCAGCAATGAGTCGAATATGGGTTGATAAAAAATTATTACTTTGGGAGGTAGCAAGTTTCAATAGCCCAGACCCTCAACCGTTAACGTAGAAAGTGTAATTTTTTTTTTTAAATTTTCGTCGGCATAATATGTGAAATTATAATTATTTCCCTTTCGCCAGATACTTTGCTTCACAGCAATTCTTTGCTAGATACCCTTAAAGGATCTTCTTTAGTGTTTTTCGACGGGTTATACCGAGGAAGATATAAAAAAATACACTTTATACTTAGACGGTTGAGGGTCTGAACTCTTGAAAACTGCTACCTCCAAAAGTAACTACGATCCAAACTCCATAATTAACTACCGTACTTACTTATGGTAAGCATCGATATAAATCGTTAAATGGGTACTCCATACGAAAGAACGCACAATATTATGTCATTACCCAAAGATGTGCACGCACATCTTATCTTAGTACGTAACAATCGCATGCTGTGAGTGGACGCGGACTTAAAAAAATATTTACTGTGTTTTTAATTTTAATCCCTTAATTATGCTTTCGTGTTCATTTTCCAACATGTTACGAGTGATGACGTACTCAATTTGCAAAACCAATGACAATTCCGCGACTCGTTGAGGCCCATCTAACAATCTACGATCGATGATGGTAAGAGCATAAGCTGGCAAACTTTCAGCTTTTATAAAATGAGGAAGGTCTGGCGGTAGCTTGCTCTTGGTCTATGATGTTCGCACTAACAATGCAGCGCTAGTCGCTACACATGAAGTACGCATCGCCCACGTACTGCAGTGGGTTAGAAAGCAGAACGTACCCAACTACCCACTGTTTTGACCCATTTACACCTGTTAGGACGACGTGATCATAATTATACGTAGGCAAAGATTTTCTACTGTATAGATATGTTCACCGCAAACAGTGATCCGCGTTTAGTTACACTAAGCGCACACATGCACAGTTTTGTGTTAAATTAAATAATATATTTAGGAATGTATTATAGTTTTTACACTCTCTGCACATACACCTCGACATTACCTATAGACAATACTTAGATATTAATTGTATAAATAACTTTCGATGTTACAAGACAATTAACCATCATAGTTTTTATTACTGTTTACAAAACCATAACCTGAAATTGGCTGATTTTTTTTTCTAACATATTCCTATGCCTAAATTGGGTGGTATTTCAGAAATTTTTAATTTACATTGTATGTCAATAATTACTTAATTCATTTAATTTTTACGAAAATTTATAAAAATCGATTTAGTCACGAAAAGAACAAAGGACTTATTTTTTTATTTATAATAGCTATCATCAATTCATCATTAACAGCCGATGGATGCCACTGCTGGACACAGGCCTGTTGCATGGACTTCCAAGCCCAACGCTCTCGAGCCACCACATTCCAGTGGTTCCCTGCAACCCGCTTGATGTTTTCAGTCCACCTAGTGCTGGATCGACCAACACTGCGCTTTCCGGTGCGGGGTCGCTATTCCAGCAACTTGGGACCCCAACGTCCATCGGGTCTTTGAACTATATGCCCTGCCCATTGCCACTTCAGTTTCGCGACTCGCTGAGCTATGTCAGTGACTGTTCTTCTGTGGATCTTCTCATTTCTGATTCGATCACGCAAGCAAGAGGGAGCAGGCGCTCGAGCAAGAGATAGATATTAGCAATAGAAGTTTTGATATCATAGCAGATAATAAATGCGCGGTGGATTTACAACGGAGGTCCTGGGTCCGATCCCCGTCTGGGCCGATTGAGATTTTCCTAATTGTCCAGGTCCAGGTCTGGCTGTTGGGAGGCTTCGGCCGTGGCTAGTTACCACCCTACCGACAAAGACGTACCGCCAATCGATTTGCCGTTCCGGTACGATGTTTAGAAACCGAAAAGGGGTGTGGATTTTCATCCTCCTGACAAGTTAGCCCGCTTTCATCTTAGACTCACTTATCATCAGGTGAGATTGTAGTCAAGAGCTAACTTGTAAAGAAAAAAAAATCAACTTCAGAAAAATAAAACTTACTGACTAAACTAAAAAGCGAATAATAACTTCATACTAGCACTACTACCTACTAATATATCACAGCAGATAAAATGGCGGATAGATATTCTCTTCGATTATAGAATGAAATGCAATGATTTAACAGCTACAGTATCATTAAAATGGTGATTAATTCCAAGAATCAATTCGCTGGGCTTTCATGTGAATCGAATTGAGTATGAGCAAAAACTGATTTCATATGGTTGAACCTTCATCAATTTGAAAATCAGACTTTAAGCTACCGTTTCAATACTTTTAATAACGTCCTTAGTACGAATTCGTTAATGACGTTGGCTGATGGTTTCGAATTACTTCATTATTACAACATACAACATTGATCATTACACTCACTGTTGAGCACGAGTGTCTCTCGGAATGAGATGGCTAATGGTCCACGTTAGCCCAATGCGGAATGGCAACCTCACACACGTAGAGAATTAAGAAAACTCTCAGGTATGCAGGTTTCCTCACTATGTTTTTCTGGTTTAATCTTTATTTTCTCAAAAGAATTACATTAAATTCGCTAATACGAGAAATACAATGAACTCACTAAGATAATTCACGTGTGTACATACTAATTAGACTTAAATTCTACAGACAAAAATTCTAAATAAATAATTGAAAAAAATGCGGGTAGTTTTTAAATTACATGTTTGTTAAATACGTAAGAATACCCGACTAGTTTTAATAAAACAAAGATTAGAGCTTACTGGATGCGGCATGTGTTACAATGACATGTTATTCAATAAACAAAATTTTAATTTCTTTTTGTAAATAAACATAGATATAGCTTTTTTTATATCTATATTTATTTTATTTTGCCTGCGTGATGGGCACCCTACCAAGGGCGGCAAATTTTGATAAGTATTTTTAGGTATTAGTTTTAATTTTAATTTATTTTAATTTTGTAGTTGTAGTTATATTTCCTTATATTTTATTTTTATAATAAGTTTAGCCTATTTAAGTATTATCTTCATTAATAAAATAAATATATCACTAAAAAAAAAAAAAGTATATTTTATATCAGATTTTAATTTATTGTAGATCTGTGCCCCTTCAAATATAATATTTTTCACCGTTTGCGGTACGTGATATTCAGTGGCTTAGCTTGTCTTAGAGGAGCCTGGATCAAAAATCTCTTTAAGTTTATGGTTTACTACCCTAGCTCTTTTACCACTATATTTTTTTATGTTTTGTTTTTAACACCACCAGATTAAGTTATATTGTAGATTCTTCGTTTATTACAACTCACATTCAACTCACTGCTGAGCTCGAGTCTCCTCTCAGAATGACAGGGGTTAGGCCAATAGTCCACCACGCTGGCCTAATTGGCAGACTTCACACATGCAGAGAATTAAGAAAATTTTGGTATACAGGTTTGAGACACGTGATATTTAATTTCTTAAAATGCACACAAGTGACAAGTTGGAAATGCATATCTCGGACCGGATTCAAACCCACACCCTCCGGAATCGGAGGCAGAGGTCATTTCCACGGGGCTATCACGGCTATATTGTTGATTACTTTTTACAATTTGTACGTATAGTGCTTACCCTAGTTAAACAATTTATGCACGCCACTGTGCCTACGGTTTTATGGAACTTTTGCCTGCCACAAAAAGCTATAGTTGTAGGAGTTGTAACGGATATATTCTAATGAAGCATTGTGTGATTCCCCGCCTACTTGACATTTCTCCTTGTTTCAATGTTGTGTGATATAACTACCTCGTTGTCCAGTGGTTAACAATATTTTACGTATTCTGAGGTCGCGAGTTCGATGGAGGTGCATGCCCCGGACCGGATTCGAACCCACATCCTCCGGAATCGGAGGCAGAGGTCATATCCACTGGGCTATCACGGCTTTACGGCTTCACGGGTGTGGGTTCGAATCCGGTCCGGGGCATGCATCTCCAACTTTTCAGTTGTGTGCATTTTAAGAAATTAAATATCACGTGTCTCAATCGGTGAAGGAAAACATCGTGAGGAAACCTGCATACCAGATAATTATCTTAATTCTCTGCGTGTGTGAAGTCTGCCAATTCGCATTGGGCCAGCGTGGTGGACTATTGGCCTAACCCCTCTCATTCTGAGAGGAGAGTCGAGCTCAGCAGTGAGCCAAATATGGGTTGATGACGACGAGTTCGATGCGTCGGACTGTGGAATATTGAATTATTTATTTGTCCAAGATTTTCTCAGTACAGCAGCAGTTGGGAAGTTATTAGTGTTAGACCCTGGTGCTTTAAACATTATCCTTAAAAGCTTGTAGTGTAGGTATATCCGTCGGTCTATGAACTGATCTGTGAAAAAAACTGGCCAAGTGTGTGTCGACGCGTAGGGTTCCGTAGACTAAATGAGCAATTTAAACCATTATTTAATGCTCAATAGAACCGATAACCGTAACCTATACCATGTTTTATTTTGTCACCCAAGAACGTATCCCATAGAATTCCATATAAAATATCATTACATATTCACGGTTCCTTTCGCGACACATTTAGAGAACGTATCCACGCGAATAATGAGCTTTTACTGTACGTAATTTCGATTTAGAATTTCGTGAGACTACCGCTTTACGTTTTTCTTAATATGGAATGTACATTGCGGAATTTGTTCGAAAGCGGAATTTGTTCCGTATAGAAAAAAAAGTACGTTTATTTTATAATGCTTTCATGCATTCGGTTTTTCGAACACGGAAAACGAGTGTATGTGTATGTAACATTATGAGCGATCTCGTACTAAGTTCGCAGTACAGTGATAAAGTAGGTATGAACTTAAAACGTTAGCAAAGGTCAAGTGTGAGTTCGTTTAACTCTGGCCGTCCATATAGCGCGCTGTTTTGACGCATTATCACCAAACAGCGCATAGCTAAACAAACAAACGCAACGAAACCTAACACTTGTGCCTTCCGAATAAGGTTGTAACAAAACAAGCAGAACCATTTCGTGTGCAAATATAAAGTTGTCGAAAAAGTAACCACATTGCTAAATCGGTTACAATCAATAATCGACCTTATAAACATACGGATAGGAGTTAAAGTTACTGTGAAGTAGTTGATGGGGTAAAGAGTAAAGATATTAATTACATTAGTTCCAGCGGTGAGAATGGCCATAAATCTTATAGAAACATTTTAGACGACACACAGACTACCGGAAACGTTTTGCTATGATAAATATAAGTGTTATCTCAGAACAGTTAGGTGTAAACATCTTGCGTCTTAATAACTATACGGAGAATGTTTCTGTAAATACATATGTATAATTATGTATATTGTATATAGAGAGAGAGAGAGACGCAAAGCTAAAGTGGCAATGGGCGGGGCACATAGTTCGAAAAGCCGATAGACGTTGGGGTCCCAAGGTGCTAGAATTGCGACCCCGCACTAGAAAGCGTAGTGTTGGTCAACCCCTCTACCATGTGAACTGGGAAGTGAGTCGCAAGGCTTAGCTGGATGCAGGCGGCTCAGGATCGTGATGTTTGGAAGTCCCTACAAAAGACTTATGTCCGGCAGTGGACCATCATTTGCTGATATGATATATGTATAAGATATGAGTATACTTGTCTATAGTTTAGAAATACTAAGGGAAGAATATTAAAAAAGATAGAAAATACCGTTCGAAATATAGCTCTTCCATTGATGATTTAAACCTGTGTGTAGCATTAAGAGACATCTGTACAATATTATTTTAATCATTGACGTGATCTGATCTAAAGTTACTGAAATTGAGTAGAGGGAGACGAATACTTGTGCATTCCATGAATAGACCATTGAGTGACAGAGACAAAATTTCGTGGTCTTGATCCAAGTTTAGGTTTAAGGAGTCCCTAAGAAATGTAAACATCAACACCCTTTTCCCTGCCCAGCCTTTGGTACCTATAGGTTCCTACTAGAAAAGTACCCATTCTAATGTAATAGAGATTCAGTTATAGCGAGACCAAGGTTTTTAATCGGGTTATAGAGAAATTTAGATGGTGTTACTCTCGCACCCACTTCTATCACGTATCATCACAATATCAACAGTTTGTTTCGTCGTTTCTAATAAGAAAGTTAAATGTTTCGTGCGAGTCTGACTGTACTAGGCTTTTAATTGGATAATTGGTTAAAAATCATAGACGTGTGGTAAAGTCAGTTTCATTAAAAGAAAATAAAACACTAATTGCCTGCTTTATTATCAGACACTATAGCCGCAGAACATTAAAGAATATTCTATGCCTATAACCAATAGGAGGGACATAAAAAGACAGTTATTTCACACTGCAATCTACCATACAAAGCACCCCAAAACTAACAAACGTAAACACTTCGTGAGTGCCTGGCTAAGAATGGAGTCGAGTGTCTATGGTTGTAAGATGAATAAACAAACATTGTCTACAGCGTGGTGCCGTAGACAGATAAAGCAATAGACAACTGATTGGAGTCAAACAATGTACGATTTTGATATTTCAAAACACTACACTTAACCATATTTTCACTTATTAGTGAACATTTCACTTATTAGTGAAAATATGGTTCAGTATACTAATCTTAAGTAGTTACAGTGGTAATTTTGTGCTCACACTACGCATAAAAATTAAATTACATAATGACAATGGTAAAACAAGATAGTAAATCAAATTACTGACTTGTTTAACCTATTGCTAGGTCTGAAAAAAACTGTAAGAGTCATGACATCGAACACCGAATTGTCTCGTTTCATTTGAGATTCTCGTTCATTTACAGAGTCCACGCACAAGTTGTTTTCTTTTATGAGATAATGCGATGGATGATACCTATTTGTCTATTTACTTCTCTGTCTACGATCTTCAGTGTGGTGCAGTGTTCCGCAAACATAGATGTCAATTGGTACTTCGCACGCGACCAATGCTCTTTACTACTTAATTTACTAAGCTTTTTCAATAGCACACAATACAGTTTGTACGATAGAACAAAAAAACAAGATTTGTTCTGCGGTTTGTGCAATGAGTGGTTGAAGTGAAGCTTGAGACTGTGTCGAGTGAAATGATTTAACATAATTGTAGAGACCTTATTGAATTAAATTAGTATTAGTTAAAAAAGCCTTTATTCATATTCATTATTATTTTCTTTATAAGATTCTCCTTTAGCACAAATATTTTCTCTAATCGACTCCAAACTTTATTTTGCTAAGGGTGGGTTTTGTATTTAATACAAAGTGGATTGTTTTTATTGTTTTTTATTAAAGATAGGCTTGCTGGCTATAATCACACTTGATGGATGCATGCTGGGTGCATTCTTTTGATATGCGAATTATGTGGAAGTAAATCGTTTCGTTTAAAAAACAAACTTCTAATGGAAACCTCCTCCATTTTTGAAATCGGTTAAAAACTGTAATAATTTAGTATTCATTAAGTGTTTCTTTTACTGGTATATTTAATATTGACTACAGTCAAAAATGTTATTAGTAGCAAAATCACACATTTAGCCATCGATTTCGACGATGTTGCATGTATACTAAGTGTGTGAGTTAGGTACATTTCATTTAGGCTTTTTCCATACTTTATAAGCTTTGTCCTTTTGTATTAGTATATGGATGTTAAGTAATATTAATTAACCAATAACATTAATTCTAACTGACGTGGAAAACATTAAAATAACCCAAAATAGTTCAATTTTCTTAAGAATTTCATATTAAAATAAACAATATCAGTAAATCTTTTAAGAAAATAAAAAGAAGTTAAAATAAACGTGTCATAAAATTAACATTAAAAAGGTTCGCCGAAAGATTATAGTCTAATGTGCGACAGTAATAAATTGACATTAGTACAGATTATATCGGTAATTGATTCTGCATAACTAATGGACCGGTTTGTTCATAGACGGAGAGCCAGCGACTGCCAGACCTCCGTCTTTTTATAAAAGCTGAAAGTTTGTCCGCTCATGCTCTTACTATAAATAAGTACTGTAACCAATTATGGAGTTTGGACCGTGGCTTTGGGAGATAGCAGGTTTCAAGGATCCAGACCCGCAACCAACTAAGTATCGCCATAGAGGTTTTATATTTGGTATATTGATATAAAGGAATGAGGCGATGTTGTTGATTGGTATATTTATTATTTCACTGAACTGATTATAATAATTGTATAATGGTATAAAATAAAAGGACTATCAAATAGATGATGCCGAGTGGAATGGTGGAAAGGTATCCATGCATGCGCGTTGTACAGCATTCTAAATATGGAATATATATGGAATGTGAATGTAGATGTAGATGGCCAAACTTACAGTGGGCGAACTAAGGAGTTGGACACATAAGTATAAAGTATATTTCTTTTATATCTTTATTTACGTAGGTAATATGAGAAAAGATATCCCCATTTGCCAGACACTTGGCTCCATGGCAACCTGCATGGCTCCATGGAAATCTGCATACCAGAAAATTTTCTTAATTCTCTGCGTGTGTGAAGTCTGCCAATCCGCATTGGGTGGTGGACTATTGGCCTACCTCCTCTCATTCTGAGAGGAGACTCGAGCTCAGTAGTGAGCCGAATATAGGTTGATAATGATGATGACTTAGACGGTTGAGGGTGTGGATCATTAAAACCCAAAGCTACCACTCCAAACTTCGTAATTGGCTACTATATTTACTTATGGTAGGAGCATGACCTGACAAACTTACAGCCTTTGTAAAATGACGAAGGTCTGGCGTTCACAGGCTCTTAGTCTATTAGCATAATGACAGAATTTGTATGATAGAGGGTTTATGATGATTAATTTGCTAATCTAAATTATTTTATTGTGGAAAGCAGGTTAATCAGAATTAATTTATATATTTTTTTTACTTCGCGACAGTATTATCGGTGGAACATCTAGAAACTCTGTTTTCGATGTTTTTTTTGCTTTTAATGTGTCGTAAATCTGTTTTAAAACTGAATAGTTTATATGTTGGGTTAAACATATTAATCTCATGATTAATTGAAAAATATCCTGTATAATATAAAAAAGTATACAGAGCGTATCGAGGTATTCAAGAGCACGAGAGGCAAATAAACTTGTTACCGGGCGCACAAAATCTTTCATCTCTCTACAGCAACGAATATGCTAGTAGGTCATTATCATCATAGGTATTTGGCTCACTGTTGAGCACGAGTCTCCTCTCGAAATGAGATGGGTTAGGCTAATCCACCACGCTGGCCCAATGCGGATTGGTTAGACTTCACACACGCAGGTTTCCTCACGACTTTTTCCTTCACCATTTGAAAAACTTTTCAGCTTTGTGTTAATCTCTTAAAATACATTTGGAGGTGTATGCCCCGGACTAGATTCGAACCCACACACTCCGGAATCGGAGGCAGAGGTCATATCCACTGGGCTATCACGGCTTTTCTTCTAAATACATATATGTACTCGTAGATGTAAAATTTATATCTCCAACACACATGGTCACTTGTTGTATAATTTTTAATTTATCACAAAAAATAATTTAGACACTTTTGTGGTATCGTTTTCGACTATTCATCTTGTCCACGTTTCAGAAACCATTTCCCCCAAATAGTGTAATATTATAGCAGTGAAAGGTACCGAAGATTTCTCTTTTACTGATATCCCATTACATGTGATTGTGGGTGTTCCATTCGGTCCAATAAAAATTAATAGCTATACACTAAAAAATATATATAATTAACTTCTCTAATGCCTCAATAGCTCAACGGTAAAAGTACGGTCTTACGTCGAGAGGCCAAGGGTTCTAACGCTGGACTGGACTATTTACAGTTTTTTCGACTAATTGGAGAGGAACAGGAACTAGACATTGAAAATATATAGCAAATAATCTTTTTAAAAGAAAAGCAAACTTGGTGCTTTAATGCTTCTGATATTTGATATTCTGGATAGTTTAAAAAATCTAATATTTTAAAATTATATTTCTCAATTTCAGACATACATTATTTTCATTTTGACATCATGAAATTTTTGAAGTAGTGAAGTATAATGAATAACTAAATGATAGGATATCTTCCTTAAAGAAATTCACAACTACTGATCCAGTCCTGATCCTCCCCCTCCTAATCCTGAATCCAGGATCGCCCTTATTATGAGACCCAAATTGAGACCTGAGACACTAGGATCGCCCCAATATGTGACCTAAATTGAGACCCGAGAATCCACAATAGCCCTAATTACTGATGTGACCTAAGAATCCAGAAACCCTGTAACAAAATTCTGTTTAATGACAACCTCCGTGACGCAGTGGTATGCGCGGTGGATTTACAAGATGAAGGTCCTGGTCTTGGGTTTCCAAGGGGTTCCAAGTCAGCAAAGGCGTGCCGGCAAGCGATTCAGCGTTCCGGTACGATGTCGTGTAGAAACCGAAAGGGGTGTGGATTTCATCCTGCTTTTAACAAGTTAGTCCGTTTCCATCTTAGATTGCATCATTACTTACCATCAGCTGAGACTGTAGTCAAGGGTTAACTTGTAAAGAATTAAAAAAAAAGCCTTAGCCAAAGGGATAGACGGTGGTCGCGACTGCAGATTTCAATCTAGATCATCATTATCAACCCATATTCGGCCCACTGCTGAGCTCGATTCTCCTCTCAGAAGGAGAGGGGTTAGGTCAATAGTACACCACGCTGGCCCAATGCGGATTGGAAGACTTCACACACGCAGAGAATTAAGAAAAATCTCTGGTATGCAGTTTCCCCACGATGTTTTCCTTTACCGTTTGAGACACTTGATATTTAATTTCTTAAAATGCACACAACTGCAAAGTTGGAGGTGCATGCCCCGGACCGGATTCGGAATCGGAGGCAGAGGTCATATCCACTGGGCTATCACGGCTTTTTAATCTAGATATCGTAAAAATTTGCCTGCATACTAAAGTCTACTCTATAGTTAGAAAGAATCTACATCTATAGTTAGATATGCATCTAGAGTTCATGTTCCGAATTCAATGAACCATCTTCCGTTACTCAACACCTCCTTATCCTAAACCAACGGGCCGACAATAAACAAATCCAAAAGATTAATGACTCCTTGTTTGCATATCGACTCGCCAGTTCCAGCGCGAGTAATATTTTTAACGCTATGTACAAATTCTAAATTGAATCATGACGCATCAAACTTTGGAGTATCGAGAGTCAGTAACAGCCAGACTTGCCTCATTTTAGGAATGTTCAAAGTCCGTCACTCCATGCTCGTCAATCCATGGGTATTCACGCAGAAAGCTTGCGTAAGCTCTTATATCTCAACGGCTTTATTTATTTATTTATTTATTATTTGGACCACGAACAAAATTATATGTATACAGAATTAAAAAACTTAATAACTAGGGTATTGAAACACATATAACTTTACTTAAAGGTAGCCACACCATGCATAAAGTGTAGGTCGTACTAACAATTGAAAAAAAAGTGTTAAAAAAAATTAAAAAATAAATTTACATTGCATTACAAATTAAAAACAGAGAAAGAGAAAAAAAGAAACAATAAACACTAGGAATTAGTTAAAAAATAAAAAAAAAACTGTTAATTTCACTACTAAACTCTAAGGTTATTAATTTAAAGAACAGGTAATCTTAAAGTAAACAATGTAAGGAAGAAACCCATATTTTCATACTAATATTATAGGTAAATGCTAAAGTAAGTCTGTTGGTCAGTCTTGGCGCCGATCAATCAGCGCATATCGGTTTTGGTCCGAAAAATCTGGACACTTGAAACCTGCTATCTTCAAAACCCACCACATTCCAAACTCCATAAGCTGCTACCGTACCTACCTATGGTAGGAGTATAGGCTGACAAAGGAGATTGTTCAATTCAGGTTCACTCTTGTACCCCATATTATTAAAATTTAATTAAATACAAGGAAATTTAAAATAAAAAGAAATAAATACAATTAAAACCCAAGTTTTTGAGTTATATCAAGATGGCGCCCTTAAAGCAACTATGACATGACAATTGACAGCAAACGTCAAAACGACTACTGCATTGAAAACGTCATCAATCCGCCAATAATAACTTTTATAGTGTTGCATTTCTTGGGAGAGAATGAATATTATTTCGAAAGAATTAAAGTAAATTCGTAGATTTGTATAATCAAAAATAGTTAAAAATATATTTTCATTTATTTCCGCCAGGGTACAATGACTGATCCTGGGCTCCATACATTTTTGTACCATCTCTTTTTCAGCCTTCCCAAAATAAAGGTATGTCTGAGTATCGCAAGCTCTCAGATCAGTAGATTTAAGACCATAAATCACTTCTTAGTATAATATAATAGTATCATCAAAAAACACTGGATGAATTTCGATATAACAAGATCAAATGAACCGTTATTCTTGGTAAACTTAAAATATCTAAAAGCGATTGATCATTAAATCTATGAGAACGTTAGTGGAGATTCTGTGATGTGACAAAACGTGAAATCATATTTTTGAATAGTCCATTGAATTGGTACAATTTAAGGTCCGAATATTGCTTTTTTAGAGGGCGAAATTTCATTTTTGGGACATGTGTGGGAAGTCAATAGAAGCTTAACCTCAAGTTCAAAATCAAAATTCAATTATTTCAAGTAGGCTCAGTTTCTGCCACCAGTTCGGAAGGCAGGTTCTGCTGAGAAGAAATCGGCAAGAAACTCAGCAGTCGCTCTTTTTAAAAAATCATACAGCCTTATTGTTACGGACAGGAGCTACATTCCCCGTGCGGCGTCAGTGGTGACGCTTCAACAGTGAACCAATCAAGATCCCTGAACCATAGAAGTGTGAAGTACAAGATCAAGAACAGTGAACCTTAAATAAGTGTAATAATTGTGATTTGAACAAGAAATACAGTCCACTTTATCGTTGGAGGGTTTTTAATTTACTTACGATAATTCCCTCTCCAACACTTATAATTTCTTATAGTTTTACTTCCTGTGTGAAGGTGGAAGCTGATCCAATGGCCTCCAAGCGCCTTTATCTTTAAGGAACTCATCAGTGGTGTAGTAACCTCGACTAAGTAAATGTTTTTTAACAGTTTGTGGGGTCGCCACCCTTATCCCCCGGCCACCATCTTGAAAAAAGGGGTGAAAACACGCTTTTCGCGATAACTCGGAAACTATGCGTCTTACAAAAAATCCTTAAAGTCATAATTTGTAGCAAATCGTTTTGCCTAGAAATATATTTATATAGGTAACTTTAACTGCTCAAGCTCATATAACATTTCAATGGATATGTATTCTTTTTGAGTTTTACGGATGGAAAAAAAGGTGTAGATGTATGATGTTCAATTTAATACTCTAATAAACGAGGTCTACGGATCCTTGGAGCTGTGAAAAAATCAAACCTTTAATAATACTTAATCAAAAGATATGGTCCAGTAACAATGTCCCATATATTCTCTAAAGGAATTAAAACCTACCCTAACTAGACTAGAACTATGACATTTTAATTTGTTAAAAAGCAATAATATCTTTAAGCACAAGGTATAAAAAAATACATCGGTTAACCGTTATTTTACCGTAATTCTTTCAGTATCGTGTGGTGTTACGGAACCTTCAATAAGAGAGTAAAATTCGCAATGCCCGGTTTTTCATTTCTGTCGTTCGCTATAATACTGTTTCATGTTTCTATTTTTAGTTATTATTTATTTTATTATTATGCACTTACGGCTTACGCTCATCTTTGTCACTCATCAGTCATCACATCATATGCAAAAACATGGATGCAAGGCCAAGATAAGTTGTTAGTTTACTTTGCCAATTATCCAATTGTGTCTATCGATATAGGAAAGATCAGTGTTGCAATCCTATATCGATAATGTCATAATATTAGCATAGCTTTTGTACTTACGTAGGTCTTTCTCCGTTGCCAGTACTCATTTCAGGAACTCGTGTAGTAAATCTTCGTCTTAATCTTTTGTGATTCCTTGATATAATATATTACTAGAATTTAGTACTGAACATAAGCGAAGCCCTAAAAAGCTTACCTGTACGCATATTTTTATTACTCTATTTCTCAAATACTCAAAGGGATACCTTTACCTAATTTAGTCTGTTGCAAATGGCGATGATGCAATCTGAACTATGAAACTACAATTTATTTTCATGTAATTTTATGATTGCATTTACTTTCTTGTAATGTCTAGTGCAGGGTAGGCAAACCAATGGCACGCGTGCCATTGATGGCACGCGACACAATATTTTGGGCACGTCGCCGATCATAAAACATGTGTAAAGTAGGTATTTGACATAAATTATTTGTCATCTAACCTGCAGCAACAAAAGTCACACTAATTTTACAATAAATTAATTTATGCGTGTAATAAAAACATTCCAAAATGTACCTCTTTTGTTTACTTTATTTCATAAAGAGTTTTGATAGTATTTATTATTGTTATTCTCCAAATAATCAGAAAGTCAAAATTATTTGATGGCACGCCAATGACCCCATTAAACATTTTTTAGAAAAAATGGCACGTTGATGCATAAAGGTTCGCCTACCCTGGTCTAGTGTTTATATATCAGAAAAAAAGTATTAAAATACATAATGTGTTAAGTATTACTTAATGTTTAAATCTTCCACGAGTATCTAAATACATAAACGTGAAAGGTTAACACGAAAATATCGAAAACCGCTTAAGGTACAACGAAGAAATTTGACAGGGAGGTACATTATATTTAGTTAATGTCCGCGAAGCTGAACGAACTTTGCGACACGGCCGGATTAAAGAGGTCTAAGGGCGGGCTAAGTCGCCTGCGTCCGCTAATTATGTATATCGAAAACGGCTTAATGTACAAAGTTGGAATTTGGTAGAAAGGTAGTTTACAGTTAGTAGTTGTCCCCTAAGAACGGATTTTGCGAGAGGGCCGGATTAAGGAGGTCTAAGGGCGGACGAAGTCGCGACCATCCGCGAGTAGGTACTTTATATTCAATCTTTCTATTTTATTTTCAACTAGCGGACACCCGCGATTTCGTCCGCGTTGAAATAAATGTAAACATTCAAGCCCTATCCACTTTGAGTTGAATTTTAAAAATTTTTGAATTACATTATATTTCGTATTTTTTATGATTTATGAACAAATTTTTGATACTGTAACTCTAAAAATGAAAGACTTTCCATACTTTTCAAACTCTATTTCACCCCCTTCTAATTTTAATTTCGCAATAAAAAGTATCTTATAATCTGTAGTTTCAGCGTGATGCCCGAATAACAAAAAAACACGGTCAGACAGACAGAGAGACAAAAAAATCGAAAAAATATATTTTTAGCTTTAGTATCGATTATATAATGCCCCCCAACAAAAAAATTCAAAATATCTGCAATGTACAGAATGTACAAAATGTACAGAATTCGATTTATAAGTATAGATTCTAGATGGCGCTGGCTTCCTTTATGCCACGCTAACGTTTGTTGTTACAAATGGTATAAGTTAAATCTCAAATTGCGATGTAATGTAGGTAATAGAAATCGACCAGTTTTATTATAGGTATAGATGCAGTAAGCTAGCAACTATCATCTCCACGCCGAAACATACTAAAGCTGTATCGTCTATAATTCTATATTTAACAACCCTCTTTTCTTGCAGTCGCCCACGGATTAACCGACCATTACGATATTGTATGTGACAAAAAATCGTTTTAGTATGTGGCGTGGAGCCAACTCTCATTTCTGTGTATTATTTTTATTAGGTTAGACACCTTTTTAACAGATAAGCGACATTTCACAAAATCTAATGGAATTTATTGAAAAAAATGGAAAGAGATCGTCACACCTCATCATTATCCCGAACTTTATCATTTACACCTGCAGTCTATTCACTTACTTAGACTTACGTTAGTTGACGTTTCGAAATTGAGATTCTATCAACAAATGTCATCCGGTGCTAACTGGTGAATATCATGCATTATGTAGACAATTCTCAATTAATTTGATGTTTATTTTAATAGATTGATAGTAAAGACCAAAATATACTTTTTTTTTTAATGGTGGGTCTAAGCTCTGCTGGCCCATTTACTAACTTTGCATAACCTTAGTGGAATATACACGAACTTTACCAACTAGCTATTGTGAGCAATCTTAAGTCACATAATTTCGTATTCACCATTAATTTATTGCTAACTGATCAAAACTTCTAACCAGTGCGTTTGGTATTGTGATTTTCGTTAACAATGGGCTTTACGGAATACGATAAATGTGGTACCTAGCTATTAATTTGATGTTAATTATATATTAAGTTGTTAATAGACCAAAGTTAGTGAATAGGCCAGCTAGCCATGCAATGAGTCGTTTAAATCCTACTAATTAATATTATAAACGCGAAAGTTTGTATGGATGTATGTTTGTTTGGATGTTTGTTACTCTTTAACGCCGCTATTACTGTAGCGATTTGGCAGAAATCTGGAATGGAAATAGATTTTACTCCGGATTAACGCATAGGATAACTTTTATCTCGAATAAATCCATGGATTCCAGAGATTTGCGAAAAGCTGATGATTTTGATGGTATGAATGTTTGTTACTCTTTCACGCCTCAGCTACTCAACCGAATCACCTAAAATTTGAAGTAGAAATAGAAAGTCTAGATTATCACATAGGCTACTTTTCATCCCAGAAAAAATCATGGTTCCCCGCGGGATTTGTGAAAAACTGAATACCACGTAGACGAATTCGCAGACGTCCGGTAGTAGTCTAAATAACGATTATGAATTTTCCGATATTTATCATGAATCACCTTTCTCAATATTATCCCTTATTAACTACCCCTTTAAAATAATGCTGTATCAATTATTGTGTGTTGGAATAATATGTTTGTGTAATGTGAAGACGACCTTATCCTTATTCTATTTTAAATACCCCTACCGCCATACGGTCTCGAAGATTTTGGCAGCTATCGCCTATATTTTTAATAATAATTTAACGATGATATGTTGGTATATAGATATTATAATAATGTTTCGTCCTGAAGTGTTTTCCACCAGTTATAAATATAACTTTAAGACAACCCTTAGACCAATTGCAAAAGGACCTGACTTACTAGACGTTACCCCTCGGTGTAAGATCAAGAATGAACCATCTAACACGTTTATAAAAACTGTTGCTATAGAATCAATGTTTCATTGTTGTAATTCTTTTTTGTCGTGTAAATAGCTCCCTAGAAATGTCGGTTTGTGTAACTACACAAAAATTGTTATTTGCATAAAAGCGATCAACAACTTCTAGTTTACTAAAAGATAAAGTTCATAAAAAGTTTCATTTTCAAAACAATACTACATCATCAAATATCATCAAACAATATTACACCATCAATACATCATCAAAACAATACTAAAAAGAATCCATTCTTCAGCCGGAACAGCAAAACATGTTACAAGTGTAAGCGATGTGTTTCTTAGTCTGTAAAAATTAAGTAAATATGGTGTGTATCAAATATTTTATATGTATGGTCTAGGGACACAGAATATATTTATTGGTGTTAAATAATTTCGATATGTGAGTTTACTCCCCCTCAAAAAATTACAGACAATTTTGGTGGTGAATTTGGGTGCGATTCTGGTCCATTTGTAATTGGTCTGAGGAACCACCACTTAAATAAAAAAATGGTAAAACAATCGTGCTCAAATTCGAAATTGATTTCATAATCTAGTAAATATAGGTATTTCTATCGATAAATAATCAATCAATCAAATAATGTTCTATCATCCCTAAAACTTACTGAAACGTTAAACCATAAAAATATCTAAACGAATATTATAAGGCTGAAGAGTTTATTTGTTTGCTTGAACGCGCTCGTCTCAGGACTTACTAGTCCGATTTGAAAAATTCTTTCAGTGTTAGATAGCCCATTTATCAATTAATCATATACATTATTTCCGTATTTCTAAGGGAACGAGAACCACGCGGCTGAAATCGCGCGGTGTCAGCTAGTCATACTTAATGCTCAAAACACAATGAAGAGAAAATTTTAACCTTTACATTGACGTAAAGTTCGTCGAATATTTTTTTTTATTGCGATACGGTTTTGAATAATGTACTTCATTAAAGCTTGTATAAGTAGGTGGCTACCTATCTCAATAATACTAATCAAAATAACGTGTGAAATGATTAATTAGATTTTAGATACGCTATCTGAGTTGCTTTAAAAGAAATAACCGTAGTTATAACTTTTTTATCTATTTGGCGAGATGAATAATGGTGTTTAATCATATCTTTTAAAAGAAAAAAAAGGTAGATAAGTGCTCATTATGTGTTTAATATAAAATACGAGTTACTCTTAATGTATCTCATCTATCTTGCTTATTGTTTACCTTTATTTGATTTAATTGGCTGTTTATGATTGACTATTTTGTTGTTTACTTTGTTTGACTTAAGTATTTGATTATTTAATTTATATTTATTTAGTTTACCTACATATTTAAATAC
The DNA here is from genome assembly GCF_947172395.1 of Bicyclus anynana. Lineage (NCBI taxonomy): Eukaryota > Metazoa > Arthropoda > Insecta > Lepidoptera > Nymphalidae > Bicyclus > Bicyclus anynana. Next base: position 3,633,735 of record NC_069104.1, on the reverse strand, counting down.
TTTAATTTTCGGTATTCAAGTCAGGATTCCTCCACTTACCTATTGTATGCCTTTTTGAATATTGGATATGGCCTTTTCGCTAATTTGGTCTTTATTACCAACCAATTAAAATGAAATTCAAATAAACTGAGAAATGACATCTACCTACTGTATGATATCCACGAAGGATTGTCAGTAGGTACCGGGTGACATTTGCTACATAGAATCTCAATTTCGTATGTCAACTAATATACGACAAACTTAGTGAATTAGCCTGCGTGTCTAAACTTATACTTCACTATCCCTCCAATCAGTACACAGTTAAAGTGAAAAACCATAATAAACAAAATAAACTTATATAGATTCGCATTTAAAATCTTAATCTAATGTATGATGTTTGACTTTAAAATCGGTTGAAAAATAAAAAATACATCGAGTCGACGAGTCGAGTAGAGAGAGAGTCAAGTTCGTCGGTAGCTAAGGGTTAGTTTTAAAATTTAATAAAATCAACACTTAAGGGGTAAAAATAAAGGAGGCTATTACTTGTACTAACAGGAAATTGATAAAAAAATAGAAATGACGTAGAAACAAGTTGAGTTCCTCAGTAGCACAAGTGTCACTTCTGAATTAATTAAATTATATCACAGATTAAGGAATATTAGCCAGATAGAGCGCACGGAATACGATGGTGTCGTAGCCGTTTCAAATACAAAATTCAAAAACTAATACATTCTCGAGTCAAGACGACAAGAAACTTCGCATCAGTAATTGTCAATATTATTCAAAAACAAAAAAAAATGGCGTCTTATATGTTTTTAAAAACTGTTTACATAAACTAAAAAAATAAGAAGGAGTATTTTTTATTTTTAATGGCGTCTTATATGTTTTTAAAAACTGTTTACATAAACTAAAGAATTATGAAAGAGTATTTTTTTATTGGTAATTATTGATTATTACATTAATTTATGTAGATGTTAAATTTTGAAATACAAATTTTGAAAAGAGTTTTTATATGCAGATCTCAAGGAGACGTGGACGTTATTTTTTTATAGGTGTCACCGGCTTAACCACGCTGCTTGTAAAGACTCATTCTGGATCATTCTTTATTCAGTGTAGTATATCAACACTTTCCCGTCCAATTTAGATAACGCTCGTGCCTGTGCTAATTTGTATGTTTGTTCGTTCACATCTAATTAGTACCAGTATTATAATGAAGACGATAAATACAAATACCTATCTATATCTATGCATATGCATTATTCATGACTGGATAGGATTAGAAAACCTTTATTTATATATTGGATAGAAGCAGGCGTTACTTTGCGGAAGTTCATCATGATTATATAATGATTTATTTATTTTACTATCATCCGCAAAGCTTGCAAAGACTTTGCAATTGCACGTTGTAGAGTCAACATCTCCTGAGGATGCTCCGGTTTCGGGGTGAAACGTACGTAGAGAGTATTTTGTCGGACCTGGGTGACGTTGTCGCATGGGTTCGCCGAATTTTCGCGGATGATAGCAAAATAAATAAATCATTATACAGGGTGATTCGGACTTTAGTGCGGACATTTTTTTTCGTGGTTCTGTATCATTAATAGAACATAAATCTACAAACAGTTCGATACATTTTATGTAATTTTTTTTTTCAATTTATGTCTCAGAAATAACAAAATAATGGACACATTCCCAAACAAACTGCGCAACTGCTGGCGGCACTTTGTAAGACGCCGACAAAGAAATACCGGCAGTAGTCATATCGCTTCGGCTTCGGCTGACGGGGGTGGCAGGGGTGAGGGGATCGAAAAAACCCCGAGGACGCCTGCCGAATTGCCGATGGGCGACCAGTGACAGACAATCTGCCGTCGCTTGCGCATTTAAGTCGAATCATCCTTTAATGCAAAAGTTTGCGTAATAATAATCATCATTTGTATTTCATTATTCCAATCGAAAGTTTATAATTTTTATTATTACTACGCATTATTGATGGTCCTAAGCCCAATAAAAAAATAATAGGTACAAAAATAAACGTAGAAAGGTCAACGGCCCTCGGCGCGGGCGCTCGCTAACCTAGTACCTACCAGCTGATTTTGTAGTTGCCTATTACTGTGCTATTACTTAGTACAGCGATAGGGTGACCCTCAAATTCTGTTTAAATGTTTAAACTTTAGCTAACGATAACTTTGTTATTGTTGAGTTAAAAAAAAAAAGAAAAAATACGTGTTCATTAAATTTTGTTTATGTACAAAATATAAAAATATCCGTACTTGAAAAAATTTCTTCCTGTATAATCTTTATTTATATGAAATCTTTGGTTTTGCGTTGACTTTTGACTTGAGACTTGCATATTTTTTTTTTTATTTGACTGTGAGAAATTTAAATAAATAGAGATGATAATGTTTACATTGTTTTAATTGTTAGAACAATTAAGCGAATAATATGTGAAATAGATAAGTGAGTACTTATTTTGCTTTTTTTTATTTTTTGATTTCAGGAGGTAAGTACCTACTGAAATAAAAAAAATCAATGATTAAAATTTAAGTTTAGTTTTAAGTTCATAATTTGTTACTTGATTTAAATCATTATTATCTACTTTCATATACCCTCAATTATGATTTTTTTTGAAAATTACATTAAGTAAACAAGGCGTGAAGGAGTAACAATCATTCATATCATTAAAATAATCAGTTTTCGCAAATCTCGGGAAACCATGGATTTTTTCGGGATAAGAAGTAGCCTATGTGTTAATCCAGAGTAAAATCTATTTCCATTCCAAATTTTAGCCAAATTGCTTCAGTAGTAGCGGCGTTAAAGAGTAACAAACATCCAAACATACATCCAAACAATACTAGTAGGATAGGAAGTAGGATAGTCATGCACCACATTGTTTTTGGCGAGAAATAACTTCGTTCTAATCAAATATTTTTGAGTGTAACTTGTTATTTTGAGTGTGGCATGTAACACTATAGGGCTAAAGGTTTGAAGTGGGCCGACCTTGCGTTGCGGTGGCGTTCGCCGCAGACCACAGATTACTATCTGGACGCTTTATTTCGCAAGTGATAGGCTAAATGACAGTATTTACTAATTTTAAGCCTAAACACACAGATTAAAGAATAATGGGCAGATAGAGCGCACGGAACACGGCAGTGATGCAGCCATTTAAAACACAAATTATTATTAACTAGCTGACGCCGCGCGGTTTCACTCGCGTGGTTCCCGTTTCTGTAGGAATACGGGGATAATATATAGCCTATAGCCTTCCTCGATAAATGGGCTATCCAACACTGCAAGAATTTTTCAAATCGGACCAGTAGTTCCTGAGAGTAGCGCGTTCAATCAAACAAACAAACTCTTCAGCTTTATAATATTAGTATAGATACATTCTCGAGTTAGTTCGACACAAGGCGTCGCACCAGTAATTTTTAATATTATTCAAGAAAAATGGCGTTTTATGTTTTTAAATATTTTAAAAACTGTTCACAAAAACTAAAAAAATAAGATGGATTATTTATTTAAAGGTAATTTTTTGTAAAAAATTATTGATTAGTAATTATGATTGTTGTTAGTGTTAAAGCTTGAATACAAATTATGAAAAAAGTTAGTATATGTGGATGTCAAAGAGACACGTGACTTTTTTGTGGGTTTCACCGGCCTCACTGTGCTGCTTCCATAGGCTCATTCTGTATCATTCTTTAATCTTTGCCTAAACAGATTTTTATTTTACCTTTAATACCAGTATTGTACTATGAACTTATGATGGTGGCCTGATCTTCGAAATTCCTTGAAGCTTTGAGATATAGCAGGATTCAAGTAGGTATTTAAGTTTGTATTTTTTTCCGTGTTTTTCAAAGGGATAAAAGTTTGACCCATGCTCTTACAGTGGTATTCTTAGAACAATTGGCTATTTAGTTTGAATTCTATTAATATAAACAGCCGTACTCGATCAGTGGTGACCTCTGCCTCCGATTCCGGGTGCTTGGGTTCGAATCCGGTTCGGGGCATGTGCATTTTAAGAAATTAAATATCACGTGTCTCAAACGAAGAAGGAAAAACATCGTGAGGAAACCTGCATACCAGAGATTTTTCTAAATTCTCTGCGTGTGTTTAATCGGCCAATCCGCATTGGGCCAGTGTGGTGGACTACTGACGTAACACCTCTCATTCTGAGAGGAGACTCGAGCTCAGCAGTGAGCGGCATATGGGTTGACAATGATGATGAAATGATGAAACATCAGATTACTATAATTAATACGTACGTATTACAGATATCATTAATATCTATACTAATTATATAAAACTAAAGAATTTGTTTGTTTGAACGCGCTAATCTCAGGAACTACTGGCCCGACTTGAAAAATTATTTCAGTGTTAGATAGCCCATTTATCGAGGAAGAAAGTTATATAATTATTATCCCCCTATTCCTACGGGAACGGAAATCACGCGGGTAAAACCGCGCGGCGTCAGCTAGTCTAGTAGGGTAAGTCCAGGATAGATGCCCCACTTTTCGAAAATGCTAAATAACTCGGAATTTTATAATCTTAGAGAATTGCGTTCTTTGGGAGATATTAAATATATTTTTTAATGTTCTATATTATCTGAATCGTTCTGATATAGACTGTGTAGATTTTGTGTAAATTGTAATTTTTTGGACCTCTAAAAAATGGGATAGACGCCTACTGTGGCGGATAGATGACTTAGCATGAAAAAACTTCTGAGGATAGGTGCCCTTAGTGGCGATTGGCGATTTAGTTTAAACATTGTACTTGGTTTGTTCTGAAATCAAACAACTATATTATTATAATCAGTCTTTATGGTGTTTTATATAACTTTCATTTTCATTTCTTGGCCATCTTGGTTAAAGTTATGCTTTAGCTGTAGCTTTTTAATAAACTGGTATGCTAACTGACGTATTGCTGTTCGGTCTGGCGGAAATCCAGCTTCTCTTAATTTGAATGTAAGAGCCACGAGTCGTTTTTAATGCTGGATATATATCCAGCATTAAAAACGACTTATATTATAATGAATATATTTTTTTAGTAATAATTATGCCAGATAGTAACTACAATGATATGATGCAATACAATACAAAGTAAAAGTAAATCAAATTTAAAACAACAGTACATATACAGTTATTTTGAAAATAAGATTTGCTTTTAATGGCAAATCTTCGTCTTAATATTTTAGATGGTATTTCTTATATTCTAAAAATCAGATTTACGCCTTTCTCTTCCTTTTTAATGTCTTTAAATGCTGTTAGCATACTGTCTTCGGTCTAGGTTACAGTACGAAGGACAACACCCTGTTTTCTTTTATATTTACGAGACATTTTGCTCTCCTGCAACAATACAACACTTATAATAAACAGTTTGGGATAGTTGCCCTTAGGGGCATCTATCCTAATAAAAAACGGGGCAACTATACTTTTTGTAGGGGATAGATGCCTTTATCGATAAAAACAAAAGATGAGTTTCAATTACTATAAAATCTATCAGTTTACATAGGTTAATCTTCAATGCAAGCAGACAAATAGAAAAAAAATAGACATTATAAGCGAGAGAAAAAATACACTGTTGAAAGTACTAACGAATCTTATTTTGGCGCCTTTTGTCGTCTTACCGCGGAAGATTTTTACTCACACAGACGAAGCGCATGTACTCCGGTCAAAATCCTCCCGACACTAAGGTTTGCGGGGGGAGGATTCGTTACTTACAGTAAAATTTAACTCCTACAGTGCTCCTAACATAGTGAAATAAAAATCAAGTCATCTATCCCACTGGGGCATCTATCCTGGAATTACCCTATTCATTATGAGTTAATAAACGAAATTGCTCGACCGAGCATTATTGTAGGCATAACAAAAATCCTCACAATCCTCAAACAAGGATATGGCAAGGCCGACAAGAGGTATTAATTCCGTTTAAATTTGTTTAAACTTCCTTACATTTCTGATTGCCTGGTACTTGGCATCTTTTGTTGTCCATCTCGTATAATTTTATTACCTCACGATGGGAATTTTTACTTACGTACTAGCGTACACCTGCAACTTCGTCCACGTGAAATTCGGTTTTTTACAAATCCAGCTGGAACCTAAGATTTTTTCGGGATAAAAAGTAGCTTGTATGTTGGTCAATATTTTCCTCTATTTTCCAATGCAAGATCCAATAAAAATTGGTTTTGTGTTTCTATTATTTTGGATTAGCCTGGACAAACAGATAGACAGACGAAAGTTTTAAAAACGTGTGTTTGTGTTTTAGTAATCATGTAAATGGCTGTAGGCATTTGAGATAACACAGTTATTTACAAATCACAGCAAGACATTTCAATTTTATTACATGTATTAATATACGTTTAACAATAATAAAAACATTAACAACTTGTCTCTAATTAAATAACCAATGAACATACATACATACATATTCATTATTGCAATGTATTTATACGCTCGAATTAGGTATTTAATATTACAACAGCATTTCTAAAATTTGTACATTAAACGCCTCCGCGCAACTTAAAAAGCAGTAGGTGCATATTAATACTATCTTTATGAACGTAGCCGTATATGAAACTCGCTTGGTCTTTCAGACTAAAAAAACACATGAACGGTATACTGTTGTCTATACTGTCTTACGCCAGCCACACACGATCAAATATACCGTCAAGTTTACTTAGTTTGGATATCAAACGCATCCATAGCAGCTAGCGTAGCACATCTCTGGTGGTGGAAAAGCACCCTTACCATCAAGTGATATCGCTGTCAAGGTCCAACTTATCGTTGAAAAAACACACGAAAAGTGTGTATGTGTGCGTTTTAATGTAGAAGGTATAATTGATTTTTATCCCAGTGTCATTTAAGATAAATTGACACGATAACCGGAGGTGTGAAATGCAAATGTGTTTAATTTATAAAAGTGCTCGGCTTGTATACATCCATTATTAAGTTTAATTGGCGACAGAGCCTTCAACGGGGCACGAGTTCGAATCGTGTGTAGGAAGTTTTGTTTTTTTTTTAATATAAAGTCAATGTTCAAATAATAAATTGATTTGCCGAACCGTTATGAAAGATTTATATAACTTCCTTTTTTGAAGTCGGTTATGAATAATGGTTTTTTTTATTCTTTACAAGTTAGCCCTTGACTACAATCTCACCTGCTGGTAAGTGATCATGCAATCTAAGATGGAAGCGGGCTACTTGTTAGGAGGAGGATGAAAATCCACACGCCTTTCGGTTTCTACACGACATCGTACCGGAAAGCTAAATCGCTTGGCGGTACGCCTTTGCCGGTAGAATGGAATCTAACCACGGCCGAAGCGTCCCACCAGCCAGTCATGTAAATCCACCGCGCTACCACTGCACCACGGAGGCCGTCAAAAGGTCCTAGGTTCGAAATTTCCCTTTTTTCAGTTACATTTAAGATATAGGTCTCTCAGTTTTACAGAAACAGAATTTTCCATGGTTTTTATTTTAAAATATTTAGTTAGAATAATTTGTCTACGTTTTTTTAACGTAATTACCGAATCAAATACCAACCTAATATAAAAGCTCCCTAAATAGTTATTTTTAGTGAAGTTATTAACAGCGTCATCTATCATAACTTTATGGAAATGAGTTTGAGAAGCGTTTGCTTTCCGCCCGCCCAAAATTTGGCGCCCACACGCATTACAATGTAAATTTCACGTTTCACGATAGATGGCGTTGCCTGTTCGCAACCATTATTTTCTTATAAGTATTTTATTTTCATTTTGGTGGATTAAGTTTTATGAAATATCTAAATCAATATATAAAAAAAATTCAAGTGTCTGTCTGTGATTTTAAAATAATTTTGTTTTCTCAAGTGCTAATAGTCAAATGCTGTAAATAATTACACGATACTAGACAATAATCAACTTTTTAGATAATTTGTTTTCTCTGGAACTAGGCCAGTGAACAAATATATTTTTTTATTGTTTACAAGTTAACCCTTGACTACAATCTCTCCTGATGGTAAGTGATGTAGGAAGCGGGCTAACGTGTTAGGAGGAGGATGAAAATCAACACTCCTTTCGGTTTCTATACGACATCGTACCGGAACGCTAAATCGCTTGGCGGTACGTCTTTGTCGGTAGGGTGGTAACTAGCCACGGCCAAAGCCCACCAGCCAGACCTGGACCTAGAAAACCTCAATCGACCCAGCCGGGGATCGAACCCAGGACTTCCGTCATGTAAATCCATCGCGCATACCACTGCGCCACGGAGATCGTCAAAAAATTTAAACACAAACAAACAAACAGTTAAATACTGAGTACATATTTAACACTGTTTAATATTTGTCCATTGGCCTAAACGACTGAACTGATTTTAATGGAATTCAGGTCCTTGAGCAGCATTTATACTTCTTTTTATCCCAAATTTCAGGCGAACGGTGTCACGGGCGCTTACTAGTTATAATATAATCGGTGTACATACATAAAAAAAAAATCCGACCGAATTTAGAACCTCCTCCTTTTTGAAGTCGGTTAAAAAAATACTATCAGGTGTTGATATAAAGGTAAGTATTGGACAGCTTGCATTTTTTTATGTTATGAAAAGGTATACAGCAAGTCAGGTAGCACTTGACTTGCTAACTAATAACTTGATAAACATTAATTTCAACTCAATACCTCTTAAGGGATAGACCACGGACTGACAGACAGATGGACAGACATGATTCCATATATTGGTCCATTTGTTATTTTGTTTATTACGGTCTCCATGGCGCAGTGGTATGCGCGGTGGATTTACAAGACTGAGGTCCTAGGATCAATACCCGGTTGGGCTGATTGTGGTTTTCTCAATTGGTTCAGGTGTGGCTAGTGGGTAGTTACCACCCTAGTTTTTCGGCTGGTGGGAGGCTTCGGCCGTGGCTAGTTACCACCCAACCGGCAAAAACGTACCGCCAAGCGATTTAGCGTTCCGGGATGTCGTGTAGAAACTAGAAATTTGGATTTTTATCCTCCTCCTAACAAGTTAGCCCGCTTCCATCTCAGATTGCAAACATAAGCGTCTAATCGTCTTAATTTTATTTAGTCGCATTGTAAACTTAATTAAATATCACGTGTCTCAAACGGTGAAGGAAAACATCGTGAGGAAACCTGCATACCAGAGTATTATCGTAATTATCTGCGTGTGTGAAGTCTGCCAATCCGCATTGGGCCAGCGTGGTGGACTATTGGCCTAACCCCTCTCATTATGAGAGGAGACTCGAGATCAGCAGTGAGCCGAATATGGGTTGATGACGATGATGAATTGTAAATTACTTATTTAAATAAATAATACCTGAATATTGTCTACAATGTCGAGTTGTGTGTTTAGGAAGTGAAAAACTATATTTACATAAATATATAACGTAAGTAAACATAAAATTGTGCAGGTGTGCGCTCAGTGGATTAGCTAAATTTGGTGATTTTGTAAGCACGTAATCTTATCTGTAGTATAAAGTCTTTGGGTGTTTCACTGTTTAGTTCAGGAGAGGGTGTCTGGACTGTTTATTACGTCAATGGCAGTAACCTTTTATTCATTCATAGTGTATGTACACCCTAAATAATTTGTGCCCACGTAAAACACAAAAGGTCAAAATATTATGAAGTCTTTTACAGGCCGCGGGCGGTTTCTTGTTCTAAAGATCAAAGCAATTGCGAGCTTTTTGAAATACGATACGCTCGCTTGTTGGGGAAATTATAATTTTAAATGTCATTGTTCTAATGATATTTGTGTGTGTTATGACTTTATGTACCGCTAGCTGACGCCTCGCGGTTTCACCCGCGAAGTTTCCGTTCCCGTGGAAATACGGGGATAAAATATGACACTCATACAAAGCTTATCATAATCATCATCATCATGTCAGCTGATGGACGTCCACTGCAGGCCTTTTGAAGGGACTTCCAAACATCACGATACTGAGCCGCCTGCATCCAGCGAATACCTAAGACTCGCTTGATATCGTCAGTCCACCTAGTAGGGGGTCGACCAACACTGCACTTTGTTGGGCCGCCATTCCAGCACCTTGGGACCCCAACGGCCATCGGCTCTCGAACTATGTGCAGATCACACAGCGGGCGATGGAACGAGCTCTGATAGGTGTATCCTAGGTGTATACTAGGAGATCCGCAGAAGAACCAAAGTAACTGACAAAGCTGTAAGTCGCAAAGCTGAAGTGGCAATGGGCGGGGCACATAGAAGAGCAAAGCCCATGCCACTCACAAATAACGTGGCTTTTTCGTTTCAGTAGATCCAGAGACTCCCCCCCCCCCCTTCAAAACTACAAACTTTACCTTTTTAAAAGTAATATTAGTAGGTAGGTATCGATTTAATAAAAAATGTATGTAGACCTGGAAAACTAGCATACGACCACGACTTCGTCTGCGAAAGATTCTTTGATTTTTTTAGAGGTAAGCCTTTCATAGACACTAGATGAACCGAATACATTAAGCGGGTTGCAGGGAGTCGCTGGATGCTGACGGCTCCAGAACGTGGTGTTTGGACTATACAAGAGGCCTATGTCCAGCAGCTGATAATGATGATGATGAAGACCTTCATACGAAGTTTTCCTTAATATTGTACCACTTCCCTTAAAAGTACTACAAATTAAAATGACAAAGCCAAAATATTTTAGACAGGCTTATTCACTATGTTTGACGTATACTTGTTGACATTAAACGAAATTGAGATTCTATGAAACAAATGTCATCCGGTGCCATACAGATGATATTTCTCAATTGATTTGATGATTATTTTAATAGCTTGATAATAAAGAATGAAATAGTGAATAGGAATCATTCTGAGATCTAAAAAAAAATTATCAAAAAGAAAAACCCAATAAACTGACTCACGGGGCTAGGCAATAAATGTAGTTAAAGAGAAAACACGCCAGATTTTCTTTCAAATCAATTTTTCCTGTGACTCAGCAACAAATGCTATTACGTTTTATCTAGAGCACTCCAGAGTTCAGACAAACAATAAGGAAAATTTAAAATAACTACAATATACGGAGTTACATACTGAAGTGAGAACGGAGGACGATAAAGCTTTCATTGCATGATGTTTATCCTCTTTAATGCTAGCCACAAACGGTCAATTATTCTCACGTTTCTTAAAAGCAAACGGCAGTACCCACGCGACATACTATACAAGTCATGTACGCAGTGACCAACACACGATCAATTATAATCGTGGGTGCTACAGAAACGTGAGAATAATTGACTGTTTGTGGCTAGCATACTGCGGCACTGATTATTCTGTACTTTCCTCTGGTGCGTTACGAGGTTTTTTAGACTTCATACTAAAACTTTATGTGGTACGGTACGAGGTCCATCGACCTTGGGTAGGGGTAGGGGTCTAGAATTGGGTAGGGGTAGTTGGAAGTTTACATCGAGTTTCAAGCAGTCGAAGTCGCGGGCGTCCGCTAGTTATGTATATAAGAAAATCTTTGAATCTTAATTTGACCCACTTCCCGGTCATCGATTAGGATGACATTTTGCACACGCTCTGAGTTCTGATGACAATACATAACTAGCTTAGATACGTCATTACAAATCCAATATGGCGGCCTCCCCAATCACTTGTAACTATGTAAGAAAATCAAATCTAGGAATCCTAAATTGACTTACTTCCCGGTCTTCGATTAGGATGAAATTTTGCACACGCTCTGAGTTCTGATGACAATAATGACAATAGCTAAGAAACGTCATTACAAAATCAATATGGCGGCCTCCCCAAGATGGCGAACTGGCTGTTTGAAATCCACCCCATGATTTGGATATCAAGTGAAAGGGTTTGCTGTCAGGAATACGAAAAAAATAGTCACGTGACTTAAAACCAATATTTGTATTTTAGTGCGTGCTAAAAGCGTGGTTTTTAGTTTATTAAACTATTTAAAGTTATTAACCATTTGACTCCTAAATGGACGACCGGTCGTATCGTATATCGTATTCTTTACGTGACATGTAAAAAAATATAAAGTAAACTAAGGGCAATAGGCGAACAGAGTATCATGCTCCGCGCGATAGAGGAATATAAAGATTTTTTAAATGGCTCACAACGGTAGATTAAAACTGCATTCCCTGACTCGGCTTCTTCAACGCAGACGGGCCTTTCGATAAAATACTCGCGAGCAGCGAATGGTTAATGTTAAGTAAGTAATCATTATTTATCTATTTATTAACTCTGACGTCACTTGTTCCAGAAGCGAGGGTAGTCTGCGCAGCATGCGTGGTGTGACGTAACCAATGGCGACCGCCCGCCCCCGCTCCCCGCAAGATGGCCTCCGAAGACGACGCGAGCTCTCCAGGTCCCCTGTATTTACCGATTTTTTATTACTTACCCTCTTTCTTAGCGCTTATAAAATATACTATTTTAAGTCGTCGTTTGTGTTGGTGTGGGGGGGGGGGGTATTTAAATTAATAATATATATTATATTTAAAAAGTATAAGTAGAATGACAACGACGTGCGAGAGAGGTGCGTGTTGTGTTGTTTCTTTCTGTCTTCTTGCTCTTATGTAATAAAGTAAAATTAATACAGTTTTTATTGATATTGTTAATGGTTTTTGCCATTTTATACTCAATTTTGGATCCATTGTTTATACGAATTTAACATTTTTTGGACACAACGGATCCAAAGTTGAGTTTATATCCCCCGGAATTTGGGGAATTTTCCCTAAATTGGCAACGCTTCTCCATTCTCTGCCACTTGATCCTCTCTTTCCCCACTGTCGTACACCGTATAACACCATTGTACCACTGGCGAAGATTCGGTTCATGTTTGTTTACACCTTCAACATACTAATTCACTAACTTTGACGTATGTTACTTTATGGTTATGTAACTTTACGGTTAAACCCTCGCCCTGTAATACTCAATTGACGTGTGCAAGAAAACAATATAATTATCTAGAGATATAAACATCAGAGATCCACCTAAATCACTGGCGCCTGACTCAGCGCATTAAGTATACTCGTAAATACTTCAATCAAGATGATATTTCACGTGTAGGCAGCACGGAGGTGTATGCACGTCCTCTCTATTTGCACTCGCACTACAAACGATCTGTCTTTCCTTATCTCGAGATGCAATTCAAGGAATCCAATAAATATTATGAACATAACGACCAGTGACCGCCGAATTATCGTAAGCGACACTTTTATTATATAGTCCATTCGTTTTCATAGTGTCGGTACAGCTACAGGGGGACCACGCTTTTTATTTTGCTTTTTGCGTAGGCACCTACCTACTGCGTTCGTTTAGAAAAATATTCTAAAGGTACTTACGCTAATTTATTATTTTATCTGCGCTGGCAAAAATTAGACGTCGCGGCGGCGCCTTTGCAAAAGTGCGGGCGACATTTCTCAAACTCCATATGAAAACAAATGGACTATAAGCGATCCCGCGTATTTACCTGCGTAGTTCCCGTTTGCGTGAGAACACGGGGATAAAATATAGTCTATGACACACACACAAATTACTTTAGTCTTTCTAGGTGGTAACAGAATTTTTAAAATCGGTTTAGTAGATCCAGGGAAGACCCCCTACAACAACACAAAGTTTACCTCTTTATAATATTAGTCTAGATAAAATAATATAAAATTAGCTATTATTCTCGTTTGCGCCACAATCTAGAAATGATTTTTTTTAATGTAAGCGTTTCAACGTAATTGCACATTTCTGTAAAGATATTAAAAAAAAAACTTTCCCCAAAATTTGAATTTTGTCGGTTACGATAATCCAGCGGTTAAGGGTCGAGAACGTCCTCTGCAACGAGATCCAACATGTAAACATTGTTACGAGGTCACGTATACCGCCGGTTCGCCAACGCACGCCTATTTATACCGAGCGTCTTCCGTCTGTCTGTCCGCCACCTGCTATCCTCACGCTCGCTAGTTTTGCGACGTTCATATCTGTCCTCCGCGATTGTCAGTTACCCTATTCACGCGATAGGTTCACCTTCACAGGAACGAATTTGCCTTTGCCCTTGACTGCGATCTCACCTGATGTTATATGACGATGCAGTCTTAAGACGGTTTTTGACGGCCTCCGTGGTCGATTTTAAGAAGGAGGTCCTGGGTTCGATCCCCGGCTGGACTGATTGAGGTTTTTTTAATTGGTCTAGGTATGGCTGGTGGGAGGCTTCTGCCGTGGCTAGTTACCAACCTACCGACAAAGATGTATCGCCATGCGATTTAACGTTCCGGTACGGTGTCGTATAGAAACCAAAAGGGGTGTGGATTTTCATCCCACTCCTAACAAGTTAGCCCGCTTCCATCTTAGATCGCATCATCACTAACAAGGGTTAACGTGTAAAGAATAAAAAAAAAGATGGAAGCCGTGGAAGTGGTACAAGTTTATTCAACCCATACCTCTGACGGTTTATACACGGCATTGTACTGGAATGCTAAACCGTTTGGTGCTACGTCTTTGCCGAAAGGGTGGTAACTAGCCACCAGACCAGACCTGGCCAATTTAGAAATTATAAAATACTAAATCGAGCCCAGGACCTCTCTGTTGAGAACCACAGCACTACCAACTGCGTCAGAGAGGTTGGCAAAGTGTTGTGTGTCTGTCCATGTGTCTCTGTCTGTTCTTTGACGACCGGCTCATCAAAGGGAAGCTGGCGTATCATCTGGGCCGACAAGCGTCGGAGTGGGTCGCGGGGAATCCTCCCGGAATTCGGCGGCGAGTCGCGGGGGCAGTCGGCTCGGTCGGCTAAATCCGTCGCACTCGCCGCCCGCCCGCTCGGCGGACCACACGTCACGCTAAACATACGCGCGTGCGCAGGTCGCCGTACGTGACGCTGGGCGCCGTGCGCTACACCGTGCGCCGCGTCCCGCCGCCGCGCGCCTGCCCCTGCCGCTGCTGCTCCGAGGAGGCGGTGGCGGCGTGCCTCGGCCGCGCCAAGCCCGACCGCCGCACGCTGGAGCGCTTCCAGCGCCGCCTGGGCCGCGGCTCGCGCGACGACGCCCGGGCCTCGCGCCACCAGCTGCTGCGCGACCTCACCGAGCGGCTCAAGCCGCGCCCGCCGCCGCCGCCGCCCCCGCCGCCGCCGCACTCGGCGCCCGTGCTGCCGCCCGTGCCGCCGCCGCGCACGCGCCACCGGCACAGCCCGCCGCGCGGCGTCTCCGTCGACCGCTGCGACGACTTCGACGCCGACAACATCACTCTGGTCCGCGTCGAGCCGCGTTCCATAGTGGGCTCGTACGCGCAGAAGACTATTCCGTACCGCAGCGCGTCGTTCTCGCAGGGTGATTTCGCGCAGGATAAGTATTACCGCGGGAAACAACCTTCGATTTTCGACTTCGGCAAACGGACGAAGAGAAAAGAGGAGGTCGAGTCGCCGCCGGGCCGCGATTACACGAGTGTGACGGAGGAAAATGTGACAGAGGGCGGGTCGGTCGCGTCGGTGGACTCGGCGGTGGGCTCGGACGAGGGGCTGGTGGGGCACGCGGCGCCCGCTGCGCGCAGCTCGCCGCCCGACGCGCCGCACAAGCCTCTGAGCGGGCGCTCGCTGACGCACCCGCTGCCGCGCCGCACGCCGCCCGCGCGCGACGACGGCTCCGTCGACGGCGGCGGCAGTCTCCCCGCGTTGATGCCGCCGCGTGTTCTCCACGAACTCCGCGAAGAAAGTGACGGCTCGCAAGCCGACAGTGCCCAGGCGCACAGCGAAGGAACTTCCCCTTTCGAACCCGCTCAGCCTTTCGCGTTTCCTCCCCTCCCGGACCCACCTGCCACTTGTGAGAATGTAGACTGTGAGTGTGTGAACTATCCCCCTCGGAAGGATTCCGTGAGTGATTTTGAGGACGCGGTCCCTTTGCCTGTGCCCGTTTATGAGTGTATAGTGAAACAGTGGTCGAACGATTTACCGGAGGAAGCCCAGCGTTCGGATGTTGCCTCTGACGAGTCTTTAGATAGGGACAAAGAGGATGAGACTATAACGAGTGAGAAAGTTGCAACCATATTAGCTGCAGTGCAGAATCCTTGTTCTCCAGCGCCGATAAGTGTGAGAGAGAGACGAAGGCCGCTCGATAAGACGAAACGGAGAAAAGGCATCTATATAACCACGGCGAGCGACGACGGAGGTGAGGATGATCCTCCCAATTCTTCAGTAAACGGATCAAAGCGTGAAAGCAGTGACGTGTCTCTTTCAGATATGCGTTTGTCGGCCGAAGCCCGAACGTCGTCGTTGCTCGGGGATAAATCTGACGATTCTTTCACGAACGGTCCTCCCAGTCCTAGCGAAGGATCGATGCCGATGTGGCCGAGGTCGGAAGAGTTGAGGACTAGACGGGCGAGGTTCTCCCATCAAAGTTCAGATGAAAGGGAAGAAGACACGTCGTGTCGTGTAAGGAGAAAATATGGGGTCACGTCTCGTGGGGACTCTCCGTCTGAAGCGGAGAGCGATTCTTGCTCACGAGATCGAACGGCCTCGCCTTCTCCATACAGCCCGTCGGACGCCTCTGACGTAGAACAGAGGAGACAGTTTCGCAGAGGTCCGTTTGGGAAGACCTTAGAAGCGCCTTCGAATCGATCGGTTGAAGGCGGACGGCGGAGCTTTTCAGATGCAACAGTTCCAAGTCGAAAGATAAGCGCCGGTGCATTATCAAACTCGAGCAATAGGTCTAAAGGAGCTACGCATGTGAGAGCTACATCGTCGCCGTCGAAGTTGGCAGGAGTGAAGTCTGGCACGGACTTGTTAGCTGAACTCCTCCGAGGCAGTTCCGAAGCGCTGTCGAACTCTGCGACCTTCGACAACGTGATACTGACTCTGCATCAGCACAATGTGAGTACCTAAATGTAATTTTTTTCTTATTTTTGAATATAAATTATATGTCCAGCCTATATGACGAATCGACATGTCTTAGGTAAAAACATGTCTTACGACAAAAACCGACCGCAGTTACACAGAAACTAGGCTATTTGTAATTTTTCGCAGATTTTGATGGATTTGATAAAAAAGTAAAACTCATCATCAGCAAATCATCCGCAAGGCAAAAACATATAAATCATTATGAGTATGAGAGTTATTAAGCAACGGTTTCCATGGTATACATATTCCTCGATATAACTCTACTATCTAAGAGTATCTATGGTATAACTTAAATAATTTGACAACGCATTACTGTTTTGTTGATATTTCACACCAAGGTGTTAAAGCTGTCAATTTACTACATCTGAAAACTTGTCTTCCGGGAATAGCAAGGGCTTTATCAGAACCAGTCTACTTTTAAAACTCTCATATATCCTTATACCCTTTCGAAGTGAAAATAGCCATTGTGACGAAGTTTTTGAAAATGTTCTGACTAATTTTCAACATTTTTGGAGTCCTTATTAAATTAACATACTTATAAGCTAGATGTACTTGTACAACATAATAAAAACTTATCAGACCCGTTTTCGTGAAAAAAAAAATACAGTTTCATTAGTTGAACCAATTATTCAAAAATAATGACAAAGTGAAAAATCAAAGCCCAAGTAATTTTTCAGCACATGGTGCGACTAAATTGCACTGTAGGGGTTTTTGTATTTTGTAGAAAAATCTAAATAAATTAAAAACCGTAAAATTTCGGCTAATATATTTATTATTTTGTTATTTTTATAGGCCTTGATGTCAGCTATCACCCTGTAGAATATGTCGTACTGTTAACGGGACATCCTGTATAAATGTATTACACTAATGAAAATGTATACAAAATACCTGTTGCCAGTTAACAATCCTTGCTGGGGGAGCTTTTAAGTGCCCAAGCCACCGGTGGTTAAGCCTCTAGAGTGAGGAGCTTCCTAGCAATACGCGCCATTTTAAAGATTACAGCCTTCTTTATCGGAACATTGAAAACAATTAAGCGAGAGCTTTATAATTTGTACGTCGAAGTAATTCGCTAAACGACCATTTACTGAAAGGACTCAATCAATACATCAATACATCATCATCAATAGATATGTGCAAATAAATTTAAATTGTCGGTCTGTGATTTCAAAATAACCGTTTTTTCAAGTGCTTATAAGTTATTTAAACGATACGAAAACATAATCAAGCTTTTTTTTAAATTTTTGTCTGTCTGCTGTCTTTCTGTGTGTAAAGGCTAATCTCTGAAACGGCTGAACCGATTTGAATGGGAATTTAACTCAAAGATAGAGGAGGTTATGGAGCCATATGCTACTTGGGATTTGTGTATTATACGTCGAGGGCGTCTGATAATAGTCTCTAATATTATAAATAGGAAAGCTTCGATTGTTTGTTTGTTTCTTAGCATTGAATAATTCTGAAACTACTGAATCGATTGAAAAAAATCTTTCAATGTTGGGAAGCTACACTATCCCTGAGTGCTATAGGCTATATTTTATCCCCGTATTCCTACGGGTGCGGGAACCACGCGGGTGAAATCGCGCGGCGACCACTAGAATACGTAATTGTTTATTTTTCCCAGAAGGAAAAAAAGTCCTCATGGACATCCTGACCGGATAGTGCCAAACTCCTACCGACTAAAAAAGCCCCTCCTGACCCCAAGGCGTCCCTGCCAATTCGACCACCAACACCCCTGTCAATGTATCACCGAGCTCTATCTCTTTCTCTTTCGTCCTTCTCTTTACACTTTATTATTCCTTCCTGTTAAAATCTCAACGAATCAGAAATGAGGAGATCCGCAGAAGAACCAAAGTCACCGACATAGCTCAACGAGTTGCGAAGCTGAAGTGGCAATGGGCGGGGCACATAGTGCGAAGAGCCGATGGACGTTGGGGTCCCAAAGTGCTGGAATGGCGACCCCGCACTAGTAAGCGCAGTGTTGGCCGACCTCCCACCAGGTGGACTGACGACATCAAGCGAGTCGCAGGGATTCGCTGGATGCAGGTGGCTCAGTATCGTGATGTTTGGAAGTCCCTACAAAAGGCCTATGTCCTGCAGTGGACGTCCATCGGCTGATATGATGATGGTGATGATAATTGTTGACTTAACATTCCATTCTACTACTTTAATATTGCATCACGTACCTACAGAGATCTCTGCATATCTAAAGTCACCTTCAATTTTCATATTCCCGGCGAGTGTTTGGGAACTGAATTAAGAATCACTAATGTTTATGTTAGCGAGAAATAGACTTAATACAGATGCGTTTGTGGTATCGCCAGACTGATATATTACTGGAATAATATGTATATTTAGACTTTTAGTAGCGAATTCATACACACGTGTTAGATTCTAAATGAAGTGATAACTTCTTATGGGTGGGTAAACTGCTTCGTAACGTAACGCGTTACTTCCCTTTGTCTCACGCATACGCGGCGTTACGAGATGCACACGTTGTCTATACTTAATATTATAAAGCTGAATAATTGCACAAAATCACTGGCAGCGTGACGGTGTCTACGCTGCCTAACAAACAACTGAGCTCAAGTCATCAAATACTATTTCAAATATACCAATACTGATACCTCCCCTATACAATAACATAAATAATTAATTTTATTTTAATACCGCCTTATACCTACTCGTTAATCAAGGAACTTGTAACAATACGTTTCGAGACTCCAGACGTAGATAAAGGTAGCCCGCGACTTCTTCGGCGTAAAAATCGCTTACCCTTGGAATTTTACGAACAAGAACCTCCTCTCTGTTGAGAACCACAGCACAACTAACTGCGCCAGAGAGGTAGGTCATCAGATCAATCTGCAAAAAGAAAAAAACCATTAGTACAATACAAACTCTTCCGCTTTATAATATTAGTATAAATATAGACAGATGTAAAGACCATGAGATCTCACAGCACACGTAAAAACATTGAACGAAATATTAAATGATTTCGCTTACAGTTTCATTTTATCTGAGATCAAATTCATGGCCGGGCGTTTAAACATTCGTGCATTGCTCGTCTTCCCTCAGTCTCGGGCCAATGTCGTATGACTCACGCACCCGGCAACAGCTGTTCACGAAGCATTAAAATTTTAAGGGTGATTGGAGTTATTAATACACCTTGGTCAACACTGAACCTAAGCGGTTGTGTGGGTTTTTACGAATCCGAGAAATTGTCGAATCAGTTTTATTTTAACCCGTGTAACTGTTTTGGAGAAGCGTGGTGGATCATCTACTCGTTTCGTAATTAATCATTCGTTATTAATAATCATTATCACTGTTCCACATTACGATAATCTGGTTAAAGCCGAAAAGGAAAAAGTATCAAAATACTTGGACCTCGTTCACGAGATTACCGCCATGTGGAATGTTGAATCAACTATTATTGTTCCGATAGTTGTTTCAGTCTTATAGCAAAAAGCTTCGACCAACACCTTAAGAAGCTTTCGCTTAACTGTTGGATCAAGAGTCGGATACAGAAGGCAGTGATTCTCGAGACGGCGCGTATTGTGAGGAGGTTCCTCTGGAGCCTTAGCAAAATGTGAGCAAAGCATGTATTTGTCAAGAAAATAAACTATCGAGAAAAGTTTTACAAAATTGTGTATTTTGTATAATTATAACGAAGCTAACACTCTGAAATTTTATTTACCCAAATATCAGGCTCCTAACTTTTCCAGAATCTGAGATCCAGAACCATTTGTAACCACCAAATTACATATGGCACACTCTTAAAAATACGCGGCGATATACTTAAAAGAGTTAAAGTTACCTACAAAAGTATTCAGTTATACGTAATTGAGTAATTAAGATACATAAAGATTGACCTTCAATGTAATAATGAACAAATATGCACTTTTTCGCTAATTAACATTTAACATTAAAAGAGAAAGTAAAAGTATAAATTATTGCGTTCGATTAATCAATATTGCTGGTACACATTTGTTAAGGTGACAATTAAAAGGTAGAATTATTAAGAAAGTGTCGCCAGTTTTATAATGGCCCGGTTTTTTACGTTTTTGGGTTGTTATGCGCCAGCGCTGCATACTCTTTTTATTTAAAGAGTATGTAGCATTATGCTGAGTTGGGGCCTTTACTGGGTTATGCCACACATCGCAGGATATTGTCCTGACGATTAATATAACAAATTGTGTTGTGTGGCATAATTCTTTAATAAAGCTTTTTTCTTTCTTTCTTTCTTTCTTTCTTTATGCAATGCAAGGGAAAAAGGGAGTGGAAACAGTTTTTTTTTATAATAATAGTAAACGTTTTATGAGATGGTCCAAATGATGTAAAATGATAATAACTATCGCTTACTTCGCACGACATTGAATTTTTAATATGTGCCGGTAGGGTGGTAACTAGCCACGGCTGAAGCCTCCCACCAGTCAGACCTGGATCAATTAAGAAAACTTCAATTGTCCCAGACGAGCATCGAGCCCAGTACCTCCGTCTTCTAAATTCACCGCGCACACCACTGCGCCACGGAGGCCGTCAAAAACTGAAAATTTCTTAGAAGAAATAAAAGCTCAGTATACCTACCTTGCCGTGATAGCCCAGTGGTTATGACCTATGCCTTCGATTCCGGAGGGTTCGAATGCGGTCCGAGGCAATCTATCTCATAACTTATCAGTTGTGTGCATTTAAAAAAATTAAATATCACGTGACTTAAACGGTGAAAGAAACCTGCATACCAGAGAATTTTCTTTACTCTCTGCGTGTGTGAAGTCTGCCAATCCGCATTGGGCCAGCGTGGTGGGCTATTGGCCTAACTCCTGAGAGGAGACTCGAGCTCAGCAGTGAGCCGAATAAGGGTTGATAATGATGATGATACCTACCTATCATAACCCGACCCAAGATTCGAACCCAGGTCCTCCTGATCCGAAGCAATTGGCTAACTAGGCCAACAAGCCAATTGAAACATTAAGTTGCATTTTCTTACAGTGTGAATATCTATCAGAGCCAAGAGTTTAATAAGCACACTGCAGTATGAAGTTAAAATATCATAGTGTCAATGAAAAATGAACCTAATGTTCTTAGCATTAAAGTTGTAAACAGCAGTAAGATATCTGTGCCATTATGTGACCACCTGTCCAAGTTCCCATGAAGACAATAGTACGGGAAGAATACTGCCATTACTTGTTTGCGATCGATGGCAAACTGATGTAGGCTAGGACAAGTTTCCTTTGTCAAACTTTTACCTATCAGGAGATGGTATATCAATCTACTAGTAGATGCCGCGCGGTTTCACCCGCGTGGTTCCCGTTCCCATATGAATACAAGGATAAAACATGCCTTCCTCGATAAATGGGCTATCTAACACTGAAAGAATTTTTCAAATCGGACCAGTAGGTAGTTCCTGAGATTAGCGCGTTCAATCAATCAAACAAACTCTTCAGCTTTATAATATTAGTATTGATTTGTATCGCCAGGGGCGTGGACAAGGTTTTTAATTAGGGTATACATTATACAAACGAACTGTAAAATAAAATAAAAAAAACATACATACCTACAGCCGAACGTAGAGCCTCCTCCTTTTTGGAAGTCGGTTAAAAATTCTTTTCCAATATTGACATACAGTTTTAATATGGATTTGATTTCCGGTACGATGTCGACCACAAGTGTCGATCACCGGCCACAAATGGCTGTAAGCTTCAGTTACTTTTGTGGCCCCTTCTTGCTTCTTGTGGCGTCGTTTGTGGCTGGCGCGTGTGGCCCATGTTATCAACGTTATCAACCCATATTCCTCTCAGCATGAGAGGGGTCAGGCCAATAGTCCACCACAATGGCTCAATGCGGATTAGCAGATTTCACACACGCAGAGAGTTAAGAAAATTCTCTGGTATGCAGGTTTCCTTATGATGTTTTCCTTCACCGTTTGAGACATGTGATATTTAATTTCTTAAAATGCACATAACTGAAAAGAGGTGCATATCCCGGACCGGATTCTAACCTACGTCCTCCGGAATCAGAGGCAGAGGCCATATCCACTGGGCTATCACGGCTCATAAAGTAGGTTAATAACAATGAAACATTACAGTTAGTGGCTAAAACAAAAGAGACATAAACAATAGCTATACATCATTATCAACCCATATTCGGCTTGCTGCTGAGCTCGAGTCTCCTCTCAGCATGAGAGGGGTCAGGCCAAATTGTCCACCACAATGGCCCAATGCGGATGTGCAGACTTCAGACACGCAGAGAGTTAAGAAAATTCTCTGGTATGCAGGTTTCCTTATGATGTTTTCCTTCACCGTTTGAGACATGCGATATTTAATTTCTTAAAATGCACATAACTGAAAAGTTGGAGGTGCATGCCCCGGACCGGATTCTTACCTACGTCCTCTGGAATCAGAGGCAGAGGTCATATCCACTGGGCTATCACGGCTCATAAAGTAGGTTAATAACAATGAAACATTACAGTTAGTGGCTAAAACAAAAGAGACATAAACAATAGGTATACACCAGAACTATATTTACTCGTAACCCTTCGCAGTGAGTCATGTACGAAATAGGTCAGTGGCGATGCACCGGCGTCCATATTTATTCCAGTTACATCATACTGAAAATATGAAATTGCCACTTTAAATGTATAAATATTCAAACAAACTAACTAAAACTGTTGTAGACAGTGCAATATAACTGTAGAGTGAAATTTCGTTGTTAAATTTTACATATTCCAACTTATTTCAGTACAAGCGCTTTTGAAACGTTATTTACCACTTTAAAATACAAATAAAAGCACACTCAACAGTTGCAATTTCATTAAAACACAGTATTTTGTATTCGTATATTAATTTCACTCATTTTAACTAACAGTGAGAATGTGAGAATGAAGAGCCGTGTTAGCCCAGTGGATATGACCTCTGCCTCCGATTCCGGACGGAGTGGGTTCGAATCCGCTCAGGGCATGCACCTCCAACTTGTTAGTTGTGTGCATTTTAATAAATTAAATATCACGTGTCTCAAACGGTGAAGGAAAACATCGTGAGGCAACCTGCACACCTTTTTTTATTTCTCTGCGTGTGTCTACCAATCCGCATTGGGCCAGCGTGGTGGACTATAGGCTTAACCCATCTAATTTTGAGAGGAGACTCGAGCTCAGCTGACTATTGGCCTTATCCCTTTCATTCTGAGAGGAAACTCTAGCTCAGCAGTGAGCCGAATATGGGTTGATATTGATAAACACGAGCTTTTGGAGCAATTGTTGCTTAGTAGGTAACACGTATGAATCAATGTAGTGCAAATAGTTGATATCTACTGCAATATCAATGAAATATGGCAATTGTTTGTGTAGTACTGTTTAAAATTTACTCTATAATCTATGCTTAAAATTGTTGACATGTATTGTTACTAGTCATAAAACCATTAGCCACAGTGTGGTGCAACATCAAACAACTTTGGCGTTTTCAGATATTGTAGTAAGCAGTTTTTGAATTTTCGATCGATATTTCAATAATTATGAACGATGGGTAAAAATCATAAAGGACCTTAATTGTAGAGCGTGCAAAGAGTAACAAAAAAGTATTGAATAAAAATTTTAGTATCTTAACGGAGAACTGAGTTATTGCAAAAAAACCTGAATTCAGACCTTTGTTTAAGTTGCCGGAAAATGCACATAGGAAATCTTGGTCGAGAATTTGAACTTACGTGTAAATGCAAAAAATTAAAAAATACTTATCCCAGAAAAAATTATGGTTTCAGCGGGATTTGTAGATGTAGATTTACGCAACGGAGTCCGCTTTGCTAAAAGTGTCTCTTTTTTAGTAGAAGTAGTTTTCTTCGTGATATAGCTCGTCAGAGGAAGTACCATTGACTTTGTGTTGGCTTTGGTTTTTTTGCACGGACTATAGCGCGTTTGAAACCCTTATAAGCATCAATAGCTTAACAGTAAGAGCAGTTGGACTCATCACCGAGGGGTGGTGGTTCGATCCCCGTCCTGTTGGTCTATTGTCGTACCTACTCCTAATACAGCCTTTCCCGACTAGTTAATTAAAAAAAATAGAAATAATCATTCTAAGCCGCACGATTTAAAGCCATACAGGCCACCCAACCAACCAACGAGGTATCTGTGTAACATAAAAGAGTTTAATTAATATTTCGCGGCCACAGAGACATGTATAATTAGCGTATTGGCGCCAAAACTGAAAATAAAAATGGCGCCGCCAGCGATACTGCGGCGAGCGAGACGATCGATTTTTATCGAATGACCCGCTACCGAAATAAACTCCACTCAATTAGATTTACCTTTCGCAAACTAACTGACGACCTCGCAATATAACTTTTTTTTTAATATAATTTGACTATACTCTCACCTGATGGTAAATGATGATGCAATCTTAGATGGAAGCGGGCTAACTTGTTAGGAGGATGAAATCCACACTTCTTTCGTTTTCTACGCGACATCGTAACGGAACGCTAAATCGCTTGGCGGTGTTTGTCGGTAACTAGCCAAGCCTACCAGCCAGACCTGGACCACTTATGAAAACCTCAATTTGTCCAGCCGGGGATCGAACCCAGGACCTCCGTGTGCATTTTAATAAATTAAATCAAGTGTCTCATAACAGTAAATGAAAAACATCGTGAAGAAACCTGCATGTTTTTTTTTTATTCTTTACAAGTTAGCCCTTGACTACAATCTCACCTGATGGTAAGTGATGATGCAGTCTAAGATGGAAGCGGGCTAACTTGCTAGGAGGAGGATGAAAATGACGCCCCTTTCGGTTTCTACACGGCATCGTACCGGAACGCTAAATCGCTTGGCGGTACGTCTTTGCCGGTAGGGTGGTAACTAGCCACGGCTGAAGCCTCCCACCAGCCAGACCTGGACAAATTAAGAAATTCTCAAACTGCCCAGCCGGGGATCGAACCCAGGACCTCCGTTTTGAAATCCACCGCGCATACCATTGCGCTACGGAGGCCGTCAAATGTATGTATAATTTTCTTAATTCTCTACGGGTGTGAAGTCTTAGCTGCAATCATGCCTGATGGTAAGCGATAATGCAGCCTATGGTGGAACGCGCTTGCCTAGAAGATGCCTATTCACTCGTGACTTGAAGATACCCATGTTGTCTCAGGGAGAGCATTCCACATCTTTGCAGTCCGTGTAATGGAAAGACGAAGTAAACCGCTTAGTACGTTTCCAGAGATGCCTAGCAGTCCTGTGATATTAAAAGCACCTAGGCATTTGTGACCTTCGTTCGTTATCTTTATGTTAATTGACATATATATAACAGAATAGAAATAATAAGTTAAAGAAGAAATTTTCAGTCAACGCGCGTTGACATTTACGGAGTGTTATAAAAATATTAGCGAAATGAAAATAATCGAGACGCGAAACTGTGCGAACAAGTGTTTATTTAAACTGAATATGGGTCATCTGACGACCTATAAATAAAGGATTGCAAAAAAATCAGCACATTTTGTGATCTTGGGATATGTACACAAACAAATTGTCTAGGAATTGTAAATTTTTATTTTTTTTTAAAAACATCGTATTTTGCTACATGCTTTATTCGGAATCGTATGTAAATCTACCTCTACGTAGACTTATGTATTAAATTCATGATCGGTTCTTACGAATTTTTACACCACTACGGAGAAAGTAGAAAGGAAAGTTTTTCTGCCTTCTCGGCTGTTTGCACCACGTTTGTCAAACCTCAGGCTTCTATCTAGCCACACTCCAAGGTATTTGAGTTTGTCACATGGTCTTATTTCTACCCCGTCTGTGTTAAATGTGAGTGGACATGCCTTTTCCTGCCACTTAGCATTAAGTCTTCGGTTTTTTCCGGTGCTAGTTTTAGATGCCTTCCGATCATCCACTTGTTAATCCAGTGCCTTGTTGGTCCTTTACATTAATTGATCTGTTCTGGCGGCTACAACCAAAGCCAAGTCATCCGCGAAACCTACTAGACGTGCCTCATCACCAAGATCTAATTTGGAAACTCCATCTCACAGTATGTTCCACAACGTTGGTCCTGCGGAACTCCCCTTGTCACCCGGATTGTCTCTGATGAGTCCGTTATTATGATGCTCTTTTGATCCAAGTAGCTACTTATGAGATTGATGACGTTATCTGGGAATTTCCTCGTAACTTCTTCAAGTATTAATCCATCCATCCAGTCCATCTTAGATTGCATCATCACGGAATAATTTCTGTGATTAAATTTCAATCCTTACGAATTTTTGCCCGTACGGCGGAAACCAAAATAAAGTATACGTAAAAATACGTACGGAAGTACCTAATAGTGTTTACATGATCATTTTGGTTCCAATGATTCAAAATTCGAACGTATTTGCACGCACGTATACCTACGCAAATATAATTTGAGATAAATACGATAATTTGTCGCCTATTTTTGTAACTGGCAATGCCAATAGCGTAGAAATGTTTTTTTCATAACGGACGGAAGTCGCTGGCGGGCGGCCAAATATTACACTAATTACTAGTTTTGACGCGTGGCGTTGTTTGCCTCGCTAGTCAATTATATATAAACGTTTAATTTAGTCTAAATTGTCATATATTTCACGATATTATTAAGTTTAATCAACCGGTGGTCAAGGTTTAAGAGTAAGTAACCTTTTCAGAATCATCATCATCATCCTTATCAACCCATTAACGGCTCACTGCTGAGCTCGAGTCTCCTCTCAGAATGAGAGGGGTTAGGCCAATAGTCCACCACGCTGGCCCAATGCGGATTGGCAGACTACACACACGCAGAGAATTAAGAAAATTCTCTGGTATGCAGGTTTCCTCACGATGTTTTTCCTTCACAGTTTGAGACACGTGATATTTAATTTCTTAAAATGCACACAACTGAAAAGTTGGAGGTGCATGCACCGGATCGGATTCGAACCCACACCCTCCGGAATCGGAGGCAGAGGTCTTATCCACTGGGATATCACGGATATTTAAGGCAAAAGGTATAAATATGTAAATAGTTGAAAATATAATACATTTCATTTTATTTGTGTTTTTGATACACAGGTATAGCTTTTAAGGGAAGCTTTAATTTTAATCAACCGGTGGTCAAAGCTAGAGAGTGAGGAACCGAACAGAATACGCGCCGTCTCAACTCTAAGATTGCCTTCTTTAACCCACCCTTAAGGTTCTGTTTTGGTTTTGGTTAACTTTTCGCTATCAGACCATTGATATTGACTTAACATTACTAATTATGATGTTTTATGTAATTCATTCACAACTGTGAAGTATAAAGCTTAAACATTTATTTAATTAATTATGTAACAATTTAAGTATTATATTTCGCAGTTTAGAAACAGTTTAGAAACACATAACCAAAAATCGTAGAATTATAGATTTTTCCCATTATGTTTCTAACAAGACGTTAAAAGAATTCAGGCCAACGCAGACTAAAGACACGTAACTCGTAGTGTCTCTTCCATCAGCAATTATAATCCGAAGTCACGTATCATTTCTCTTCTAAACGATCGCAGTGCAGGCGCGAAGAATAACTCTTAATGCACCCACAGACAGACAGATGTCGCTTTAGGGTTTATTGACGTTTATTAATTTAGTCCAAGATTAGACACCTGTTGATTTATTTATAACAGTGTGGGATGGTAGTGCGCAGACTTTCGACAGACATTTAATTTTTTCGTAATTAACAATCTAAATTCTAATATATAGTCATCGATCGCCATTGCCCTTTCGACTTCCGTTTTCCTTACAACCTACAATATGGGTATTCTAGCCAAAAGTGATAAGGCACCTCAGGCAAGCGTGTTCTATAGGCTGCAACATCGCTTTATATCAGCCAAGTCCTGGCTAATACAATGTAAAAAAAACCTTCGGACATACGCGTGGACGTATTTATATATATTATAATTGGGTGTACTCTTCCATAATAAGATCCCCAAGACTGTGATGGACCTGCCAATGCATAGCTTTAAGCAATGTGTTAAAAAACATTTACTTAGTCGAGGGTACTACAACATTGATGAGTTCCTTAATGATAAAGATGCTTGGAGGCCGTCGGATCAGCTTCCACCTTCACACAGGAAGTAAAACTATAAGAAATGTAAACAGTAATTGTTATCAATTGTAAATTATATTACTGTATGAGTTTTTCAAAAGAGCAACTGTTGAGTTTCTTGCCGGTATCTTCTCAGCAGAACCTGCCTTCCGAACCGGTGGTAGAATCTTTACAAATAGTCAACTGACGTGTCAAAAGTGCTTGTAAACTGAGCCTACTTGAAATAAATGATTTTTTATTTTGATCTTGACGTTCTTTTCCGCCAGCATACAGCAGTTCCTTGAAACTGCTTAATAGGTTCAACCAACGATACGCTTTCCGGTATGGGATAGCCATTCTAGCGCCTTGGAACCCCAAACCCTATCGGCTCTTCGAACTATATGCCCCGCTCACTGCATCTTCAAATTTACGTTCATTCAGCTATGTTTCAAAGGATTGAACTTTAGTTCTTCTGCAGATCTTCTCAATTCAATTACTTAGTACTGATTAATAGACGTAAAATTGACACGCGAGTTAAGCTCGGACTTGTCCGAATTTATAATGCGTGATAGCCCAGTGGATATGACCTCTGTCTCCGATTCCGGAGGGTGTGGGTTCGAATCCGGTTCAGGGCATGCACCTCCAACTTTTCATTAGTGTGCATTTTAAGAAATTAAATATCACGTGTCTCAAACGGTGAAGGAAACACATCGTGAGGAAACCTGCATACCAGAGAACTGTGTGTGTGAAGTATGCCAATCCGCATTGGGCCAGCGTGGTGGACTATTCGCCTAATCCCTCTCATTCTGAGAGGAGACTCGAGCCCATCAGTGAGCCGAATATGGGTTGGTAATGATGAATGTGTGCGCTGTTCCTAAATCAACGGAGATGTGAATTTATCACGAATGGTTTTCGTTTGGCGGGAGGTTATTTTTAATGGGACGCATTTGGCGGTGCAGTACGCGCCAACTCGCGCCGATGCTGGAGAGAGGAAACGATCTGTTTACAGTTTAGATACGGATAGTAGAGTCACTACTCACTCTTTGTTAGCCCACATTCACACGAGAGTTTTTTTAACGGACGTTAAAAATCGTTCATATGCAAAAAATGCGTTCCCAAGTAGGTTCACACGACAGCGTTTTTAAAATCGACGCTTTTTTCGAGCAGTGTTGCATTTTCAATGGGGATGATGACTAGGTTTGAATATATTGATTTTTATGATACCTTCGGGTAAATAAGGTTAACTAATTTATACATAAAAAGCAAAGATTGACTGGATATTTGCAAAATAAATAAGAGTATATAATTTCAAAATCTATTAAAAATCTTTTATCGTAATTAGATGAAAATTCATACAGCTTCCTTACATTAATTTTGACATGTTTTAATATATAAAATATACACATATATGCAAAAATAACAAAGATATTAGTAATTTTGTTCGAACGCCCATACAAATCTAACGATCATTATGTACCTACGACATCATTAAGTCGTACCATTTTGTATGGGGCGTTTTAGAATAGAATAGAATAGAATATATCTTTATTTGTCCACACACGAGTAATAAAATAAAATAAAATAAACAAACAGAACATACAAATATTTGGTCGTGGACAAAACAGGTATCCACCTCAGCACGATGCCACAGCGAGCTGTGGCGCTGGTTTTCAGGTGAAACCTTGTGAGTTCACGGACGTGTCTACGTGACGTGTCTTAACTTAAAACTTATACATGAATACAAAGTAAAATAAAATAATGAAACAAGAACGAACAGAGTAATAAAATAACAAAATTAACATTTATGGGAAACTAAATTAACAAGGAAAATCAAACAATAATTAATACGAGTCAACCTGTAAAATGAACGATCTGCCGCCACCATAGTGTTAGTGTAGTTTTACAGGGATCCGCGGCAGCGCCGCAAATATTGGCCTAGTATCTCTCATTCTGAGCTCAGCAGTGAGCCGAATATGAGTTAATAATGATGATGGTTCAATATGGTACAGGATTAATAAGAATAATCATTTCTACTGATAGTGGAGTCACTATTTATTTACTAAATTTTATACGTTTTCTTTTGTTCGTGCTAATCTTGCTCTTCTTCTTCTTTTATCTGGAACAGCTGAACTAATTTGAATGAAAGTATCACTGGACGATAGAGTTAATAGTTATTGAGCTTTCCGAAAAAATCCATAGTCATAAATATAACTTGAAAAGAAAAATACTCTACTATAAATTTTGAACGCTTAATACTAATAATAATAATATTCATAATAATATTTTATATAAATAATATGCGAATATTATTATAATATTCAATATAATAATATTCGCATAATCGATTATTTTTACAGCAACATAGACTAAATAGATCATACATAAAATAAAAAGATGTCGATAATAAAAGTACTTACGTTTGAAATTACATAGAATACCTACATTATTCTGCTCTATTATATAACATATATTAGTATCATTCAAATGGGCCCACTTAACTTAGTATCACTGCTACTGCTCACTACTAACAAGGCAAGTTGAATAAAATTGCAAAAGAAGTAAATTAATAAACACCAATATTACACCTCGTAACACACAATTCGGCCCAATTTTCCATATTATTATTTCACATCAACAGTGCCAACGGTCTAGTTACGAGTATAGAACAGTCGCCATATCAACAAAACGTCTTTTTAACCGACTTCAAAAAGGAGGAGGTTCTCAATTCGGTCGGTATTTTTTTTTTTTTTTTTTATGTATGTACACCGATTACTCAAAGACGCCTGGACCGATTTCAAAAATTCTTTTTTTTGTTTGAAACGGTATAGTCCCCATTTGGTCCCATTGCCATCATGACAAGATCTGATGATGGAATCCTGGAGAAATTGAGGGGAACTTTCGAAAATTATATGGGTGTCTAGTGTGTTTGTAAACTGTTCCATTTAGTACCTTTAAGAAATACAAAATTATGAAGGTTTAAAATCGATCTGATGATGGAGCCATAAAACAGACGAGGGAACTCCTTGGCGATTTACAGCAGTTACCTTGTGTTTGGGCTTGATTAATTTGTATTAATGAGAACTTTCCACATAGACAGGTTGTGACTCTCATTTAGGGGTTTGGTGATGAAGACCAAGGACAATTAAGGGAACTCCTTAACAGTTTACAGTAACTACCTTGTGTTTGGCCTTGATTAATTCGTATTGCTGAGAACTTTCTACCTAGATGAGTTGTGTCTGTTATTAGGGGTCTGATGTATTCGTTTGAGATGAAATTTTACACTAAAAATTGAAAAATAATAAAAATTTTAATAAAAAAAATACAACCGACTTCAAAACCTAAAAACGTACCCACTAAACTAAAAAGTGAAAAATAACATCATAATATGTTCTACCTGCTAATCAGTATGAAGTCGGTGCTTAGCCGGTGTTGCCTTAATTTAAGCCATTTCTGACAGGACCACATGAAACAACACTGTCTGCAAAATCTAAATCTATAAGATATGCTCACATGGCTTGAATTAATACATCACCGGCTTAGCACCGCCTTCATACTGATCAGCAGGTAGAACATATTATGATGTTATTTTTCACTTTTTAGTTTAGTGGGTACGTTTTTAGGTTTTGAAGTCGGTTGTATTTTTTTTATTAAAATTTTTATACTATCCAAGTAGGTCTAGAACACGAAACTGGGTTTATGCGTTTGAGACCTTGTGTTTGGAGATTATGATTCCAATTACTTCCAAGGGAAAACAACAGCTTTGTAGCCTTAACAAAGTCGCTAAGTAGGTATTTTTGTTGTTACTATATCGTAAACATTATCACAAAGTACCTACAGTGTGCCTAGTGGGAGTTTTCAATATATTCATACTGTTACTATCACGTTGACGTTTTCGCAAATTTTATATGGAATTGAAACAGTTGTGCAGTAGTGCCACTAGATGGCGCTGTTTCAATTCCTTAGAAATTCGCGTTTACGTTACGTGACGGTAACAGCATCAAACTGCCACTAGGCCCTCAGTTCGTTTCACTCTTGAAAGTTTGTCGCGATTCACGATAATAGTACGTATTATGAACGTCATAAGACAACTGTCACAGTTTATTGGGTATTCAGATATATACCTATGCAGTTACTTAAAATATTTTTCATCTCTTAAATATGTCTAAAACTTTTCGTTGTACTTACTGTTTTTTCTACAAATAAGTTTTCGTTTTTCGTTTCCGTTTTTCTACAAATAGGCTTCCGTCAAGCAACTTATTGAATCTATTAGTAACGCACGGTGAAAGGTGCGCAGAATAGGTTCCGCACAAAAAATGTAACGCTGTCATTCGTTCATCGTATTTTATTGCCCATATTTTATTCATACCAGAGGCTATATATGAAAAATCGATTCTTAAACTCCAATAAAAACCAAAAATTATTTTTTTTTCTCCAAGAAAGACCTAACTTTGTAAACGTTGCCAAATGTCTACGTCATTAACGCATATTTACGTTAGCCATTCAGGTTCTAAAAAAAAGTACGCAAACATGTCAGACACCTGTTTAATGTTCTCCGATGAGGAGGGGTGTTGGAAAATGTTTGCGTTACGCCACAAACACGTAGGAAAACGTCATTCTGATGAACTGGTTGTATGATCGAGCTGATTTTGGTCAGAAGTATGACAAATTCATTATTTTTACCTTTCGCTCAAAAAAAAGATTAAGGCTTAAGATATTTGATGTCAAAAATATATAAATACTAGCTGACGCCGCGCGTTTTCAACCGCGTGGTTCCCGTTTTCGTAGGAATATGGAGATAATATGTAGGCTATAGCCTTCCTCGATAAATGGACTATCTAATACTAAAAGAATTTTTCAAATCGGACCAGTAGTTCCTGAGATTAGCGCGTTCAATCAAACAAACAAACTCTTCAGCTTTATAATATTAGTATAGATACGTATTTTGACAGCCTCCATGGCGCAGTGGTATGCACGGTGCATTTACAACACGGAGGTCCTCGGTTCGATCCCCGGCTAGGCCGAGGTTTTCTTAATTTGTCCAGCTCTGGCTCGTGGGAGGCTTTCAGCCGTGGCTAGTTACAACCCTGCCAAAGACGTACCGCCAAACGATCGATGGATCGTGGTCACGACGGGACTGTTCCCAGTCCAGCAGTCCCGTCGTGACCACGATCCATGCAAATGGGTCGAAATATCGACAATAAAAATCTCGTCGTTATATCGTGGTATGTACCCGTTTAAATAACATTCATAATGAACAACCACGAAATAAGTTTAAAATCATTAT
Organism: Bicyclus anynana; assembly: GCF_947172395.1. Classification (NCBI taxonomy): domain Eukaryota; kingdom Metazoa; phylum Arthropoda; class Insecta; order Lepidoptera; family Nymphalidae; genus Bicyclus; species Bicyclus anynana. The sequence continues at coordinate 3,599,655 of NC_069104.1, read as the reverse complement.
TAAATTCCTACTTCGCTACACAACAATGTAATAGTAGTTGTATTTTTATGATAGATAGGCTCGCGTTTGACCATTATCTCTCCGAAGGGTAAGAGTAGATAATATGGCCTAAGACACGCCAAAAAAAAACGGATTAGGGAATGGACTAGAGTATGGTACTCCAACCAAACCGTTCCAAGAAATCTACGTCATTGTTCGAATAATTGTAACAAAAATAGTACAAAGACAATCTTTTTTAAGAATTTTTAAGTACTTACAAGAATAACTCTCGCTACGCCACAAAGTATTCGTAAGTACGTCATTGTGACACCCAATTTACTGTCTCTCCGTTTTTGGTGGAAGAAGACTACCTACTTCTTTAAAAATTTTAATAGAAAAATAAAACCGACTTCAAAATCCTAAAAATGTTTCTACTTTTAGCAGACTCAAAGGTGATTACAAAAATAAGAAAACTAGTGTCGAACAAAGGTATTCACATTTTTGTCAGGACAACTTAATTAACAAATCAAACTGTAACGAAAATAAGACCCTAGAATGGCAGAGAATGACCTTGAGTGAAGTCACGCACTTGTGAACGTGTGTGTGTGTAGGGTTAAAGGCGACTTTGACATATATCTAACATTCCCCTTTTCCACTCAAGTCATTCTCCCCGCCTATCCCAAGTAACCCATAAAGAATTACACAACAAGAGATGTGGACGGCTCGAATGCCACGAGCACACTGAAGTCCGCAAGTCGTTGCAACGCGGCGATAACACTATTAAACTAAAAAACGAAAAATAATATCGCATAGACTACTTTCTGACCAGTTTGAACCAAGCCTGTGTTAATTAAAGCCGTTTCTAAAAGAACTGTCTGAAAATCCTAAATCTTTATCGTGTTAGTTTTTTTATTAAAAAAAAATATTTTTCCATTTTCAGTGATAACATGATATAAGTGTAAAAAAATTGTTAAGCATTTTGGTTATAAATCCTTAAGCCGTGACGTTATTTACTTATGATTAGTTTCAACCAAACCAGTTTTTAAAATACTACTTTAGCCTTTACTCGCATACCTTTACCGCCTTTACCTACTCCCCGTTTACCCTTACGGAATATGTATATTCAAGATCTTCTTTGTTTCTTTTTCTTCTCATCCTTATCACTATACCGTTAATGACAGTCACAACCCTTAGAGGTGAAAAGTTATCATCAATACAAATTAATCAAGCCCAATCACATGATAGCACTGTACACTGTTGAGGAGTGTTAGGATGTAACCTTTCAACTACCCCTACCCTAACCCTACTTCTAATCCTTACCCTACCCCTGCCCCTTTCTGCCCCTTTCTTCAATTTTTTTCCGTCATTTTGCTGTCAATAACAAACACATAAAAAAACGGTCCAGCCTTTCACGCGTGATGGCGTGACCAAGGGATACATGGATTCATTTATATATATATATATAGATGACGTAGTTTAAAATGAAACACATTTTCCTGGAAAATGCATGACATTGGCGCTCAAAACTAGCGGAGACACTCAAAACTCAGAATAACAAAACATATCAAAAAAAATCACATTTATTAACGGCGCGAACTATTTTTGGCACACTAGTGCCAATGCCAAAGAATCCACTTCGCTATGCCACTCTTACGTGTAAAATGAATGAGGTACTAAATTATTTTCGGCTGTCCACGCCGCAGTGAGTCATTTACTTTCTAGATTATGACACAAATTATGACCTGATTGACCACAGAGTCACCGATATAGCTCAACGAGTCGCGAAGCTGAATGGGCGGGGCACATAATTCGAAGAGCCGATGGACGTTGGGGTCCCAAGGTGCTGGAATGGCGACCTAACACTGGAAAGCGCAGTGTTGTTCGACCATCAACCAGGAAGACTGACGACATCAAGCGAGTCGCAGAGATTCATTGGACGCAGACGGCTCAGGATCGTGATGTTTGGAAGTACTTACAAAAGGCCTATGTCCTGCAGTGGACGTCCATCGGCTGATATGATGATAATGATGACCACAGAGAATAGAGACATCATTTTCAGTCTATTTGAAGGGCTCTGCCCTCCGATGTTAATAATAATGAATGTTAATGACACCTCAACGTAATTTTCATGGCACGGGGTGAGAATTTATATCGAAAACATCTTAGAAAGAAAAGCTAAGTATTCACAACTTAATAAAAAATAACTTTTTATTGTTCTTTACAAGTTAGCCCTTGACTAAAATCTCACCTGATGGTGAGTGATGTTGCAATCTAAGAGGGAGGCTAAATTGTTAGGAGGTGGATGAATATCCACACCCCTTTCGGAACGCTAAGTCGGTACGTCTTTGCCGGTAGGGTGGTAACGAGCCACAATCAATTAAGAAAGCCTCAACTGGCCCAGCCGGGAATCAAATCCAGGACCTCCGTCTTGTAAATCTACCGCGCATACCACTGCGCCACGTGGGCCGTCAAAAAGTCTTCTAGCATAGATGTCCTGGGTCTATACAGAGTATATATATGCTCAAAGATCGAAAACGCTCAGTGAGCGGAAAAATAGCTCACTACGCGTTGTCGTCACATTAATTTTAATGAATTTTCGAACACGAAATTCGTGTTATGGCACTAATGAAAACGCGCTCGACCCGTTGTGACAATCACAGAATGACCAAATAGCAATATTCGTATCGTGGCTGTCATGCTATTCGGGTATACCTCAATGCTCGTGTCTGTCGAAACGGATCTCTGTTTCCTTTACGTATCTTGATCTAGTTAGACATTGTTATTTTTGGCAGTAGTAGTTACTTGGATGAGTTTTGTTCCATAATTTTAACTCAACTAAAATTCACTAATTCACTAGCACTACAATAGTAGTTATCGGGCACGACTAGTATAATAAAAACACAAGTAGCTGTCAAAACTAAGGTAATTTATAGTGTACAATGCAAAACTATTTTGAGTCCTTCAGTAACCCACGTGCGTTGGTGCCACTGTTTAGCTGCCATACAGTTCTGAATACAGTATAGAATTTTCAACAAAGTATAAACCAAACGGCAATAAAGGCATGATAATACTGTGTCAACTATGTCAACACAAAACTTATTTCTTCTACTTTCTTTGAGTCTAGGTGACCTTGCCGCTTGAATTTGATGGTTGTCTGCAAAAAATAGCAAACAAGTCATTTAAAATTATCAACTGTTAATGTTGGACTGAAAGTAGCTTTATGTCGACTATTTTTAGAAATTCCGAAAAGACTCTCCGAAAAGATATAATATGTACATAATAAAACTTTAACTTCTCAAAAAATTCGATTAATAATACATATAAAAAAATTTAGCATCAATTAGTTTTTAAAAATGTTATTACGATGATGGCTATGATCTAATGTAATGTTAAGATGTAGCTGAGTTAATGATAATAGATTATTTACCTAAATGAAGATAATGAAAGCTATTTCCGCGTGATGTAACAACCGTGTGTAAATAAAGTTATTATTATTCAAGGTAATAATAATAGTTATGTTACAAGGTCACTGTTGTCTTGTCTTTTCAAATTATTAGTAATAATAAAAATTTGTATTCAAAACTAAATGTGAAATTATCATATTATTTATTGAGACATTGTTTTTTATTTAATGACAAGTTAGCCCTTGACTGCGTCCTCACCTAATGTGAAGTGAGGATACAGTCTTAGATGGAAGTGGGCTGACTTGGAAGATGTACAATATTATTAAGAGTAGGGCACGTGGTAACTAGCCACGTCCGAAGCCTACCTTCAGAGACAATAATTTAAGGTCATGTGTTGAGACTGACTTGGGCTTTCGCTCGACATTTTGGTCTTTCCGGAACTGTATGTTTGTTGGGCTGTGGTTTAACAAGATAATCGCAGTTCGTTGACTGATGACTGTATGATTTACGGCAGTGATCTCACGCTGACAGTAAACACGCCCTAGCTGAATGGACCGAAATAAAATTGATTCATTTCATTCCTTTTGTTTTTAATTTACGATGTAACGCCAGCCACACACGATCAAGTATACAGACAGACAAACTTACATTATTGTCTGTCTGTCTGATACAAAAACATACAAAAATTTATGTATCGAAAGTTATTGCTCTCCGGTTTTTTTCCTAAGGTTAAAAAAGCAGTAAAAACCCCATTTTCCTCTCTTAAATCATACATAACATTATGATAACCTATTTTCTCGCGGTTTTATGGGATTTTCACATAGCTGCGTTTACGATAGAGAAATCTGGTAAATGTGGGTCAAGCTTAAAAAACCGTTAAAACGTTTTCTACGGCCTGTCTAAATGGTGCAAGGGTGTTGTCTTTTAGTAAGCTCACAGTTTGGGAAGCTTCGAGTTTTTCTAATCTATAACAAGAGCGGTTTCGTTAAGCTTCTCTTTGTCTTATGAACACTTACTTATTCCCTACCCCTGCCCTTCTCCCTATTCTACCCCTACCCATATTTTCCCACCGTTTAAACCTTCCATAAACTGCGACTAAACTTTTTTTTTCAAAATCAGCTAAATTGTCCCAGCCATTTTAGAGATTTAGCGAGACAAACATACAGTAATTATATAAAATCCGAACTCTAAAATGAAACCCTCTATGAGTATCTGTGATGCAATAATGATTGTGCTAGAGATGTATAAACTTGGTTTCCTTTGAGTTTTATTACCTACCTCAGATTTGGATGAAAATCTAGGTATTGAATGATGAAATACGTACACTAACCATTGCGCCAGAATTTTGCTTTTTTGTTATCACAGATGTGGTTGAAAATCTAGAGAATCCAAGTATTCACTTTATCCGTACGATCTAATAAAACTGTATCTATGCGAAATTAACGCTTAACTAAATCTGATGAATTTTCCCATGGTAATAGACTGCATCCAAGAGAAGAATATTCTCACATCAGCTTCACGTGATATTACAGCTACCTATAGTACGATTGAGAGCCGTCATAGGAGAGCCGTGATAGCCCAGTAGATATGACCTCTGCCTCCGACTCCGGAGGATGTTGGTTCGAATCCGGTCCGGGGCATACACCTCCAACTTTTCAGTTGTGTGCATTTTAAGAAATTAAATATCACGTGTCTCAAACGGTGAAAGAAAAACATCGTGAGAAAACCTGAATTTCCTTAATTCTCTGCGTGTGTGAAGTCTGCCAATCCGCATTGGGCCAGCGTGGTGGACTATTGACCTCACACCTCTCATTTTGAAAGGAGACTCGAGCTTAGCAGTGAGCCGAATATGGGTTGATAATGAGAATATACTACATCCAAGAGAAAAATATTCTCACTTCAGCTTCACGTAAAATTTTCAGTGACAGTTTCACTTGTCATTTTACTGACTGGAATTAATAATCTTACTTTAACAGAAAAAGCGATTAACACAGGCATGTCTTGAAAGAAAAATAATATTACTTATTCCGTCCCAGGACCTGAACCAAGTGCCTTATAATCTAAAGCCACATACGTAATTATTTACACCAGTAGCAGCATATAACAGTAACTATCACTTCTATCTTCAAACGCAGTCTACAAAGAAGCTCGCAAAGTCAGTAACGAATTCTTTTTTACTTCGAACACAAAGAACTACGTCCAAAACAATAAACTATTCAGTGCAAGTGTACCTAACAGTGGTGTATACTAGGAAGAGAGCCAGCGATAGCTAGACGTACCTCATTTTAGACGCTGAAAGTTTATCAATCAATGCTCTTATATGTAAGTACGGTACGAAATATTAGAGTGTGGGCCGTGGATGCATTGGAATATAGCTGAGTGCCTAGTGGGAGTTCTCAATGTTTTCATAATGTGACGACCATGTTCTGGTACGATGCCGTGTAGAAACCGAAAGGGGTGTGGATTTTCATCCTCCTCTCTAACAAGTTAGCCCGCTACCATCTTCATCATCAGCACTTACCAGCAGGTGAGATTGTCGTCAAGGGCTAGCTTGTAAAGGATAAAAAAAAACCTGACGTTTTAATATTATAAGAAGAAGAAGAAGAAATATTTTATTGCACACAAAAATATAATTATAAATTAAAACAATAAAAAGATAAATTAAACTTAGTATGCAAAGGCGGCCTTATTACTAAAAGTAATCTCTACCAGGCAACCCCTGACGAGAGAACTTGCGAAAAAAGAGCGGGAAGGTGCAATACATTATACGTAATTATATATATAAATAATTAAATACATATAATATAATATATACGTAAATATAATATTAAAATTTACATATGTATTACATAATATATTACACCAAAAAAATATATAATATATACTACATAAATAATAAATAACAATAAAATAAATACTATATTATAATATTGAAATAAAAAAAAAAAAAAACAAAAAAAAAGATATGTCTGGCCATGCATTACGAACACAAAGAACTACGTCCAAAACAATAAACTATTCAGTGCAAGTGTACCTAACAGTGGTGTATACTAGAACGTACTCCATCCTCGTACCATAGAAGCGTCCGCTGCAGTGTTTATACACAACGTTTGCATGTTTGAGTGAGTGCCAACATTTTTGGGTCATGACCATACCGCCGACGGTTAAGTAAGCAAGCTTAACGCGCAAGGGTTATTATTTTCCTTTTTTACAAGGTTTTATATTACTTTATTTAACTGCCTCGTTAGTTTAGTGGTTAGCCTAATGTGAGGTCGAGGTCCTGGGTTCGAGGTTGGGTTACAAAATGTATACAAATAATAGAAATTACACGTGGACGAAGTCGCGGGCGTCGGCTATCTATCTACACTTAAATTAGAACTGTAAAACTGTAGAAGGGCAGTATGTAATCGAGAAGTACGCCAAAAATATTTACTTTTTTATTTTTTGTGTGTCTGTCTGTCCATGTTTTTGTTGACCGGGCATCACGCTGAAACTACTGAATGAATTTGAATCAAACTTAGGACGATTTGAGACCATAATACGAAGAAAGTTTTAAAATACTTTTTATCGCGATTAGTTTTACAATGAGTGAAGGTGTTGAGAGTTTGTATGGAAAGTCCTTAATTTTTAGAGTTACAGTTATAAAAAATGGTATAACTACTTCTAAAAAAATATTAAAAATAATGTCATTTAAAATTATTCAAAATTCTTCCTTACATAGTTAAAAGGGGTTGAAGTTTTTATTGATATAAATTATTCATGTTTTAGTGGACTATTTATTATACTTACATGACACATGCGAAAATAAAATTAGGAGGGGGTGTAATAGGGGATGAAAATTTAAATCGATTACCACGTGGACGAAGTCGCAGTCTTTGCTAGTTTCATAATCCTATCCTACTAATATTACAAACGCGAAAGTTTGTATGGTTGTTCGTAACTCTTTAACGCCGCTATTACTGTAGCGATTTTTGTCTACTTTTCAACCCGGAATAATCCATGATTCCCACGAGATTTGTGAAAAACTGAATTCCACGCGGACGAAGTCGCGGGCGTCCGCTAGTTCCATATTGTAAATATAACTATGCTGCAGCGCACAGCGTTTGGTAGTTCAATAAATCCAGTGGGTAGGTAGAAATTGGTAGCGCGAACAATTTCCGTCACGCGTCAGCTGCGACATTGCCGGAAACTGGAGAAATCTCAGTGAAATGCAGCCATTTTCTTGTTAATCCCAATTTATACGCCACTGTTCTATCATAATTCTACCTACTTTATGTGATAGAGATGTTTTTTCCTTCACCGTTTGAGACACGTGATTTTTAATTTCTTAAAATGCACACAACTGAAAAGTTAAGACGTTATATTACAAAAGTTTGACGGCCTCCGTGGCGCAGTGGTATTACAATAAGGAGGTCCTGGGTTCGGTCCCCGGCTAGGCCGATTCAGATTTTCTTAATTGGTCCAAGTCTGGCTGGCTGGTGGTGGCTTCGGCCGTGGCTAGTTACAACCCTACTGATAAAGACGTACCGCCAAGCGATTTAGCGTTCCGGTACGATGTCGTGTAGAAACCAAAAAGGGGTGTGGATTTGTATCCTCCTTCTAACAAGTTAGTCCGCTTCTATCTTAGACTGCATCATCACTTACCATCAAGTGAGATTGTAGTCAAGTCACTTGTAAATAATAAAAAAAAAAGTTGGAGGTGCATACCCTGGACTAGATTCGGACCTATGCCTTCCTAATCGAAGGTAGAGGTCATCTTCTTCTTCTTCTGGGCCGTTTCCACACTTGGCTATGTATGACCGTTGTACATGGGTCCTTCGGTGTAGGTTCCCGCTGGATTCACTCCATCCAGCCGAACTCGCTCCAAAAACTTAGCTGGTCCCCAAGGCCGCCGATAGCCTCATGAAGAGTCGCTGAGGAACCAATGCAGGTTGCTCGTTATGCCTCTGCAACGGAGCATAGCGTAGTTTCGTTTTCCTCCATGCAGGCTCTGTACAGAGGACTGTCAGTGACAGAGGTCATATCCACTGGGCTCAGACTGTAGAAGACTAAAAGGCAAATATTACGAGTCAAAATTCAAAATTCATTTATTTCAATTAGGCTTAGTTTACAAGCACTTTTGAAAGGTAAGGATTGTGTCATAATTTATTTTAATCTAATGGTGGTAATAATAGTCGAAAAGTTAAAATTAAAGTTTCGTAGGGCTCAAAATGCGCCTTGGCCCGAGAAGAGCCCACAACAAACTCAGCCAAGGTTTATTTTTTTGTTTACCACCATTTTACGAACTTATTTAAAACTCAGCATACAGTCGTATAATACAGTTTAACACCAAGCTTTTTTTATCATTAATATAATCATTAACACTATAATAAGTAAATTATGTATTAAATTATATATGATGTAAGAATGATCTGTCTCTAAAGCGCCACATATAGAAAAGTCCCGTGCAAGTAAAAATGATGATAGCTTTGTTTTGACATAGACAGATGTAAACCATATATTACATCATGTGAAAATTCTAACAAGACCAAGACGTATGGTCTATTTACATAATATATTAGCCAATAAAAATATGCGAGATCAATCAGGGATGTACTGACGGAAATAGCGACGTAAATCGGCTAAAAATAAGCTTACTTATATACATTTTGTTAACTGGAGGTCTTAAATAAACCAACGCCACCGAAATAGAACTATGACGTCAATGTAAACAATCTAAAATCATAGAACAAGTTTGTAACGTACGGATTTATCGCATTCCAAGATGAAATGACTCGGACATAAGATAGCATTAAAGCTAGTGTACACAATGTGTGGCGGCAGCTGCGGCTATAACAGATAAAACGCATTGAGTGAATATACTTCAATATAATTATTTACTACACCCACTAGCATTATTTCAATGAATACTGGTACTAAACAGAACATTTGACAATTAAATTACGTTTACACTTTTAGGAACTTACATTACATATTTATTACATTTTAAAATATATTGCTTTAACAAATCATGTTAAATAGACAGTATTTATGACGTATGCAAGTTTTTTGTTGAGATTTTTGACGATTTTATTTGAACTAATCACAGGTCTTGACATAACAATGCAATGTGTTATTTCAGAACACTACGTTCTCCAGAGCCTTTTTTAAAACATTATATCCTATAGCTTTGAGAGTAATTGCTTTCAGGCATACATATTCGTATAAACACCGCTGCGTTTCTTTGTATCTGTGTAACCCACGCCTTAAGAAGTATTTGGAAAATGGATGGTGCACGCGACAGACAAATACTAATAGTCTCAAAGGTGTCTTGGGTCTCAATCATATCGCAGTAAGATAAATTGGTTATATTTTGGGAGAAATATGGTTTAGAGAAGCTTCAGGCGCAGTAGAATGAATACATTGTAATCACATCGGACCAAAAATACGACTTTAATTACAAAGACTACTTTAATATACGTGTATTTTCAGGGTGTGAGTTTTTTTCCGAAATCGAATCAGAAATGAGGAGATCCGTAGAAGAAAAGTCACTGATATAGATCAGCGAGCCGCAAAACTGAAGTAGCAATGGGCAGAGCATATAGTTCGAATAGGCGATGGACATAGTGGTCCCAAGTTTCTGGAATGGCGACCTCGTACCTGAAAACACAATGTCCCCCCTAGGTGGACCGAGGATATCAAGCGGGTTGCAAGGAGCCGCTGGTTGCTGGCGGATCGAGACCGTTTCGTTTGCAAGTCTATGCAAGAGGCCAATGTCCTGCAGTCTCAGACCAATTATAGAAGGACCTGTATCGCACTCATGGTCACGAACAAAATTATCTGTCATTTTCTGAAGAAAACGAGCTTAGATTTGGTATATATATTATACTAAACTAGAAGATTTTGCCCGTTTTTTACACAATTCAATTACACAAAAAGGTATTTTACGGAGCTTTTTAACCGACGAACACGATTACAACTACTTAACATCGATACTATAAAGACAGTTTTTATAATCGCATTAGATCGTTGATCATATACTTTGACAGAAAAGTAACGTCTAGCGAGGCAGGTCCTATACAATAATTGGTTTGAGCCTGCAGTGGACTTCCATCGGCTGTTATTGATGATGATGGTGATTGTAGTGTTTGTGTATACTAAATAGATACCTACAATACTACATAGACTATCTCATGTACAGTAGTGGGGGCAATGAGTCACCGGCGTTCGACCTGATTGGTCGTGCGCGGTCTGCTTGCCTTACCAGTGTAGAGATGAGCCAGTGTTTAGCTTCTCTTATAGGACGAGGGTCCTAACAGTGATGATGATGATGGGTCTTTTATAAATGATATGACCACACTATCTTTATGTAATTAACTGTAAATAATGTCCTAGGATTGGATGAAGAGGGCAATAATATATGGAGATCTAACTTAAGGACTCACACATACTCGTAGCTATTGAAGCCTTAAAGTCTATAACACATTTTTTTAATATTCCCGTTGAAATTCCTGTCTGAAAGATTGAGTGTGTGTGCGTGAATGTGTGCGTGTGAGTGTGTGACCGACGACAGTTTAGTGGGCTCTCTCTCTGGGTATGTCTCTGGATGTTAAGGCTTTTTGCTCATGACTACTTGGTATCGTGCTAAATGAATACCATGAATTGAATGCCAATAAGGCACGTAATAACCATACACACCTTTAGTATTTTCCTAGAACTTCCGTTTGCATCCCTCGAATCGCGCATGCCGTTTAGGAATTTTGATTAAATTACCCGGAATGTCGAATTTGAACAATTTAGAAATTAAGGTCAATGTTTGAGAAATCTACCGAAATATGTAGATGTAGGTTATGTTACTGTAAAACCACGAACTTCGGTAAATCTTATTGGATTTTTCAAATTAAAACGTATCAATCTTTTAAATATTGGATAGAAGCAGGCGTTACTTTGCGGAAGTTCATCATGATTATATAATGATTTATTTATTTTGCTATCATCCGCGAAAAGTCGACGAACCCATGCGACAACGTCACCCACCACCACCAAGACTCTACAACGTGCAATTGCAAAGTTGTAGAGTCAACATCTCCTGAGGATGCTCCGGTTTCGGAGTGAAACGTACGTAGAGAGTATTTTGTCGGACCTGGGTGAAGTTGTCGCATGGGTTCGTCGACTTTTCGCGGATGATAGCAAAATAAATAAATCATTATATAAGTATCAATCTTTGATAGTAAATAGTAAACATCGAAAATATTGTCTCATATTTATAAAATCCTGAAAACCTACAAGTAGTCATGTGTCAACTTGGGATGTAAGAATTTTAAAATCAAACCGTTAAAAGTTAGTAAAAAAAGTGCATTTATATGCCAAGCTTCATTATCAATCATCCTAGCCTTAATGGTCCACTGCTCTACTACTATTATTATTAATTATCTTCTTGAAATAGGAAATCTTTGTATTATACGAAGCAGAAAAGCGCCAGATACGAAGCAATAACAGCCGGTGTCGTGGAAAACTTGTACAGGAAATCTCACAGGAATACCTACTTATAGAGTTGGAAAATTTATTTTCAATAGAAATGTCAAAGAAGCCTCGCAACTTTGATACTTATGTTACCTACAAAGTTGCAATATTGCAATATTTCTGAAGGTATTCCAGCTGTATGTTATTTTTTTCAGTACAGTAGTATTTTTTTTTTTTTTATTCTTTACAAGTTAGCCCTTGACAATCTCACCTGATGGAAAGTGATGATGTAATATAAGATGGAAGCGGGCTAACTTGATAGGAGGAGGATGAAAATCCACACTCCTTTCGGTTTCTACACGACATCGTACCGGAACGCTAAATCGCTTGGCGGTACGTCTTTGTCGGTAGGGCGGTAACTAGCCACGGCCGAAGCCTGTTTCCGGCCATCTGTTTCATGACGTCACGTAAGCCCGCCAAACGGCTTTTTGTTTGACAAAATTGTTATAGTTGTTAATTTGGTTGACGTTTATTCCTTTAGTGACATCAACTAACATTGTGACGTCACAAAATGGTTGGCAGACGACGTTTTCGACGTTTGGAAAGATTAAAAAATACATAATTTTTAAATTAAATTTTCTATAAAATCCTTAACTTTTATTAAATAATATCGATATATTTTGGACCCTTATTCCATGAATGGAATGGAATTCCATGGGCCTCATAAGAAGGCTCAGAGTCACACAGCGGGCGATAGAACGAGCTATGTTAGGAGTATCTCTGCGTGATCGAATCAGAAATGAGGAGACCCGCAGTAGAACCAAAGTCACCGACATAGCTCAACGAGTTGCGAAGCTGAAGTGGCAATAGGCGGGGCACATAGTTCGAAGAGCTGATGTACGTTGGGGTCCCAAAGTGCTGGAATGGCGACCCCGTAATACTAAGCGCAGTGTTGGCCGACCCCCCACCAGGTGGACTGACGACATCAAGCGAGTCGCAGGGATTCGCTGGATGCAGGTGGCTCAGTATCGTGATGTTTGGAAGTCCCTACAAAAGGCCTATGTCCTGCAGTGGACGTCCATCGGCTGATATGATGATGATGATGATTCCACGAAATACGAAATTAATAATGTTTATATTAAATTTAATATCAGCCAGCTACCATATTGTAGAAATGTAGTTCTAGGTAAAGTTGCTGGTAAAATTGCAGGCACGTGAGGCATAACATGCCTGAGGTCGACGGGCCTTGTAAGACGTTTTTCTAGCAATCTTTGCGAAATGTTTGTACCGTTATAAGTGTTCACTACACTAAACGGGTCAATGAACAGGGCTTTACATGCTCCGTGCTCTCCGAGGCACGGGTGTGTGGCAGTGGTATGCACGCGGTGGAATTACAAGACGGAGGTACTGGGTTTGATACCTGGCTGGGCCGATTGAGGTAATTGGTCCAGGTAAGGCTGGTGGGAGGCTTTAACCGTGGTTAGTTACCACCCTACCGACAAAGACGTACCGCCAAGTGATTTAGCGTTCCGGTACGATGTCGTGTAGAAACCGAAATGGGTGTGGATTTTCATCCTACGCTTAACAAATGATCCCATCTCGCTTACATCTTAGATTACATCATCATTTAAGGACAGTCAATGGCTAACTTGTAAAGTATAAAAAAGTACTTATTTATCCATCCTTGGTTGTGAAATTTTACTATGAATTTTTGGATGAATGAAATTTTCTACATGAGCTTTCAAAACAAATCATAATGTTCCTCTTTTATTATCTACCGGGCGCCTGGACGTTTAACTCGCAAAATTCCTGTTTCCATGGCAACACGGGGGTAAAGCATAGCCAGTGTTACTCGCTGATAATGAACCTTTCATTGATTGTGTAATATTTTTTTAAATTGACTCTGTAGACGTTCTACCAGTGCAAACTAACATACAAATGTTACAAAATGGAAAATTCCTCCTCCAATGAATCCTCAGGGTATGCATTTTGTTTATGCCTCTATGAAGTGCACGCCCCTGCGTTGGTTATGATAGCCCAGTGGATATGACCTCTGCCTCCGATTCGGGAGGGTGTGGGTTCGAATCTGGTCCGGAATGCTCGTTCAACTTTTCAGTTGTGTGTATTATAAGAAATTAAATATCACGTGTCTCAAACGGTGAAGGAAAAACATAGTGAGGAAACCTGCATACTAAAGAATTTTCTTAATTCATTGGCTATTGACCTAAACCCTCTCATTCTGAGAAAAGACTCGATCTCAGCAGTGAGCCGAATATGGGTTGATGATGATAGGCTATATTTTAAACTCGATTTTTCAAGGGAATGGTAAGTACCTACGCTAAACCGCGTGGCTTCTGCTAGTAAAATATAAATTAAAGCGCAAGGAAACCTTAGAAAAATCCTGTAGTTCCAAGAAAGTTCAATTTTCCACAAAGTTATTATGAAGCAGCATTCGCGGTAGTTAGATATCTCGGCAAAGGCGAATTGCGTAGAACCTTCTAGGGAATGAGTTTGTTCCTGAAATTTGTTGTTCTGTGAAAATCTAATAGAAATCTCCTGTCTTTCTTAGTTCAACATCGCGGGGAATGTAATCTAAGAACGTGATAGTAATTTCAAAATTGAATATAAAAAATATGTAATATTTTGAGGGTTCCGTAGTTCACACGAAACCCTTATAGTTTCGCTCTGCCCGTCAGTCTGTCCGTCCTTCCGTCCGCAGTTTAGCGCAGAGACTGTTACTACTAGTAATCTGTAAATTAGCATGAGCATGTACATTAAAAATGTCAATAAAGTAATAAAATAAAATCATGAAAAATATTTTTAGAGTACCTCTCCTACATGTAGAGTAGGGATGAATTTTTCGTACTAGTTTGTTGCTCGTAAAAAGATAAAGTTGTCAGTCAGACAACTCAGAGTCTATTAAAACTATATTGTGTATATTACTTAGGTCTATAAAATGGTAAAAAAAAATATATCTCATCCCAATGTGTGGGATTTCGTTATCAGTATTTTTGTGAATTAAATAAGGATTTAAAGTGCTAATTTAATCCACGGAACCCCACACTGCGCGTGGCCTGGCACGGAATTTGCTGTCTTTTATTGAGAAAGAATACAATAAGGAACTTAAGCTAACTTATTCCAATACGAATAATCATACAAATCATGCCCACGTGGAATGGTGGCAAAAATGCTGCCTGCAATTCCGCCATACTTTGAAGTTATGGGAAATACATCATACATCCCGAGCATCCAGTAAGTATATTATTTACAAAGTTTTGTTATTTTTTTATTTTTGTTTGTCATAGTCGTAGAAAAAGTATTGTATGTCACTGCACGTAATTAGCCATTGAAGCACTAGTGCTGTCGGCAATTCGGCTGCGCCTCACAAAAATCGACAGCCTCCATAGCACAGTGGTATGCACGGTGGTTACAAGACGGAGGTCCTGGGTTTGATTCCCGAATGGGCCGATTGAAGCTTTCTTAATTGGTCCAGGTCTGGCTTTGGCCGTAGCTAGTTACCACCCTACCGGCAAAGACGTACCGCCAAGCGATTTAGCGTTCCGGTACAATATCGTATAGAAACTGAAAGGGGTGTGGAATTTCGTCCTCCTGTTAACAAGTTCGCCCGATTTCATCTTAGATTGCATCGTCACTTACAATCAAGTGAGATTGTAGCCAAGGGCTAACTTGTAAACAATAAAAAAAAAAACTTGTGCTATAATGACCCTCACTACATGACAGTGGCTTAAATAACAATTTTTATTACATATTGGATAGAAGCAGGCGTTACTTTGCGGAAGTTCATCATGATTATATAATGATTTATTTATTTTGCTATCCTCCGCGAAAAGTCGACGAACCCATGCGACAACGTGCAAATGACTGTACAACGTGCAATTGACTTTGCAATTACACGTTGTAGAGTCAACATCTCCTGAGGATGCTCCGGTTTCGGGGTGAAACGTACGTAGAGAGTATTTTGTCGGACCTGGGTGACGTTGTCGCATGGGTTCGTCGACTTTTCGAGGATGATAGCAAAATAAATAAATCATTATATAATTTTTATTACATTTTCTAGGACGTAGTCAAGTTAACGCTTGAGTTAGTCAACGTCTATTAAATACAACTACCAATTTGTAAGGCAGCAATCTCCAGCAAAGGAAAACTTCACAAGCTTCTTGGGAATTAGAATTTGCTATCGTGAAAAGTGTCCCCCAGCTCCACTCACAACTGACAAAGTTTCCGAGTTATAACTTTAGTGTCATCTTTTAAACCGTAGATCAAAGCTTCTAAAGCCAGTGCAGCTAAATATAACTTTATCTCATAATTTTAACTTATACTTAATGTTTATATTTTAGTATGGTATATTTAGTTGCAACTTTGTCAGCGTGAAATGAAATTTTTCAAAAAAACCCGCGGGTCATGTATTTTATCTATACTAATATTATAAGTTGAAGTTTGTTTGTTTGATTGAACGCGCTAATCTCAGGAACTACTGGTCCGATTTGAAAAATTCTTTCAGTGTTAGATAGCCCATTCATCGAGGAAGGCTAAAGGCTATATATTATCCCCGTATTCCTACGGGAACGGAAAGCGTCAGCTAGTACAAAGATAAAAGTAACCTTTATCTTGCAACAAATTATACGTGGTTTACATTACTACAATAATATGTAAATAAACAATCAATCAAAGATCCCCTGTTTTCCTACTTAGAGTTGGAATATTTTTCCAAATTTATATGTGACCAACTTCGGGGCCCTTTCCTATATAGATAAAGAGTTATCATAATCGTAATTCTCGGTAAAAAGTTTCACGTGGTCATATATAAAAACGCGTCGTATTGAGAACCTTCTCCGTTTATTCCTCGGTTGATAATTATATTATCCAAATCACGCATCAACACGTGTGACCGTGTATAATAAATATTCATAGCTGTCAATGATGCTAACAGAATCTGGCGCGAGCAAATAGGTCAGGTGTCCCCTTCCTCCGCATTATGTTGCCATTGAAAATAATAGTAAACAACATTTCCTAGAATAACAATAAATATCAAAGGTTAAAGGTCGCAGGAGGATAAGGCTCGGACACACTGAAGTGTAAAGCGATATAATAATATCTCGTGCAGAGAAAGACATAGTCGACTAAAAGCGACTGAACCGGAAATTTCACTCTCTGTCTCGTTCCAATGCAACCAAAAGTACTTCCGGTTCGACGCTATTGGTCGACTCTGATACATAGTATCATGGTCTGATGAACTTTCAACTTTCATAAATTGGCAAAGGTCTGCCCACTGCAGACTCTGGCTTTATATAGAAGACTTAATAACTCACTGTAATACAGTTTTATACTAGTTCAGGAGTTGTTGTAAATTGTACCTAGGCTTCACACATCTTTATATTGCAATAAAAAAATGTATTTACTTCCTATTTAGCTACTGTACTGTTAAAAATAATTTGTATATCTATGTAATTTGTACATGTAAACATTCATCTGTATTAATATTAGTAAAGATTTAGCTTAAGGTACACATTATTAACTGTAACACTTTTGTATAATAATAAATAAATAAAATAAACTTATGTTGTCGTAGCATTAGCATAAATACGATATCACAGAACTAGCGGACGCCCGCACATCCCTCATCACAAATCCCTCGGAAACCAAGGATTTTCCGGGATAAAAAGTAGCCTATGTGTTAATGCATGCCTAATAATATATCTCAATACCAAAATTTCAGCTAATTCGGTTCAGTAGTCGAGGCGTGAAAAGTAACAAACATTCATACCATCAAAATCATCAGTTTTCGCAAAACTCGGGAAACCATGGATTTTTTCGGAATAAAAAATAGCCTATGTGTTAGAGTAAAATCTATTTCCATTCGAAATTTCAGCCAAATCGCTTTAGTAGTAACGGCGTTAAAGAGTAACAAACATCCAAACATCCATACAAACTTTCGCGTTTATAATATTAGTAGGATACGACGATGTGTACTAAGCTTTAGATTAAAATGTTGGAGTAATGAGAAATGTAACGTACATTGTTTTAAATTATTATGCATATGTTAGTGGTTTTCCTACGTAGAATAATACATTTATAGGGTTCTTCTTTTTTAGCGTTCCGTAGTCAAAAAGAAACCCTTATAATTTCGCCATATCTGTTTGCTCCACGCCTATATGCTAAACCAAGTTTAATAAATAAACATGACTGTCTGTACACTTTACAATTATAACCAACTAGCTGGCGGCGCGCGGTTTCACCCGCGTGGTTCCCGTTCCTGTAGGAATACGGGGATAATATAGCTTATAGCCTTCCTCGATAAATGGGCTATCTAACACTGAAAGAATTTTTCAAATCGGACGAGTAGTTCCTGAGATCAGTTCAATCAAACAAAATCTTCAGCTTTATAATATTAGTATAGATTGAGGAATTTCGAAACATCTTGTTTTATCCAAAAAATACAACATACAATATTGGTATCCTTTCACGAGCTTTTGATCTTAACATAGATTTTTTTTTTGGTGACCAAATGTTGGTTCAATAAGAAAAAGCACATTGTCACTTCGTTAATCAACACAAGGGAATGGGGAATTAGAAACAAGCCATCGTTTCCGTAGACTTAAAACAAAGAAATCCCATAAATTTATTACCCATCCAACAATGTGACAGCCGGTAGGTATAACGATTTTGTAGCACCCTAATGAAACAGAAGCCGCTAGAACGAGTCGAACAAAAGGGACAACCCTATAGCTGTAAACATCCTACAATATTCACGCGAATTTGAACTCTATCACCGCATATTAAGGACATCGATCAGTTTGAATTTCGAACACTCCTGGTTTACAGACAGTTTTCAGCCAGTGCCGTCCGGGGCGCCACTGAAGGTGGACGTTGCGGCGTTACCGAAAAACCAACCCCGCGCAAATTCTCACTGAAAAATATCAAACATCGCATACAAAAAGACATTTTCACATCCAAAAAGCGATAAATAATCATCATGTGAGGTTAAAATGTTACCCCAATTAGTTATTTATGTCCAATTTCCTCAATGGCGACACGAAAATAGTGATTTTATATGTGTTTTACGATATATCGCCATGGCGTCTTGCGTGTAAATTGTAAAATGGGAATGCGTTCGGGAACTGTTTATGAAATTTTCGCGGTGATTTTTTTTTTGTCACAGCCATTCAGTTGGCAAAGGTCGTAATCCATTCAGCCTAAATGACAAGAAACATTTGCACAGCAAATAAAACATTTATGTATTCCACAAATGATTTACTATATAACAAATTAGTTTATATTAATATTGTTATTATGTAGTTTTATATTTATACGTTATTTATTTGATTGTAGAAACATTTAGTAATATGCGAGTATTTAGGAATGTATTGCGTTCGCTTTGATTAGTTATCGATTTTAAATTACACTGACCTATATCAATAGTGTGGTGGCCTATATGAGTGCAATTTATTTTATTGCAATTGCAATGGTTAAGCTGATAAGCTGGATTAGCTTGATGGGTAAAAAACATTTGGCTCATCACTTTCCAGGGGTTGAAAGCTTTCTTCCATTATCTTTATTTAATTTATTATTTGCCAATTTGTAATTGATTGTCTAGGGCTAGGCCTTCTTCTTTTAGAAGGGGGAATTGGGGTTCACACATACCTTGTAGGTGGTTTTGTAACAATTAATCACCATCATATGTCAGTGATGATGATAAATACCAATGCCTCTTTCCGAGGAGTGTAATCTATAACCATTCACCACCATCTTCCCAATAGTTTCTTAAAGAAAGGCTGCTTAGAATAGTTTCTTAAAGAAAATTCCAATATTTCATATCCCGACCCGGGTTTGAATCTAGGACCTTATGTTGGGTAGCCGCATAGGTATACCACTGGGCCAACGAGACATTAATTTTATGTTTGGTAGGTTATACAATATTTTTTAAGCATTTAATAGCAATTTTAAGCCTCAGGTTTAGTGGGTAGAAAAGACAGAAAGGTCGTAAGCCACCCCTTGGTCTATTTACGTACCCACCCTCCAGTCTTACTTGGAGGGTGTATAATATCAGACACATTAATATTACAGATTCTTATAAATTCATATTCAAAGATATACAGGGTGCTCGGGAGTATTTCCCATAACTCTGGGGTTATATTCATTCATCATCGTTATCAACCCATATTCGGCTCACTGCTGAGCTCGAGTCTCCTCTCAGAATGAGAGGGGATAGGCCAACAGTCCACCACGCTGGCCCAATGCGGATTGGCAGACTTCACACACGCAAAGAATTAAGAAAATTATGCAGGTTACCTCGCGGTGTTTTTCCTTCACCGTTTGAGACTCGTGATATTTAATTTCTTAGAATTTTTTTTTTTTATTCTTTTTTATTCTTTACAAGTTAGCCCTTGACTACAATCTCACCTGATGGTAAGTGATGATGCAGTCTAAGATGGAAGCGGGCTAACTTGTTAGGAGGAGGATGAAAA
This sequence comes from Bicyclus anynana, assembly GCF_947172395.1. Classification (NCBI taxonomy): domain Eukaryota; kingdom Metazoa; phylum Arthropoda; class Insecta; order Lepidoptera; family Nymphalidae; genus Bicyclus; species Bicyclus anynana. The sequence continues at coordinate 3,579,344 of NC_069104.1, read as the reverse complement.
TCCACACCCCTTTCGGTTTCTACAAGGCATCGTACCGGAACGCTAAATCGCTTGGCGGTACGTCTTTGCCGGTAGGGTGGTAACTAGCCACGGCCGAAGCCTCCCACCAGCAAAAAGAATGCAAATTACTGAACTTTTGGAGGTGCCTTCTAAGAATCTGTCATTCCGCATTGGGCCAGTGTGGTGGACTAAGGCCTAATATCCCTCATCCTGAAAGAAGACTCGTGCTCAACAGTGAGCCAAATATGGTTTGTTAATGATGATGATGATGAACGTAGGCCATATTTTATCCCCGAATTTACGCAGAAATGGAAACGACGCGGATGAAACCGCGGGGTGTATGCTAGTATTTTATAAATATTAAGAAATTCTCATCAGCCAAAGTCAAATCAAAATAGCGAATTCCAAAATAAAACTTTTACAAAAATTCCTTCCTCAACGGTTTCAAGTAAAATATTTATAATAAAGGGCAAAGCATTTTTGCCCTCTGACCTTTTGAATTCCACTGAAATAATTTTCATTTGCGTAGCCAGGTCAGTAATTTTTCATAAGTTATATTTATCTCTCTTAATTAATGAGTAAATAGGACCAGAGGTATCGTCTAAACTCTCAAGTTTCTCAACAGGCTGCTTTATAGATTTATCATCAGAAGTATTAACACCTTAACAGTCCATATGTGTAAACTCTTTTCGCCTTTTGTGGCAGTTTGTGCAGAATTGCCTGTCAACCTAATTTGATCATAGCACCCTATACACCTTCCACCAGTTTTTCATCTTTTCCATCTTTTTCTAATCAGTTTACTGCCTAGATATCACTACCTCCACAGACCGTATTTGGTCAGTGTGAAAAAAATTTTTTTTTTTTTTAATTGTTTACAAGTTAGCCCTTGACTACAATCTCACCTGATGGTAAGCGATGATGTAGTCTTAGATGGAAGCGGGCTAACCCGTAAGGAGGAGGATGAAAATCCACACCCCTTTCGGTTTCTACACGGCATCGTACCGGAACGCTAAATCGCTTGGCGGTACGTCTTTGCCGGTTCATTACATTTCAGTAAAGTAAATATATTTTCAATGAAAGATAAAGTAGGTTATTGAGCAATGTATAGGCTACTTTTGCTTCCGGAAATATTCATGGTTCCCGCGGGATTTGTTAAGAACTGAATTTATGCACGCGGCAGAGTCGAATGCGTCCGCTAGTATAAAATAAATATTAACGATCCGACTGTTGACGTCCATTACCACCGTAGACGCTTGGACGTACGCGAATTCGACGGACGCTGCTATATAATTATAAGCTGATCAGCTCCTGCATTCTGTGAAGTAACAGCGCTGTCAAATTCGTTCGTTTCCATGGCAACGTTGTTGTTGGTGACACTTTGGTTTTGGCTTTTTGTATACATAAAGTTCAAATTCGAATAAGATGTGTTATAGGCGATAAATTCGTCGATGACTATAAAATACCTGAATCACACCCCAGTTCGGGTTACTCGCAGTTTCAGGATAGATCAGTTTTAGGTCTATACCAATGACGTTATCGGAATATTATAAAATTCTAGAAATTTTATACATAAATACATATACTGGAAATTAGATAATCTTAAAAAAAATATTTTATACATTTCCTAATTAGCTTCGGAATTGTATGCATTTCACAGGAGTTGTATACAATTCCTAGGTTTCATATATTTCCGGTGTAAAAAACTCCAACGTCCAACTGTGGGCGTCCATTACTACGTACGCATGGACGTATGCTGAGTGGACGCACGCTACCCATCCGAATCAATTAATTGAAATGTAAACATGAACCGATTGATCGCGATATTGTTTACGATCACACTCATGATTATTTTGCCGAAGGTTAGAACCGATGAAAATGGAAATTCTTTAGTGGCAGACATAAAACACACGGCTTCATAAAACAACACGTGGGCTCTTTGTTTCCGGCCTTCTTTTGAAGGGTTCCATACCTAAAGAACGGAACATAATATTATGTTAGTAACTTTTGCCGTTTTTCGTGTGAAACTAATAATAAGGGAGCCTGGGATGCTCATCATAAATTAGATTTGGTAGATTAGATGCTAAAAAAAATAAATGGTTACATATTTTTTTCGACTTTAATGATAATTTTTATTACTTTGGCTTTCTGATATCATCAGAAAACATGAGCGATTATTCAGGAGAGTATTTCGAGTTTCAAAATAAGTAATAAATTAACCGCGCACGTGGCTTGATAACAGAAATATAAGGGTTTTATTTTGGAACCCTCCCATTCCATTACGTTACGCTCAAATCGTCCGATTTTCGAAATGCACACCTTTCAACACACCTACCTTATCTTTATCTGACGAGGTTGAGTATTAAAAATATTAAGGGCCAAGTATGACTTGGTGGAGGTACTGAACAACGTGCAAGGGATATATGGAGAGACTTTAGAAGTGAGAGAGGGAGACCCTTATGTTCATCTGCCTCGCTCGTGTGACTGCAAAAATCCCCTCTTCGGCTTACTATAACTAAACTTTTGACGGCCCCCGTGGTATGTGCAGTGGATTTACAAAACGGAGGTCTTGGGTTCGATTCCCGGCTGGGCCAATTGAGGTTTTCTTAATTGGTCTAGGTCTGGCTGGGAGGCTTCGGCCGGGGCTAGTTACCGCCCTAAAGGTAAAGACGTACAGCCAAGCGATTTAGCGTTCCGGTACGACGTCGTGTAGAAACCGAAAGAGGTGTGGATTTTCATCCTACTCCTAACAATTTAGCCCGCTTCTACCTTATATTGCATCATCACTAACCATCAGGTGAGATTGTAGTCAAGAGCTAACTTGTAAAGAAAAAAAATCTGCGTAGTCTGCTAGTCAATGTACATACATGTGTTATTTAAGAAAGTCTTGAAGTATTGTGCGATCACCGTTACGTTAGCCACACACGGTCAAATCTGCAGCGCGCTTATTTGATACACCTACAGCTAGCAGGTTAGTTATAAAATAACGTACCCAAGGATCGTGGACAATCTATCCGGCCAACCACAACAATGTATACTGCTAGACATGAAAAACATTTTAGGATCGACAAAAGAATAATGGCGCTCCTTTTATACAATTACCGACACATACTAATATGTACTAATATGTCAAAAATAAAGCTTAGGGATGTGAAAGTCATAAAAATATCGAAACTATACCTACCCATCATGCTATGTCGATATTTTTTTCACTGCTCACATTTCTTAGCGCACTAGATTGCGATTCCGCTATTTACACTCGTCTGCGAACTTTTTGCCTAAAACACGTCTTATTCGAATAAAATTTTATGTTTTTAGGATGCCTATATTAAAATGTATTTGTTCGTCATTAACAACGTAGTTGCCAAGGAAACGAACGATGACATAGCGCTGTAACTTTACAGAATTCACGTAACTACTGTTCAGTAGCGTGCACGTCATAGATGCAACATGCGCTGCCTACCCTGAGGACTCATTACTAATCTGAATTGCAAAAGGAATTTTCCGCTGTGTATTTATTATTACAAAGTTATTTGTACGTATAGTGCATACCCTAGTTAAAAACCCTATGCACGCTACCGCTACTGTTAGAGTCAGATCCCAGTCACGCTAGACTTACTTGATTTGAAGAAAGATTAAACTTTCGAGATTGGTAGTAAGTATAACATAAACATAGAAAGAAATGGATACTCGCTAAGCTGAAAGCAGGGCAGTTTTACATTCTGTAAAGTTATAGTGTGACATCGCTCGTTTCCATAGCAACTTCGTTGATAGTGACATTTTATTTTTGACATCCCATAGAAAAAATAGTTCAAATTCTAATAAAACTTGTTATATGCAAATGTGTGAATGAATCACACCTCAGGTATCAAAGGTGGAACTTAGACTTGACATTAAAGTTGATCGTGTGTGACTGCCATTACGTCTGCGAATCTCTAATTTATTTGGATGATCTTATAGATGTTATCAATTAATTGGAGTGAACACAGCTGTTGTTCGCCCCGATCTCGGATCCGGTTTGTGTGCTCAGCACATTTCGTTTTATTTTGTGTTTGATAGAGCCGCGTATCGCAGTCACATCTGATGGAAAGTGGTGATACAGACGTAGATGTAATGCGCAAGATTGGGTATAGGTAGCTTGGGATTAATCAAGGAAAATATTGCTTATGTATATACTAAACTTATCTTTAATCTTTCTTTCTCTGTGGTTAGTCAGTAATTTTTAGGCTTTATACCACTAGCAGTCGCTATTGGCTTCGTTCGTGATCTTCAAGAACAGACATTAATACAAAATTTTCCCCCACAGCTATTCTTCTACCTTCTTCTCGCTTTGACAGTTTTAGAATTATTGATGTAGAAAATTATACATAAAGCCTTTATTAATATAGTCCAATATTCAATAAAATCCCAAATTCAACCTTAAGGATTGAGTTTAAGGTTAAATTTACAAATGCGGCTACTTGAATTGAGTGCCAAGAAGTTGTGTTTGGCACTCATTCAGTAGGAACGTTTTTAGTCGCAGATTGTGCATCCAATTTCTAATAGGAGATCGATGACTGTAAAATTTAAAAACAGCCTTTTATTGGCTTAGAAAAACTTCTTTCGATACATCTAATCTCAAAATGCTTACAAAAATCACGCAACACGTGTGATGTGACGTTTTAAAGTTTTCAATTATAGAAAATAATCTTCAGACCAAGGCCGAAAACCGGGAACACGGAACTGAAGCTGACATAAACATCGAATTCCTAACTCATGAATAAGAAATGTATATAGGATCACGATTTGGAACTGCTTGATAGTTTGAAAGGAAATATTGAATAGACACCTCGTTGGTTCAGTGGTTAGCATGTGTGGCTTTGAGTTTTGAGGTCCTGGATTCGAGTTTTCTTTTTTTTTTCTTTTCCTACCATCCTTTCTACCATCACGTGGCAACAACGTGTTTAACTCGTGTTCTAACTGATCAGTAGGTAGACAATATTACAATGTTATTTTTCGCTTTTTAGTTTTTGACATGTTTGTGAGTTTGAAGGCGGTTGTTTTTTAAAACATATATATTTTCCATTTTTTAATGTAAACATAATGAGATTACATTTATATAAAACTAGCTGACGCCGCGCGGTTTCACCCGCGTGGTTTCCGTTCCCGTAGGAATACGGGGATAAATTATAGCCTTCCTAGAATTAATAGAATAGAATATATCTTTATTTGTCCACACACGAGTAATAAAATAAAATAAAATAAACAAACAGAACATACAAATATCTGGTCGTGGACAAAACAGGTATCCACCTCAGCACGATGCCACAGCGAGCTGTGGCGCTGGTTTTCAGGTGAAACCTTGTGAAAAACGGGCTATCTAACACTGAAAGAATTTTTCAAATCGGACTTTACGCTCGAAAAACATAACCCTCCTTACGCAGTCGGGTAAACTGTGGTTCAAATTCAAAGTTGTGGTTCTTTTAGAAATAGGTCCTTATCATAATGCTGACTATTATAATAATGAGCACCAGAGATAAATAATAAGACATTATGCTTGTATATATGTGTATTGTCAGAATGTTCTCGAATTTCACAAGGTTATTCGCTTTCAAAATATGAAACCTGTATTTTAACGATGTGTTTAAAGAAAATTTTATGAAAGCATGCACTGAACATTTTCATACCACGAATGTTGTGAGATTTTCTTAATTTTAGAATTTAATATTCTACCTACACGTACACTTTTATTGCCTTAACAAATACTTTACTAAAACAATTTTACTTTCCATAATAAGAAATACTTAAGGTATTCTTATACCAAGAGTTTATGCAAGCTAAAATATCTCTTCTGTTTGCTTGTACAATATCAAAGAAAATTCTTTTGTTTTCCGCTACCTTATCTAACTTACTTAGACTTAATAATCTTGTGATCGATAGCCAATCTCGGGAAATTATGTTTTTTTATTCGTTAAAAAAAGTAGCCTATGTCTTAATTTATTTTCGTTTTAAATTTTATTCAAATCGCTTTAGTAGTTGCGACTTTAAAGAGTAACAAACTTCTATACAAACTTTCGCATTTATAATATTGGTAGGATAGTAGAATTGTTGGAGGAAGCAATAAGGTTGCATAACTTTAATAAATACATTAACACACAACACAACAGACAGATGAAGTCGCGAGCGTCTGCTAGTAGTTAATATATTCGAAGGAAATTCATTCCTGCATTTATCTGAGGAAAAAGTATTTAAAGTTTCATAGCAAACAATTTTAGCACAATTTCAAGAGTCTCAGGCGTTTACTTGAAAACTTTATATCGTTGAGTCTTTATACTTCTATACTAATATTATAAAGCTGAAGAGTTTGTTTGTTTGTTTGATTGAACGCTAATCTCAGGAACTACTGGTCTGATTTGAAAAATTCTCTCAGTGTTAGATAGCCCATTTATCGAGGAAGGCTTTAGGCTACATATTATCCCCGTATTCTTACGGGAACGGGAACCACGCGGGTGAAACCGCGTCAGATGGTACTTTAATGCGAGTCAATGCGTTCGTTAGAACAACTTACTGATCCAATGGCTTCCAATCTTTGTCATTAAGAGCTCGTCGATTGTGTAGTAACCTCAAATAAGTAAATGTTTTTAACACATTGCTTAAACTTATGCATTGGCAGGTCCATAACTGTCTTGGGAATCTTGTTATAGAAGTGACTTAACCAAACCTTCGTCACGCAATAGTTCTAACAAATATTGTTGTTCATAGTTTTTTGCATTTATTTTTAATTTATTCGTTTACACTTTACAATAACGCATACACACTGCAAGTGTAAATGTCTCCTAATCCAGTTATCGCTCGAATTAGCTCTATGACACGCGCGCTGGCAATATTGCTATGCTTTAGATAACCCACCCAAATATACACTACGCTAGAATCACATTAACTTTACGGTGCAGGTTAAGGGTTCAGCATGTGGCAACTTTTCAGTTGTGTGCATTTGAAGAAATTAAATATCACGTGTCTCAAACGGTGAAGGAAAACATCGTGAGGAAACCTGCACACCAGAGAAGTTCTTAATTCTCTGCGTGTGTGAAGTCTGCCAATCCGCATTGGGCCAGCGTCGTGGACTATTGGTCTAACCCCTCTAATTCTAAGAGGAGACTCGAGCTCAGCAGTGAGCCGTATATGGGTTGATAACGAACGAAATGTGGCAGAAAACTCTAAGAAGATGCCAGGATTTGTGATCTGGATGTAGGTTTAATGGGTATACTTATATATGCCTAACATTTCACATCGTTACTTGATATCCTGCTAGATATTTTATTTTTTTGGGAAAAATAATTAAAAATAACCGTGTTCTGTTACCAGTTGTTAACCTTACGTGGTCACACATTCCAAACCAACCGATGGATCAAAGAATTTTTTGCACTGCAATTTGTCTGTCGTTAACCAATATTTTATTACAGTGACGGTTATTAATGAATGTTATGATTTTTGCGCTTTTGATCTGAATGAGTCATCGGTTCGGTGAACGATAGTTATCAGAAGTTAGTAGATGGTCATCATTAATAATAAGCTTTTTATGTAACTTGCTTAGATCATATTTTGTTAGGCAAATATTGTAGGCGTTTAGCAAAAACTTGCTTTATGCCTCCTCTTTAAAACTTGACTACCAAAACCAAAAGAATAAACAGATTCTTCCGTTCTTAGACCTCCTTAATCCGGTCCTCTTGCAAAATCCGTTCTTAGCGGATCTCTACTATCTGTATACTATCTCCCTGCCAAATTTCATCTTTGTATGTCAAACGGTTTTGAGATTTCGTGATGAATGACCTTTCGCATTTATATATTAAGATGAAGCTAAAATTTTACTTATGGTCCCTGATTCAGGAACAGACTTCATGACTAAAAAGGTCTTTCCGAACGAAAATTTGTGAAATGCTTAGACCACACAATAAAACTGAATAAATAGGGACCTAACCTAAAGTTTTATATGCACTGGAGTTGGGTATGAGTGAATATTGTGGTTTATTTAGAATTAGGTATGAGTGAATACCAAGATCTTTGTCTGCTTAAAGAAGGCCCTCTCTATAACTGCTATATTCTGATATCCAACGTGGGGCAAAGAATGCGACCGTCGATTTGTCCTTAAATGACAGCTAGGTCACATATTTTCTCTCTGTGATACGATGCGCTCAGACGTGATAGCCCAGTGGATATGACCTTTGTTTCTGTTTCCGGAGGGCATAGGTTCATTTTGTTGTGTGCATTTTAAGAAATTAAGTATCACGTGTCTCAAACGGTGAAGGAAAACATCGTGAGAACACCTGCACACCAGAAAATTTTCTTAATTCTCTACGTGTGTGAAGTCTGCCAATCCGCATTGGGCCAGCGTAGTGGACTATTGGTCTTAACCCCTCTCATTCTGTGAGGTGACTCGAGCTCAGCAGTAAGCCGAATATGGGTTGATAATACTCATTCTCGGTAAATTAATTGATACAAAGATTCATCTATCTGAAGTTTGTAATTATTTTATCTATCTTAATTTATATAAAAACGAAAGGTCGTATGGAAAATCAGCAACAGCTTGACGTATAAAGATGTTTGGTGTGGAGGTAGTTTATTGTTAAGACCTGGACATCTGCTACGAAAAAGTTTTTGCGGGAGAGACAGATTGAGGAGGACTAAGGGTGGAAGTCCGCTAGTTACTTATCTATAAAGGAGAATGGCAAGGTTGCATGTTTTTGGGACTAGCAGATAGAAGTTACGTACATAATGGAAACCCATTAATAGTTATCAATCGTGATTAAACTAAGAAAAAAGCAAATGGTAACCAATCTTGAAAAGCAGGGAGAAAAAAGATATACCTTAAAATTAGAAGGTACCCAATCTATGCATACGAATAAATGTGAAGTTTATACAGAAAAACACCGCCGCTGACATACAACTGCGTGATTGTTTTATAAATAAGACAAGGCGTTTCGGTCGTAGGCAACTAGTAGAAAAATTTTACTATGCTAAGTATAGAAGTAATCTTGATTCCCGTTCTGTAAAATCCCACTTTCGCCATCCTCCTTTATAACTTTGTTTTCGTTCTTGCTTCTTTGTTTGTGTGATTCCTCTGAGATGAACGCACAAGTGATAAATGTATATGACGCTTAAGGAAAGTACAAGGTCTTAATATAATGCAGGCTGTCACGGTCGCGTATAGAGCCATCACAAAGCGTGTAGCGAGCCGACAAAGACTCGGACAGGCTCGTCCGAATGGCGAGGGTGTAAGGTTACGGCCATGATTGTAGGGCAACCATTACGTTCATTAATTTATGGAATTCTTATAGTAGTTTACTTTATAGTGATTTTTAACTTCCCAGTATTACTAACTAATTAGTACATTACTAAGACTTGATCGCTAACTATGGGCCTCATAAGAAGGCTCAGAGTCACACAGCGAGCGATGGAACGAGCTATGTTAGGAGTATCTCTGCGTGATCGAATCAGAAATGCAGAGATCCGCAGAAGAACCAAAGTCACCGACATAGCTCAACGAGTTGCGTAGCTGAAGTGGCAATGGGCACATAGTTCGAAGAGCCGATGAACGTTGGGGTCCCAAAGTGCTGGAATGGCGACCCCGCACTAGTAAGCGCAGTGTTAGTCGACCCCCCGCCAGGTGGACTGACGAGACAAGCGAGTCGCAGGGATTCGCTGGATGCAGGTGGCTCAGTATTGTGATGTTTGGAAATCCCTACAAAAGGCCTGCGTCCTGCAGTGGACGTCCATCGGCTGATATGATGATGATGATGACGAGTTCGTTTCATGTAGGATGGTGCGGATGACAGTTCGTTTTGCTTTTGAAAGTTAGCCGCGATTCATGATAGTACGTATTATAAACGTCGTACAGGCGACTGTCACCGTACCCATGCTATCTGAAAAACACTTTAGGGAAGATAAAGACATCACACAATTTTTTTTAATCGAATTTACATCAGATGTTGACGTTTTGATAGCCTAGGAAGCTTTTCTGACTATTGTGTATGTCTGTGTGAGTAGTATGTATGTACATTCTCACTCTTTTGAACTCTTTCACCGATTATTATAAAACTTTATCGACATTAAACAAGTGACACTTTTTGTCTTTTTGCCTGTGAAATGAAATCCCCTGATGGTAAGTGTAGACAAGGCTTAAGGTAGAGCACGCTTGCCTAGAAGATGCCTATTCTTGTCAGGTTTGCTTGTATTCCTTTAAACCGCAGAATATAAAAAAAAACAACTTCTGCGAATTTTCTAACGCGTGGAAGCCTTACGTCTCGACGGTTGCGTTCTTGCCAACCGAGGCGAATAATATACCACATAATGTGTCTATTATCGTCACTCCATTATGTGCCTTAATCCAGTGACATAAAAGGGAAAATCCTTTGAACTTTGTATCAGTGTAATTAGATATCAATTTGCCGATACTTATTGATTGATGTAGTAACTTAGCGACCGAGTAAGTCGTGCTCAGTAAACTTATACAATAAATTGTTAAATCTTCGGACGTTAATTAATTATAATTTAATTAAACTGCCTCCAGAATCATCTGCATGAATAAGAAGAACGAAAGTCCTTTATTTTCTCCCTGACCCTAACATAGGGATAATGACATTTTTTTAAATTATATAAAAAAAAGAGTATGCAAATAGTAAATCAATTTTGTAGAAGTAACAGAGTATCCTACTAATACTATAAACGCGAAAGTTTGTATGGATGTTTGGATGTTTGTTACTCTATAACGCCGCTACTACTGAAGCGATTTAGCTGAAATTTGGAATGGAAATAGATTTTTCCCTGGATTAACACTTAGGCTACTTTTTATGTCGAAACAATCCATGGTTTCCCGAAATTTTCCAAAACTTATGATTTTGATGATATGTATGTTTGTTATTCTTTCACGCCTCGACTTCTGAACCGAATTAGCTTAAATTTGGTAATAAGATATATTATAGCCTGGATTAACACATAGGCTACAATTTATCCCGGAAAAATCCATGGTTCCCGAGGGATTCGTGAAAAACTAAATTCCACGCGGACGATGTCGCGGGCGTCCGCTAGTATAAAATGTATGATACCGATTCTGTTCTGACGCGGCACGACACGACACGTCAGACAAATATAAATGCGGCTTATGGCTGCATCATTTATTTATATATAAAGTTGTAGATAAGGGCACGTAGAGTTAGGAGCTTGAATCTCCATTAAATCAAATATCTTACATAAAAAAAAAATTTGTTGAGATCTTTTACTTCAATTTTTTTATGTCAATCCAGTTTACAAATTGAAAAAAAACACCGTGGAAATTTCAACAATTATTATATCCATTCATAGGTACAAACGATTCTAGTCAAACATGTAGTCAAACCAAAAACATTCCCAAAAATCTAAACTAAACTAAACCAAAAAAAAAAAACAAAAACTATAAAAATTTTAATAAAAATGTTAGAAGTGATACTATACGATGCGTCGTGACTGTTTAAAGTTAAAGTTGAGTGATCCCACCCCAGTGTCAGTGAACTTGTTCTGCTCCCAATCTGATGATGAGAGTGATAGAGGCGGCAGGAGTTCCAGGAGTTCCAGAAGTAGAGCTGATGATGCCAACATGATTCCATCAATAACAGCCACACAAGTGAGTTAATTTTGGCCTTGAAAATGCAGATTTTTCTCATTATAATATAAGCGGACGCCTCGCAGTTTCACCTGCATAGTACCCGTCCCCGTGCGAATACGAAGATAAAATATAGTTTACGATACTCACAAATAACTTGGCTTTCTAGTGGTGAAAGAATTTTAGAAATCGGTTCAGCATATACAAAGATATGGCTGCTGCGAGCTGAAGAGCTGTCGGCTTGAGACCGTTGTGTTTAGATGTCCGAAGTCCATGCTAGAGGCCTATGTCCAGCCGTGAACGTCCATCGGCTGATAATGATGATGATGGTGATATCCAGAGACTGTTCCCTACAACACCACAAACTTTACCTCTTAAAATATTAGTATATATATATATTATTTGTTTGTTTGTTGCTTTACGCCTTTAGATAAGGCTCTTAGTTTCGCGATCACGGTCCACGACTGCCGGTTACAAGTCACGGTTACTTCTATATATCTATTAATCGGTTACCAGACTACAGTTAAAAGATTAGTTAAGTACATTCTAGAAGCACTCCAATAAATTCAAAAAGTAGAGCCGTATCTACGAATATATCATTATTATGGAAAGCACTCAGAATAGTTTAAATTATAAAATAGACTTACATTGTAGTGCGTCGTTCTGCGTACACTTAAGTACACAAAGGCTTAAACAAATGTACGGTGTAGCCTTTAGGCACACTGTGCTAAGCATATTATATGCGCCCGTAAAAGCCTTTCGCGATTGTACTCACGGGTGCTATTAAAATTAAAACGCGTGTTGTATTCTCGTGAATGTCACTGTATTTGTATTTTTTGTTGTTTTAATATTTTCATATTTTTTTTAGTCCTTTAGAACCCAGTGTTATTTACTTGAGCGTGATCTAGCCTTCCATACTAGATTTCTATGCCCTGCCACTTTGGGTTTCTTTGCTCTAGGATACCAGAGAAAAGACTCCAGTGAAATAAGTAGGTGACACCAGATTTTCAGCATAAAACATGGCAATACAGATAGTGGAACTAGATGTTTTACTTTGCCAACATAATAATTATGTTATATCATAAGAATAGAGATTTTTATAATCTTAATTATCTGGTTTCCAAAACTATAAATGAATATTTCATTTTATAGATTTTTTTTCAATTATACAACCGCTAAAGGTGTTTAAGAAGAAGTAGTTAGTTGCAAATATTTTCTTTTATAGATTTAGAAAATTGTAACGTAAAATACGTTGCTCTTACAATTCTGATTAAATTTATCGTATTTTAGATATAACTTACTATTATACAGGGCGATTATTACTGTTATAAAGAACGATAGGCTTTATTAACAATCATGCTTTAGTACTTAAATCTGTTATAAATATTATCAAAGTATGTTTTCGTTTGATAAAAGCTTCAACTAGGCCACGGACATCGTGATAAAATTAATAGCATACTACCGCTACAGCGCAAGTTGTAAGTAATGGAGTTTTCATTTACTGAAAATGCGGATGACGTCACTATTCGACTACAGCATATCCGTCAAAGAGTTGCAGATGTCCTTGAGCGCTCATCGTGGGACTGCTTTTAAGTCGTATTTTCATTGTTTGGTAGAGTTTTTCTTCTCTGAAAACACAAACACATTACTTACCTTTAGCTTCTTTTATACAATGAGAAATCTAAGTTTTCGTCACTAAATATAGTGACGGAAACCTAGAAAATAGGGAGGTAGATATGAAAGAATAAGTACTGAGAATATGGCTACGTATGTAATTTTTCTACAACTAATTTAAATCATCCACTTCGACAAACTATGGTCATTGGATTAATAGTAACATTTGCAACATTATTGCTATATACGACCGTATTGTTCAATAAAGTTATCGAAAAATCGACTTAACTGTTGAGATTGATACTAGTCAGGCGTGGTGAAAACATGTTTTATTTTAATAAACATAAATTGTGATTTTTTCAATAAAGCCAAAATTATTGGCATTTCATCATTTTCGTGTATTTTATTTTATTTTAAATTTGTATACGTATAAAAACGCCACATAGGTATTAGTAACGTTATCCTTTAATTGTGACAGCTCGCTGTCGGTTTCTTAATCCCCAATCCCATTATCTATCAATATCATACATCTGTAAACAGTGAACAGTATTAACCTCTAAATTATAATCTTTACTTTTCGTTTTAGTTTCACCAAAGACAAAACAATCTTAACATAAATTGTGTTACATTTGTTTATAATCAATCTAATGAGAGTAATAATGGTGAAAATATTAATCAATAACTCACGATTGCGAAAACAAATACGTTAATCGGCGCCTGTAACGTATTTAAGAGAATAAAGAGAGAACTGTAGTACTCTTAGTTGCATCTGTTTTGTGGTAAACTATTATAATGTTATTGTTTTGAATATAATCAGGCGTTACTTTGCAGAAGTCCATTATGAAATTAAATATGAAATACTGGACTATGAAATAAAAGACTAATAAACTAAGACGAAATATATAATGAAATAAAAGACTATCTGGTAATTTGTTTTTGAGTTTTTCTTTCTCAATACTTTAGGATTTTCCAATCAACAACACAGTTCCAAAAAAAAAAACCGAATCTCGATCGCCTAGATATTAGGAAAGATTAAGTGCTGTTGGTTAGTAATGTAATGTGTTGTTTAAAGATATTTATATCTTTTTCTTTCTTTATATTTTTTTGCAAGCAGCATGCCTCACTATCTACTTACTAATATTATAAAAGCGAAACTTTACTTGAAAGTGTGTATGTATTACTCTTTTACGCCTCAACTACAGAACCAGTTTGGCTAAAATTTAAAATTAAAAAAAAAAAAATTAAAAACGACTATAGCTAATATACACCCTGAGTTACCGCAAATACTTATTTTAATCCCATGGCGAGAGAAAAAAAAATATTTTAAAAAATAACTGGCATTAAAAAAATAATAGGCAAAAATTTCAATTAATAACTTATTAACAGTAGCATCGAATCCCTTAAGTGGTTAATGGAAATACCAACCATTGAAGTTGCGTTCACAGGCTATGTCATAACAATGAAATTTATGTCTCGGAGGCTTTTTATCCAGCCTCTTTGCTTGCTTAATTGCAGAAACGCAAATAAATCTTTGATCTCTTTATCGCACGAGCATAACTAGTTGTTATGACGACTTTATCTGCGCAGAATTCTCTTTACTTAGATAACTATAGCATTTTATTAAATACTAGCAGACGCTGCGCAGTTTCCCCTGCGTGGTTCTCGTTCCCGTAGGAGTACGGTGATAGCCTATAGCACTCGGGGAGAGTTTAGCTTCCCAACAGTGAAAGAATTTTTAAAATCGCTTCAGTACTATCCAATGCAAACAAGCAATCAAATCTATCCTATTTATAATATTAGTATAGATTAAGTACTAGTAGAACTGTTTTATCCCCGTTATTACCATTCCCCTGTCAGGTATTTTCAATGCCCATGCCCACATAGCGCGCTGTAAGCTTGAATAAACTTGATCGTGTGTGGCTGGCGTTACCCTTAATTTATTTAGTCTACGTCTCTGCTTCAAACATGTATTATTTTTTCAGTTAGATAGGAATCATCAAATCAAATCAAAATTCATTTATTTCAAGTAGACTAAACCAAAATTTGCACGAGAGTATTTTTAACAGACGTTAAAAAAGCGTTCAAATATAATATGCAATTAAAAGAAGGTCTATTTTCAACGCCCAAAATTTTAAATGCAACACTGCTCGAATAAAAACCGTCGTGTTTTAAAAACGCTGTCATGTGAACATATACTTGGGAATGCATTTGTTGTACTTGAACGCTTTTTTAAAAAAGCTCTCGTGCGAATGTGGGCATAGTAAACACAAGCACTTTTTAAACGTCAAGTTCGACTATTTGTGAATACTTTACTACCAGCTCGGAAGGCAGGTTCTGCTGAGAAGAGCCGGCAAGAAACTCAACAGTTGTTCTTTTTAAAAAGAAATCATACATACAAACATAATTTACAATACATAGTTAAAATAATTACAATAATTTTTTTTTTCACTTTCTGTGTGATGGTAGAAGCTGATTCAACGGCCTTCAAGTATCTTTATCATTAAGAAAATCATCAATTGTATAGTAACATCGACTTAATAAATGTTTTTATTACATTACTTGACTTGATTGTTTCTTTCCTGGGCCTTTACTTGACTTACTTATGCATTTTGTTAGTATATAAGTCAAATCAAATCAAATCAAAAATCATTTATTTCAAGTAGGCTCAGTTTACAAGCACTTTTGACACGTCAGTTGACTATTTGTAAAGATTCTACCACCGGTTCGGAAGGCAGGTTCTGCTGAGAAGATACCGGCAAGAAACTCAACAGTTGCTCTTTTGAAAAAGTCATACAGTATTATAATTTACAATTGATAACAATTACAATTTCTTATAGTTTTATTTCCTGTGTGAAGGTGGAAGCTGATCCAATGGCCTCCAAGCGCTTTTATCTTTAAGGAACTCATCAATGTTGTAGTAACCTCGACTAAGTAAATGTTTTTTAACACATTGCTTAAAGCTATGCATTGGCAGGTCCATCACAGTCTTGGGGATCTTGTTATAGAAGAGTACACCCAAACCTACAAAAGATTTTTTTACTCTTTGGAGACGATATGCAGAAATAACTAACTTATGCCCGTGTCTAGTAAGACGTGGGTTTAAATCTCCTTTTCGTTTGTACAAATTAATATTTTGTCTTACATAGATTATGCTGTTATATATATATTGACAGGCTACTGTTAGTATACCTATTTCTTTAAACTTTTGATGAAGGGACTCGCGTGATTTTAGTTGATATATTGCTAGGGATTAATTGATATAAGCTAGGGAGTATATTTATATTTATATCTCTCTTTTGTTTACTTACCCGTGGCTTTCTTCGACGTATAAAAGAACACTTGACAACTGTTGACGCTACAAAGTAAAGTAGGGACGCCACTTACGAGGGTTATGTAGAAAATTTTTTAAAGCTTTTAAAGCTATATGCTAAATTATGGACGTGACCTCTATGTAGAACATCTACCGGCCTCCTCCCTCTTATGTAATAGGAGAGAGATAGTGATACAAGTTCCTCGATTACAGGTATTAACATTCATTGTATATGTTATTGTGGAGGGGGTAACCGTTGCTATAAATAAGAGGATATTTAATGATTTGAGCTCAGTTGTTTGTGAGGCAGCGTAGATACCGTCACGCTGCCAGTCTGGTTAGTGATTTTGTGCAATAACGCTTTGTGATGTAATTATTGTTTATCATAAATTGTTTAGTGTGGACATGGAGAACATGTCGGGCAGGGAAGGTGAGTGTTCATGTATTTTAAAGGGATCCCTTAAACCTACTCTCAAGGTCATAAGTCCTGGGACCTACTCGAGGTGTTTCCTCTACAAAAAAATAGTACAATCACTGTCGCTGCTACCAATCACGTGTCATTAGATTAGGCTTAGGGTGATAAGCGTGCAGTTGATAGATGCAAAAATACCCTGTCTACTCTAAGGACGGATTATGAGTTTGTATTAGAGAAGAGCAGTGATAGCCCAGTGGATATGACCTCTGCCTCAGATTCCGAAGGTTCGAATCCGGTCCAATCCGCATTTTAAGAAATAAAATATTCGGCCGCATTCACATCCCATATTTGGCTCACTGTTGAGCACGAGTCTCCTCTCAGAATGAGAGGGGTTAGGTTTAGTTCACCATGCTGGCCAAATGCGGATTGGCATAAGTCACACACCTAGAGAATTAGAAAGTTCTCACGATGTTTTTCCTTCACCGTTTGAGACACGTGATATTTAATTTCTTTTGAGTATTATTGTCACATTTTTTAAAAATACAAGTAATGCTTAAGTACAATGTAGAATATTCAAAGTTTGGTTTGAATTAAGTAAGTAGTATTAAAACTGTGAAGTTTATTTTGAAGTTATCCTGTAGGAAATTTTGCTTTACTTAAAGCTTTTAACAGCAGGAAATACGGAAATCAACTCAAAGTTTAAAGCTCCGACTTGAGATAAGTTGTTTTAAAACCTTTTTAACTTACTTAATTGGTTTTTAGAGGGTAATACTTGACAGAGTAAGTTTATCACTAATGCTGTGTTGTGCATAGATGCAAAAATGCTCTGCCTATCCTGATGATTTATTACGAATCTTAGGTCTCGTACACACCATGTTTTTAAAAAGCGGGATCTTTTATATTTATTTGTTTATACTTTATTTGTACACCACAACATAAGAAAAAACAAATAACAATAAAGAAAAAAGTATAGCACAGAAGTAGGATACAAAAGGCCTTATCGCTACGTAGCGATTTCTTCCAGGCAACCTTAAATGCACCTTTTCTTTCCCTTCGATGCACGTTTTTAAAACGCGCATCAATGGCGCATTTAATAAACGTGGTGTGCACAGGCTCTTATTGGAGGAGGAATTTTCTATTCTGTGCTTTTTGTACATATAGTGCCTACCCTAATTGAAAACCTTGTGCGTGCCAAAATAAAAATGCGTGTCTAAATAGTCAAAGCCTATAAGAGATCAACACTTTGGACATTATGAACATGACATACAGAGGGCCTAATGGCAGTTTGATACTGTGACGATCGCATTAACGTAAACGAGAATTTCTACGGAATTGAAACAGCGCCATGTAGTGGCACTACTGCACAACTGTTTCAATTCCATATAAATTCGCGTTTACGTCAACGCGATAGTAACAGTATGAAAACATTGAAAACTCCCACTAGGTACATAGATCTAAACTACTGATTTGCATCCCTCATCCATACTGTTTTTCCTTCACCGTTTGAGACACGGTTTACCATTCACGGAGATTCACTAGTCACACTATTATAAAGGCGAAAGTTTGTGTGTAAGTGTGTAAGTGTGTAAGTATGTTTGTTCCTCTTTTACGCTGCGGTTACTGAAGCGATTTGGCTGAAATTTGGAATGGAAATAGATTTTACTCTGGATTAACACATAGACTACTTTTCATCCCGGAAAAATCCATGGTTCCCGCGGGATTTGTGAAAAACTGAAATCCACGCGGAGGTCCGCTAGTCATATAATATAAAAGTCTTATATTAAAATTTATTTGGTTGATTATTAAAATATTTTACATATCCAAACAAACAAAAGCTAACCAAAAAATTGTATTTTTTGCTAGAATCTCTCGTATATTTTCACTGTAATACTTTTAGACAAAGCATTCTTTGTTCGCTTTGGACTCGTTTGTTTTATTCTGACTGTACATTGGCGAATATCTTAGTCAGCCCCGGGTCCAAGATTTTTGAGATAAAAGCAGAAAATTGATTATGACGCCTACTCTATTAATTTTATAATAGTACCTTCTTAAATAAAGGTTACATTATATTTTATGGGTGATATAATTTGTGAATTGGATAATAAATAGGAACCATACTAATATTATAAACTAGCTGATGCCCGTTCCTGTAGGAATACGGGAACAATATATAGCCTATAGCCTTTCTCGATAAATGGGCTATCTAACACTGAAATAATTTTTCAAATCGAAGCAGTAGTTCCTTAGATTAGCGCATCAACTAAACAAACTCTTCAGCTTTATAATATTAGTATATATGTGAAAGAGTGTGTGTCTGTCTGTCTGTTTGTTTGTTTATCCGTCTTTCACGGTATAACGAAGTGATTAATTGACGTGATTTTGTAAGTGGAGATAACTTACTGAGACATATTATAGCCTGGAGGCTACTTTTTATCCCGGAAAAATCCATGTTCCCGAGGGATTTGTGAAAAACTAAATTCCACGCGGACGAAGTCGCGGGCGCGAGTATTATATAGTAAATAATTGTAAAGAAATGGGCCTCATCGATACAGGTCTAAATATTTCTTGTAATAATATTTATACGTGTGACGAAACAGGTAATTTTTCGTCTGTATGAAATTCAGTTTTTCACAAATACCGCAGGAACTATGGATTTTTACATTTTGTTTTTTTTTATTCTACAAGTTAGCCCTTGACTACAATCACACCTGATGCTAAGTGATCAAAGATGGAATCGGGCTAAATTGTTAGGAGAACGATGAAACCCACACCGCTTTCGGTTTCTCCACGACATCGTACCGGAACGATAAATCGCTTGGCGGTACGTCTTTGTTGGTAGGGTGGTAACTAGCCACGGCCTCCCACCAGCCAAAATTAATGTCTGTATGAAATTTAGTTTTTCACAAATCCCGCAGGACCTGTGGATTTTTCCGTAATAAAAAGTAAAACAAATACTTAAATTAAGTAATATTAGAACATACGTGAACAGACAACGTTCGTCGTTGACCTTTCTCAAATATTGACTATTCGTATTCCGATATCGTAGAATTACATCGGATTCACCTTCGAGTTAGATCGATAGAGATAAGATAACTCGAACCAAACCGTTTCGAGATTTTGCCTGCACAGTTGTTTATTTCATAAAAGATGCACCAAAAATAAGGCCGCCTTTACATTCTTACATTTTTAAATCCATACTTTACTAATATTATAGAGGTAAAGTTTGTGATATTATACGGATATCTCTGGATCTACTAAACCGATTTTGAAAATTCTTTTACCATCAGATAGCCACGTTCTTTGTGAGTTTTATAGGCTATATAATACTTACAAGTATATTTAATCTCCGTATTCTCATGGGATGGGATCTATGCGGGCAAAACTGCCGGACGTCGGCTAGTTAACAATAAAGTTATTAGCTAATTGGATCAGAAGTTTTCAGAATTTGCGAACATACAAACTAGCGACATAAAGAAACCTTTTTTTTGAAAGGGAAAAAAATTATAACTTTTTTTCAGTAATAATAATAATAATAAAAGCCTTTTATTCAGACAGTATTATAGTTAAAATTATTATCTATATTAAGTATTCTATTACTGACATTTCTAACATAAATATTATATTTAATTCCTTACACTATATTACACACTTAATTATTTGTTTTGCATCAATATCCCTCTGTCTGTCTGTATGCCACTGTCGGCAAAGGCCTCCTCCAACTTTCTCCATTTTTCTCTATCCTGTGCAGTTCTTGATCACGTACCAGTTTTTTCAGTAAGATTATAATAATAGCCTTTTTAACAATTTACCTTAACATATACTTTACAAAAAAAAATACGACACGGATAAATCGTTTTGCTTTTCAACATATGCCTCCCCAAGATGTTCCATTCTTTGCGATCATAAATTTGCTTTTCCAAAGTGTTCCTACTGTGTAATCTACAAATAATCTTCCCATCTTCTGAATCGCCTGCCGCGTCTCCTTTCGGTCTCTATGGTACCACATGTCTATAACTCAGACCAATTATAGAAGGACCAGTATTGCACCCATATTCACTAGCAAAATTGTCTGTCATTTTCCGAACAAAACGAGCTTAGATTTGGTGCATATCTTATACTAAACTAGAAGTTCTTGCCCTTTTTTACACCATTCAACTACATAAAAATGTATTATTAAGCAGCTCCTTAACCGACGAATTCAATTACAACTATGAAACATCGATTCTTTGTAGACAGTTTATAAAATAGCGTTAGATCGTTGATCATATGCTTTGGCAGAAAAGTAACGTCTAGCGAGGCAGGTCTTATACAATAATTGGTCTGAGGTCTATAAAGATAGTCAGAGCTAAAACAATTGAATACAATGTCTTTTGACCAACTTAATAAAATGATTGATCCAATTAAGCGCATAATTAACCATTTTCCATAACCATTATTGGAACCATTGCCCAACCCTAAATTCAGACACTTCAATTGTATCCAAAGCTCATGTGCATTGCTATAATAAACCTGGAAACGCTACTAAACGACACCATTACATACCTAAACACACGCAACCCATAATCAACCCTATCATTTAAATCAAACGGTTTAAAATCCAATGACACATTCACTCTACAATGTTGCAATCTTACCTATTTGGTCTTTGTTACTTGTTACCATTTTATTAACTTTCACCGATTTAAAGATTGACGTAACAATGGGAACACAGTTACCCGGTGTTACAAACGTGTTACAGAGGCGTTACCGTGTTACAAACTTACCTATAGAACGAACCTGCAATCGCCAGACCTACTTTATTTTATTAAGGCTGAAAGTTGCTCACGCTCTAACCATAGGTAATAGTAAAGCTAACCTTTTCGCCAATTTGGTCTTTAACAAACTATTAAAATAAACAATAAAACAACTGAGAAATGTCATCTACCTACTGTATGATATGCACAAAGGGTTGTCCGTAGACACCGGATGACATTTGTTACATATAATCTCAATTTCGTATATGTCAACTAACATACGTTGAAGTTGGTGAATTAGCCTGCAGGATCCGAGGAACATCTTCACAATTGATAACTATCAAGCAAATTTTCCGTAAGTAGCTTCATCTTGATGACACGTTTATCTTTTTTATTTACGAGATTTCTTAATTTTTGTAGCTAGGTAGTAGCGAAGGAATAACGAATTACTTGGGCGGTCTGGCCTTTGTGTTTATACATTGAAGATTATGCACAGAAGTGATTCTTCTTAACACAAAATAAGTCATTCTTTCGTGTCATTTAGTATGGAGCGCAGATACCGTGTTACTTCTACAAAGTTGCTTTACTATTAGCATACTCTTAATTAATATACAATTTATATACAAGCACTGTTGTCATCCCATATTAAGCCGAGAATAATATTAAAAATACACTTTTTACTTGGACGGTCTGGACGCTTGAAATCTTACAAGGCCACGGCAGTGACAAACACACAGCCTTCATAAAAACATGAAACCATCTGGCAGTTGTTACAAAGTCCTTTAATGCTCAATTGCCGATTTAAATCAATTTTGTATAGATTTTATGACGTGACAACGTCTTATAATCGATGGAGCCGGCTGCACACTCGAAAAAAGATGACAACAAGAAATAAAGTATATTCTGGTCTATGAAGATTATAAAACAGTTTTTTAAAAATTAATATTTTCTTTAGAAAAAGGCAACCATTCCATCACTATTTTCTTATGACGTTGTCACGTTCAACTATCGTCAGTAAACCGACTTTACAGATAACCGATTTTTTTAAACTGAATAAAGAGTTTTGATTTTTTCGGTTTGAAAATGAGGTATGTCTGGCAGTCGCAGGTTTGTATTCCACTAGTTAGCATACGTCACTATCTGTCAATACTCAATAGTGTCTGCAATAACTTCGTTACGAGGACGGGCTGGTGTTCGAAAGGTCACAAGTTCGATCGATACCTTCGCTCAAGCTTAACGAACGGTCCTACCTTTTTACCATAGACAAAGGGAAAAGTGTTTACCTTGTTTATTTATTTGGCTGTCTAAGGCGTTTGAGCTCCCAAACGTATGCAAAGACTTAGACGTGGCTTTTTCTTAGAAATAACTAAGTTTTTAGCTATACATACACTCGAATTAAGAACCTCATCCTTTTTTGAAGTCGGTTAACACACTCCATAATGTTTTCTGCAAAAGGAAAAAGTTTATTAATAGGTAATCATTTTCCTCAATTCACATTCTGAAGGTGGATGTAACGATCGAGTTTGGATGCCTAAAATAACATATGAAATGCAGAGCTCGTTTAGATAACTCTGTATTTTGGGAGCCGCGGTTCAGGTATAACTGAAGTTTTAACGAGCTTTGCTCTACATCGAAATAATTAATAAACTTCGCCGTAGGACCCTACTAACTACGGGCAGATTGTTTTGTTTAACTGTTGAACCTATGTTCAAAAACCTGGACATAAGAAAAGCTCAATATAACATAATGTTAAGAAATTAAGAATTCAGTTTTTCACAAATCCCTCGGGAACCATGGATTTTTCCAGGATGAAATGTAGCCTATGTGTTAATCCAGTGTAAAACCTATTTCCATTTCAAATTTCAGCCAAATCGGTTCTGTAGTTGCGGCGTTAAAGAATAACAAACATCCAAATATAAATCCATACAACATACATACAAACTTTTGAGCTTATAATAATAGAAGGATAATATTAAGAAATATACAAATAACATCAAGAAAACCTTGATTGGCCTGGCCGATTGAGGTTTTCTTAATTGGTCCAAGTTTTTGCTGGTAGTAGGGTTTGGCCGTGGCTAGTTTACCCTACGGGCAAAGTCGTACTGCCAAGCGATTTAGCGTTCTGGTACGATGTCGTGTAGAAACCGAAAGGCGTGTGGATTGTCACCCTGAACCTAACAAGTTAGTCCTCTTCCATCTTAGATTGCATCATCACTTACCATCAGGTCAATTGTAGTCAAGGGCTAACTTGTAAAGAAAAAAAAAAGAAAAAAGTACTGTGTATTTTATATGTAGGTAGGTCATCGGTCCGAGTGACGTGTTTAGAGAGTCGTTTCTTCAATTTTTTCTTCTACTTCTTCTGCCTTTCCACTCAAGAGCCTACAGCAATTACAAAATCAGAATCTATACTCATATTATAAAGCTGAAGAGTTCGTTTGTTTGTTTGATTGTACGCGCTAATCTCAGGAATTACTGGTCTAATTTGAAAAATTATTTCAGTGTTAAATAGTCCATTTATTGATGAAAGCTATAGACTTTATATTGTCCCCGTATTCTTACGGGAACGGGAACCACGCGGCGTCAGCTAGTAAAATACGAGTAGATATAATCGACCTTTTACAGGTCCAGGCTGCCCCTTCTTGAGAGAGAGAGGTGAGAGCGATTTGGAAATTAGACGTTTTAAATTAGCAGGAATGTTTGTAGGGGAGATCGGGGAGAGTTGTAACAGAGGAGAGTAGTGACAAAGACGAGTACTCGGAAACTATGACCAACAAGCTAACAACAGAGCACGATTGTTTCGTTAGAGATTAATTAAAATTAGCCTAATTGGTTGTACCATTGTCGAGATTTGCACTTAGGAACACATTTAGCAACCACACAGCGGTTAATTTTTAATTATATATTGATTTTTTCATTTTTCAGGACACGCGAACGCACGTCGTGGTCGAACTCTATGAGACTGAGAAGTCTTATGTCGAGGCATTGGAGATTTTAGTTAAGGTAAGGAGAAATATATATTTTTTAAAATTTTCGAATACGCACATAATACTCGTAGGTATATTATAAAACAATATCCTCCTACGCGTCTGTAAGTATTTTTTTTTTTCGTGTTGAGTAAGTGCCGATGGCTCCATGTGGGACCACTACGGCGACACCGGGGGGTTTGGGCGAGCGCAGAAGCATCGCCTGATGAGACCCGAAGGCTGAAATAAAGATAGAGGACGGAACGACTCTCTAGGGGTGTCTCCTATGAGATTCAGACCTTGGCTTAGAGGGCCATTCGGGAGGGGGTAATCGTGACCTGAGTGAATCAGTCGGGACGCCTCCAAGATCGTGAGTTAAAAAACCCACGTCCGGGTGACGTTAGATATCGGGGACCTCGTCTTGGCCGGCGAAGACGCTGTGTAGCTTGTGATTGTGTTGACCAGGAATCATTGTCGGTCCCTCCAAATCCCTCCTGTGATTGCCCTCCCGGTTGTATAGGAAGTTGCCGAATTCGAGGATAATCAGTCTTTTTTCCTCTCTTCAAACCTCGGATAAACCTATAATATCGCATCGCAACTTGCTAACTACCTCTTCTAACAGATATTGTCAAATTTAGAGAAGTTTCTTTGTTAATATGCACATCAACAAAAGAAAATCATACCTTTCCGTGATCGTTAAATAAATTGCCCGTATCATGTAAAAATAATCGTATAATATTGTGTTGTTTATCACAAAACCAGAGCTTTTGTTTGTCTTTATACATTTTATAAATATAGATAATTTTTACGAGCCCCAAGATATATTGCTTGGTGTAAGTAAGTCACAATAACTCAGGCTGACCTCTCAACCGTCCTAAATTTACTGGCGGATGACAAATTCATTATATTTATGCACCCAACGAAACCTCAGGGTTGGGTGTTGTCGAGAAATTTCCTTGTAACAAAGTCATATTTATAGCAATATAGACATAATGTCCTTCATGTTCATGTGATGTGTGCGACAGAATTTTAACAACAGCAAAAAATCTCATCTTGGGACGATTCGTCTGCATAGGAGATAATACGTGTACGAGTACATAGAGTGCTTAAATCGGACTTTCAGAATAAATGAGATGACACATAAATTAATTAATATTAATTTTTAAGGTTACCTAATATTATTAATAAAATATCTCTTCCAAGTAAGCCTGCTACCATATAAGATTTCTAATTATTCACATCGCTGTTTCTTGTCATTGAATAAAACTCCGTTAAATGGAAACCTTAGTATGCTAACTTTAATTCCGTATTTACCCTAGTGATATAATCCATCCGAGCAAGAATCCCAGTGATAAAATCCAAATAAGCGAAGTGAATGTATGCGATCCCTAAACGCACGAACATAATATTGTAGTTCTTCATGTAATGTGTTTATTGCATGATCTGGGATTATAAAGGCACTAGTTTCGACATTTTATCGATTTATTTTTTTGTTTATAACTAACACAAATAAACAAATAATAATAAAATGGAGGAATCACTAACTTTTAGTCCCATACGCACCCCAGTGACAAAATCCATCTAAGCGATAATCCCAGTGATAAAATCCAACTAAGCGAAGTAAATGTGAGCGACATCCCTGACCGCAAAAGCGCGCAAATTTTCCGCTCCAGCGCGGCACTTAGCGGCTCGGGGAGTGTTTATTGCGTTACCCGGAGCCGTAATGGCGTTGATTCCTGCATTTTATCAATTTCTCTAAAATCATACCTATTTCCCTTGCTGGAAGCTAGAAAATATACTATATTTTTGTGAATTCTAATATCAAGTCTATGTTTGTGTCAGATGAATCTGCTACAATTTGTAAGATTAGAATTTAGGTTTTTTTTTGCCTTTTCCTTATTGGATATGCCGCGATGTAAAATCTTTCATATTATTTGAGTGTTAAATGAAAAAAAAGCCAAGATAGCCCAGCCTCCGATTCCGGAGGGTGTGAGTTAGAATCCGGTCCGGGGCATGCACCAACAACTTTGCAGTTGTGTGCATTTTAAGAAATTAAATATCACGTGTCTCAAACGGTGAAGGAAAACATCGTGAGGAGAATTTTCTTAATTCTCTTCGTGTGTGAAGTCTGCCAATCCGCATTGGGCCAGTGGTGGACAATTGGCCTAACCCCTCTCATTCTGAGAGGAAACTCGAGCTCAGCAGTGAGCCGAATGTGTTGATAATGATGAAATGAAAAATGCTTCGTTTTAAAATTAAGCAATAAAAGAAGTATACGGACCCACATGTAGACAATAATTTATCAAAAAAGTAGGGTACAGTCAAAGTTGTCTAAAATCGTACTTACGTACGTCGTATTACAAGTTTAGACAAACTTACTCTACTTTACTGATTTCGCGTGTGTGATAATCAATTTATTACTATTATAAATAAAATATGTTTCAGAGTTTATGTCTGCTCGTATGTTTACACAATCAGCAAATACACAACGGATTTTAATCTGATTGTTTTTTTAAAAAGCTCTTTGTCCTGTACGTATCTTTACAGTGAAATTCAAATACGGAGATAAATATAGCTTATGTTACTCTTTTATAATGTAGCTCGCCATTAGTGAAGGTATTTTAAAATCAGGCTTGTAGTTTCCGAAACTCAACAAACAAACAAATAAAACATTTGTAGATAACAAATTTCAATAAATAGGTACCTAACTACTAACTATTTTAGAATTTAAACTATCGTGAGTGTTATTCATATAAATTGATTATGAAACACGGCTAAAACTCACGTGATACAACGTCGAAGTATGCCCGACTAGTTTCAAACCCATGCGGGGCCCTTAGTTATGAGCTGGTTCTTGCAACGCGACACGATCCAAACTGAAGTTTGAACACACAGCACGAACAAAGTTCGGATCGTGCAGCATTGCAAGAACTAGCTCATGACTATGAGTTCGAAACTAGTCGGGCATACTCCAACGTTAGTTATATCATGTGAGTTTGAGCCGTGTTTCATAATCAATTAATAGGTAATAACTATCTATTTATGTTCGTATCTCGCCGATTTCCCTAACCATCGATCGTAGATGGTTAGATGGGCCTCAAAGCGTCGCGGAATTGTCATTGGTTTCGCACATTGAGTACGTCATCACTGGTAACACATTTGTCTTTATTCATGTTGTGGCTTGTGTTTTTACACTTCCAAAATGAACATGAGGCATAATTAAGGGATTAAAATAAGAAAATACAGTAAATACTTTTTTAAGTCCACGTCCACTCACAGCATACGCGTGTAACGTAAGTACTAAAATAAAATGTGCACGTCATGTGCATGTGCATGTGCGTGTCATGTGCATGTGCGTGCACGTCTTTGGGTAATGACATAAAATTGTGCGTTCTCTATTATGGAGAGGCCCATCTAACGATTTATATCGATGTCCCTAACCACGATATCTCGTTAATTCTCCCCCACAGCGACAGTTAGCGGTTCGAGCAACGTTTATTGTGTTACCCCATATTACCCCACATTACCCCTTTGATCGGCCCCATCGAAGGTTACCTCGAAATTTATCGATACAAGCTTTTCTGACCTGATAAACGAATTTGGTCCCAATTTAGTTATTCGATGTTCTTGGTGGGAGGTGTTTTTATTAGATTTACTCTAGAAGCCTAAGAAGGTACCTTTAATTAAAATTAAAAATTCATGTATTTCATGAAGGCTTAGTTTACATGCATTTTTGAAACGTCAGTAGGCTTAAAATTAAAGTTACGAGAGTTCCAAACGCACCTTGATACGAGAACCTACAGCAAACTAATGTATTACTAATATAATTAATAAATAACTTTTAGTATTGTAATAAGTGTGGCTTCAGATAATTTAATAAGTATATTGTACAAAGCAACAATTAATTAGGAAAATTTAATTAAGAATTTGACTATTGAGTCAAGTTCTTAAGATTGATTTAAAAAAATTAACATGCCTTATTTTTTTTGATGTTATTCAAAATAGGTTTACTACTACATTTGTGGGAAGTAATGATGAGGTCTATGTTGGAATGCGCTTGCCTAGAAGATGCATTTGTTCTTGTCTTGAAGGTGTACAAATGTCATGAAACATAGAAGTCGGAAGGGCATTCCACGTCTTAGCCTGTTCTTCTGAGAAACATCGATGCAAAAGATTTTGTGCGAGTCAACAACAAAAGAATTCCAATGTTCACGGCGTCTCTTCGTTCGTTCGAGCTCTCTGTTCTATTCGATTCGATGATGAGACAATAGTCAAACAGTATACTTTCGTGTCGAGCAGGTATAGTAATAATTTACACACAAATATTTTAATTATTACAGAAATACCTCCAACCACTCAAAAGCCCAGAGAATGCTGGACTCCTCGACGCGTTCGTTGTAGATGAGATATTCTACCAAGTGCCGGCTATCCTGAACGTGCACCAAGTATTCCTGGAACAGCTGAGGCGAAGGCTGGAACAATGGGACCTGCAGCAGAAAATTGGAGACGTCTTCTTAGATGTGGTAAGTTACTCAAATCCCAATAACATTTTTTAGCGTAGGGAAAAGCGAGATTTCTTAGAAGGGAGAATAGTTCAAAATTTCCCAGACTAGCCTAAGATTTGAACCCACAACCCCAAAAATTCCAAGCCACATTGGCTAACCACTGGATCGGACAACAAAGTTATTAAGCTCAATCAGACGCCACGCGGTTTCACTCGCATAGTTCTAGTTTCTATAGGAATACGGGGATATAATAGTAACCTTGAACGGCTTTGTTAGTAGGTTAAAAGTATGTTCTATTGATAAAAGAATTTTCAAAATCGATTCAGCAGATACCTCGACAACCTCACAAAATTTGACCTTTTTAAAATATTAGTAAGATAGATAGACAGATACTTATAGATTATATTATTATTAGCCCATTTCAATGGTCAACTACAAGTTCAAGCCTCCTGTCTTATCGAAGGGATATGGACCTTATACAACGTTGCTCCAATGCGAATTGGCAAGCTGTCATAATTCACCATTATCAACTCATATTCGGCTCACTGCTGAGCATAAGTCTCCTCTCAGAATGAGAGGAGTTAGGCCAATAGTCAACCACGCTGGCCCAATGCGGATTGGCAGACTTCACGCACGCAGATAATTAAGAATGCAGAGAAAAGAAGAAATTCTTAGGTTTCCTCACGATGTTTTTCCTTGACCGTTTGATACACGTGGTATTTAATTTATTACAATGTACACAACAGTAAATGGAGGTACATGCCCGAGACCGGATTTGAACTTACGACCTCCGGAATCAGAGGCAGAGGTCATATCCACTGGGCTATCACGGCTCTTACTGTAAAAATCTCCATTAAGATACTTGCCTTCTAATAAAGAATCAGGAACTGAAATAAGATTATTTTTATGTTACAGTTTACGAAACCCACCGTAATGGACACGTACATGTCCTTCATAAACAATCTGAAGAAAGCGAAAGAAACCATCAAGACGTCTGCAGCATCGAGGCCAGCATTCGCAAAGTTTCTAGATGCTATGGCGAGAGATCACAAAGGAAAGCTGTCGTTGGATAATCTTCTCATCAAGCCAGTACAGAAGTTTCCGAGCTACAAGTTGCTTATACAGAGGCTGATCAAACACACAGGTATCTTATCAACATTATTAGCTTATTTTAACAAGGGCTAGGCCTCCCACCATTTAGGAGAGGTAATTTGAGGTATCAATATCAATATCTATTAGAATATTATGAGCCTTTTTGAATGGGCTTATAGCGCAAGGTGTCCCTCCTTATAGAGGGGAATTAAAGCTAAGAACACCATGCTGCTCTGAATCGGGCTGGCGGCTTAGAGTGATAAAGTTTGAGTCGGTAAGTATCATAACCAGAATGATGTTAATGATAATGATCGGGACTTGTTATGGTGTTTGGTTTCAAAATCACTAATTCACTAACATTCTTATTCTGAGATGCTGCTAAGAATTTCTTGGGAGAATCTCAAGAAGATCTTGAACTTAGACCACATAGACTAACTGATATCCTAGTGTTGATCACTGATTAAAATTTTTGTCATTCTACTTTTCAGTTCTTAGCCTATTTAATACTTTATTTTTCTATTTTGCATTACATATATTATTGATTTAAAAATCATTCATATTTTTTCAGATCCATCACATCCAGACCACAAACTGCTAGTCGAAGCGCAGAAGGAAATACACGATCTATTAGAACTAATAAACTGCACTGAAAGAGAAAGCCTAGAACTGGAACAACAGCAGCAAACTTTACGGGAGCTGGAACAAATGATCGAGGGTCTATCAAACTTGGTCACAGCAGACAGGATGTTTATCAGACATGAGATGGTCACTATGCCCTCAGCTCAAGGGACCAATAAAGATAGAGCCCTGTTCCTCTTTAATGACACACTTTTGATTACTAGTGCTAAAAGGAGGACTGGAACTATCAAGAAACCTATTCCGTAAGTATAAATTCATCATTTGAATGGGCTATTGACTGGTCTGAGTACTCCTCCACCTCGCTGTTCTAATACAGATTTTCGGGCTTAGATTCATTGTTTTTCAATTTGTAATAATTATAAGATGATAGTGATAATGTCCAAGACCGACGATTTAACTTGGATTTCGAAGAACGGGTTGTGAAATAAAAAGCTTATCTTCATAGCGCTCATCATCAAGCTTCATAGCGCAATCATAATTACATAGACTAATCACTGATCCAACGAAGGAGTTAATATAGATGTACTTATTTTAAGAAGATTAGGCATTTATTTTATGATACAAGACTATGTTAGGATTGAGTACGACATTAGTCCAGTGATCGAACCCAAGATCTTTTGGACCTTTTGGAGGAGCAATCGAGTCTTACTGTGAATCTAAATTAAAATGTATTGAGTTTTGTTTCAGAACATACCAAAGTAGTATAGCGAGTCAAATGGAAGGAAATAAATACAAACTCCTGACGAGGATATCATTAGCTGATTTAGAAATTGTTAAAGGTAAGAATTATCATCATCATACCTACATTATTACCTGATGGGCATAGGTATCTTGTAAAGATTCCCAAGCACCGCGTTCTTGAACCGCCTGCATCCAGCGGCTCCCTGAAAGACGCTTGTAGTTACCCCGATTAGTGGGGGTCGTCCAACACCACATGGGGACACCACTTAAGGAACCGAAACTCTATCGGTTCTTCGAACTATTCCGGCTTCGCACCTCAGCTATTTTGGTGACTGGTTCTTCTATATATTTCGGCATTACTAATTCAATGACGTAGAAATACTCCAAGAATATTTCGCTAGATGTAGCGCTGGCCCGCTGAGAGGCCTTCTTATGATGCCCATAGTTAGGTTACCAAGTCAATCAAATCGTTTTTATTATGTTTCATTATTAATATAATTTTCAGCCAAAGATGAGAATCTTAGGCGGATAATGCACGAAGTAGAAACTCTAACAGAAGACGTCAATACTCTTACTCAAATATCTGAACACGTGGCAGCATTGCATAGTCAACACTCACATCTAGAAGAGATCGTGAGAGAAATGCTGCATACAGTCAACCGACAGTTATCAGAGAGGCAGAATAGCGATACACAGTTGTGCTATATGGAAATAAGCGTAAACACTTCGTAAGTATATAATATTAATGTAATAGTAGCGAAGCCCATGATACTATAAGTGGATTTACTCAGTGCCGCAGGGATTTATCGATTTGGTAGTTTAGATTATTGGTAGAATAATTGGTTTAATAATGATGCCGTTTCCAGCGGTGAGGAATAATGGTTTTAAAGATACATTAGTTTGGTTTGCGGAATTCGTCAGAAAATATAGATATATATTTTTTTGTGATTCTGGAATAAAATACTGGTCCAATGCGGATTGGCAGACTTCACATACGCAGAGAATTAAGAAAATTCTCTGGTATGCAGGTTTCCTCACGATGTTTTCGTTCACGTTTGAAACACATGATATTTAAATTCTTAAAATGCACATAACTGAAAAGTTGGAGGTGAATGTCCCGGGCCGGATTCGAACCCACACCCTCCGGAATCGGAGGCAATGGTCATATCCACTGGGCTATCACAATGTTATGATATAAGAATAGAAATACGACGGTTTTATTTTATAACTTTGTAACCCTGCCATGCCCTTAAGTTTACGCTCAAATCATCGAAATATTTGAATGCTTTTTAGCTATGAACTATCTTACTTTAACTTGTGACCTACTTGAGTATTTCTGAATTTGATTGCCTTGAATCCACTAATATCAATAGCTCCTAATTGATAGGACCTTGCAAGGTAACGTCCCTCAAGTGCATCTGCATGAATAAATCCCAAAAATCCTTCTTCGGCTCCTCTACTATAAGTGATATAAGCATTGCAAAAGGAATATATAAACGTGTAATTTTCTTTGTACAGACGTGTGCTTAATACGCGTGTT